>NW_027526407.1:40661421-41261421 GCF_048455015.1 Haemaphysalis longicornis | reverse complement strand
TCCACAGAGGGTAGGTACGTTATATGTGTTCCTTTTTGTTAACTGTAAAAAACCACCTAAGTACCCTACAAGTGAATAACTATGATATAAGTTATTTGTTATCCTTAAGGCATTTTTTTCAAGTGCAATTAAGTGCACTTGATGCCTCTCTCAGGACCGATGCCTCCACGTCCAAAAGTCGGAGCCGTCGCCGAAGACACAGTCCACCTGTCTTGGGAAATGCCAGAGGACCCCAGATACAACATCACGGGCTTCAATATTTCCGTTAGCCACAGACCCCCCTTTGTAACCAGGAAGCACAACTTCACTATCACAAGCTTAGAACCATGGACAGAGTACAACGTCAGCGTATCTTCATGCACGAATGCAACGGAGTGTGGGCAGGAGTACGGTCGACATTTTAAGACAGATGTTGGAGGTAAGAGCTTCCTGACTGTTTCTGCTGCCCTCCACCAGCTGTAAGCTGCAAGTGGAATAAAGCCCATGACATTCCTGTAGTAAAAATACTGATTGATTATGATGGTAGGCTGGCTAATACTCATTCCAAGTTGAGACATTTTGCCTTCTAGGGAGTAAGTACCCAGTGCCTGAAAAATGACTGACACGTTTGCTGAATTGCACAACTTGAAGCAGATAGAAAACTTTTGGAAGAATTGTTAAGGTTATTGTTTTAAGACATTCATGATAATTGTGAACGTAGTGCTACAGAAATATTGCGCCCTTTGCGGTTGTAATTCTTTAGTGGTTAGTGTTGTAAACGTTCTGCAAAGTATTGCAACGGAAACAGTAAGGGGTGGAACCATTTCAGCAAACTCTTTTGTGGTGGCGTTTTAGGCAAAAACGCGTGTTGCGGGGGAATGAGGGATATTTACAATACAGGTCTTCCTTTTAGGTGTAGCGTGTAACTCCATGTGCCTGTACTTGAATGTGTTAAGAAATTAAGTACATTCCGAACTATGTCATTTTTATATGATTGTGAGTATTCCAGCGTTGATGGAACATAGTGGAAATAAATTTGAAGGTCGTATACAATTTGAGAATCACAAACGTTTTGGATCAATTTTCGTTGGCCATGTTAGGCTTATCTTTGGACACTTTATTTCTGACAACCACTATTGTTTTCGTCGGTTTCACGATAAAAGTTTGCATTCTTTTTTGCTTGTTTCACTACAACCTTCCATAGGCTGGTTTTTAGTGGTTATGTATTTCCAAAACAAAATTACATGAGGCTGCTAGAGGCGAGTCTCACAGATGTGGAGATAAATTAGTTGCAAAAACTTAAAACGTTTTCCAGCCAAGGAGGTGCGATGAGCTGAAAATTATTTCTGAAAACTTTAACTTACAAGTTGTATCAACCTACTACACATCAGCTGCTATTAAAAGGTGTTGGACGTGGTTCCAGATAAAGTTAGCATGTGCAAATGCACATGAGGCCTTTTTGCTCGTGTTACAGATACAGTGGCACCTTCTGCATACCGAACGTTTCCTCCCATTCTGAGCAGATGAGTGGGCTAATCGTGACGCAACTGCTGCTGCAAAACCGGGACCTCCTAGAATAAAATTACGCGAACGTTTTTTTCTGGCACAACCCGACTGTTTCAAAGCGGGAATTAACATCCCGAATTGGTTGTCGGCATACCTAATATTGGGAGCAAATTTTGCGACCAGGCTCAGTATTGAATCAGCTTGCCTGTTCCTTTTTAAGAGGCCTGTTTGACAATAGTGTATCTTCTATATTTGGGTGGTACCCATGTAAACCTGGCATGCAGATGTCAGTAATTGGCAAATTTTCGTTAGGAAGAGCGCACCTAAGCTTCGCCGCGTATTTCTTCTACACGGTGCGGTCGGTAGGGCAGGCTGGTTCGGAAGGCCCGACTAACGTTTTCTGAGAATTGTTAATACTCCATTTGCTGAGCAGTTATGTTTAATGGACTACTTCAGCTACAGCGCAGCCTCGTATCTACTTTCTGGCCTCTTGGTTTACCGTTTTTCACAAAGAAGCTATACGCTATGTGCCTACGATAGCGGCAAAAATAGGTTGCGTACAGAATGGCCTAACCACGTGAGCACTACAGAACAGTAAAGTGAAGAGAAAATCTGGTATTCCCGAGGATTTCAAATGTCATGAAATAAATCTCCATTATTTTTAATTGGCACAAAAGCTGATATGGCACGCTTGTTTCTCGAGTAAGAAAATGAAGCAAAGAGTTTCGCAACAAAAAGCTTAGGCAAAACATATGTACAAAAGGACGTGGAATGGGGCTAGTTGCTGACGTTTTCTATTGAATTGCGTTACGTATACAAAGACAAGTAGGACGCTAACAGGACTGGGAAAAGTTGCAAACTTGCAACTGTTTATTAAAAAAAGACGACAGAAACGGGGGACACCTAATATGCACACAGGAGCGGCACTCTGCGCTTGGCGGCAAAAATCGATAAAACCTAATAAAAAAACATGGAAGGGTAGAAACAGATCTACTCAGACGAAAACTGCACGAGAATACTGGCACGAAAATGCGAGAATGACTGCTCGCAACATGCTACCTTACTCATCGTGTGACTCTCTTTGAATTAATTTTCGTTCCTCACTACTCAGCAGAATTGACAGAGGGCTAACGCACTCTTCCGCTTCTGTGATTATGTGATATGCTTCAATGATATCACGCGTTATCGTCTTTAGCGCGTGCCTTAAATTCGCGTGTTCTGAAACTGTGGTGTGCGCGCGCGCGGATTGAAAGTTTTGCAGTAGAGTGACAGAGTGACTGAAGTATAAGCAATAGATTGGTAAACGTTCTGGGGCATTTCATAAGGGAAAAATCGGCCCTCCTTTTTCAAAAAGTATCACAGTCATCCTCATCCCTGAGGCCTACTGAGACAATGTTCATTATGTGATTGTGAACAGTTACAGCGTTCAGGCAACGCTCCGGGAATACAGACAACACATTCTGGGAATATTGCGGAGAATTGTAGCCATGAAAACAGCAGGATTTCCTCATACCTGATAAAGATGACGTTTTTGTAAAAGCCACCAGATCAGCCACCACGTCATCTGAATGACTCAAGACGAGTTCCGTCTTAAGAATTTTATGAGTAAACTGTGGCAGGAGGAAGTTACGACTGTTTGAGTACTTCGCTACGGGAGACGAGCCCCGGGCCGCCCCTCCCAACCAGAAGTGCCAGGAAAGTCTATGCTTGAGCTAGGTGGAGCATCTTGGCCAAAAAGAACACTGCGAATCACAAAAGACGAACACCGTAGTACTATTATTTATAGAAGCAGTGAAATATGATAACATGTGAGTGGCTGCAAAGTCACGCCTCGCAAGACATCGAGGTAGGTAGAGGCTGATAAACGCACCCTGCGTATCCTTGAAGCAAATGAACGGTGTCGGTACCTGGACAGACAAAGCGACAACGTACAAGCTATGATGCTGAACGCAGCCTCCAAAGACAGCTAGCCTCTTTACTGCAGTACAGAAAACCTCTGAACTGCTTCAGAAAAAGGTGGCTTGCTCTTTGTATTACATTCTGCTTCCTCAACTGAGTGGAGCATTAGGGTAACAATGTTAGTTTTCATTGGGCGCATACTCTGTAATTCAGTTCCTGTTGTGTGGATTGGTAGGCGTCTCTCGGTGTCGCTGAGAGGCATACGCAGTACTGAGTGCCCAATTTGCATTGCAAGATAGAAATTCCCACTTATTTGTGACCGATTTGAGTTGCCGAAAACTGCTAGGTAACTGCTCCTTTGAGGTTCCCTTTTGCAGACAACAGGACCAGCCACTTTTCCTTTCATACTCAAGTTTCGACAACTTTCTTGTTCCTTCGGTTGTTACTTTACTTTGTGTCGGTGTGCACGCGTCATTCAAAGACGCAATCATGTTGAATATTGTTTTTACAACTACCCTGCCTCTTTTTCATACAACGAAGTCTTTCTTTTTATGGTTTTCAGACTGCCATTGTGTGCATATATCTGTATCTGCTGCATTTCTTGTTTTCTGCTCGATGTATACCCGCTCCTCTGTGTTATGCTTCGGCCTGGAGAATGAAATAAATAAATAAATAAATAAATAAATAAATAAATAAATAAATAAATAAATAAATAAATAAATAAATAAATAAATAAATAAATAAATAAATAAATAAATAAATAAATAAATAAATAAATAAATAAATAAATAAATAAATAAATAAACTGCGACTTTGCCTGACTAAAACACTTTTGTGAATTTCAGAGCCATCTGAACCAGTGGACTTGAAGGCCGGTTCTGCCAGCAAGAATTGGCTTCTAGTGGAGTGGGAACCACCGAAGGTTCGCAACGGCCCTCTAAGCGGCTACAATGTAACCTTCAAGAAAGGCGACGGCGAAGTTCAGGAGACGACCACTCAACTGTCCTACAATTTAACGGGACTGTCCGCTGGTACACCGTACAAGGTATCTGTGTATGCCTTCAACGACGGGCTTACCACGACAAAACGGGGCCCAGGAACAACGATTCTGGTCCTTACAGAGTCCGAGAGTAAGTAGCTTGCTGCCGATCACCGTACACTGCACAGATTCATTTCAACAAAATGAATACTTGTAATTTTTACTTGTGAAATAATGAATCGCAACATATTAAGGACTATAAATTGTACGCTTAACGTTTTAACCCTTAATATGCTTAACGTTTTAACCCTCGTGCTGTTCTGTAATAGGATATGCATTTCATTGTGCTTAGCAGAATTAGGACTACTTCTAACTTGTACCAACTCTAAAATTCACAAAAGTTTAAAAATAGGCATTCACTTTTCCCTGGGACAATCTGCTTTGCTCAGCAGCACAGTTTTCTCGCCACCTCGTCTAGCTTTTCGATCTTCTTTCCCCGCTGGCGGAATAAAAAAAAGTTTTAAATAAATAAAAATAGCGACCACGGTAAATTTCGGCTTTTTGTTTGTAAAAGGAGACGCGAAGGCTTGATTTCATAGTGTTTTAAGTGCCAGAATCCCTATTTTCTCCGCCAGCCTTTTAGGTCAAGGAGAATCGCATCTCCAATAGCGCGCCTCATTGTTCAGTAAGAAATTTAAAATGTGCCTAATTATTCGGCGGAACCATTCTTAAGTGGTGCTCTCGTCAAGCAATGCCTGAAACTCTCGCCCTTTTTTGTACTCAAAGACTCTTAAGAAAGAACAGCAATGGCCTTTTCTTCTTTTAGTTTCAGCCTAGGTTAGACTCTATAGATGATAACCCCCTATGTCTGAATGGGGTGTAAACGTGGCGCTAAAGTTACAAAAATGCCGTTTCTACGCACCTCCGTACATACGGAAGTCACGACTCATCGTCGCCACGAAGATATTGGGAATGAGGAGTTGCAGGCCACTCTGCACAGACAGATGATAATAGGGGTAACGACGTGCTAATCTTCTTTCTAAACTCATTCTAGTGAATAGGGCGTTTACGAAACGGATCGTGCTGCCAATTTGGGACCAGGACGGACAGGCAACTGCTCACTAATATTCGGTGAATATTGTCTATAGCCATGACAGTTGGCATTACAACATTCGCAATTCCTTGCGGGACAAAAAAATCAGTTTAAAATTTGTTTGCCCGTGGATATTTGTTTACAGGGTCTTATATTGTTTTAGCAAAGGATCCGAGGACAAAACGCCAGAGGCGAGGAGACACAAAAGTTGTCACCCGTTCTGGTGGATTAGTGTCTAAGGTATTGCGCAACTAAGCACGAGGTCGCGGGTTCGATTCCCGACTGCCGTGGCTGCTTTTCTGATGGACGCGAAACGCAAAAATTGCCGTGTGTACGAGCCTTCGGCGCAAGTCAAACTTAATCCGGAGCCCTCCACTACGGCGCGCCTCATCGCCTGCGTTGCGTCGGCGCGTTAAAAATTCTAAAATCAATAAAAAAAATCACAAAAACTGTCTCAAGTTGCGAAACCACAAGGTCATCTGTCTATTCTGTGAAGCAACCACTGATTTCGGAACATGCGGCCAGGAACCGTGCTCCACCTTTCACCTCGCCATAGGACTGTAAGGCAACTGAGCAGAAAATGCAGAGTTGCCGACAGCGGCTCTACATACATAGTACGTGAAACTGTGAGGCGCGTGTCACTTCATTATTTGGTGTTTTAAAGTGCGTATTTGATACAATACCTCCTACCCATGGCGTAAACAGCTGTGTCTCGAAAAGGACCAAACATGTCGGCGTTCGACTGGACTGCCACCCACGAGTATCCCGAGCGTCCCTAGGGTTTGACGAAAGAAAAAAACCCCGGAAAACCAGAGAAAGTTGCTCGAAAGCCGAGCGCCGGACAGCTTATTTAGTATTCGTTGGGTTAAGGTGAAAATGAACGCCCTCTTTTCAAGTCTTCCTTCTATTTTGCGGCTAAATGTGGGATACCTAAAGGAGGGAGGTGCGCGCAAGCAGGGGAATTCATACCCCTTTCGCATTTTGTTGTGGAACGTCACTTGGTCTGTTACATCAGGAAGAGCTGTCACTCAAACTGCATAGGTGCCAGTTTTAAAAACTGCAAACCATGACGCCAGGCTTTTATTCGGTGAAGGTTTGCTATACCAAGCGTCTTTGCCTACATCTAGGATATACGATGACTCGGTGTAGAAAATGTTTGACGTCAATGCACAGGGGAAAACAATTCTAAATCTCCCTTTTATTTTCAGAAACGTCAGCGACAATAACACTGCTATCCATATTTATTCCCCTGACACTTCTTCTCGCTTTGGTGGCAGGAGTTTTTCTTTACAAAAGATACCAGAAGAGGATAGGGTGAGTACTATATGTTTTCGTTTTGTTGACTGTGGCTGAGCTTACAAAAAACCGTTGACGCACAATCTCCGAGTCTTAAACCCAAACCGTGTTACTGGTGTCCCTGTTAAAAGCCATGACTTTTGAGTACAGTCTACTCCCGTTAAAACGGAGCCCACGGGGACCGGAGAAAAAATCGAATTAAGCGAACTTCAAACTAAACACTAAAGCACAAGAACAGCACTGTCATTAGTCCGAAATGCATCTGCCTTCTCGATTTCGTTGAGAATATCGTCTTTCGTTGCCATGTCGAGCCTATTATACCGGTTGCAATGATGGTTGGGACTTATTGCTAAAATCGAAGCCTCAAGCATCCCCGACATAAATTGCCCACACGGCGCTCCGCCCAACCAAGAAGGTTGAGGACCTGTAAAGAGAGGGATGTGTACACTGGCGAGGGTTTCGACTGGCGTGCTGCTTCATCAACTGTGCGCTGCCTCAGTTGCAATGGCGCTGACAAAGTACAGAGCACGGCGCTGTTTTGGTGCTTGACACATTTCAAATTTATCGAGAAATGACGGGGACGTCGAAGAATATTATTTGAATTAACTTCTAATTACCTGTTATAATGAATTTTAGCTGCGAATTAACGAGCTGTGTTCAATTTAATTGCATGTAACAAAATCGGGACCAGCACATCATTTCTCATTAACCGAAATTTCCAACTCAGCAACCTGGAATTGGAATGACAAGAGCCGACTGTATTCCTGGAATTACTTGTTTGAAGGAGACATTCCGTAATTGACAAGAGATAGCGTGAACTGTTCATGACACTCATACAAAACGTTCGCTGGAGCAACCAGATACCTTTATCATTGAGGGATCCGTTGTTGTAGGGAGGCTACGTAAGACAAAAATCCTCTTAAGTCGGTGCTATCGGGGTGCGCAAAAAATTTAGGCCGCTACTCCCACCCCTGAAAAAGCCGCACAATCGCAATGTCTTTGGTGTAACCGCATATCAGCTTGATTGTCTGGCAGGACGCAGCTATTTTCAGTTGGTCAGAGCTCGTGTCTGTTTGCCCTCTCTCTGTCCAAGTTTCTCGTGTTGTCTCCTAAGGTGTCGGTTGCAGCGAAATAAAATTCCCGGTCACACACACATATATAAAACAAAAAATCTGTCTCACAATGTTCTCTGCTGCCCCTTGAAAATATCAATTTGGGCATTACGCCCAATTCGTTTTCCCAATATAAGCGATGCGTACCAACCCGGGCAAGTTTTTAGTCTTGTGAGCGGCACAGGAAAGTACGTATATTTTCAACAATTTGCGCTTTAATCTACGAATTTATGCGGAACCTTTTCTTTAATGAGGGTCGACTTTGAGCTCTCGAAGCCTTATACTCAGGAAAAACTAACATCTTGCAAGGAATATAGATATCTCAAATTTTGAAAGTAGGTAAAAGGGCCTAATTTATTTTTAAAATTTTAAGTGTTGAGGGTACCCCGTAACGCGCTTTACAATGTCTTCAAAAACGCAAATGCCCACACATAGCAGTGGTGCAGCCATGTGCAATAGCCTTAACTGGTTCCCGAATACTAGTAGGTCTATCGCTTTTAAGCTAGTACATGAATATACTAAAAATAGGGTACAGCCCATATAAAACGCTGTGTTACCAAATATGACCATAAACTTGGGCAGCCGGTATAAGCGTCCATTGCCTGCATATAATGAACAGGAAAATAAAAACGGCATTTTTCTTTGTTTCAGGGATCGGGAACAACTTACAACCGCCGAAGGACATTAAAGGGCATGGTGGCATTAGCCAAACATACAAACAAGAAATTGTGCTTATAGTTACGACGAGTTTTCACACGCTACCTGGGTGGACTTGCTTGTTATATAATAAATTCATATTTACTGATATTGCAATAAACATATGAATAAAAGAAACCGATTCTTTTCACAGAAATGTTTCCTCAGGTGCTACCACTGTTGCTAAGTTAGGAGTGGTCGGAGGTTCAATGGGAGGGATTTATTTAATAGCCATTTTTAGAGCGATAGCTTCACTAGGCTACATTATTCAAGGACATTCATCGCGTTGCAAGCGACCTTCAGCCGCCAGCGTGCAAGTTGTGTCTTTCGTATCGACTCGCTTGGTCGGACCCTCAACGTTGCGGTATCACACGACTAGGTGAGGCTGAAATGGCTGCTTCGCCTGCGCTTGATTGCTCAGCGCTAGCTAGGCCGTATGGACGTAAACGTCAGCGCAAGCGACCCCCGTGACGAAGCTAGGGTTTAAACGCTGCTTCGCCGTTGCTTCGTCCCTCCGTCTCGCTTACGATGGCGTGCCACCTGGGATGTCTGTGTGTACCGTTCAGAGCAATCGAAAGGCTGAATGCAATCATCTAGTACATATAGCTAGACTGCAGGCTTTTAAATACAATTCAAAAGCAATCTTTCATGACCCACCGTTGGAATGGCCTTCACTTTTAGTCATGCATCATTTACAAGTAACAAGCCTACGCCATTTTTGAATTTCGCTCTACACTTTCTAAACTAGAAGGATACTATTTTAAGCTATTTTGTATGTGCCATAAACAACACGTCGAAAGCATATTCTATATAAATTCTCAGTATTTAACCTGAGAGCCTCATAGAAAAAGGCTTAGCCGCTTATCTGCCTCGCCTGCAGCAAATGTCCAGAGGCGATAGCCTTCTGCCGCCTTCGCCAGCAATTTCTGTTTCACTCTTCCCATTATAACCCTCCCGCTCGTACCCTCCCCTCTCGCGTAACCACTATGAAAGCCATGAACTTTTGTTCAATTCAGTTCAGATTTCCCGGCATTCGCTCTGCTTGTGCGCCATTCGTCTGTCATTGACCACTCTTTTCTCAACGTTTTGTTTTTTTTGGAACATTAGGTGGCAAAATCGTTTTGGTGTGGGTTTGGCTACATCTCCACTCCTACGTCACCGCTTTTATATGTTGTTTTTTGTTTTGAACTCATAGAACCAACCAAAAAATATTGCTTATAAATGATGATAATGATGAACTTTCCTCTGATGATGATGGACTTTGTGATGCACTTTGCTTCTACTGCAGATCTGTGCATTGACAACACGTCAATCCTCAATTACATCTCGTCACAACTTACCACTACAACTGTCTCAGTGTTGCTTTTTAAAGTCGGTTCGGGTTAAGTGCACTGACCCTATACAAGCCCGCGCCATTATTGCAAGATTTGCCAGGGCGCGCAAATGTTGACGCACAAGATCCGTACAAGGGTGGCGCTTAGATTTTGCCGTCAAGTGGCACAAATAAAAGCCTATGTGGCCTCTCACTCAATCAAGTATCTGTCGGCGAGGGGAGCCAGACCCTGTATTCAAATTTCTACCCAACGTGCCAGGCCTGTTACAAAGCGACTTTTAAACCCCTTCTGTGGTGCTCCTCTGTCCTGCAAGCTAAATGACTGATGTCACTAGACACATCTACAGAAAACCTTTAGATTTGTAACTTCAGCAGCGACAGTTGTGTGCAAGAAACGCTTCTTTTATTGTTTAATTCCTGACCACACGCTGTGAACCTTTTGTGCTCTCTCAACCACCTTTCACATATAGGGTCATAGCATCATCTCTCTCTGAATCAAGCGTGTCGTCATATTTTTGTTCCTTCCCATTGCATTAACATACCGATTATCAGGCGGGGTAGTTGGAGGCGGTTATCCCAGTAATTAGCATAACAGGCATTTCTCTTTATTAATACCATTATTTCAGACGCATGCTTTTAGTACCACAGTGCGTACTAAACAAATTTGTTCACGCATTTTCTATCTCAAACGAGAGCTTGATTGCCTTCAGTGCAAACAGGTTTATTTCGTTTCCTTTTCGGCGGCCTTCTACAAACCTACCTTTCTTTCAATAGGTGCAGTTATTTTATTAGTGTAAGGTTTTTGTAATTTATGCGCGAAATACATCCCAATTATTGTCTTCACAACTTTGCTTCAAAAATGAGTAGCGGGAAATACGAAAACGAAGACTATCTAAAGCTAGAATGGCTTGAGCGTTGACTTCCCACAAAGATTTGTTGAGAGCTAGATGCATTTTTAATGCGAACCCTATCTTACATAGTGGGGTGTGAGTCAGGCTCTGACACCCCTCCACGCGTGTCTGCCGTTGATACGGCGCCGATGTAGGAAGCCGTAATAAGAGAAAGCTAAACAAAGAAAATAGTCAAGCGTGTTCGTTAGGAAAGATATCATTCCTACACGTCTGCCTGGGGTGCCGCATTGGTTAGGCGACTTGAGCTCCTGGGCTTGGTCGCTAAGGGTAGAGAAGTTTAGTAGCGGCTTGAAGTGAAGGAGCGTGTCTTGATGTCGTTCCCATAGATACCTCCCGCTCCCCCGAGGGTCTCCCCTCGCCTACTCGTGAGGCTTGCGATGACAACGTATTTCTCACAGCCACCCTTTAAATGCCAGGGCATCTGTGTGGCACATGACGGGGAGAGAACCAGCAGGCTGCCATGAGCGATCGATGAGACCTAGTACGAGTGCACTCAGGAAATCGAGTTTTTGCCATTGCTTACCCCACAGTGGGTATGGCTCGATGTGTACGGTTTTATTATTAAAAAGCAAGTCTTGTTATATAGTGCTGCCAAGAATTGTTTCCGCAATCACATGAAAGATGTGGTTTTCTTTAACTCTACATTCTCATGGATCAACTTTTCTGTGCTCATTTCCACCAGGGCAGACCATGAAACAACGGTTCACACCCATGTTTCTTGAAAACCGGATTAATGCAGAAAACTACACCGTGCACAGCATTACAATATTACAGTGCTCTCCTAGCCAATAAACAGTATGACAGCCTTACAGGGCTCTCTTAGCCAATTATTTATACAGCGATTACAGTCTTCGCCATGAAACTCTTCCCCCTAAAAAAAGAAAAATTTCATAAAACATATTTTGATCGCAAGCAACAAAAAAATTTGTTATTTCTGTACCTATACTCGAGCACACACAGACATCCCAACTTTACACAAAGTTGTGAATTTTTATGGATTTAAAAAAGCTCTTTAAATCATCCCACTCAAAATTGAGCCCCCACTGTTGACTTATTCTTAATTTTTGTAATACATTGACATGCTTCACGGTACGGACATAGACCCTTGGCGCCTAGACCCTTGAGGCGCCTGGGAAAGAGCGGCTTGACAGGTATTCTGGCTTCGCCGGGGGGGGGGGGGGGGGGGCAAAGAGGAAGAAGGAGGAAACGGGAGACCTTCCACTTCGGAGGCCACATGATGTGGGTTTTTTGAAGTTATTAGCGGTGTCCCTCTAAGTCTGCTTCGTTCCCAAATTTGTACTCATTTACTACGCTGTATAGTGATGCCATTTACAACGTAATAGCACCCCACATCTTGTCAATGCATTCACTTGCTCGCTGAAACTATCATGGCGACGCTGTCGGCTGTATTAGGCAGGTGCCCCATTTCGGTTGATCCCCGTTTTCTAAATAGTGATTGATGTGTAGTGATCCAGTGCAATGTAAGTACTTTTGTCCAACTAATTTAGGGGTCAAATCTTGCCTTGTATGCAGTTTAAAGTTTCAAAAGTTGCGGGACCAGGCATCAGAACCCCGTGAAATGCTTGGGGTAAGTGTTGACAACAAATACATAATATATCGATACTCCAGAGAATTTTCTGGACTGTTCAGGTTGAAGTACACTCCTTTCCCCTTGCGAAGTATTACTTCCCTGCAATGGATTGAGTAGATTCCTGAAAGATCGGAGTTTTGAGCGGCAAAGCTGGGGATGTCTGAAAAAAGTTAATCAGCCAGCGAAATAGCTGAAGCCACTAACGTTCCCATTACTAGTGCGGCGGGAAAACAGCCACTCGTATTCTGGACGTGATTTCGAACAGATACTTACACGTGCTTTCTTCTTTTCTTTTCTTTTTTCGTGAAGTTGTTACCTTCTTGTAGAAGACAATTTTCGCTCACTTTGTCGCGTTCCATTGGGATGAAATCAATGCTGAAAAGATGCCTTGTATCTTGTCAATAGTAGTGGGTTGCTACTTCTGTGCAATGTGACCTTTTTGCACCTGCGTGCGTTATGTTGCATTAACGCTTTTGTCTTCTTTTGGGTGCCTTTTTGTGTCTTTTTATATTGGGCCTACAGTGATGCCACTACACATAAACCTTTCTCAGTGCTGCATATTGCCACATACTTGTTTTTTCCACCGCCACCTCTTTTCAAGGACCTTGTACTAGGGGTCGGCTGTACCATGTAAATAAAAACAAATGGATGTGCTTTTGGACGTGCTGGATGAAGCCCTCAGCGACAGAGCCGACGCCAACACAACAAAACACGAGCAGCGTGGCTATTTCGATTATTTTAAAATTGCATCTTGCCCTGCCACCCCCACTTTCGGTTCTGTATGGGCGCTCTACGCGTTTTTGCTTCGAATGGTAGCACAAGCTTTCGAGGGGTATCTGTGCCTCCCTGGCGTTACTAGGAGGCCAAAGCGCACATATTTTGGAACGCCTAGTGACAGAAACGGTGATGACGCCAAATCAGAGCCCGAAGACCATTTCCTCACTTGAAGCCGAAGAATCTTTTTGCCGCGAAGTTGTAAATGCCTCGGCGAAACTTCTCTCCGTGCACAAGAGAACCATACACAAAAAAATCACGAAAGCTTTCACTTACGCACAAGACTGGAGTGGCGAAGCTGTTGTAGGTCAGCATTGCCGGACACATGGTTATGTTTCAGTATCAGCATTTATTTGCATAGTTTCGGTGCTAGTAATCGTCATTATATGCATCGAAGAGGTCGCCGTCTTCGCGGCGAGTGGTGGATGCAAAGTCATCCTGACTATTGTAGACTTCCACCAAATCTTCCTCATCGAATCGAAGCACTGGCAGCGGGATCTGGAAGTCGCCTCGTGAAGGAGTGGCATACTCGTAGCCATGTCTCCAATTATCCATAACGGCTTCTAGAAAATGCAGCAGTCACGATGACCTCTCCCAAGCAGGGTGTCTTTTCACTTTGTCATTAGCGCTGGAGTATTTTACATGCGCGGTAGCGCTTGCCGATGGTGCTGAAGCCACTGCGGGATCCGGGGACTCGGCGGTCTCCGCGATGCGCGCGCTCGCTATCGTTCGCCATTTTCTCGCCCTTCGCGGTTCTCACCAGCTTTTTTGCTAAAGCCACTGAGTGCGCCGAGGACGCTCAGCGGTCGCCGCGAAGCACGCGAACGCTCGGCATTTTCTTGGTATTTTTTGCCTTCAAAGGAAAACTTACCGCTTGTACACCAGCTCCGCTTTTAAAACCAGGGCGCATGTACGACAAAAAAGACTTAGAGATGAGTTAGGAATGTCAGAAAAGGGAATGTATGGGTCTTGAGTAACACGTCTTTGTGACATGCAGTTGCACCGTCGAAGTGGATTACGCATGTGACAACGATGAGAGAGGAAAAAGAACGAAAAGGTCTTGCATCCTACAACGTAAATGTGACACAGCGCAGGTTTCCGGTAGTACCCACGCGCGAAGTGTGAAAAAGGAAGGGGTGAGGAAACGCCAGGCGGAACCGCCAACAACGCCGCAAGTCAGCCGGCCCGAGCCGGGCCGTCAACAGTACGGAAAATCCCGCCTGCGACGCAGAGCGGGGCGCGGTCTTATTGCACCCCCCATTGTCATTCATTTTTCCGCATTTAAATACACTGTAGTCGTCCATGTGGTTGTGCAGCAGGACCTACATTTATTTAAACAATACATTCGGTAACAGGAGGAATCCGCGAACCGAGGAGCGCCCGTAGGTTGCGACCGCAGCGCAGAAGCCCGAGTGTACTCCGGCATGTTACTCGTCCTGCTTGTCAAAGCCACGCGCTGCTGACGATAAACGCGGTGACCCATGATGATGATGATGATGATGGGCTCTTACCGTCCATACTGATGTGGCCACTAGGGCTCCCCATAGTGTGAAGTGCGTTAACATGGAAATAAGAAAAGACGGAACAGAGCTCAAAACATTTTATTCGCATGCGACCAGGGTGGAACTACTACTAATTTGCGGAAAAGAAGCCACAGTCGGCCATCTTTGTTTGCCGCGTGTGAAGCTAACGCGAATCTTTTCCGAGAGCATCTATGGGTGCTTCACCTAGCTGAGGTAAATGTCCTTGGTATAAACAAAGTCGCCGAGGGACTGCGTCACGCGTTGGGCCTCCTACGAAGACGCTACCTGAGTAGGCTGCGCAACGGCGTCATTAGAGCCATCACTGGTGCACTTTTGGTGCACAACATCACCGGATTCAATCGTTATATCTGATATCTTGGCACTGGAGCATTGTAGTAAGCGGTTTTTTTTACCATAGAAATAATACAAAAGTATACGGTGCCACAGCTGTTCATCGTTATATCCCATATATTGTTATAAATGGTATCGTTATAAGTGGACTCGACTGTACAACCAAACAACCTTGGTGAAGATACCAAAATGCGATCCCAACAAGCAGCGCCACCAAGAAAGTTCTCAGCGCAAGAAAATGTATAGCTACCCTGCACATATATTTTATGAGGGCGAGGGCCGCGTCACGGCACTTCGGTAACGGAGGCCGCCTGCAGGCGATTTTAATAAAGTCTTTACTCACTCACTCACTTATGAGGGCACAGGTATTTTTAAATCAAACTTTAAAATACTTCCACATTATTTAGGTGACGTCTGAAAAAGGATGTGAAGATATTCTAGTACGAATCTAACAGTTCTCATTAGTTTCCATAACGCGAAATTCAATTCGTACAAGTATTCGGCTTCAGCCGAGTAGTCACACTATAAATATTGTCGCGTAGACAAAGATGAATAGGCCTAATCATACTGATTTATTTGGGGCGCACTTGTGCCCGCAGACAAGAGAACAAAAAAAGAAATGACCCCGCGCCGGCGCCTGTGCCCGCGGAGGCCGCAGACGCGGCCGCGGAGACGCCAGCGTCATCTCTCGCCCCCGCCGCGGATCCTCCCGCGGCGAAGTGCGAGGAGGTGGCGCCGCTCGTCGGCACCCCAGCAACGAAAGAACTGAAACTTAAGCGTGGCAAACTTTTGGCATGGCGACGCAGTGAAACATCCCCCTCGCGAGGGGCACGATCAAATGCAGAGCATTTCTGGGGGCGCACGACGTTAAAGAGTTTGCGTTACGTTAATGTTGTTGCACTTGTGGCAACTGCTGACGAAAGAGCGCTCGTCAGCAGTAATTTGAATGAGTCAACGATATAAGGCGCGTTCGTAGCGTCCCATTCTGTGTCGGATTTGCGGCACAGTGGGTAGAGCACCATGTACATTGCGTTCCGCCCGCAGCGTCGAGGGATCGAAACCTGGCGCCGGATAGTATTTTCTTTTATATAGTGTAGGGGGAGGGGTGCGGACAACGACGGTGCGGACTACGACGGGACAACGCGGGTGACATCGCGAGTTACTCAAATGCTCTGCATTTAAAATGAACAGCTAGCGAGAGAAGCAATGGACAGGGTAGGACGGACAGGAATATTAAGGCTACATAAGTTACAAGGTGCATCCGCAGTCAAGGTCCTTAGTTCAAGCAAGAGGGTATGTTGCCCTGGTCAGTTTCGTTAGAGCGTCCGGTGACTTCGCAAGTCGCCGTCTTGAAGGCGTCCGGAGTGCATTATAGAGTCCAGAGACTGTGCTTGGAGCGGAGTAGCGGACGTGCTTGAGTAGGAATCGGCTTGGTCCATCTCAGGCTGCAACGGGTGTGCCCATCAAGGCTGATGATGGGACGCATTTTGAAGGGCGGGTGCTGTAAGCGCAGCATTCCACACTGTGGGTGTTCCGGTGTTCCTGCAGTATGCTGGGCCGTCGAGGTGAAAGTTCAGAGGATAGAACTGGGCGCAGCATCGATGCGCGTGCTCCACACGGAACCGGGGGGTAACGCCGGTGATGACCACGGCATTTGCGGGGTGCGGAAGTCACCCAAGCTGGAGGTGATGAGCGCGGAGTCCCCGACTAGGCCACCACATGCTTTAGTGACGGGAGCACAGTCGGCGGAAACGCCTAACTTGGGATCGTTGCTGCCATTCCAGCGCATGAGGCTGTCTAAGTTGTCGGCGCTTGCGACGTCGACGGGGGAGTTTAAGCTCGATGCCGCAAATGACTGCTGGCGGAGTTAGCTTGAAGTCAGGAGTGGTTATGTTTCCGTCTCACATATTCTGTGGCTGATATTTAGAAAGTGCAGGCTTTGTGTTTTGCAGTCTTTGGGTCCATTAGGCCACGCTGGTCATGTCAAAACTGTACTCTGGAAGAGTCTGGCTGGGGTTTCTCGAGTACAGGCTAGAGGGATGTCAGTGACATCGTCCTTCTCGTATGTGCTCTCGTAACGGTTGGACGTACGTAGTCGTGGCCGCAGCTTGTCGGAGGGAGGGCTTTCGTCAAAGTTGGTAACGAGCAACGCACTGTGTGTGCTTGCTTTTCGTTCACAGCAGCGGGTGCATCAGCCACAACACGGATGGTTGAAGTGCGTGACGAAGCAGCGTCTTCGACTCACACCTCCTGGTGTGTGGTGGTCTACGAAAGTGCTCTTGGTTTCATTGAAGCCGTTTGCCTTAAAGGTGGTAAACGCGGTTTCTTCAGGGGCCATCATGGTGCTTTCAAACAGCGGGGACGCAGCACAGATGGGGTGGGCAAGAGACTGCTGGGGTGTGAGGTGCAGTCGGGGACGCAGCGCAGATGGGGTGGGCAAGAGACTGCTGGGGTGTGAGGTGCAGTCGGGGACGCAGCGCAGATGGGGTGGGCAAGAGACTGCTGGGGTGTGAGGTGCAGTCGGGGACGCAGCGCAGATGGGGTGGGCAAGAGACTGCTGGGGTGTGAGGTGCAGTCGTTTGTCATTGTTGACGCGTTGGGCTAGCGTCCCCGGGCGTAGTGCGGCCGTTGTAGTCTTGGTGTCGTCCCGGGGCGGTACCGTTGATGTCAGCGTGCTGTTGCGAGACATGAGGAGCTCGATAGAGGTGGTCCAAGGCTGGGCATTTGGTGCGGGTTGTTTTAGTATCGACCATAGCTCGCGCCGAGGACGGCCCTGAGCTCTTCGTATAGGACTGGGCTCGAAGCTCCGACAAGGTGGACACTCAGCTGGATGGCAGGAGCTCGTGGATCAGGGAGGAACGGTCCTGCTGCGCTTTCACACCGCAAAGATAAAAAAGCACTCTATCGGACAAACCCGCGCCTCGGGGTTCTTGGGGTAGAACGGCGAGCGCGGTGGCAAGGCCGCTGTATTCAGTGGCGGTGGGATCACGAAGAGCGTTTGGGCGAAGCAAGCTTGGAGTGGCCAGAGGTAAATGAATGACGTCCACTGAAACCGGGTGGTATTGGAACCTTGCTGCGGTCTCCGTTCGGAGACTCATTATTAGGGCCCGAGATATGCAGCAAACCGTTCAGCTCTGTTTCTATTTTAGCGTGGCTCGTCCTGCGTGCTTAGGGCTCGCACTGCTGACGAAGAACGCAGCGGCTCACGAGGATGATGGTGGGCGCTTGCCGTCGATGAAAAAGTTGCCCAGGCAAACGTGTCCGTGTCCTCACTGCTCGCCATTAAGGGGAACGTAAAGTGACACATAATTGAGCAACACAGTTCAGAAAAGCTTTTATACACCTGTGAGGTAAGCCATAAGATAAACACCTTGGCCATGCCTGCGCAGATTCGATGATCAACCATCTCTAGGGGCGTAATGGCAGAACATGTCTCGTTTTACCATAATGCTTGGCAATGAATACACATTAACGATAGGACGATCTTAACGAGGAAGGTGTCTGAGAACACCGAAACCTCAATACTCCAATCATAATCGGTGTTACAGTCACGAATGCGTGCATTGCAAACACTGTATTTAATACCCGTTTCGCACTCGCCAAACTCTAGTTCCTACCACTCGCGAACAGGGTTGTTATGGTTGTAGCCGTGTAGATGGTGAGCATGTAGCACTCGTGCACAGCAACTATAAAGAAACAAAGCGAGTTGCACCTGCAGCGCACAGGCGCCTTTTGATGCCTAGATCCATACCTTTAGCTTGAAGTTGCTCCCCAAATAGCATCCGGAGCAGCACCGGTCCAACAGCTCAGTTGGCACCACTGTTAAATAAATATTTTGCGTTGTGTATATGACCGCGTCGAGAATTGGGTGGGACCATCATAGCCCCACGCAGCGCTACGCGCGAGATAGAACCAAAACCTGCTAACGAGCAGTAAGTGAGGGTGTAAGCAGGCATCTAATGTTTATCCGCTGTGGCAGAATGCAAACGTGACTTAAAAAGAAAAGGCAGGCTATATTTTACCCAACAGTTGCTGAACTGTGGGTTTCTAAGTTTTAAAACTTTGTAGATCAATTTGTTTACGCAGATTTCATGTATACATAGCCTGTTTTAGTAGTGGCAGAACTAAATAACACTTCCAGGCAATAAGTGCATGGAGCGTGCCTAGAACCATACACGCACTGCACACATCCACTTCAAACGTTCAATCGACCCAATTTTATGTAGATGAGCTCATTGTGTGCAAGTAATTAATGCTATGAGACTGCAGCTGACAGCGCTAGGTCAGTAAGGGATAAAAACCTGAGCTGGAAGCGGAAGTGTGTTTTCTGTTCTAATACAATGGCGCGGCCTCGTTATGGTGTTATCTCATCACAACATATCCCCGATGCTCTCCAGCATATGCGATAGCAGTAATATTCTTCGTACGGTAGTGTTTAAAATGACATTTAGTTTGGGTAGAAGTCTAAATTTCGAATCACATTCAACTTGCGAGGAGTTTCGCCGATCTACAAAAACAGAAGTTAGAGGTGCCAGTGATTATCCGCCACGTATCGACATCGCGACTGCTTCTTTCTTCATTCTCGCATCTAAAAAAAAATATTTTTAAGTTAGCAAAAAACAGCTAAGGACATTTTAAGCATAAGAGGAAGTTATTCATTAACGTTAAGAACTTTTGATGATTTCGTCGCAGTTAGGGAAATGCATTTCATCGTCCCCCGGCGGTGGTCCTTTGTAGATATGTATTTTTTGGGGCGTTTTATTGCACCCGTGATTTCATTGCACACAACCTTTTCAAAGTGCATGTTTACTCAAGTGTTTTTTTTGTAAATAACGAGTTCGGACGCTGCTAACTAGAGATGCATAGTCTTGTTTCCAGGGAATCTGAAAGTCTCAAATGTATTTTGCTGTGCTGCTTCGACTCGGATAGCGGTTACACGGAATGCCTTTGAACAACATCGTGTAGCATCAATTTGATACTGCCATTTGAGTGAAATGTCAATATTAGAAATTATTGCCTCAAGCAGGCGAGTGCGGCACTTACCGCGGGAGAACGCAACATATCGAATACGCCATAAAACGACTCAGGCTGCAGAAGTGTTGGACGTATTTTTAACACCTTGGGGATGCGGCCGCATAATATGCTTGTATGGTTCACCTCCAGAAGCTTTTCCAATGACTAACTGTTGTTGGAGGCTGCTAGATGGCTTGCAGATGGCTCCTTGTTGGTTTGGTAGAATACCAGAAAAGTACCTTGCGCGAAAATGTGGAGTGGGGCCAATTTTAGTGACTGATTTTGGAAACAGCGCAAAAAAGCAAAGAAGTTGACGCTGCACAAGACGTGACCATCCCGTATACATTTTTTATGTCAACGTTCTTGTTTTGCGTCACTTAGATCACGGGAAACTAGACTTGTAACGGACTTACCCAAGGGCCGAAGGTTTGCGAAAATGGCTTTGCGCAAGGGTTGGGCCTGTTCTGGAGCTTATCCTAAGAGTGGGTCCATTATTATCCAATGCGGATCAGTATTTTTTGCATTTTGCGCCACTCAGCGATTGCTTCAGGCGGGAGCAAGCTTTTCCGTTTCCTTTTTCAGGGGCTGCTATCCATTGGTGCTTGTCATGGTCGTCGTTTGGTCGTTATTATTTCCCGGAACGTTTATTTCCTCCACACGGGTGACTATGTGTCACGCATTGTAGCCGCACATCTCCCCTACTTTTGTCGGAGTGCTAACTCGCGACATAGTTGATTATGTCATAGTTGATTATGTCACGAGTGCTAACTCGTGACATAGTTGACACATTGATTTTGTTATCTGGCAGTTCAAATATTGTTCGTAGAAAAAGAAATAAATGTTCGGGGAATCTCTGTGTGGGCGACAATACTTCGGCTCAATTCATCGTCACCAAGCCAATCGTCCTGGGTTCCGCATCGCTGCAACCAAAACCGCGCTGTGAAAGAAAATTTATAGTTGGGAAAGTTTATTTTAAACACTTTAGGAACATATGGCCGCTGTGTTACATAACGCTTCGGGGTCAACCCCAACTATTAACTTCGAAATCTGTGCTAGGACGGGACGGAAGGTAAGATGACACATGCGCATTGTTTTGTCGTGCCCTTTGTTTTGGTTGAGCAGTGTTTTAACACCAGGGCTGTTTAGGCTTCTGTTTGCGGCGTCCATAAGCATAAAAGATACCAATAAAATACCGGGCAAACGTGAGCGAGCGTCTCGTGAGGAGCGCCCGGCGTTGTCCAGGCTTCCGGGTGGGCTTGTGCCACGTGAGGGATTCTAAAAAAGAAAAGAAAAAAATACCGAGCGCACGTTCCCGCCACTCAGCGTTTATACAAACAGCGTCGCCGACAAAACGACTGTCGTCTCCTCCTGACGTCACTCGCAATAACCTGCGCTCATAAAACTCGGTACCGGCTCGGCGGCGGTGGCAGGAGTTTCTCCGACTCAGTGCCGCGCACATGAGTGTTGGGGAGACCAAAGAAAATCAGGAGGCCGGAAGAAGGGACTGGTTATTAAGAAGCGAGCCACGCTGCCAGCCAAGAATGCAATTGTCCACAATAAAAACGAATAAGAAGAAGTAGTGCAGGACTTCAGCGGCGAGGGTGCGCTCGACGAATACTTTGGTCAAAAACTGGGCTAGTTGGTATACAGTTATTATGATGAAGCAGCGCAAACTAAACGGGACGAGAAAGAAGAACACAACACTAGCACTAGCGCTCGTGTTGTGTACTTCTCTTTCGTCCCGTTTACTTTGCGCTGTTTAACCATAATAAATAGCTTGGGGTGGTAAACGATGAATTTTACGAAGACTGAAGAGGGCACTGTAAAAATAAGGCACTTATGTACTTTACTTTGTCCTTAATTTGGTCTTCTGCTGACGAGCGCCACATATATACACAGGGTAAATGGTTCTGAGTGACTTTTACAGAGTCCATCGAGTTTAGCTTAGTAAGACGGACATAGCTCTGCTGTGGCATAGGCTTGCACCATTGTGCAAGCTGGGTTGGGTTTTTTTTTTGGAGTTCATAATTAATCAAAAGAGCCGCATGACCCACTTTAGGAATCCCATTAGTCTAATAAAGACGACACGTGAAAGTAGCTGACCAGGTAATACATTGGGTGTCGTTTGATTCCAGATATAAATAAATAAATAAATAAATAAATAAATAAATAAATAAATAAATAAATAAATAAATAAATAAATAAATAAATAAATAAATAAATAAATAAAAAATAAACAAACAAACAAACAAACGGCCTACTGTTCATCGGTTTACTCTGCGCATGTTAGCACACCGGATTTTAGGTAGAGTAACTAACAACTTATCCTTTTATAATCCATCCCCCAACTTTGTATTTGTTGTTACCCCAGAACCATCAGGCTACATTATAGCTTCGTGTAGCGCAAGCACTACACGAGCAATAAGGGTTCAATACATGCAAACATAATCCCTTTTTGCCACATCGCTTATTCTAGACTCGAGTAGCTGGGCTGTAGCATCAGCGCCACTGCCGAGATACTTGAAGTTCGCGACCTGTTTGTATTTAATGTTTTTTAGTACATCATTTGGCCTCCAGATCACGGGTCGCCGGTTAAATTTGAGCTAAACAATTGTAGAAGGTAGATACACACCCCTATGTTATAAGGCGAAAAAAAAACAGAGATGTCTTGTGACATTTGCATCAGCGCGAAACGAATTCCCTTAAAGGGCAAGAAAAGTAACGAGCAGTGATTAGATAATTCAGTGGAGACCAAAAGAAACAACAAACTGATTGCATAAGCGCGTGCTGTGCGTACGGTAATTTTTATTTTCAAAGAAAATGGTTATTCACATTGTGGGCAACGGGACAACCTCCGGAAAAGAATATCAATGTAGTTAAAATAAATGGAAGAATAATTATTTGTTTTCATAGGTTGTCGACGCAGCTCAATGTTGTATATATATTTTTTGTTTATTTCTAGATATCATCGACTTGCCCCCCGCGATTTGGTTGTCGGAAAAACCAAACCAGCCGACTAGGCAGTAACAAAGCAAAGGGGTTATATTTTAAGCTGTGACAGAATGGTGAGCTGGGTAAATTGATATGGCGTCATTCTGGGCAACAGCGCGAAAGAAGACGTGGACGAAGGGAACGGACAGGGAACAGCGTTCGTTCTGTGCGTCCCCTTAGTCCACGTTCTTTTCCGCGCGGTTGGCCAGAAGGGTTATAATTTAACGCTATTAATACAAACCGATTGTTGTTGGCATTGTTGATTTTTTGAAAGCCCATGAATAAGTAAAGTGTGAAGTTCCTAAGAGCTATATATCTTTGGAATACGGGTCAATGTCTTAACGTCTATAGTCTCTTCTACCAGCCGTGGTGGCTCAGCGGCTAAGGCGTTGTGCTGTTGAGCACGAGGTCGCGGGTTCGTTTCTCGGCCGCGGCGGCCACTTTCTGATGGAGGCGTACTTCCAGTTGTAGGCTGGCTTTCGGCTGACTTTTGCGCAGCTGTTCTTCTAAGCACATTTTAAAAGAATAAACCTAATTTAAACTCCCGTTTATGAGTTTATTGTTCCTCCAGCGAACCAACAAGTCGACGAAAAATCGTCTGCTCCAAATCGTCTGCTCAGAGAAGCAGCAGCTCAACGCTGCAGTAGGTCCTCCATGCTTGCATGGCGTCACATCCGGGTGTTCGCTTTTAGCCAATCAGGGCTTGCTCGAAGCGGACACTTTTGAAAAAGACACAAACGGACAAAACACGAGAATACCGCCCCTAGTCTTTACGTGGTGGTTATTTATCCGGTTGCACCAATGCGCTGCTAGGCCGGGAAAGCGATGAAACATCGGCACGTGGGAGCGCATGGCACGGAAGCCGGTGTACGGCGCCAGCGGAGTGATAAGCTTCGAGGATTCATAAGTGAGCGGCGCGCATCTGGGCTGGTTCAGTCGCCGGGCGGAAACACTCGCGAAGTGGCAGCAATGGCGCGACGCCACTGCCGGCACGGGCTGCCGGTAACACTTCTAGCGCTTGTGCTGCTTGGAAACGCTCGAGTGGAAGGGGACAGCGAGGTAAGTGCGGGCATATGTGCCTCAAGCTTCATGCGGGTGTTGCTTGAGAAATATTTCGAACCATTTACAGCGGAAGCAGTGTGACGACTCGAGCTTTTCTGTTTAGCATTTCAGTGGACTCCTACAGGACGCAGCTTGGCCGTATTTTTCAATGGAATAACTTTTATTATTACCTTACGCTAAGAGTTGAAAACGAAATGTTTCGTGTTGTTAAGAATTGGTGTCACCAACTTTATTGTGTCTTTGGAAATACACGTCTGTTTTCAACCATGAGAGTAAACCGGCATGCTCGCTGTCGGTACTGTATCCGCTATTATTCAGCTCACTTTTTTACACGTCCACACCATAGTAACTAGTAATTTTTTTGCATATTGAATGGTGGAATATTACCAATAGTTATAGGCATTGTATGACCACACTTAAAGATTGCAGGTTCTTGGAGCGGTTATTAAGGCAGTGGCACGGCAAACACAAGTATTACAAAATGAATTGGTTTTTATGAAGATCGTCATGATTTCGCCACGTTTTTGATGATACATTGCTGATGGTTGATGGACACCAGACAATAAAAATGAAACGTAGACCACCATGCCACACAAAAGTGGAGCATGTCCTACCAGTGATCGATCGTAATAACAAATCATAATCGACAGCAACCAATCGGAAGCAGTAAAAATTTAAAGCGTCCATGAATTCTCATCTGCTTCGTATTAGCGGAGCAATTTTTTTCCTTTCTCCAACTTTCCGAAGGGCCGGTGCCCGCAGCAACGCAAACGCTCAAACTTGTGAGTGGTAACTACTACAGTGACCGCTACAAAAAATACATTTATTCAAAAGAAACGGGATTTTAGAGTGAGTGATTCTATTTCCTTGTTTTGTAAACGCAGTGAGTCGCATTTGCGATGCTCGGTGTCGATTCATGTGTGGTCCTAAATGTACTTAATTTCCCTTTCAACTCCATACTGTACATTTATTCTGCTTACGGTGTCGGACATACATGGTTTTAGGATCACTTTTGTTGCTGCTGTCTCTGGGCATTTATTCTGCATATGGTGTCGGACATACTTACATGGTTTGAGGGGCAGTCTCGCTGCTGCTGTCTTCGGGCGCCGAATTTATTGCACAATAAACCATTTAATTCTTTTGCGACAGGTGTAAATATGTGACCAAATCTCGGTGCATAGCCTTTGTGGAAATTACACCCTGATGCTACACTTATGCTGTTAAAGCAGAACAGCTTGGTATCATTTAAACCAAGGACATTGCTTTTCCATCGCTCATAAAACGGTATCGCAGCCTATTAGAGATGTTTGTTCTTGCCGTTTGAGTCCGAAGTTATTTTTAAAATCTCTATCTGTAGATGTCTTCTCGAATTCAATTCAAAATAATACACCTTTGCAGCAAAATTTGTAGTTTGGTGCGGGTGCTGTATGAATAACTAAAAGGCTAAAGCATAAGTTCGAAGCTTACTGTTAATCACATCGAAATTCGTTATCTCCATAACACGTTTATTGCAACCAACGAATTATCAAATATCGAACCAAGTATCAACTTACTAAAGCTCGGGTGCCTGAACACAACAGCAGGCCTTTCTTGTTACATCTTGTTACCGAAGGGCACTGGAACGTACATTTCAAACAGAACTGGCATATTCTTACGACAACATTTAAATGTGGTCAGCGACTTACTTATTCCAGTATTTCTCAAAAAAAATATTCTTCTAAAGCGATGATCCTTCACAAAAGGCAATGGAAATGCCTGTTTTGATGGGTACGCCGTTATAGTTCTATGTTGAAACGGTCTTAAAAAGTTGGTAGAATGTTTGAAATAATATTTGACGAGCTATCCTTGAACACTGAGATAAATTGTCACAGGAAAAAAAAAGAGTAAAGACGAACGAAAAAGCTATAAATCGGAACGTAATTGCTAGCTATAGGAAGTAAAACACTTTATATATCAGACAGAGCAAAGGGACTATTTGCATTCGTGTTCTTCAGACGTCACAGTGGGATGAAGAGATTGACTACTCCGTGAGTTGTCTTGCCGGTATTTGTATTCCGAAGTCTCATTTTGTGGCTCCTAATTTTGAACAAGGAATGCGTAAACATAAACATATATGTGAACATAAACTGCTGTCTCATTTTCTTAACCAGGAAACTAAACACCTACGCGGCAACCTTTAGAAGGAAACGGCAATTTCTTTAAGCTAAAATTAACCCCGTGAGAGCGTGGTTGCGCACTATCTTCTCTGTGGCAGTTGCCTGCTCGCTTTCTCCGAGTGCGAACTGTCTTTTTTTTTCTTGTATAGCAAAGTTGCTCACCAGAAGAAAACAATTCTACAAAATAGCTTGAAGATATTGCCAAAAAAAGGCGTAGACCTTGACGTATAGACGCAGACCTTGGAATCTACTCCTTGTAGTCGAGAAGAAAAGATATCTGACCGCAGCGCTGGCTGCAACTCGTAATTGTGCACATTTTTTAGCGCCTGTTTAGTGTTAAGTCCCCTCGCGTCCTGTCATTGTTGCGCTGATTTTTATGGTTAATAACAACAAATTTTCCAGTCGTTTGCAACGCAGTGACTGCGGAGTTCTTGATTATCATGTACGTTGCATTACTGATGCTGCACCTTCGAAGCGGATCGAAATTCCCAACAATAATAATATCTGGGGTAGGAGACAAACGCCGTAAAAAAGGCATTGAAGTAAGTTAGTGCAACTCATGTTTGCCGCCATAGTGACCAAGGTAACCTATGTATGCTCTGTTTTTTGGTCATTAGACGTCCTAATTATTCGTAATTTGTGGTAGAAACCCGAGAGACAAGGTGCCGCTCGTTGTCGTAGCAACCACCCTGTCACACGGGTGTGCAACAGTTGATGCTATCTCGTTGTCCCAGATATTGTTGTTGGGATAAGTATTACACAGAATTACAATCCCTTGCTACACACTTTGCGCTACTATCGACTTTTTTTTTTTTTATTCGAGCGAACAACCCGACCTCTTGACTCATCAGCATGGGTCTTTCCGGCACGTTATCGTCTGTAGACACGAAGAGCACAGGAAAAAAGCCATCGGGAAAATAAGTGCGAGAACTTCCGCGTAGATGAAGATAGAGGAGTCCGTGCTTTCTGTACGCCCTTTCAAAGCCTTTCTTTTTCAGTCGCGAAGCCCCTTAAGGGCTTAGACTGCCGCTGTGTCCTGCCGTCATAGTCTCCTGTAGTCAAGGTAATAAAACACCGGGATACTCGTTTTCCAACACCTCGCGCTAGAACATAATGAGTTCTAAAAGTTTATAGTGAATAAAACGGCTTCAATATAAGCTTCGATGATTTAAATGTTTGTGGGACACTCCCTGTCCACTTCAGCAATTGTCAAGCACAAGCAGAAGGTGCGCAGAAACTTACTCAACCTTGGGGATTTCCCCTAAATCTGGTTGATAAACACCTGTCCTCCCCTTCGAGTAGTTGATCAAATCGCTCTACGCTACAAACGGCTACCCTCCTGGTTAGCTCAGTTGGTAGAATGACTGCTCTGGTTAAGCGGTGGTCCCGGGTTCGAATCCTGGACCAGGACGAATTTTTCTTCAACTGCGAAGTTTCTGAGAAAGCTAGCTTTCATTTGTAGCCGTACGGCTGCATTCTGGCAGATGTCAAACTTTCCTTTGCGGAAACTCAGTCCACCTTGGGGATTTCCCTTAAATCTTGTGGACTAGCACCTGTACTCCACTTCGAGTTGTTGATCAATTCGCTTTCGCGCTACAAACGGCTACTCTTCTGGTTAGCTCAGTTGGTAGAGCGACTACTCCGGATAAGCGGTGGTCCCGGGTTCGAATCCTGGACCATTTTTCTTCATCTGTGTAGTTTCTGAAGAATCGGTATAGTTTTCCTTTGTAGCCGTACGGCTGCATTGAGGTGGATGTCAAACTTTCCTTCTCAGAAACTTACTCCACCTGCGGTATTTTCCCTAAATCTGTTCGATTAACAAGCAGAAGGTGTTTGTAGTCTGGTTATAATTTCTGTTACACTCAAATACCCACCGGCTCTCAACGCTAGGCCTGATGGTGTCGGGTAGTCGGTCGAAGCAAGAAAAGGCATCGTTCACTGGTGCCGGGTACAAAGTTACTAGTCGGCGCAGAAGGGCTCTGGCAGCCTAATCCTGAGCTCGGGGTCTATGTAGTGCAAGAAGGGATAATGGTGCTCTGGAAGAGACCAGAGACGGTTCCGCTCCATTAAAGCAAGTTCCTTCGTCATAGCTGAGGTATCATGATTAGTGAAGAAGACCTTCCTCATATTATGCATTTGAAGGCCCTGCGAGCTGCTTAATCTGGCTTTTCATTACCTGGAACACCACAATGGCCTGGAAGCCACTGAAGTGTCACTTGGTGCCCAGTGTTTTTTGCCTGGTGGTGCAAGTTATTTCACGAGGGGCGTGTTCGTGAATGCTGAAGCAGTCGTTGCGCAGTAGACTATGGAGGGCTGCCTTGGAATCTGTGAAGATGGTCCATTGCCCTGGCGGTTGGCGGAGAATGTACCGGGTGGCTTCCTTGATAGCGTGAAGCTCGGTTGACATAGATGATGTTCCCCGCTCGAGGCGATAACAGAACGTCTGTGCAGTGGACGAGATAAAGATCCCAGAGGAACCGTGATCAAGCGTACACGACCCGTGTGTTTGTACCGCCGATTACACCTGATGCAGCGCTTAGGAAAACTTACCTGCTTCGACTTGGCGCCACCTCGAATCCTTACTGTGATAACTGCGGATCGCCGGAGACCGTGGAACACGTACTGTTAGAGTGTCCCGCTTACATGATCGCAAGGTGCCGTTTGGAGCAGAAGATCGAACAATACGCCCAGGACCGATCAGCCTAAAAGTGCTGCTTGGCCCCTGGCACAGCCCTTCACCACAACGCAAAGCACTAATGGCGTTGTTTGAATACCTGCACGAGATCGGCGTCACCGAACTGATTTAAACTAGTGAGAACGTGACGTTTGTCGAACTGTTCACACAAACTCCATGATGCCTGCTTTTTTTTACTTCTTCTCTTCTCTTTCTTCTGCCCTGTTATCTATAGCGCCTTTTCGACTCTCCCTACACATTCCCTCGCCAAGTAGCATGTCGGTGTTAAGATTCCGGCAAACCTCTCGGCTTTCTTCTGTAAGAAAGAGCTCTCTCTATCTCTCTCTCTCTCTCTCTCTCTCTCTCTCTCTCTCTCTCTCTATCTCTCTCTCTCTCTCTTTCTGGTGGAAGGGTCTCATTGGTCACTGAGGTTGAGCCCTCACGACTCGTACTGCATTGCGGCCTTGCACTGCGCTGGCGTTTACTCCTGCTACTACCCCGAACTGGTGCAGATGGGGCATGCAAATTGCTTAAATCCGGTTCATCGCAACAGGGGGCGCCACTGCCTCACCAAGTGCGGGATTGCTCTTCCCACCGGCGCATCTCCGGCGCCCAACCAGCGTGCGCCGCGGGGCAAGATAGCGACTTACAATCCTTGAATGAACTTACACTATGCTTGCTTAGCCCATCCCCATGTTTCACGTGAATGGAGATGGCCCGGGGTTTTGTCCTGCATCGTTCCCGCATTCTGGCATTGTTCTAGGGGTCGCGCTTGATTCGCAAATGCCCAGAATTTAAACCGTGTAACTGACCGAGATTGATTTCGTATGTAACAAATTGTACAGGTGTAACAAAATGAGTGGTGGGAGAGAGAAAGAAAAGGAGGGAAAAAAGGAGAGACTGATTGAAAGAACCGGAACCAACGGCAGCATCAAAAAATCAGCTGATGTTTCTGTATGATTTTTTTTCGGATGTTACTGGAATGCCTCCACATCATTTGCGTGGACTTCTATCAAATTGCCCTGCTGTTTCCTTCAGTGGGAGTGGAGTCCCATAGACGAGGCTATCAATGGCGGCTGTAGAGTCTCGTCTTAGTTAACTAAACGCGCCCACATTCTACTGCAAGCAATGATTTATCGGACAGAAACGTGGCTCCTTACTAACCACCTGTATGCAAACGCACTGTCTTGAATACCTACCTACAGCACTTTTGTTCAGCGCTTAAGGCGGAGATACAGTGCTTCCCAACAGCCTTCTAGGCTAGTCTGGCATAGATCGCAGTGGTGTAGAGGTGCCGTTCCAGCTTCGTTATTATAAGTACCATGGTTCTAGTCCCGGTGTTACGAGTTCTTTTGCAGGTTTCAGCTTTAATTTGCAAGTGAAGTAAAAAAGATTTTATTGTAAATAGAAAGCTTAGTACATAATTAAGATATAACAATGCAGGCGCCAAAGCCAGGCTCCTTAGGATGACTGAAGTTTGATTTAGGTGTTTTAATGAGTTCTCTCTGTATACGTAAAGTTAAATAAGGGCACGTTAAGTTACATCTCGTTAGTTTAGGTTAGGGACAGCGAAGTAACTTTAGATGCAGCGGTTCACAAGTAAGCGCCGGTGAAAGCTGCAGTTTTGGACAGTGCTAATATTACCACCGGGCGGCCATCAAGGCACAGCGTGATGAAAAACGTAGCCCCCCCCCCTTCCAAAAAAAAAAGCAACTGAAAACAGGATGGTAAGAGGAATGCTTAGAGATGAGGAACGTGCGTCCTATATCAGAGAACGAACTACGCTGGACGACACCAGAGCTTGCAGCAGGAGCAAAAACTAAACCTCGGCTGGCACTGTAACGACGAAAACTGACAAACGGAGGACCACCAGTACCAGAGAGCGATAGCTGAGAGACGACAATACAAGCAGAGAATAGTATTTATTTCCCTGGATAATGAAATAGGAAAATGCGGAGGCAACGAATAAACTAGCGCATGGAACGCCTCGAACAGTTGGGGGACGCGGGAGAGATCTTCGTCTTGCAGGGGACACAAACGAGCTGATGATCATGAAGACTTCTATGCTTACATTCCCTGCTACGTGTGGCCTGAAACATCTGCCTGATACTTTGTTGCCGTAGAGTAAGCGTAAAGACGCGGCTTTTAATCCTGCTTCACGTGTTAATATTACGAGGTCTCCTTATGCGGAAACTGACACATAGAACTAGAGCGGTACATATTAAGAACATGTGGCTGTAAACACTTATTCACCTTGCTCATATGTCAAGCCTACACATAGCCTCCGATGTATTAAAAATGTGCGCAGCGTTTCGCTGCTTTTACAGTCCTGCTTTTCACGCGTCAGACAATATGCTACACTGGGTGTGTGGTATTCACGAGTATGTAATTCAGGAATTCAAAGTGCGTACACATGATTCATCATGCGGGCTGAGGTTTCGGGTTGTCGACTGTCTCGGTGCTTGCGCTATAAGTAGTTGTCTAATTCATTATTGCTAAGCGAATGTACAGTACCTCAGGCAGCAGCGTATGAAGCAACACGCGCTTTACTAGCCTATATACCTGCTTGTATAGCACTGTACATTGCTAAGTCTGTATGAATTTCTCTGTTCATGTGTATCAGTTCACTTTCCGAACAGAACCAACTGTCGGGTACGTGCAAAACGTAAGCCTATTGCCTCGCTTTGTAGTGTTAGGACGCAAACTGTACTCCAAGAATGACGTACAACTATCACTTTTAACGAGTACCGCATGGCGACAGGAGACATCAATATATTAGGTAAGAAAAAAAATGTTTTGTTTAGGATTAGCTTTTAGTAATCATCAGGCTGGGCCTCACAACCTGCCAAACAACGCCGTAGTCACTACACGTTGAGCCTGTAGTACACGTTGACATTAGATTGATGGTTGACGTTGGGACTAATGGCGGGCTTTCGCAGACTTGCATCGCAACGTCGCTTTGTGGCGGATCAACCATTGCACATGTACGTTTTAACCTAAAAATAGGGGACGCTTCACTGTTTGTTTGAAAAGTTTATTTGCACCAATTCTCAGACTGTGGAGTGCGGTGGAATGGGTTTTTAAAACAAAGGAGGTCGAGCTGGAAGTCCGGTAATATAACGAGATCGTCTACGTACGCGAAATCGTTCGAGGTAGGGGAACAGTGCCATTGAACAAAGAATAGTTGCAAAGCATGCTGAATCTGCTGTACGCAAATTCAATCAGAAAGGGCTAAATGGTGTATAGACGTTCAGGTGCTGTCAGAAGTAATTGGAAGCACAGGAGCTTTGGAAGAATCGCATTGGAGTGCCGTGTACATGCACCGGCGGTAAACGAAAGGACCCAAACACGCATACGTGCCTGCCGATGCCGATAGCCCCTCTATACTTCTCAACCAACTTCTTTTAACGCTGCTTCGAGCGTTGTTCGTAGCATTCTGGTCTCGGCGATGGCGCAGATGGCAGACCAACATAAAAATATTAGAAGATAAAAATTGTCACTACAGATCCCTGCGATTGCGACACTTCTCCAGTAGCTCGAGTGCACTGCTGAAAGTGTGTGAGCGACGCTGCCAGATGCCTCCTCTGCTATCAGCGCCATCGCTGAGACCAGTACGCTGAGAATAATGCTCGAACCTGTGTTAAAAGAACTGGGTGGAGAAGTATAGATGGGCTATCGGCGTCGGCAGGCAAGCATGCTTGTTCTGCTGGTTTAGTTTACGCCGGTGCTGCAACACGGAGCTCCCATGCGCTTCGGTCGCAGATCCCGTGCTCCAGTTACTTCTGACGGCCCCTGTACGCTTACCGAAAGAACGTCTTTTGTTTAAGCCAATGATGTTACTGTGAGGGTATTACATTCGCTTAAGTACATTTTCATTGGGGATTGATGCCTAAGTAAAAAATTCATCACTTTCAAGTTCGAGTTGTTGAACAAATGACATAGCTCCGTTACACACCGATCCCCTTTATATCGGCTTCAATGGTATATTGCTGGCGAGTAATATTTCCACTAACTAACAGTAAAGGAAATAGTTAGTATTTTTAATTATTATGCCTTTATAACTGCTGATTAAGAGACAGTGATTCTGTAATACTTGACAACTTACAAAAAAACTGGTGTGCAAGTGCCTTCGGCTCGTCAGTACTGTTTCGTGTTTCAGGAGGCGACAAAGTTGCCCATACCTCTCACACACGTTTATACAGTATGGAAACTTTGTGTTGGCTGTGATTGAGACAACTGTTACTATTTTCGAATACCATACACAATTACATGGGGGCTCATTTCGTACTTATTGTTGTTCCAGTTGATCCCAGACAGGCATATATCGGGGCTCTATGCCTGTTCTCCAAAGGCGTGTCCTGTACCCCCGGGTAAGTAATAAAATTGTATTTTTTAATAAGGTGAAAGCCTTCGATTCCTCATAAAACTCTTAACGTGACCACCATCGCCCATACACACTAATAGTACCGAAATGTCCGCCACTGTGAAGAGACAATAAACTGATCAAACATATTTGTGCTCGTTTGGGCTTTGAGCCCGGATTGCCAGTGCCGAAGCCAAGAGCAATAACCTTTGTGCTATGCTAACACGCAGTGCTAATCAGGCAATTCTGATTTCTTTAAATCTGTCTCATTTTGAAATCTTCATGTCTCTCTCTCTCTCGTTTGCGCTAGCACTGTTTTGACTCTGTATTTAACTAGCGACGACCACGAAAACGACACTGATTTGCGTATCATAGGCAAGATGTGTGCTTCGGCCGCAGCCATGCAATTGAGACCTTTCCTTACTCTCCCACCTTACCTTCAAAACTTCACACAACTTTAGGATTAACTTTAGGATCAACGTTAGGATCCTTTTTCACAGAGTGCCCTTCCACTCTGTGAAAATGAATTATTTGCGAAGCTGCACCCCCTCCACGGAATGCACAAAACAAAACACGTTTGTTTGTAATTTACCACTGAGCATACTTCCTAGCCAATTATTGATTGATTGTAGGGTTTAACGCGTCGACGCAACGCAGGCGATGAGGCGCGCCGTAGTGGAGGGCTCCGGATTAATTTTGACCACCTGGGGATCTTTAACGTGCGCCGAAGTCTCGTACACACGGGCGTTTTTGCTTTTCGCCTCCATCAGAAAAGCGGCCGCCGCGGCCGGGAATCGATCCTAGCCAATTACCTGAATTAAATGTGGAAGGACCAAGGTTTATCCTAGCGGACAAACGCAGAGCTGGGGCTCTCCCTCCCGCATCATGGGCATCATACTGTGTGTGTAATACGCCAACCCATTCAACTGTAACACTGAGAAAACCGGACAGGTCGCATTGGGCTGTTTGACGGCCACGTTTAAACCTCACGCCAACACAATGAAGATGTCATCAGTAAGAGATTGAAACCTTAGGACGTGCGTGCCCGCTCCCCCCCCCCCCCCCCCCTCCCCGCCTCCCTGTTTTCCCAACCCGTGCGCGCATAAACCGGCAACCGGTCATCAGCGGGTGCAGAAGCGAAAGACACTGTAGAACATGTCGCTCTGAAAGCCCTTTAAACGGAACAAGTGATATTGGTGCACGCCGACATTCCAGGCGGGCCAGTTGCTGTTCATCCAGGAGGGATTGGCCGCTATTCGACCAGCTTAAACTTAAGATGGCAGCAAAGGCTTTCTGTTGTTTTCGCGCACATCCACACTGCTGTTCGGGGTGACGCTTCTTCAGTTTTCGCTCTTCTTCATTCACGGGAACGACATGCATCCGTCGCATAGCGAATAAACACATCGAAGGCCTTGATCTTTATTCTAGCTGACACACACGTGGGTGTCCCTTTCACTGCCCAGTCGTAGGCATCTCAATGTCGGTGCAACACACCAACCCATACCCAAACCGCTCGATTGCGGAGGACAGCTGAAAGGGCGCATTCAGCCATGAGACTCCCACGTTCAAATTTCCCACCAATACAACGCGTATGTCATCGGCAGCGGCATTAAGCCCTGTTTTGCGTGCATGCCCCTCCCTCCACCCCCAACCCATGCATGCCTAAACCAGCAACCGCGGATGGGCGCATAACTAAGCGCGAAATACACCGGTGAAGGAAGAGAGAAATACTTTATATGGCGCCAGACTAGGATCTATTATTATTCTTCCACCAGAATAACTGTGAGCAGCTGGTCAACGAGGGTCCCGAACGCGGGCATGTCCCCCGAAATGACTTTTCAGCTAAAAAATAATTTCGTGCCCATGGTGGCGTTCCAACGGGGCAAGTTGCTTTCAGCTGGCAGAAGCCCGCAGCTAATGGGTGAGGTAGAATTTGAGGCGGCAACGGCCGCGGCTGCATTCTCGGCGGGGGCGGTTACGGCGTCTTTCAGGCGTTTTTACACCCATTGGGGCTGAGTTGATTCTCCGCAGTCACCTGAAAACGGCGCTGCGGCCACTGTCAGCCGACCGCGTCACTTGTGAAAGAGGCACCGGTGGTGGCGAGGGAAATAAGCTTTGTTATAACCGTTGTGAAAGAGGCGTCGGCGAAGGCGAGGAGAAGCCCCAGAGCGGCTCCGAGTAAATCGGCTTAAATCGGCTTCACCAGAATGAAAATTGGGGGTGGAGGAGGTGACATATACTCCTTCGCCGCAAAAAGCGGCACTAATAAGCGAGGAAGCCAGATCGGCTGAAGGTCGCAGAGATATTCTTCGGATACAAGAATTTTGGCTCCTTATTTCTATTTGCATACTTATGCTAGAATCTGTGCTGTGTATTGAGATTATACTACGTATCTGCCTCCTTGTTTTCTACGACGTAATGTCTTGGGAGGCAAGGAGTTGTTGGGAATGCGCAGTGGTAAGGAAGCGTTAGTAGGCAAGTCTTGGCTCTATACTCCTGGCGGGTGCCTCTGACTCTCGCTGCAAATGAAGACGTTCAAATACATTACTCATGAAATTGATGCGATCAGCATGAGTCTGATACCAAAAATAACATCGCTGAGTCGGTGATAGTATGAAATCTGCACGCAATTAAACACGAACACGGAAACGAAGTCAGAGTATATAAGCGCTAGTTCTTGGCATTTCATTCGAAATGTAACATTTGTTGAACAACCATGCTTCAGACCTTGTGTTATAATTCGTCAGGTCACGTATGTGTTTTATTTCTCATGAGTGAAAATTTGAAAACGTATGCGCAGTGTTTGGACGCCGAACTTTGAGTTCTAGAATATATGTTGTTTGCAAAATCACAGAACATCTTTTTGTGGTTGCCGCCTTTGTTTTAGAGTCTGACCTTGTCACTTGAAAGGAAAAAAGACGTGCGCATGAAAGCGCCTACTTGTTTACGGCAAATGAGAAATAACTGTTTTTACTTGAACAGATATGTTCAAACTCAAAGATTACTGAAAACGTTTTCTCATTACACAGCTATAGTGAACATGGCTTTCAAAGTGGCAGTTTCTTCATATTTCATTTACTTGATACGCCGACACTTTTGGAATGAATTTCGCCTTGAAAGGTCGCCACCCTAAAATTGCGCACCATATTGAAAAGATTGAAAAGTTTATTAAGGAACAGTGTTACTTGTTAGTGTATGTCAATGAACATTAACGTGAAATGTCGGCAGAATTTGCGTGAATTTCACGGAGTTCTCTTATTTTATTTTTTCAGCCACTCCAACAAACTTGACGGTCAACGTTTCATGCGCGAACCAAGCGAACATCACCTGGAAATACAAAAAGGATCCCGCTAATTTTCTAGTTAGTATTTGTTCTGGAACCGAAAGTATCTGCTATAACCAAACAATACCCGGATCTGCTAGAAACTACAGTCTGACGCTGCCCGAAAGAGACACACGCTATAAACTTTACCTTCGCGCACATGTTGAAGCGCCAAAAAATAATGACAGCAAACCAGCGACAGCGCAGTTCTCGTCTTACCCGGAAGGTGAGTACACAAGACTTTGCTGTATGCTCAGTACTTAACATTACGCGGATCTGGAAGGCTTGTTTGCAAGCACTTGTCTTATAAATGCATGAGGCGGCTTGTGCTCACCAGTAACTTTACTGAAGTTTTCCCCAAGCTGTATTGACGATGGACATTACGGTAAAATCAATGCCCTTTCTATCTTGTGCATCTCCTACAAGGGCCTGCTTACTTGAAGTACTTGGAAAGAAAATTGGAAACCTACCGTTCTTTTGCGGAAATCACTTTATGGACATTTCCTGTTACTATTTGGCTTTGACAGCTTGTAGAGGACGCCAGAGTGGTTAGTGAAATATTTGTTGCGTTTCCTCGAGTTCCTTCCGGGAAGTGTATACAGTCGTAAGAGTCGTACATTTAGGAAAGACGGAAGAAAACGTCGTCCTAATGCTTCAAATATAACTACACCGCCGCACTTGTCGGAAGCCGCTGCACTGGCTGCCTTATGATCTAAGCGTTTAGAAGAGGCTACGAACTTCTTCACGACTATCTTAACAAAGTCATAAGATCAATGTCAGGAGGGTAAGTGGTTGACCAATCACTCAAGCAATTCAACCATTCGTCATATTGATACGGCTGTAAGGGATGAGATGGGCTTTATTACAGATGAAAGGGGGTGAGGTGTAGGGCGGGAGAGGGCGGTAGCAGTCAACACACCGCAAGCATGTATCACGCAGAACCAACTTCTTTCTCTTTTACCATAAGCTGCCTTGTCGCATGGAGTTTTGTGTCGCCAGTTTTCGCTTGAACATTTCTCCCGGCAAGCGAGTTAAAAGGCGCGAGAGGGACAACGTTTCAGCAAAACGTCATAAACGACCTATGCAATTTCATAAGGTTGAAATTGTTTATTAAATGGTTCCGTCGTTGCTTTGCATTGTGCCACTAGTAGTCATCGTAGCATGGCAATCATTAGACTGTTCTGCAAGCTCACCCTCGCGAGCCCGGGGACCCTAGGTGGTCGCCGCGAGGCACGCGCTGACGAGCACTCGCCATATTCTGGCCCCTCGGAGTTTTCCCTATTTTTTGTTGCTAAAGACACTGCGCGTGCCAGGGACGCCCGGTGGTCACCGCAACGCACGCGCTCACGAGCACTCGGCATTATGGGTATTTTGTAACAGCCCCGCTGTTACAAAATGTGGAAACTTTATTGTGTGAAGAGCGCCAGTACGCCTTTTCCCAGCACCGCAGACTCTGTTAACCGTTGCCACGTCGGCACAATTGGGCGAAAACTGAGCTAGGTCTCCGAAAACAATCATTTTAGAATGGTTATTCCAAAGAGTTATCAGTTAAATACATTTTTGCGCCGAGTAACGTGAAGATGTACATTTTGGGCACGAATTTGTACGACATCAACATGTGCATCGGCTGATGTTGCTGGCTGTGGTTGGACGCAATTTCGCCACAAAAGTGACATCACCCAAAATATGTTTCAAGATTTTCAAAAAAAAAATGCCCCTCACACTGCTCTGAAATGCCACTCCGAGTTAATGCAGATGGTGGGTATTGTATTTTGGCTTAAGACCACTTCTTCCGTTTATGAACATCGGAAGCCCACGCCAGTTCACTGTTTAAATTTTGTAGAGCGTGTAGACCACCGCTTTTTCGCCAGAAAGGAATTATAACAACCAAAATTCATCGTAGAGTTTGTGTGAACGCGCGGTATAACCTCCGATGTATACGATGTAGCTGGTGTATACGGTAATCATAATAAACATAAGGAGGAAATTCCAGCCAAATAAAGGTAATTACGAGGACTGGTATGGGAACAAATACGCTGCCAGAATCCATCCTACAATCCATATTGCGTCTGGCATTATTGGTTTCAAAATAGCTGGGAAAGTAAACACAAATCTATGGTCTGCTAAAACGTGACATGATAAATAACCGTGATTGAAATGAGAGCTTTCGCTTAGTATTGTCGTAAAAGCAATGAACATGCAATAAATGGGTACGTTTTTCGGTTCCACAAACGTGGGTATTTCACACGATAAAGTACCTTAGTTTTCATGGCGAGGTAATATAGTCCGGCAGCAGAGAAAATACAAAACCTTCACTTTCGAAAGAGACTATATATATAGTGTTGTAGTGTATATACAGAAAACCACGGTTCTAAAGAAACCGTTTCTAATGAAATCAGTTTTTTGTCTTCAGGACTTCGTAAAAACGAGACTTAGCGTACTTTATTCTATCAGGTGTTTGGGGGAAGATCTTACGAATCAGCTTGGCTCGCAGGTTCCACCGTTCATTTTGAATCTTCAACCTTACCAACCAATGATAAGTGCTTCCCTAAACAGCCCCCCGCCCTCCCTCACAAGTCACTTATTTCCCTTGTGTTGAATTCATCCTACCAACCGAAGAATTGTGTAAGCCGTGTATACAGATGTAACTTGGCCTAGTTATTGGAAATTCCAGTCACAAAAGCAAATATTCAAAACACAGACAATAGAGCAAAAAGTGTGCTGCAGCATTGGTTCTTGCCATAGGATGCATCCTGCCGTAACGTTATCTGATACGAGGAAAATTATAGATAAGCTTCTAGCCCGGCAATCCAGACTGGACGAATTCGCGGGTACTGCCTATTTAGTATTTTTGGCGTAATGGCCCACTGCGTCACTTGGCACATGCTGGACAGAGGTTTACATGCGTTGCGCTGCGTAGGCGTTACAAAAGCAGCAGGCTTGCAGAAAAGAAACAACACGCAAAATTAGGTTATACAGAAAAGACAACGACAGGCAACATTTTGTTCTTTTATGCCTTTTTGTCTCTTTCTGGTACCGCCTACGCAAATTAATGGATGACTCGGTAGTTGATTTGCGTAGGCAGTGCTTATGTACTACCTAGTAATTAGGTACTATCTAAGTATCTAATTAAAACTATTTAGTAGGTAGTATTTAAGTATTTTTTATTCTTAACTCCGTTCTAAGTACAGACAACTTGTTGCGAGCTTTAGGTCTTTAAATGGTACGTACTTTATACAGCGAGCGCGGCTCAAAAAGGCACGTGTACTTAGCGCCAACTGCGTGGTCATGTTTTCAGACTATCATCGAGTTACTTTCAAATCATTGTATATGAAGTTTTCCCGTTATCATTTGTTCTTACATGAGAAATATTACCATATCTGGTTGCGTAGTAACAATTTTGTCTTGAGCGCAGGGCTCCCACTGTTGTATAAAAAAGCTAAGCATGTTACATGGTGAATGGGGTGAAAACGATTGCCCGTTATAGGACCTGTAGTCGCGAAACATTTGTTACTGGCCCCGCACTTTTGGAAGGGGGGGTGGTGGACTTATCACAAAGGTTATATTTGTGGTGGATGGTCGGGGCAGGCAGCGGGAGGTGGTAGGTGGTGTGTCCAGGAAGTGTAATAATAGTTACGCCACTGCTTGGACGTATTTCATTGACGTTCTGCTGGAAGACGTTTCGGTTATAATCTTAGATCATGTGATAAATTATTGCATGGTCAGACAGGTTTGGCTAGTGTTGAGCTTTAAGGGCAGTGTCAGGATCCTTAGGTAGTCAAAATTATTCTGCAGTCGCACAATGAGATGTTGCCTCCCGAGTTGGATCTTGTGCCTATAACCCCATTAGTGTTTAAAAAAAACATTAGGACAGTGTCATCTTCTGAAATTTTGCAATTAGCGCCTGTAAAATATTCTTCCTATGTGAGTCAACTGGGTAAATCACTATAAGCGCTTTGATTTATCACCTCATACCAAAGACGTTTTTTTCTATTTTATTTGTCGCCATTACAATTTAGCAGTATATGCGCCAGTTGTGCTGCCGATAGTCTGCCTTTGAATGTGCTGTCTCCTGGAGTACTTGTTGCTCTTTAGCAGTGTTTTTTGGCCTTACTTTTCGGGTCTCATTTGGGCATGTATGTCATATCCTTTGGACACTCCATCCTGCTAGATGCAGACGCATTTTAGCAGTATCTTTACCTATCATTGTTCTTTTATTATTTGATAAATTGCCGATCTAGCGGTAAAAGCCGCCTGAATCTTTCAGAAAGAGCGTCAAAGCATTGGGGTGATTTTTCTCTTTCCTTGCAGTTCATGATGTCAAGAACCTGACCCTGACTACCCTGAACTACTCGGCGATACTGGTGAAGTGGGAAAAGGAAGGGGCCTACGAGATTGAATTCAAGGTCTGCAATAACGCTAAGACGCGAGACCACTGCAAGGAAAGCACGGTCCAGGGAACGCTACTGCAACACATCTTCTGTGACCTCTCTCCTGACACTGTGTACACAATTTTTGCCCGGAACCAAGTGACGCTGAACAACAAGACGTGCCAAGGCCCTTTACAGAATCGCACGGCGCAGACCTTCCCGAAGCGTGAGTGCAACATTGAATGCGAATGCCAATTTTGCCGTGATAACTGGTGAAGCGGAGGGGAAATGGAACACTTGCTGCACACGTTTAAAAGGTCGCAGTTTCTGTCCTCGTGGCGTCATGATTACTTCTATTACTTTCCCCAAGCCTCTCACGGAGACGTTTGCCGTTAAGAAGTGAGTGCAGAAAAGGGACAGGTGAAGGGCTTGACGTGGCCAACCCTAGATTGGGCACATTTGGTGATGATTAGCTTGATCGGGTTTGATTGTTTTTCAGGGGCGAAGCACCTTAGGGCCGAGGCTTGTCCGTCGGGCCTCCGTCCGGCGTCCGTGCTCACGGCACACCCACTGTAAATCGAAACATCTGTGAACAAAAGGTTAACAAGAACAAAATAAAAGGTTCACAAAACGGTAGAGAGAGACAGAGAACGAGAGAGAGAGAGACGCACAGCACTGTCGAAATCAAAACATCTGTTAACAAAAGGTTCACAAAAGGTTACCAGAACAAAATAAAGCGTGCACAAAAGGTTAGAGAGAGATAGAAAGAGAAAGAGAGGAACAGAGAGAGAGAGAGAGAGAGAGAGAGAGAGAGAGAGAGAGAGAGAGAGAGAGCTGCGGTGCAAATGCGTATATAATCGCGTTCCAGACCACACATTCTTTTTCTGCTATGGATGAAAACGAACGTAAGGCGCGGCTTGCGGCGGCTCAACGCCTACGCATACAACAATCTACCCCGGAGGCGAGAGCACGGGAAGCGGTGGCAAAACGGCAAAAATGCCAAGCGGACTCGGAGTTGAGTGCTCGGGAAGCAGCGGCTCAACGGCAACGCCGACAACAAGCTACCTCGGAGTATATACTGTATACACGCGTTGTCACTCATTACACATGCGCGAGTTGGCAATGTCGCGGGTGATTTACAGTAATAACGATCCCCAGTGCTTTGCCCACTCGTCATGACTGTCTTCGTGGAGATGTGTAATTTTTTCTTGTCGTCTCGAGTCATCACGTCTAACAAAAACGCAATTGCGAAAGTCTCTTTGTTGGAGTGCCCGAGAAGGTGATCATTGTCATGTTCAATGGACTAAAATACCAGACAAGCTAAACGTAATTTTGACAATAGTAACTATGCGTATACTTGGATGTTAGAAAACAGATTTTTATTGGGGCCGCATTTTTAATCATTCAGGAATCACGGGTTACCGAAGTAATAGGTCTACTGCTAGTTAGACGTGGGAGGGTACTACCTACCCGAGGAAAACAAAATGCAATTTCTGACTTGCGCCGCTTAAAGCGACTCGATTTTCCTTAAAATCAGCATGAAATAAGTAATCCATCACAGTGTAAGATTTAAAAGTAAATTTACCTTTCCTGATTTCGAGTGACTTGAAGCATTCGGCACAGTCTTTGCTTTAGGCTGTTGTCACTGATGTTAAATTTCTTAAGACGCCAATAATTTCGTGTTGAATATTTCCACATGGAGGAATGGCAAGGTATTTTTAACGAAGACCGCAACTTGCTTTTCCGTCTATGTGTACAAAAGCTACGTCTATTCTGCCTCATTTCTGTCTCTGTCGCCACTTGCGCTTTTTTATTCCTTTCCTCAAAAATGTCTAAGTATGGTGTTAAGGCACAGGTTTTTGTAACTAACACTGCACTCTTTCTTTCTCCTCACAGCCCCGGGTCCTGTCTCAAACCTAAATTTTAACATCGTGGACAGTGTTTTTCTCAACGCTACTTGGGAAGCACCAGCTGATATTGCGGGAAAGTACGCCTACACCATAGATTGCCGAGACAAAGAGGGACAGTATGACGTGGCTGAAGACGTGTTCCCAAAGGCGTCTTCTGCGAATGTGACCTTAGCTTTGCGAAAATTTGGATCTTCATTCAACTGCTCTGTCTGGGCCTTCATCGATTCCAACATTACTGGACGTGTAAATGGGAAAAAGACCTTTTTTGAAGTCGCAACACAAAACCTGGGTAAGCCAGCATTAGTGATGATTCTATAGGTGGTATTCACTGAAAAGTTACGCGGCAACTTGTTCTTTTGGCAACGCTGAAAACTGCCATGACCGTGCCCACTGTGCCTGCGCATGCGCTTTGCGCCCACATCTTGCAGAAAAAGAAACGCAAGCGGGCATCATCTGCCGCGTTTCAACCAGATTCTCGGTGGTGGCGCCGCCAGATATATTATTAATTGCACTCACATTATGTGGTGGCGCTCTACTTGCCTTCGAGCACTTCGCAGCCGTCGTCTCGACGGTAGCGTTAACAGGTATGAATAATAGCAGAGACATTTTAAGTGATGCTAGGTTAGAATAGAGAAAAGTAAGAACTAGAAAGGCGAGGAAAGAGTAGAGAAGAGTAGTTCCACTGTGGTTGATCCCGTTGCACAAAACACGCCTCGAACACTGCTGGCTCGCGTCATGGTGCGTCCGGGAGACGAGAAGCCTCGAAGGAAACGGTGAAGGGTGGAGGCGAGCCAGCTTGCTGTGACGGGGAGCGAACTCGGCGGCAGTTCCAAGTTCCAGCCACTTCGGAGTTCGCTGGAATAGAGTGTGACCGACCGACGGGTACTGAGGAGCGGGAGCTGTTACTGGACAGCCACCAGCAGCAGGGCGAAAGCCGTGTGACATCCAAATACATGGTGGCAGCCCGCGTAGACAACGGGCCGCTGAAACTAAGTCCATCCGAGTGCGGCCGATGGCGAAAACAACGATACGCGATACCCGCTGGTTCCGACGTAATTGAAAACGCGCGGCGGAACCACGTGAGAGCTGAGAGCGCATTCCGCCGCGTAGAGGAACACTTTTAGTACGCCGCTTAGAGTGAAAGGAATGAACCCATATTTCTCCACAAGGTAATGCGTTTGATCTCGGTGGGGTGACTTGATGCAGGTGCCGCCATGATGGTGGCCGTGCATCGCCGTCCCTAAGGCGACACACTTGGTTGCCGGCATGCGCGCCACGCCAGTGAATACTATGAATACAGTGAATACAGCGAATACGGTGAATGCCACAAGGTGCCGCCGATCTCAGATTTCCGTCACGTTCTACCTTCGATATTGAGAAGTGTATTGCACAAAAGAAATGTAATGTTGACTCCTTCCTGTGACTGCGACATTGTGACTCACGTGACCAAGACAAGTTGAAAATGCGAGTCCATAAACCATACTTTCTTAAAGCGCAGATTGAATTTGGCCCCTAGTGCATGCCTGGTAGGTAATCGAAGTTCGCCGGCAACATAAACCAGAGCAAATTAACATATTGTTGGGCAAGTTCGCGCTCGGCTAAGCCAGACATAAAAAGGAGAAAAAGGTGCTTTTCACAAAGAGAAAGACATAGAAGAAGCGCTGTCGCATGTGCTGTTCGCAGGACATTTTCCTGCTATTTCCGAACGAAATCATACAAGCTTATTCTGGGTATCTGCTTGAATTCAACAATGCAAGCTTGTGGTATTGCTTGCCCGTCAACTGCGGCAGGATTCATAGTCATGATTTGTTAAAAGCGAGGCTGTTTATCAAATCTTAATTTTTCGTTCTCTCAGTTAAAAATACCAAAAACTTGGCGAGCGAGCGCTCGTGAGCGCGGGACTCGCGGTGACCGCCCGGCATCCCCGACGCACATTTGTCAAGACCAGCATGACCACGTATGGAGATTGGCCAGGATTGGCTAAAAAAAAAAAATCTCCAGTGCTCACCATAGTCGTGGCAACACTTGCTGGGAACAAGAAAGACACATCAGATCCTACGCCCCACAAAAGGGGATGTCCAATGATTATCACTCCCAAAAAATGAAAGAAGCTCGCCCTTACAGCAACAATGACGGAGTAAAGATCGTTGCGGCCGCGGAGGAGCAAACCGGCTGCAATCGTGGACCTAAAACTTCGTGATTGTAGTGAAGGTGGTTGCTACCTCCAGGTCTTACGCGTTAGTGTGAGCTTTCTTCATTTATTAGTGGAAAAATCGGTTTACAAATGGCCTCATTAATAGGCCCTGCTTTGGTTCAAAAACGAAAACATTTTCAACAAAATCAAATCTATGTTTTAAGATATATAAACAGCTTAGTGCCGAAGGATGCTGAGCGCGCTTTTTGTGGGACTTGTTGGCAGACCCGATTGGCCATGAGCAAAGCTGCCGCGAGGCGCTAAATTCTGTCCAGTTATGTAGATGTAGAGCAATAAAAGGCAAGATGTAGAGCAATAAATTTTGTTTGCGCGAAAGCATCAACCGGCCGCTTTTTCGTACGTGGCAGGTTTTTCAAAAAGCAATACCTACTTCTAGAAATACCCGCGTGAGAAAGAGAGAGAGAGAGAGAGAAACAACATTATTTATTCCCAGGGATCAGGTGATGGGGGTGGGGGCGGTCCAAAGGGCCGCCGCGACCGCCAGGGCCCTGGTGGTCACCAAGTCTTGACTCGATGCATCCGGGTCGCGCAGCACCTGCTCCCAGAATACCCGCGTGAAAAATCTTTTCCCCGCTTGTGTGCGAAGCAGTTCGTGCGAATGTGTGCGCTTGTTTTTTGTGTGTGACAGTGTGCAAATATGCGTGCGGCAGTATGTGAGTAGCAGTGAGTATATGAAAGTGTATGTGGGGAGTGCATGTGAGCCAAGTTGCCGTATAACACTCAAGAATCATTTTCATATTGCTAAGCTTGTGTTATTTATAAGGAATTGGGGAAAGGGGACCTTGCAACAGATACGTGGCCGAAACCGAATGATTACGATGGTTTTAAAGGCTTCCTACATGTTTTTAAGCTTTGGGGGCCCAAAACGGCAACAAAACGTTCACTTATTCAGAAAACGTAGTGAAATTTAAGAGAGATAAAGGCGCTACTTCGCAAAACGCGTTCTGTAAAGTTGATGGTATGAACGGATCTCTTAAGAAGGTCTACCGTGAGCGGTTGATCATCCAATCAGCTGAGTTTGGTGGCATGCACGTGTCTCAGCGATGAATATTGAGGGCGACGAAAGGAACATGCTTATTGTTTCTGCAGTCTGAAATGAGTATCAGTTGGAGATGCTGCCCATCCCCAGGGGAAAAGCGTAGGCTCATGGGAAAGTCACTGCCAACCTCATTCTATTTTAAGTCGAGTTTGATCGTGACATCGGTTGATTCATGGTAGTGCGAATGAAAAGAACGAAGACTCCCAGTGGGATAGGTCCTCGAGAGCGGAGCCAAGTTAGTGCTTCCGCCCTCATGGCCTGTCCGGGCAGCTGCATCACTCAAAGCTTTGCAAGTGCATCCACAATGACCTGACAGCCACTAAAATAGAATATCATGGCGTGTTTTTAACTGCCTGGTGAAATGTTTCTAAAATTTTTGTTACCCATTGATGGAACGAAGCACAGGGGAGGGCTGCTTGCATACACTGAAAGGAACCTTATAATCAAAACCATTAACTACTCCAGGAGAGGGGTTAAATAATGTTTTAAGAGTTCCACGAATGACAAGCTCAGTAACCGCCTAGTTCGGAGCATGTGCCAAACGGAATTGAATTCTGGTTAGATCAGCCGAGCTCTACACAGGCCGAGCTCTATGCCATTACAAACCATCTGTTTATATACGTTCCCGGTCATCTTGTCGCTCGTGATGCAACAGCGTGGCTAGCTGGTCCACAGCCAGTCTTGAAAGCGTTGTAGAGAGTATGAGGGATGTCCGAGGGCAACCATTTTCACAAATGTTACCACTGCAGGTTGCTGAATGCTTAGCAGAACGTGCGTCAAATTTGAACAGCGACCACCTGGAGGACATCAGTCAAATACTGGCCATCTGTATATGCCCTGGAACTTTCGCAGCTTACATACCGTGTTCCGAAGTTCAGCTGTCATTACCGGCAGCTTGGGTGTACGTCCAGCCCCAAAATCAAATCATTGCAAATTTTAGAGCAGAGGCTCTTCAGCGTCCACTCCTGGGGATGCGTTTAAAATTTTGATGTCCTTCGATAAAATTTTACATGTGCTGTGCTGGCGATTTAATGCGAAGCACTTTCGCAACCGGTAAAAAGATAGGGTGGCGGTGGCGGCGGAGGAGAAGGGAATGTCCGCGTATCCGAGCGAGCGAACGAGACACCCCAAGCAGAAAGAAAACGGAGTCTACGCCTGGCAAAAGAGTGAGGGGAGGGTGGCATGCGCTGCTATGGCGTCGTCTCTCAGCGCGTCGCCAAAGTTTAATTTGTCTCACTGCCTCCCCTCATAATTTCGCCATGCGTCGCCGCCAAGGGGCGCCCACCACCTCGAACTTTCGCCAGTAGCTCCTCCGGTTGTGGCTCTTCCGAACCACGTGGAATTTGCGCGGGAGGTTCAAACACGATTTGCAAAAACGAGGTCGGCGATGGCGGCACGCTGCGAGATAACAGCAGATTTGCGCACGCTGCCTTGCGTTCGATGTGCACGTGATCACTTCCTGAGACGCAGCACGTATGCGCCGTGACTGAGAAGACTGCAGTTCACGCTGCACACAAATTTCGCTTAGGAGATTACATTAATCGTCACTCATTTTGTTTTTTTTTTGCATTGGAACAGCAGGTTCGCTTCTTGCGACGTTTAAATGTATTTGCGTGAGGTATGTCAACACAGATCACCCAAAAAACCTCGATTGGGGAGATAGGCGGCTGCTTTTTTTGTGAAATATTAACATTTCCAAACTCGTGAAAATAAGTTTAATGCGGAGGCCGTGAATTCTGAAATACGCCTCGCAGAAGGAACTAGAAGTGCAGTTAGTATTTTTTACTAAAGCGCTAAGTTGGGCGAGTTGGTTACTGTATACTAAGGAATTCATCGTACTAGCGAACATTGAGACAGGGACACACCTAAAGAGAAGACGAAACACGCGCTAGAAGACGAAACACACGCTAGCGTGTGTTTCGTCTTCTCTTTAGCTGTGTCCCTGTCTTAATGTTCGCTAGTGCGATGAATTCCTTAGTGTAGAATTTTTTGTTTATTTGTTTTTAACAACTTTTTGAAGATTTATAACGACATTTTGTTTCCAGATCCCCCTAAGGACCTCAACGTTGTTGTTCAGTGCAAAAATCAGGCCGACATAACGTGGGGCTATAAATTTGGAGTCCCAATCACAGGCTTTGTGGCAAACCTCTGCAGGATGAATGGATCTGTTTGCGAGAATAGGATACTACCAGCCCCAGTCAGAGAAGTGTCTTATCAGCTGCAAGAATACGACGACCTGTATAACATTTCTGTCGTGGCATACGTCAACGACAGTCTGCAGACAGTGTACTCATGGTACACTACGGCAAAATTCTTTTCTTTCCCTACGAGTGAGTATTGTTTTTAATGTTCGATGTCGCTGGAAAGGCGGTATTGAGTTTTGAATGTCCGACTGACAAGCTTGTGCTTATATTTGAGGAATCTTTAAAGTGTCGAGATTAATTTTACTAGATTGAGCTGAACGTTTGTTTACGTGAACGTTTGTTCTCAGCCTGCCTCACATAAGGGAGACAGCTGTTTTAAGGTTTTTTTGTATAAGGATGAGATGACTAAAATGACGGGAAAAAGAGTATTTTTAAAGAAAGGAAGAATTACATCAGAATTTCCTCTTTGTTATTTACAAAAGCAAACAATGAGTTTCTTTTTTGAGATCAGATATGGCACCGGCATATGATCCTAAATTTGTATTTTATTTCTCGGTGGACTACGGGCTATCACAAGTTCCCACTAAGATGGACAGTGAAGGCTTTTACTCGAATATCAGTTATCTGAACATAATCTGAGCTGCTTATCTCTCAGTGCAATGCACTGTAATGTAATGCAATAAAAATCTTGCAACGCCCTCCAGAAAAAATGACTTTTCCGACTTTTCGCGGAAAGAATGAATATAAAACACTTCTCAAATACTTCATGGAGTTTGAAATTGAACGGGATGAAACACCAGTAAAGCTAGTTCGATTCCAGGATAAATACGTTGGATTAAGACATACAAAAGCGGTAACTATGGCCCTACAAAAATTAGGAAGAAACACAGTTGGTTTCAAATGATTGCGGCGGAAGTATTTCACACATTGTTATTGCGTAATCCCTCTAGTACTTTTCGTTTTCAACCGTGGAGGAAATTATTAACTTCGGTACACTTGTAAGTGGATACTGCAAAGCGAAATTCAGTAACTGTACGTCGTTTCTCTGGGATACCTCTTATGCTATTTATCCCGTGAAGGTTTTTCTGGTTGATTCATTATGGGTTTCAACACGGTGATCTACACCTGGACTATAAGGCATGCCGTAGTGGCGGGCTCAGGATTATTTTTGACAACCTGGGTTTTTAAAACGTTCGCCGAAACCTCCACACACGGGCTGTTTCGCTTTTCATGTTTATCTGAATAACAGACACAGTGGCCGGGATCAAATCCGCGTCTAGTGGCTTAGCAGCACTACGCCTTGTCCACTGAGCCACCGTGACTGGTTGTCTTTTATGGCTGCGTCTCTTCTCGAAACCTGGAAGGCCGCGAAAGTTTGCCATTATACATAAGACCCCTTTATTACTACTTTTATTACAATGCTTTTGGCTCTAGTCATCTAGTGCCACGTGTGCATGGGTCTCATCTCCCTTTGACATACTATCTCTCTGCGGGCATACATATTCTTACTTTACATTTCTGTCCTCATTGCTCTACTATCAGCTTTTAACATTTCATACACTGCACATGCGGCTGTCAAGAATATATACATTTTCGAACAAGCATTATCAAAGCAATTAATTGAGTTCTGGAATTTTTTATTACAGTTCCTGATATGAAGAGCCTAACATTGGCTCCTTTGAACTACTCGGCCGTACAAGCGACCTGGAAAGTAATGTGGTCCCACGAGATAAGATTTGTGGTCTGCAGGGTGTTGGCACCGTGCGACGAACTTATAGTCCCGGGAAGTCTGCTGGAGTACACATTCAATGACCTAAAGCCGAACAGTGCATACGTTTTCGCCGCCCAGGCTCAAGTGACACTCAACAACAAGACGTGCGCAGGCGATCCACAATATGGCCTGGTGCAGACTCTCCCAAAGCGTGAGTGAGATTGCGAATATGAGTGTCCTTTTTGAATTAACAGTTGAATAATTTCAGGTAAAACATGAGTGTAGACCTGTGTAATAGAATTTTGCGGAGTATTAGAAGTCGTGGTTCATGTTTTTGTAAGTTGGGAATTATTTCTTTCTAAGATCGTACTCGAAGGAAGTGACTCGGAGCTTTTACGTTGGGAATGAGAGTGAACTAGCAATGGGTGAAGGATTAAGCTCGGTGAACTCGAACTTTAACAGATTTTGCACTTGAACAGCTATCCCAGAGGTTGCTCGGATGTTTCTGGTCATCTCACGTGATCACACCAAGCAAAAAAGCCTTTGGTCCGCCCGTTTCTTTATCTGGACTGGGCAAAAAAAGTCTTCATCGTGCTTATAGTCGATGCAACAGGAGGGACAAGAAGCTAAACGTAAGGAATCGCAACCTTTGTGGGACGTAAGGGTGCGTCTGGGAACAAAAACAATCATTTACGTTGGGGTCACCCTCTTCATCGGGTATAATCAAGGAATCAGCTAAGCACTAGGCCCACTAACGTTTAGCTGGCAGAGGCAATTGTAGTTTCTCATGAGAAATACATTTTATTTCGAAATTGACCCTGGTCAGAATTTCCTGGTTTAGATTCTAGTCACCCTAAAATCAGGCTGGAAGATTTAGGAGTGATTTTCCCTGTTCTTCACAGGAATGTTTTATATTCGTGCCATTGTAGTAGAATTACATAAGAGGCATTATATACGGCCTCTTGTTTTCAACTGGAATAGGGGAAAAATGAGTTGAACAAACCAACAATTGTTCTTGGTGACGTAAATTCACTTAAAAATCCTCCGCGCGCCTTTCGCATTAGTACGTAACGTCGGCAAAAAAAGACGTAGTAGTAAAACCACTGGGCAAGCACCCTACATATTTTATGTGTGGTAGCTTGTCATGCGTCTGATAGTGATGTCTGCCAAAAAAATCATTTCGATATTTATTTACCGTAAACAGGAAAGTAATAAATAGGTGGGAAAATATTGCAGAACCTTTATTGTGGGAGCGGCAGGGTATTGTAATTACGCTACGGAGAAATAATGAACCCATTGCAAATATCCTCTTAAGAATTTTTTCCGACACTTTTAATCAGAACCCGCCTTTTCTTGAGAGCAAACGTAAGGGCAGGTAAATATAAAATGGCACAAAACGCGCGTTGTTTTTTCTCTGCTCGGGCGTAAAGTGTGCACTCTCGACTATCTAGCACAGGAATGATACGAAAGGAATTGTTTTTATACTATCTGGAAATTCAACAGAGACCAAGACTACTAGCACGACCAAGAAAGCGTTCATGCCTTTCCTGGTTTTCCCGTCTCGGCCCTTTGCATGGTAATTTCACAGCTCATTTGCTTGCTAATAACCCTCCACTCCTTCTCTTCTTTTCGCAGCACCAGGTCCGGTCTCAAACCTAACCTACGAAATTGTGAACAACATTTTCCTGAACGCAAAGTGGGGCGCCCCGCATGACAACGTGACTGTGGACGGCTTCACCATAAAGTGCGGCGACACCGACGGGTCATATAACGTGACTCGAGACGTTATACCTAAGGAGACATCTGCGCACGTGACCTTACCTTTGCGGAAGTTTGCATCAACATTCAACTGCTCCGTCTGGGCTTTTCTCATATACAACCTCAACGAACGTGTAAATGGGAGGAAGACCGTATTTGAAGTCACCACACCCAATCTAGGTAAGCTAAAAGTGCTCATGTGACTCAAACTAGAAGTGTCTTCCGCCTCTTAAAGCGCTCTACTTAATGCTTGGTAAAGAAGAATGTCTTGAACAAATTTTATAATCTACCGGTGTATTATCAACTCCTAGCTCCGTACGTGATGTTATGACTGACATTACTTGGACTTCGAGGCTAAATTTTACTCCAGAAGGAGTCTGTCGTCGGAGCTCGCCGGTAACTGAAATTCAAAACAGCCCATAAAGAAAGGACAAGAAACAACACACGGCTCTGACTGGTAGCTGGTTGGTTTATTCCGCGGCTTGCAAAATATGCGCAATGGAGAAAGGCGAGAACAAGTCATGATAAAAAGGAAACACATCTAACAATACACACAAACCGCAAGATCTATACACGTGCATTGACCAAAAATTAGCAATGCTGATGCATTTGCGTCAAAGGCCACACAAAAAAATACGTAGGATTTAGTATGTGCTGTGTTGTGTATGAAGTTCCTCTATCCTATGGGAATACCCATATTGGTCAGACCTGGCGCTGTTTAAGCGATCGTTTTCTCGAGAACGCAAATACGCTAAAAATAGGCACTGGCAGCAACCTTGCAACACATTGTCACGACCACGGGTGCTCTCCCAGATTCCGCGATACGTGGGTTGCACGAACATATTAGGGTCAGCGCGAGCGTGAAATCTATGAAGCATACCTCATTCACAAGGCAGGTGGCGATTGCGTTAGCAAGCCTCTGTTGAATTACGACTTAACAAAATCCGCTATCTAGACTCTTAAAAATCTTCACCATCTTCCCGTAGGGGAACCCTAAGTAGTATGCGAAGCAGCCATGGGGTCTACTGAAGTTCCCATTAGTTTTCAGTTGGATCGCGTTGTTGCGGGAGGCGAATGAGGGGAGCGGAGCACGCGCGCGCATCATTTATACCTCGGAGCTACAGTGGTGCCCCCAGTGGAGTATGCAGTGGCTACAGTCGCGTATCTAACCCTATGCTGCTTCGCCTTATCGCGCGCGGAGCCACAGGTGTTGCCATTCGTTGAGCAATCCCGGAGAGCAGAGGAGCTTCGGAGAGGAGAGGATGAATGCTGTTGAGGAGAGGATGAATGCCTCGCATACTACTCAGGGTTCCCCTACGGGAAGATGACGACGGTGGTTGAGCGCGAAGCTATCTCGTGATGGATTCTTTGGTTGGACAATCCCTAGGGGCATCCTGCCACAGTCGTCATCAGCGGTGCCTGGCCAGGCATGCGCAGTGGGGGTGTGGACGCCGCACAGCGGCGCCCACACAACGGCGGAGGGAACCGGCTCGACCATAGTCTGCTTCGCGTCTAAAAACCAAGCTGCACTGTCCAGGATTGCCTTTCCGTGCCTCGCGCCTCTGGCCACGTGTTATATCGCTGCGCTGTATCAGCATTGCTCATTTTTTGGTCAATGCACGTGTATAGATCTTGCGTTTTGTATGCATTGTTGGATGTAATTCCTTTTCATCACGGTTCCTTTGCACGTTCCTCCTTTGGGTATATTTCGCAAGGCGCGGAATAAACCAACCAGTTGCTAGTCAGCGCCATGTGCCGTCGGTTCTTGTCCCGTCTTTTTGCGCTGTTTTGAATTTCAGTTAGTATGCACCAACTAGCCGAAACCACCGCTCTAATCGCCGGTAAACTACTCCAGAGGTAAATAATATATCGATAGAGAAGGTGGTACTCGGCTCCGCAGTAAATAAGAGCTCGAAATGTTGACTTTAAATGACAAAAGGAGAATGAGGAGCGCTGTCGTATGTCTTTTCCAGGGCTGCGAAATCCTAGCCCGAGCGTAAGCATGGCATGCAAAATTGTCCGTAGTAGTGAACATTGCGAATGAGACTCCAGGATGCAATCAACAGCGTTATCTGCTGGTAATGTATGACCATCGACTACGTCAGCCTTCGTTATTCAAGTTTTTTTTGGCGTAGGAAACGCATATTTATATTGGCTCTAAAAATAAGCCCTCTTTTTGTGTTACAATACAAACAACGTTTACAGAGTAGTGAGACTGTGGACATGGTTATCAAGGCACCCCACGCAGGCTTTTTATGAGACGAATGAACAAGTTGACGCGGCCGCGGTAAAAGCTGTCGTGCCGCACACTCACACTCTGATGCGGCTCTATGCATTTAAAACATGACCCAGGGTAGATCAAAACAATAGGAAGTGGCATTAACACGTCATTCGTTCGTACCTGAGTGCTTTCTCAAAAGCAATAGCTTTTCTAAGAGAACTACACGCGTGTGGGTGTGCGTGTGCGTGCGTGCGTGTACGCGTGATGCGTGTGCGTGTGGGCGTGCGTGTGTGTGTGCGTAACTTAAGTACACGTTGATATCGGTGGTTATTTCTAGGTTTTTTTCTGCAATAATATTTTCTTTACTCCACGGTGCGACTAGTTCATTCCAGAGCAAAAAATGTGTAATTTAGCTGAGACTCTTCGAATGTCTGGTACTTAGTTATTTTTGCGTTGTAATAGGAGTTTAGCGTACTTATAGCCGTGAATGTATATAAGTGTAAGCAAGAATAAAAAAACGCCTAATAACTTTTATTTCGTATAGACACGGCTTCTTGTCAGTAAAATTGGATGTTTAGGGGAACCCCGAAAGAAAACTGAGAAATTGGAGGTGCTAATGCTTATTGTGACATAAGGATCATGCGAATTTATAAATAATGCCTTGCATAATGAGCCGAAGCTTCAATATCCATTTTTTTCATTTGTTGCCCGTTTCCAAATGTGAAGGTCACTTTTGTTTTTCAGAGCCCCCTGAGAACGTCACCGTTGTTTTACAGTGCCAAAACAATGCAAAAGTGACGTGGAACTACAAACCCGGAGTAAAACTTACAGGCTTTGTGGTTGAGCTCTGTTGGATGAACAAGTCTCTTTGCACTAACAAGACATTGCCGGGTGCTGCGAGAGAAGTGGAATATAGTCTGCTAGAATACAATGCGCTGTATACAATTTCCGTCCTGGCATACGTAAATGACAGCATCCAGACAATCTACTCTTCGCCAACCACAGCCACATTTTTTTCTTTCCCCAAACGTGAGTATTAAAAAAACCATTTCGCCTAAACGGGACAGGGCTATTGCGTTTTGAGGGTGGACGTGGCAAATTCATTGTCGATATATGGTGGACTTTCTCGGTGGTGTGCTCCCTTTAGTAAGACGTAGTTCTACATTTCTTCCCTTGAAAACGTTTTTTGAAAGACTCTTTCAGAACGGTGAGTTTTATTAAAAATTGCTGGGCTGGGCTTTTTTTTCATAGTAATTATGCGTTTAAAATTACGGTGGATATTTTTGCATTGAACACATTGCCAATGCTAAGTACAAGATTGCTTAATAAATTTCTTAGCACATTCACTGTTTTTAGTCTCCGTGAAGGAGATTTGAAGTGAAAATTGTAGTTTCGCTGGTTCTTGCATTTGATATAATTTAAACTACAGCACGCACTTTCATAGGTTGTAAAGATGATTAACAGGAAAAGAATGTACCAAAATATCTCTGTTCTTTTCAACTTATCTAAGGTCCTACAGCGTAGAAAGCATACTTGGCTAATGCAAGCAATGCCGTCATGGAAAGTCCAGAATTTCGTAGTATTACACAGTAAACTAGAAAAGCAAGCATTTATGTATACTTTAAGAAGAACTGGAACTTCACTGGGAGAACTTCCGCGTAGCAGAGATAGACTGACTACTGAGGACGCTTCATTACGCGACCTTAATGTTCTACTTCTTGTTGGCGAATATATATGGCCAAATACAGTTGTTTAGATATGATTGCATTGCAATTTTTGTACACTTTTTTAGTAAACAAATTGTTGACCTTCACTTGGAAAGCTTCAACCAGATATTTCAACGAGATTTGGGGAATTTCAAACAAATATTAACGAAGATAATGGCTAAGTGCACACTACAAGGCTAAATTATTTCAAAACACTTGACTCCTCTGAGTCACGTCGGAACTTGTGGGGTCCATAGAGTTTTATTGGCTTCGGGGAAACCAGTTCAAATGTTCGAGCGTATCAATAAATCAACTGCATGCAGACTTTTGCGCACACTGAACTTCCTACATTGAATGGAGCACATATTGGCAACACTATCCTCATTTCTCTCCAAATGCGGATTGGGTACCAAGCAACAAAAATAGCAGTATCCAGTGGTAGGATTAACATGCCTGCACGTAGTATTTTGAGCATGGGAATTTCCGTTTCGTAAAAGAGGGCTGGCATCTGCTCTACTTTGACACGTGGTGGAGACAATGGTGATGTAAGGTATAAGACATCACTTGGATTGAGATTGACACACAATTGCATGTGCAAAAATGAAATGAGGACACATTGCGACACCATCTCCCTTTCTCTGCTAATGTTACAAGTTCATACGGGTTTGGCACCAAGCAACAAAGCAAGCAGTCTCCAGTGTTAAGGTTCACATGCATGCACGTATATTTTCTCATGTATAGGAACTGTTTTCTTTCGTAAGAGGGGGTGGGTATGCCCTTTCTTTTGACATGGCTTGGGGAAAGCGGTGATATTTGGTGAGAATAATGCTCATGGCGGTAATAGTGATCATTTGTATGATTAAACGCTGCCTTCCTTAGAGTAACTTTCATCTCATGAACTTCTATCTTGATGGCGCTTTATCTATTTATGAAGTAGAGCCTTAAATGTTAGTATAAAGAAATAGAAGGAAAGGGAAAAAAATCAATTGCGAGACAGTTCCGCCTAGCAGCAAGTTGACATTGCTAGGCCATCAGAAAATAAAGAATGTGTACTATAGGCGAAATGTGCAAGCACACAAGAGGTATACAGACACTAACAGGAACATGAACTCACACACAAAAATTAATTAACTTTGCGGTAACAACAAGTAAAGAAGTATGGAGACACAGGCTTACACAGAACTTGTATTTGCTAGTTTTGCTCGAAACTTTGTCGTTATCACCGAAGCCACTTCTCCTAGCGGAGACCTCATTTTTTTCTCACTTCCAGTGCCAGTACTTGATGACCTCAGCGTGAGTGCTCTTAACACCACCGCATTGAGTGCGACCTGGAAAGAGAAATGGGCCTATGAAATAGAATTCCACCTCTGCACGACACCCTATGACTGCCAGACCTATTTGGTACCCGGAACACTGCTGCAGCATACATTCAGTGGCCTGCAGCCAAACACCCAGTACAACGTATCTGCACAGGCCGAATTTATTCTTTACAACAGGACGTGCAAAGGAACCCAGCAAAGTCGCACTGCGTGCACTTTGGCGCAAGGTGAGGTGTTACCCCGAACCCGTTTCATAATGCTCTAATACCTTTGCTGCACGGCACTCTTCGATTGACAGTTTTCTGCGTTTTCACAAGTGTACCCTGTACATCGTCAATTCGCCACTGTATAGAAATTTCGCTCGAAAGGCGTCGGGAAGCCTTCGAAATGGCCGTGTTGCCCAGGTGGTAAAAAGCTTTGACCCGGAATTCCCGTGAAGTTCACGTGTGAGGGTGGTCATCCCAGAAACTCAATTTATTCGGCATATTTGAATAATGCAAGCACAAAAGTAGCGGGACAGGAAGAGCTTTAACCGCCATTCACGAAAGGTTCGCATCTTCCTTGGATTTGAGGTCTTAATATTTTAAAGTGAATGGTAAACCACTGAAGGAGCCGTTCTTCTAAATATTGGCGTAGAGAACTGTTTGTAAGTAATCAAACAATAAGCGTAACAGAGCGGGAAGAAAAAGATTTAACCGCGTACCAGGAGACATAACGAATGCCACCGCATTCATTGCAAAACAGTGAGAATAAACTATGAGCAGAATATGCTGGATTTCTTAGCTAGTTTTACGCCTCTCAGGCAACTGGATGTCAAACTATAGATTCCATCTTAAACGCAAACAACAATTTAGCATTCCACTCTTCTCGCCGTGTTGCCGAATAATTACCAGCTCTTCCTTCCTCCATTTTTCAACCCAACCGATAGAAATGCGATGTGAAACCGACCTACATTTCGACTAGTCTATAAGCTAAACTCTCAGTTAAATCATATGAAATCTTAGTAAAGACTCCACAAGAAGGTCATCTGTACTCAAAGAAATACAATTATTAGCCCATGAGGTCTTGCTGTATTTTAGTTCGAGCTTTGCGACAGGTAGTATTAGCAGTGAATTATGGCTCATCTCGATACCCACACAAACATATTGCGGATGTGAAGGCATAGGATTATTTGCCGAGTTCACCACAGCTAGGACCGTGTAACGCCATGCATTTCCACAATAATGCAGATTTCGCGAACGTTCCTCCCGTAATCGTTATAATAGCGTAAATGGAGAAAATTGGTCGGACAGGATTTAGAAAAACCCGAAAAAAGGCTGTAGAGAACTCACACTCAAGACAGGCGACATAAGCATGGTACCAATTAGTAGACAATTCTGTGAATTTCTGGAGATTTTTTGTGGTATTACCGTTGTGTTCTTCAGTTACGCTCCAGTAACCTCATAAACAGCGCCCAGTAACTTCACGTTATTGATGTCATATTTTAGGATACTTTCCTATCAGCCCAGAAGGTTTCAGTGTTTCATTTATCTAACGTCATGGCTGCATATGTGTCAACAACCTAAATACCTTTCGGAACGAAAATATAGCCTTAAACGCCAGTTATGGCCCAAAAAATAATTATGAGCTTTATGAGAATAAATATGTGACAGCAGAATAAAAAAAACGCAAAGGCAACCAATAAAACCCCCAATCGCGTTGTCCACATCCGCCCGAACCTGGCACCACTTTATATATTCCATACGTCTGATATTGAAATGTCCAGGTAGGCTTCACTGCTTTCGAAGCGCCAACGAACAATAAAGATGCTCGTACTTCAATTTAAAAAATGTAACGATGCGGCTTTCACAGAAAAGATAAAGTTTTGTTAGAATGTGAGCCGCAATGGCTGTTTATAGCATGATTCTATTGGTACGCCGTAATTAAACCGATGCCGCCTGTTTTATGGGTGTGAAAAAAATATTGCGCCTTTTATGAGAAGCAGAATAAATGGTGTAAGACTCACGAGCGTAGCTACATCATTTAAATATGCCTCCTTTTGATTGCAGTAGCATTGTTTCAAATTAGAGCCAAATTAAAGCCTAAATAGAAAAAAACTGTGGGAAAATACTGCTTGCACGGCTCACTTGAAGCAAGATAGTCAGCATTTATGTCCTGGGGCGGTATTCCCGTGTTTTGTCCCTTTTGTGTCCCTTTAAAAAGTGTCCCTTTTGAGCGAGCCCTAATTGGCTAAAAGCGAACACCCGGATGTGACGCCATGCAAGCACGGCGGAGCTATGAGCCGTGGCTACTCAGAGCAGACGATTTGGAGCAGACGATTTTTCGTCGCCTTATTGTTGGTTCGCTCGCGGAGCAATAAACACATAAAAGATACTCTGATACGGTTTCAGTTCTTTAAAATGCGTTTGCAAGAACAGCTACGGTATCTGAATCAAAGGTCCACTGCTTAACCGGAAGTACGTCACGATGAAAGGGACGCAAAAGGGATGTTTTCAAAAGGGACAGTTACGAGAATACCGCCCCTGGTCTTATGAGCAAAACTGTAGAAAGGTGGCTAAACAATTGCATATATAATTACCTCCCTCTCAGTAGCGAATCAGTTATGTGTTCATAAGCATGTCATATTGTTGTAAAGTTATTGAAGGGGGTAAACAGACTGCGTGGCATAGCAGCTCATTCCTTAAAATTTTGCGATAAGCTCTTACGTTTATTCCCTTACAAACCCGAAGTCGCTGGCTTGCCTGTTCTTCAGTGTGGCACATTGTTCTCTAAGTTATTACATTTGTTCGAGAAGTTGGTGTTCCACATCAGCTATGATTTATTGCTTGCAGAGAACACAACCGAGAATGTACAAACTTTGTATGTCCACCTAGAAAATTGCAAACTGAAGGCGACAGATGCCTATACTGTTGCAAACCCTTAACAAGGCAATATGGGCGGTCTCGACATAAATTTCGTGAAAACGTTGTGTACTGTTCAAGGAACGATTATTATTGTTTACTGGGGCAAAAAACGCGGCGTTGTCCAAGTAACAGCATCACTAAAAATTGGTGCATTTATGGCACGTTGGCATTTTCTGTTTTTAGGTATATATACTTGCGCGCTACTAGGCGCATTTTACTGTAGTATTTGAAGAGAGAAAAAAACGGAATACCGTGCCCGCGGTTTTCAAGTTCTAAATATCTTTTGGAAGTGCATGGTTGAAATTGTTAGCAAAGTTGTGAAATGACTAAGGCGATAACTCCCTAGCATTTATTTCGCAATAAACGTTGGATCGTTTACACTGCGTTTCTTTGAGTAATATTTTACATCGCCAAAGAAACAGTGTGTAGCAGTTGCCACGCAACTTCAGATAATAAAAGTACATGCATAGTTATGTTATGCATGACGCACCCCATTTTCGTAATTTTTTTCAGCACCGGGAATGGTCGAGGAAGTGAAGTATCAAATCAAGAAAGGCATATTCCTGGTAGCCAGCTGGAAATCCCCGAAGGAAGCAAAATTTGTCGCAGGATACACTATTAGCTGCCTAGACTCGAAAACAGAAAAAAACGTGACAACAGATGTGGAGACAATGGATCCTTCAGTGAATGTGACCCTAAACCTTCATGAGCCCGTTGGAGAGTTCGATTGCTCCGTATGGGCTTACAACGAGGACAAGGCAGGACACCGAGTGCCTGGGCCCAAGTTCACGTTTGAAGTCACCACTTACGGCATAGGTGAGAAAATGGCTCAACTGCTCGTCATATTCACTTCGGGTGCTTCTCAAATATTTAAGCAAATTGCTTGAACAACGGACTAGACAAACGCTTTGAGCAAGAGATGTTCATTGTTATTCGGGGAAAAATAAGTGAAGAAATATTCGAATAAAGGTGTTTGCAAACTTTACAAACCATTAATCATTATTTTGGCGGACATTTCGAAGCTAGGCATATCCGCCGTCAGTGCTTGAAAATAGTTCTCTGTGGAAATTCACGAAATATGCGTGTGAGCATCGGCAACACTTGCCATCTACTGCCATAAGACGCACGGGCATTCTGGCGTTTATCTCAGACCTTACGACATAGTTACCCCAATCGTAAGCAACAGATGTGTCGAACTCAAAGAAGGTTTCCTAATACGCAATCTGAGATGTCCAAATATGAATGACTGGCTTCAGTTCAGAAATATTACTCCCAATGGTACCACCTATAAAGTATAAGTATAAAGTATAAAGCGTATAAGTTGTTATTAATTTTACCATTTCTGTGTGACTTAGGGGTGTTGCAATTCAAAACATTTAAAATTTAGTACAACAACGATTGGATATTCTTTGTTGTTTCCCAATAACCGCATGGAGGGAAGAAATAAGAAAATTTGGGTGCAAAGAACGGAGTGGGGCAGCGCAGGACTGGAGTTTTTCGAGATGAGTAGGAGAGTCCTTCGTCCTGCATTGGACCTCAATAGGCTGTTGATAATGGTGATGAAATGCATCTTGTAAATTCAACGCTCACTCACGGGCATGTTTTTGCATATATGGCCAACACGTTTTTAAACAAAGCAAACGTACACTTTTGCGAAGCTACAGGGAAGTAATATATGAAAGCATTACATTGAAGCGGAAATAATAGGTGTCCGGTTTCTTTGGGACCGAGTTAAGATAGGTCCACCTTGCATTTCCAGAAGTGAAATTAGCAGAACGTCACTGGAAACAGCGTGAGGAAGAGGAGAGCACTTCTGCTGCCTTTTGGGTGTTTTGGCGGTGTTTGTATCGCGAATGTTTTTATTAGGTGTCTCACCGTGCAAGTGGTTCTCTTCTTTCAGTCTCGTGTGATGCCCTGATAATGCACCCAATAATGTACCCATCAACCCAGGTTTTTCCCCTTCTGAAGCAGCGTTGATAATGTATAAATAAGCATAAATCAGGTAAACACCCGCCCCTAAGCACAGAAAACCAGTGTTTTGAGAAGACATGATAAAACCCAAAATATCCCAGCCTACCATACGCCTCCACAGCGTCAACGTTTTTGAAACGATTCGCTCGAGCACACGCATGATATATACAGGAGCAGTAAGTGTGCCAAGAATAGACAATTGGCAAATACTATGAACATTTTAAGGCTAAACCTACTTAAATCATTTCGTTAACACAGTGGAGTGTTCCTTCGGGACCCAGAGAGAGAGAACGATCTTCAATGAATTCTGGCGATGTTAGCCGGACTAAAACGCCTAACTTGCTACGTCAGTTGGTGATGTGATGAAGATGGTGGCGTTGATGTTCAAGAACTTGATACGCGCAGAAACGGCGAGTTAATCACAGCCAGTTGGGATGATTGTCGAATTTTGAAGATAGGCAGAGAATGTCTACATTTATTGCTGCTCTAGTGGGTGTGCCTGTCGAATTTCGATTAACAAGCTTAATTTCAGGAACCGTGTTTCTTAGGAAATATGACGTAGCGACATAACTGGGAGGAGAAATGAGGGGAACTAACACTGCACGTGAAATATATGTGTATTGGCAAAGTGATTCCCAAAAAACATCAGCACCTTACAATTGTACTTGGGAATGAAATAACATAAGTAATAGCAGCAGCCCTCGTCTTCTTTGCGGTGGTGTGAAATCCCAAGGCCATATCTCAGTCTTGTTCCAAAAACTATGGACGCAATAACACTCATTCCACTTGCCTACAGAATTACGTGAAGAAATTTTGCAATAAATTCCTGTTGAAAGCGTACTACTTCTGACTAAGAGTAGCAATAAACTAGTAGCTGAACAACCCCAGCCAGCGAGCTTATTAAGGAACTGGATGAGAAGCTGACACAGTGTATGAACTAGTGCGAGAACTACAACGTCTGCACGTGGATGTGGAGGCATATGCCGAAGCTTGACACCGTTATGCATAATAAAACAGGATGCTTTCTGGCATGGTACCATAAGCTGTAAGGGAAGATGGGCAGCGAGCAGTATGGCGTTTTTTTTTATTCCATAGTTTTGCTAAGAAATTGGAACATTTTTTGTACGTCAGTTTTATTTATTTTGCAGCCCAGATGAGTATTCTCTGTAAAACCCAAGTGCACAGTCTTGGTGGACCCATCGCGAGGATAGCAATGATAAGATTGCTTAACTTTGCTGCTTTTCAGTTCCCCCTAGGGACGTGAAATTAGTGGAACGCACTGGAACGAGCCTCACGTACACCTGGACTGCTGACCCTACTGCTCCAGGGTGGAATATGACGATTGTCGCTGAAGGAGAACCCACATATAGCGAGATTGCTGGGTATGGAGAGAGCGACAGCGTATCTGTAACACACAATATCACGAGCCTGGCGCCATGGACGACCTACAACGTGTCTATCGTGAACTGCCGCCCCACCTATTGCAGCGAGCCAACATTCGTGCAGAGCACCACCGCTGTTGCAGGTGAGACGGAGGGTAACGTTTGTACGCTAACAGTGCTAATGCAGGCTGTCTCAGCTATCGTGCAGCCATATTTAAAAGAGACTAATGGCGTTACTCGACGACAAAAAGCACTCCGTGATGGCGGTCCCGCCCGCATCATAAAGAGTGCCCTCGAACATGCATCGAACAGGCTGCATGCAAGTTAGCCAGAATGAAATAAAAAGCTAGAATAAATTGCGACCCAGTTTGTACCTTATCTGCCACACGTACCCCACGAACCTTGCTGTTGCTGCTCCGTTCATGCTATTATAAAAGTGATGAACTGTCTCTTCGGGCATGTAACACAGAAAGCAGTTGCTTTCAATCAGCCTATTTCATGACACTTGTTAATGATGGAGGTGGGAGCACCGCCACGTGGTATTTTTCATGTTTCGCGGGGTTTCTTTATCACTCAAGGTAAATGAGTGCGCAAATAGTTTGTCGCTGACTATACCGGAGTTAGATGCCTCTCGTGGGTACCTGCTAATGTCTCCATGACACTTTAATAAATATTACAGTGCTTTTCGAGTTAGGTCATTATTACAAATAATATTGAATTCTATTAACGAAAAATTACTGGGGGTACTCTATTATTCCGGAAGTATTACGCACTAGGTTTTCTATGGGTAATACCATTGCTTATTATTTTACTCTTGATGTCTGATAACTGGCACCCCCTGTATAATCAATACATTCAGATGCTCCTTTTTTTACAGATAAGCAGCTCGGTTCGTGGGTTATTTTTATTTAAGCCATTGCAAAAGAGGCATCCAGTGGAATTTAAAAATATAGCAGCCTGCTCGTTACCGCTGTTGCACTTTGATTTAAAATTGTTTTTAATTTGCAAATACCTTCATTGGTTTAAAATGCATTCCAAGGGACGACGTCTTGGCCTGACCCTTCGCGTTAGCGTACAAAGGTATGTTCGTAAAATATTTGAGGCCCGTTATTGCATCTCTCCCTGTCGTCAATGTATAACAGTGTTCATTTATTGCTTTGGGGAATTAAATTTTTGTCTGAGTTTTCATGCTGACGTAGTTTACCCGCCTGCAAAAATCGCTAGCTGCGAATACATGTCTTCAGCAGTAGCGAGCCGGAGAAGGAAGTCTGTGTGGGAAATGCTTATCCTGACTACTACTATTTCTGGCACTCTTAAGAGGTGTCAACATCACTTAACCCAAATGCCGCCTCGAGCGTATTTACGGCAAAGCAAACGTACATTCAATAAAATTACTGCGCTATCATGACTGATGCACGTTTGATGGGTGTTTAGGTAAGTTAACAAAACACCGTGTTGAAACATCGAAAAGACGCAGTATAAATGCACAATCAAGCAAAATACGAGACAGTTCATGCCCATCGTAGTGGCTCTAAGCACAATAAAATTATGCAAGAGAAGGAGCAACCCGCTTGCGTCGGATTGGGCTGCACGCCCAAAACAGTGTTCCCAGAACCTAAACCTCACAAATTGGCCTAATTTTGCGGAGTCGCCTGGTAAGAAAGGGCGACTAAGATGATTTCACGAGAAGTGCTACGCACTTCGTTGAAATTTTTCAGTGTACAGATTCCACCCTGCAGTTTTTGCACCAGTTGGCAATTCTTCTTCCACACCAACATTAAGGTCAAGACTAATTTTACGTCGTGTCTAGGGGCATGAGTTTTAAAGCGGAAGCTTTACTGGCCTAGTCTAGTGAGTTTCGTCGTGCTTGGCCGTTTGACCTTGGAGTTAAGAAGTAATACGTATCTGCAGCCGTAGCTGCAGCCCCCCCTGCACCTAGCACCGCTTCCCCACCTGTGTCACCGATCGCTTGAAAGAAAGACGGCTTCGCCGTCTCCGCCACCTTACCGATTCTCACTATAGCCGGGCTAGTGCTTGAGTTCTGCCGTTCCAAAATAGGACAAGGAAGCGAGGACGCTGTTCTTTATGTGCGAGGTTGTCTGAGTAGTGACAGTGGCGAAAGCGACAAGTAGTGCGGTATCATCCTGCCGATGTCTCTCGGATTGTAAAGGAGTTAAAGCAGAAATGTGAGTACGAGCGCGCAAAGCGACAAGCTGTAATCAGGGAACAACAAGAACTTTGTCGAACTAAGCGTCGCGAGAAGGGTGCAAAGAGACGACAGCGACAAGCTTTAGAGGCGGCAATGGAGGCGTCGCCTTCGACCTCGACGACGACTTCGAAAGCTGACGAAACGACAGTAGTGAGTGCTACAAAGGTTACGCCTGCCTAACCGGGCCTACCCCAGCCAGGCCGCAACGATGTTTTATTAGAACAAAAATGGTTTGCACAAAAATATTGAGAGGGTGCTCAAAAATTAGGTATGCAAACGCCATATTTATAGCCCTGCACGATGCCCTAGTTAGAACAATATGAGCTGAATAAACGTTTCGCGTGTGCCCCTGAACAAATCATAAGATCATTTCCCAGACGCGGCGGCGCTTGTTTGATGTATTAAAAACACTGCACCAATTCGTGGTGCAGCTTTAGAACGTGCAACCGCAACTTAATTCTGACTTGTTCCCGGGGTCCGACTCTTCACAGGCTGCATCCTTGCTAACCAGGAGGGGCCTACTTCTAGTAAAAGTAACGGGCGGACCCATGTATACTAAAGACATTTGTGGGGGGAAGATCACATAAACCAACTGAAGTTCGTATGCAGCCTCTAAAGCTAAGGCGCCAGCATTCTCTCAACGCGCGACCAGTATTTCACGTCGATGCTGTCAACGTCTTAATAGGAGACGTTTTCTACCCGTCTACTTAGAAGGCTCTCACTCCAAAGACAACGCCGAGGGATGCTATGTTTGACATTGAAGGTGGTTTTCTCGCGTTGTATTAGTTCAGAGAATTTGTTCCGGGTGGAAGACCTTAAACCGTGAGGACAAATGGTCCTTTTTTCCACTTTCCTAGCGTAGCTATTGCTCTTACCAATCTTTTCTTGTCTCTAGTTCGAGACGGCTGCGCACGTAAGCACGCCCAATTCAGTGAGATTGATCTGTAGCTCATTAATACCGCGTGGCTAAATGTAGCCCTGTTGTGGCTTTACGATTAAAATCGCAACGCGTTGAATAAGAATCTGAGATCAATTTCTTTCATTACAGCACTCGCCCCGAAAGCTGTAAGCCTATTCATAACACGCTTTTCTTGTTGCATTTCAGCTCCTTCACGTGTGCGTGACCTGAGGTACCATATCGTCGATGATATTAAAGTGCTGTTGTCATGGAAAAAACCAGGACATCCGAATGGTCCCATCGACGGTTACAGTGTTTTTGTCTTCAATGAGGACCAGCAGGACGGTACTGTGTACGACGTTAAAGGACGCTTTGAAGAAACAACGATCGACCTTAAATACCAATTCAACATCTTCAACATTTCTATTGAAGCGTACAATGTGGACAAATGGAGCAACGCGTCAATCGGTGGCCCCAAGTCTGAAGTCCAGTTTGAAACATTCGGCGAAGGTTAGTACTGCTAACGTTGAGCAAACTGTGTTTACCAGATGTGATTCCGATAAAGGCCTCCTGCGCTGGAGTTTTGGTGGCATGCAGCGCCCCTAGCGGCCGACGCCTCTGGGTAGTACAAAAGCAGACGACCCTCACCGCCCTCCATGTGTTTTAATTACAAGCCAGAGCGAAGGTTGGTCGTACTTAATTTAATCACATTGTGGCGCGTTTCATTGATTGCATACCGAATAAAATTCGCTTAAGATGGTTGCAGAGGCTAAACAAAATTATATCTTGTACAACGAGCCGATTTATCGACATTTTTTTGAGCGAGCTGTCGTGATTGTCGCGGCATGGGGAAGTATCGCCAGGCCGGGTGGTCAAACTTTTGACGATAATTATCGTTCATTCTTCTTGCGTGAGGACGACAAAGGGGAGTTCACAAGTAGCATAAACAGAACGTTACTGAGCCTGAGGTAACTGTAAATGGTCGCTTCAGCAGGAGCATGCCAGCGCATGCGAGGAGCGCAGCCGATTCAGCGGACGCTGGTGGCCTTGCAACGCCTTGAAAACGAGTGGCAATTTTGTTTTGTGTTTTCTCAAACTAAATGATTCTTGCTTAACATTTCACGCCACAGGGTTTACGAACGGCGGGGTACACGTATACTAGCGAGTAGGTGAGGCAATACTGTCAAATAAACAAATTGAGAGCAATTAAAGAACGCAAATTAAGCACCGAATCGCAAGTCTGTTGCCTGCTTAGATGTGTAACATAACAAAGTCGAATACACGGTGCACGGCCCAAATATTTACATGAAATCGTCAGTGGCTGTGCTGGTTATCTTCTAGTGCAGGGGTCGTCGCTAATATGAACGCCGACATGCCAGTTTTAGCCTCACAAGGGAGTGGACGGCGAGATAATAACAGATCAGAGTTCATCGCTTCCAGTTGCATTGTCCCCCATCTTTACACTTCGGCAGATTATTCTCAAATACTCTTAGCAATTCGCTGATTTTTTTGTTTTCTTTGAAAGCGAGGGGCCCCCCTATCCCACCTGATTTGCCGTCCAGCCCTTCGCCGTGTCGACTTCATGCAACTCGGCACTACACCTCGAAACGTTTCCGAATAATACTTTAGTCTATTAAGAGGGAACTTGGAATATATGATGCTAGAGCGCAATTAAATACGGTGATGACACCAAGAAACACACCGGCCACTCAGTTCGCCTGACCACTTTCTTTTACGGCCACTACTTTCACAATCAGAAACATATTTGACGCTTCTGACGCTCGCTGCATTTTGTGACTGAGCCACGAAAAAATGACATGCTAGCGCTGCAATATGTATTCGTAACGATGACGCAAACCAGCCGTGTTTATTTAAAATGCACGCATAAGTGTGCAGGTGCGCAAACGTACGGCTCACCGGAGCGGACGAGCCTGCGGTCCGCGGGACTCGTTGGCTTTTACGCGCGATCATCGCCGATTGCGTTACTCTTCTTGTTTGATCCGCTGTTGTTGAAAAGTCCTTGTCACTAAGCGTATTAGTATAAACAAGAAGGTTTCCCTTCAAATTTCACTTCATACGACCATCGATCGGTGAATCTGCGAGTGGCAGAGCCACGTCACCGTCCCAGCACTTTCGTCGACGCTCTAAACGTATTTAGCGCTGCAAAGCTTCTTTGCGTAATGCCAAGTTGATCACCGGACGAGATCGGACGCGTCGGGTATGGCTGGAGACCGTGTACCAAAACAATCGGCAGTATCGAGCTCATTTTGCTTCTGTCCACACGGATCCTATGGGACCCCGGCAGCTTTGTACTACCCGGAAGTACTACCCGGAAGCCGGTTTCCCAGCGCCCCCTGGGCAGCGCAGGAGCCTTCATAGTAGCAGCGCTTGCTGCCTGAGTGTAACTACTGACGGTTTACTTAGAAATAAAAATTTAACCTTTTTATGAGGTTCAAATGGGTGCGGTGCTCAAGCACAACGTGTTTAACCATTGCAATAATTTTGATGAAGTAGTTAGCGATGTTTTGCCTCAGCGCCAGTGGCACCTGCTCCAAATTTGGTTTATTTTTATGCAACTGTGACTGATGCAATGTACACTTCCAATAGCAACACACTATAACCACTTATAAAGGTATGACGTATAAAATATAAAACACCAAGGGTATGAATTCACGGAACATAAGTTTGGGGAAAGCAGAAAATTCTAAAACATCAAGTGTCCGAATTCACGGAAGATAAGTTTGGAGAAAGCAGAAAATTCTAAGATCGCGATAAGGGCTTTCTTTATCTTGCCTGCACCGTTGGCCATACATGCTTGAGTGTGCAGTTGACTTTTTTTCTAAATTTCTCGACCAGGGTTGGCAGAGAAGTTGAGATAGCGCTTGCTACTAATGAATGTGCTTGGAGCAAGATTTTTATTGGGATGCGGATTTATATTTACTGTTTTTATAGCCAGCTCTAAGGTGAATTGTATCACACCGCAGCTTACCGCGGGAAAGCATACTGTGTCTTCAAATTTTGTACCTCCCCAACAAAGTAACCAAAAGTGGTTTTTCCGGGAGCCACTAATAGCCTATCGAACTAGACGTGTGGCGGATACGAGAGCTACTCCCAGGTCATTACCTACTCTCGTCTATCGAGACTGCAGCTGGGGTTTACCATCACCCGTGTTTTCCTTTTTCTTTGTGTTTGTTCACCAAGTACCGGCCGCAAGCAGAAATATATTCGCAATAGAATTCGCTGGGTTATCGAATACGCTCAGTAACTGTTAGGGCTTAACTGGAAAATGTCAACAATGTAGACTGATTATTTCGGCTACAACAGTTCGACGTTATTAGGTTTTCCCGTCTGAAAAAGAAATCAAGCTGGAACAGCTCGTACACATAACAAATTCCAGTAGATGAAACCAACAGGTGAGCTAACAACACTTGGGTTATTTTGGAAAGCAGAAAAATTGCAGTTATCAAACGGGGTGTTCAGAAGCTCAGTGCAATGGTAGGTCCAAGATTATTGCTCCTTTTCGCTAAAGCCAGCGTAGGGTGGCATCAAGATAGGTTGGCATCAAGAAGGGGTCGGTACGTTGTGAGAGGTACTTTCTGTTTAGCTCCTAATGCAATCCCGACAGCCTCTTTAGTGTTTAATTAACACTGAGTAATTATTTATCCCCATGGCATATCTCTAAAGTGGTTTAAAGTCAACTTACGGATGCCTTCTTCAGGTCCAATGCCTCCACGTCCAAAATTCGGAGCCGTCACCGACGATGGAGTACACCTGTCTTGGAAAATGCCCGAGGACCCTAGGTTCAACATCACCTGCTTCAATGTTTCAATCAGCCACAGACTACCATTCTTAACTAAGGAACGGAGCTTCAATATCACGAACTTGGAGCCGTGGATGGATTACAACGTCAACATTTCGTCGTGCACGAATTCAACAGAGTGTGGGCAGTGGCAAAATTGGCATTTTAAGACAGATGTCGGAGGTAAGCTTGTTCTAGAGTGCTTTCTGTTGATTCTCTTCCACGCTGCGTCTGTTCTTCCGAGTGCAAAAAAAAAAACAGTAATGTTCATTTCTATGGCGAAACACTTAGTGCTTTGGACGACTAATAGCCATCGCAAGTACAGGCGTGTAACACAGTTTTGGCGCCTTTCCGCCAGAAACACGTGCCTATTCCGACCGAACAGGGTTGCGATTCTTTGAGTTACTTCACATGGTGCGCGAGCGGCCGGATTTTTTTGCCGATGCACTAATGCCTGGAGATAAGAGAATCTGGCTAGTTGGTGCATTTTAAATAATAAGCAGCCACCGGGATGACAACCGACTAGAAAAATTCGAGGTCATCCAAGCCATAAAATGTAAATGACGACCGAAGCTGTGCGTGGGAGCGTCGGAGGTAAAGAAGGTATTTTTGGAATGCTCCGGTCATCCAGAATTCCGCCCCGCTCTGTGAACGCGTAAGTTCCTAGTGGTATCGGTGAGTTGCACACATAACAAAATATATTTTTAACACGAAAATGTTTTATGCTAGGATCCGCCAAGACCTGACTGACGTCATATCCATCACGGAAATGACATCGCCAGAAAAAGTTCCATTGACGCGGCTGCTACGGGAGTGGCCAAGCGCTTTTCCCACTGCGCTATGAGCTGATGCGGAGACAGCTGTATGAACGCGCCAAATATCCCTCCTATAACCTCCTCCATTTAGATGGTGCTGCCGTCTAGGAGAGAATAAGCGAAGTAGTGCATCACGATGGTAATGCGTGCCGACAGTTGGCGTCAGCTGAGCTCGTCGCAACGCAACTGTCCGCCGAACACTCCACGTAACAGAAACGCGGTGGTTGCACATTTTCCAAAGCGACGCGCCAGCAGGTCGACGCTCGCCAAGCACACCAACAAGACCGCCCCGCAAATCATGCTCTTTCGCTGCAGCTGACCGTGAGTTGACCAAACGGTTCGCAGGCAACCCGTTCGGTTTCGTTCGCATGGTTTTCGAGCGCGTGTGCTTTCATTGGGGTTTACGCAGGGCTCCGGCACGTGCAATCTCGTGTCTAATGTTGATGCGTCTGACGGTGTCATCACGACGAATTATAAATAGCGATGTGCAAGTTCATATCGATGCAGTGTAAACATCAAATGATGCGGTAAAGCCGCATTTTACTTTCGTGTTTTACCGATTCCTACGAAAGAGGGATGCAGTGCATTTTTTGTTTTAGTACCGTAAGGGCCCGTGATGGCCATTACATAGGGGTGAGGGAGGTGTAAAACAAAGAACACAATACAAAAGTACAGTTAGACGACGAGTGACTCCATAAGTATCTCGTTCATCTCTCTTTCTCGTTTCATTTTTTTTTAGCAGTGCACGCATGAAAGTCAAAACTGTCACAGAGGAATGTATAAGAGGCTAACAAAAGCACGGCGCATAAAAATTGTCAGTAGGTAGATGGCAATGGTTAGCCTACCTATTAAAATCGAGCATTCTCAAACACTATACATCCGAAAACTACACAAGACAACGGAAACTGCAAGCGAAAAATGCACTTTCTAAAATTTTTGAAACAATGTGTTTTCTGAAGCTTAAGTGACAACTGAAGCTTTGGTGACAAATGAATGCAACGCCGTCTGAAAGGACCGCGTTGAATTTTGTCGTACTCAAAGATCGACATGACCCCTTTAGCGTGGACTGTTCAAAAACTGTTTACCAACTGTTCTGTCGAGGCTAATGTTTACTAAGTAGGTATCAGCGATAAATTCTGTCGCTTGTTATTTCATATTTGGGTTTCGTAAGCGGCCACTTTGTTTGAACAAAAAACATTGCCGGGATTTCAGAACCATCTCAGCCACTGGATTTGGAAGTCGGTTCAGCGAGCACGGACTGGCTATTAGTGGAGTGGAAAAAGCCAAAAGTTCACAACGGTCCTTTAAGCGGTTACAATGTCACTTTCAAGAAAGGCGAAGGGGAAGTCCATGACACCACCACCACTCAACTGTCCTACAACATAACGGGACTGGCCGCTGGTACAACGTACGAGGTGTCCGTGTACGCATTCAACGACGGACGTGAGCATACAAAACGGGGGCCGGCAGCGACACTCAAGGCCTCCACGGTGTCGGAGAGTAAGTGTCTTCCTTCGGGTTATTGCACGCTATACCTAAACCTTTGACGATAAATTCAGGCCCATATTTTAATTTTCAAATATTTCCTACCAAAATTTTTAAACGCGCTTGGTTAATTTTAGCTCTGTTGATGTGTGGTTAAGGTTAAGTAATGCTTAAGGTGTGTTTGATTAGGATGACTTGTTGAGAGGAATTCGGTCTGAGTTTCCTAAGCTTGGGGTGCCTTAAATTATCAGGAGTGCTGAAAATATTTTGGAACATTCCCTAGTACATTATATGCTTCGTCGTTTAACAGATTTGTAGTTCGGACGTTACCTCCGGCGGCTTTCCCTTTATTCCCATCTCACCTGCGAGATAAAACACCGGCAAAACACGACAGAGGGTTTCGACTGTCACGTGAACTTCCCGTTTTTCCAACCCTACACGAATGTCCCTGTTCAGTGTTTTCTTTATAGCACTACAGTAACTTTCATCATCTCGGCTTTAATGTCTGAATAACCGCATATTCGATTGCAAAACCTGTTATTTTAAAATTGATCCATGATGGGCCTAATATTTCTGATGAAATATTGTTGATTGACGCTACCTTCAAAAACGCATGGTAATTTTGAAATTTTATATTTCCAACGGCTGTGATGTACATTTTGTGCTTCTGCTCCCAGTCGTGATTGAGCCATTGACAGGAACAACTTTGTCGTAATTCAACATAGCCTGGCTTCGATAATAGGCAACATATTTATTTGTGCGCAAGTACGTACTTTTGCACGTATACGGAAGTCACAAGAAAATCGTGGTCAACATGAATATTTGTGATTTGAAGAGAACGATTTCTCTTGTTACAAAGGCTTGCGGATGAGAAGCGTTTATCTTTCTTTAAAACTCTCGTTAGCAAAACAGCGGGTTTAGTGCGACATCCTGTTGCTAATGTATGATGAAGATGACCACGCAGGGGCACGCTAAAAAACCCTTAATGTTCTCTTACTTATGCTTGGAGCCTCAAAGTATTCCCTGTTTCATTCTTCGCGTCAGAACAAAAAGCGATAAATTTTAAGGCGATCGCCTTAAAAACTGTGGAGCCAGAAAATGGAAAAATCCAAATCCAGCAACGGTTCTGCGTCCTGTTTGTGTTGTATGCGACGTGCTTGTATAATTTTTGGTTGTTTCAATCCACGTTAGTCTTCTTAAATTGACGAATTAACTTTAAACAAAAACTCTACTGCATCAGGGGCCAAGCCAGTGCATCGCTGACGTGCATTGAAAAAGATCCCGCGAAAGCCAAACAACTTCACCAGAAACCGAAAGTCATGAAGTAATGTTTTATATTTGCTGTGTACAAGTGCGCACGAAATAAAACTCCCATTTTTCACTATTTCGTGTCTTGTAAAGGAAAATATAACACACAAAGACGAAGGGGACAAAGGCCGATTGGCAGTGGAACTTTCAAAACCCCGCCCTCTCAGTTCCTGTCGTCCTAGGGACATCCGTATCTGACATAGCGAAGGGTCGAGCTTTCCCCAACATCGAGTCGCTACGGAGACGTTGTGATCTATTGACGCTTTCCTACACTAAATTGCTTCCCAGATAAAGGGTGCACGATAACTTCGTTGTAAGGTCAAGTGCTATACACAATGTCTGTATGAAGAAAACACAATCATGGATACCTCTTTCTGTTTCAGCCACTTCAATGACAACAACCCTCCTAGCCATATTTATTCCAGTGATTATCCTGGGCTTTGCGGCGGCAGGGTTTTTTATTTACAAGAGATACCAAAAAAGAAACGGGTGAGCCCTAACAGTGCTTCTTTGTCTTTTGTGCAATTCTTTTGTTGATAGCGGCCGAGCTTGCCAAGAACCTTGCACACACGCGTTTTCAGTCATTAACGCAAAACAACCGTCTCATTACCGCGTCGGTTGAAAGCGCTCCCTTCTAAATGTAAATAAATTATCTGTTTGCGGATAGTAGCTTTTAATATCACCAACGTTTATTTTAACATGGTCTTTCTCTCGAACTTGTGTTCTTAACAATAACTAAAGAAACTGGCCCTAGAAGAACATGATAGCTGCGTGAAGCGGTCCCCCGAGAAAAACCCTGGTGTTTGCAAAAAAAATGAAAAATTATAGCGCATGCAGCCAGGGTTTGTGAATAGAATCCTGCACAAAATTTATTTATATGCCGCGCATTCTACCAAAGAAGGGTTAAAACCACGAACCTAGTCTTCGCTTTAATCCTGAAACAATACATACGGTGTTCAAAAGTAGTGGCTGTTTCATTTCTAGCCCTCGGTGTATTTCGAGTTAGTCTTCAACAAGCCATATTTGGTTTTTTATACGTCATGTACGCATAATAATTCTGTGAACATGGTCTAAACAGAAATGGTGGTCGCTCGTATATGCATTCAGACCTTCTATACTCCGAATATTCAGAGTTACGGCATTTAAAACAGCCTAAGGAACCGCTTGGGAGCAGTTCACGTTCATTACGAAATGTGAACGTCCTAGAGGAATGTTACTCTGAAAATGGAAGCACACGCCTCCTAAACACACTATTGCTGAACATGAGAGTGGCTGCTTTGCACGCAGAATCAAGGCTGGCTTCAAAGATAGACCAGCACCGGGCTGCTCGGAGCAGTGGTTGAGCTTATGGATGTTTGACCGCAGGGTACTCTGGTAAAATATAATTTCAGTGAAATATTAGAAAAAGCGGTAGTTTGCTTCCGTAGAACGATTCATAAAGATTGGGTTTCCCAGCATCTGCTTGTTAGAAATAATAGTTCTGTTCGCTTGTATAGTTTCATCTAACAGATTTTATTAATATTTCACATCTTCGGCTTTCAGAATACCCAGAAATATCGAAAGCCCAATATTCCAGAGTTTTTCTGTTATATCTCCAAAGTCCCCCAAAACCTATACGGTGCAGTCCTGTAACTTCGTTCTTTCACCAATTAAACTGGATTCGTGTTTTAGCAGTGGATAGCGGCCTCCATTTCAGTGCAACGCTGAATTATCCTCCTCTTTTCATTTATGGAAAGAACGAGCCATTCCCAATAGGTGTGCGCGCCCGGAAGAGTACATCTGCTTATTTAAAGCAAACACTTTTGGTTCTTAATATGCGTGCATGCTTCCATATTTCTTCAACACCAAACTCATAATATGTGAGTCACCCAGTGACTTGCAAAAGTTCGTAATAGGTTAAGCGTGAAATTTTAGACCAAATTGTCAATATTGAGCTTTTTGTTCACCCTCTCCAATACCGCACGTTTGACTTTGACTGGTGACTATGTCCTTGTTCAAACAACAAGGACGTTGGTAAATAATTCTTAAATATAAATATGCGAATATTCCTTAAGACAGACCAAATTTCCGAGTTTAGGATTCCAAAAAATATTTGTCTTCAAAATTGTGTTTTTTTGTTTCAGGGGCCATCAACCGCTCGTATCACGAGAAGGATGGGACAGCGCAGAGTGATTTGAAGCGAACACAGCTACCACACTTGCTGCTAACAGTAACACGTTTTTGCAATGTTCGTTGGTGGGTTCACCTGTATAATAATTAATCCACATTACACGTTACAATATTCTGCCGCCACGTTACAATATTCTGGTATGTGGTGACTTTGTAAATATACGAATACGAGAATAAATGAAGCATCATTTCTGTGACTGGATTTGTTTATTTCTATAAAAAGACATGCGTTACAAATTCGCTCATATACCGAGCATGTCCAGCGTATTGTGCATTGGGCTAGAACATCGGGTTGCTTCAAAAATAGCATGTTTGTTGCTCCTCTTGTTTCGCTTCAGACGTAAACATTTTGGACCTGGAAAAAATGCGGTTCTTCCAGAAGCCTTGAAATGTAAGGAGACTTTTGCTTAGGCTATGTTCTTTTTCGCATTAAGGCTAAATTCTTGCCTCTTTTGGGCAGCAAGTTTTCCCTCCTGTTAAGCTTTCGCAGGAAAATACTGCCCGGTCTATTTTAGATGCAGAGCATCTTATGGCGGCGGCCTGTCACTCGTCGTCGGTGCGCGCCGTCCGTCCGCACCCGCCAGCTGTGCGATAACGCGCGCTCGTACCATCCTCTCCCCCCCTCCACTCCACGGCGTCTGTGCGCTGTCGCGCTCCTCCCTCCGCGGCTCCACCCCCACCAGCTGTGATAAGCGCGCATGCGCGCGCCCTCTCTCATCCTCCTCTCTACTCCAGCTGCTAGAGCGCGCTCGGCCCTCCTCTCCCCTCCTCCTCTTCGCGTCGTCTTCGGGTTGGCGCGCTTCTCCCTCCGGGTGCGCGCTCTCTTAGTCGCTCTCTTAGGCGCTCTCTTAGTCTCATACATTCAAAGTACTCAAGCAATGTGTGATGATGATGGTAACCATTCGCAATTTAATACGGAATAACAACGTAACAACACCCAACACCGTAATACCGTAATTAACAACGCAATTAAGGCCGGTATAGCAACAAAGATGCTCTGCATCCTCACGATCCCCCTCGGGGAGGTGCGGGTAATTTTTTTACAACTGAAATCATCGGTGACACAGGGGGAAGGGGGGCGTCTGTGTTATTGATGCGAAATATAAAATCAAACCGGTGTACGACCCTTAGGCGTGGCTTAAAGAGCGTCCGGTTCGCCTAAATTGCCCGTAGCCCTACACTACAGGGTGCATTAGAACCCAGGTGCAGTTCCTTGCAATGAAATCGACTGCCAGCACTATCGGCGCCATGCGAAGTGCGAAGAACCAGGGGTGCTGGAGGGGCGCACACTCGAGCTTTCGAGCTGTTAGCGCGCGGAGCAAGCCGCGGGGATGGCTCCAGGATGCCGCCGACCGACAGCCAGGCTTCGTTCGCTGAGCGTCACGCAAAAGTTTAATGCGAAGTTCTTAAGTACCGATTCTGCGAAAAATGATCGTTTTTGTTGCTGCTGCCACTTTAAAACGAAAGCCTTAAAGGAACAGACAACCGATTTTTGTCGAGTATACATTCTCTATCTCAAATGAAAAGCACCACTTACAACAAGTTCACCCGAAACGATTTCGCTGATAGTGCCCTAGAACTATTTAATTTGGAAGTTTTAGATCTACAACCCGTACTTGTCCTGCCAAAACTGCCATGATTTGGAGTGGAGCGGTTACACATTTTCGCATGTATGCGCCATAAAAAACGCTATTTAAAAGTTTTCTCCAGCTATAAACGATGAATTGCAGGCTTTCTGACTTTTTTATGCATTTTTTAATCAGGCATTGCAAGTACTTTTTTCGCGTTATAAATAGCCGCGACGGCAACAGACAATCCAGGTTTCCTAAACCGAAACTGAGCTGTTCGTTTCATGCGATTAAGGTTTCGCGGCGCTCTTCGAAACAATAAACACAAGATAACAATCTCAACCTACACCAGTACTTGTGCCATAAGGTTTTGCAATAGGTGATTAGACATTTAAGTAGCTGACTACATGACGCCACTTTTCATACTTGAGGATCTTTAGTGTCAAATTAAAGTTGTTTCTCCCAATTCGTTTAGAATTTTTTTGTGGTTACCCCAGTATATAAAACGCTGGCTTTCATATGACCTACAGGGCATGCACTATACAAAAGTTGGTTGTCTGTCCCTTTAAGTGCCCCATGTTGGGATAAAGCATCGCTGGTGTTCTTTTCCTGTCAAGAAAACAACCGCGGCTGTAGGGGGTAAGTGAAAACCCGTTTGGTACCATTGCATTTAAACCCGGTTTTCCTTAGTACAAGTCAATGAACTACCCCTTCACTATCTCAGCAAGTTGTTAGCGGCGACAAAACGTTCTTCCTGTCTTTGTGTGCAATGCACAACTGCGGTATTTGCCAGGAATCGGCAACTCTGAGCAGATAATGCGCCCGCTTCAAATATGCACACAGCTCTGAATTTGAAAAGTGAAAATTGCTGCATTTTGCACTAGTGGTGCAAGGCTAGAGAAACAGCAGAGCTGGCGGCCCCTCTCCCTTGGTCGGCGACCCGGCTGTTGCACCTCACAGTTATTTCCGAACTTGCCGCTGAAAGTTTCCCTTGACTGGCAGGCCCGGATCATTTTGTCCGTAGGTCTTCACATCTCCCCCAAACCGTACCGTGCGAGCATGCGCTAGAACAAGCGGCCATGTCCAAAGGCAACGCCCGCGCTACGAATCAAGCGGAAATTTTGCGCGGCCGCATTGCGGTATTTGTTGTGATGGGATTGTAAGGCTTGTGGAAGGGCCGCATGGCGGACAGGCACGCGGAACCCCCTCGCCCAACGAAGTCCATTTTTCGGGAGCAGGCTGCGTTGGCGACCTGCCAGAATGGCTGCATCTGTTGGACGCGTGCGTCTGCTTGCCGGAGTTTTGACGGATGGCTTATTTTAGCTGCAGTGATGTGCATCTTCTTGGATGACTCATAGCTTTTGTAGGCTGTAATAAGGACAGTTTCCATGGAGTAAAGAAAAAAATGTAGCTTAATCGGATAGACGTCCATTTTATAACGTGAGCGACCCAGGTTCGATTGAGACCATGGGAAGCGATTGGGTGCACACGTTTTTGTTTCCTACCGCTGCTAACCCGTAGCCCTCGCGCCGGTGGAATAGTTCAGTGGTTACGTTGCCGGTTTCACGGCGTAAAGGTCCCTGGTCACAGCGTTTACTTGGGGCTTCGCGGTCCTATTTGATACCATGGGCGGAGAAAACTTGTCCGAAACAGCTCTGCTGTTGAAAGTTGTAGAATTTCGCGTATCACCAGAGCCTAATTGCTCACAAGTAGAACAGGTTCACACCAGCTGTGCAGAACGATTACTCAAAAAAGGCTGTGGCGTGCCCCAGTCAGCAATATTTTGTAGCAGACCACAACCAACGACGCACGCCTTTGGCGGCGACTACAAACGCAGGCATGCTACCACAAAACAATTATTCACAAAATGTCACCAACCATATACCCCTACGAATGCCCATCCTGTAAAACCCCCAACACCACATTCCACCTTGTCTGGGCTTGGCCCTACTACACAAACGCGATCCATTCCCCCTCCCTGGAGTAGTGGGAGTGCGAGCAGACCAGCTGCTTGCTAGAGACGCAGGTTAATCTCGTCTCTGAGGCAAGCGCAGCTGCCACTCCTCGAGGCTATCCGGACTAGGAAGGCCATTCACAACAGCATACAGTCAAACCTCGATATATCGAACACGGGTATATCGAATTATTGCCTATATCGAACACTTTCTATATCACGCGGGAAATCACATGCATTTTTAATTTTTTATTTCGAACTGGGACGGACATGAAATGGGTATATCGAACTCCGCCACCACAGACTGGCCAGGCCGCTCGCGCTCTGTTGACAGGCGGCGGGCTATCCCGCAGCACCCTCGAGGATAGTGGCGGCGCGATGGGCGTTCCCGACTGCTGCGCATTGGTTGCACCGAAGCTGAATTAGACGGTGCAAAAGAAGAATGCGAGCTTGAAGAAACCTGGGCCAGCTGGAGCGCTTTGTTGGGGCTGAGCCACGAAGCATGTGCATAGATGACTTAGTTGGCGGTGACGACAGCACCGGTACGACGGCGGAGTTCACGGGTGTGGAGATCCTAGCGGAGGTTACCACTGAGCGCACAAACGAAGGCGCTGCCGAGGTTGTACCCGCAAGCGCCGGTAGTGCCCCGCTCCCGACTACGACCGAGGCTTCAGCGGTTGTGGCCCTACCGCACCGCTACTGCAGCGCTATAAAAGGCACCGGCATGTCGCTTGCGGAACGTTTGGACTACGTTGAGGAAGTCGTGTATAACACACCAGGCTACCCTGCTGCAGTACTTTAAGCCAAAAGAATAAATACTTCGAATCACCAAGTCAGTATTTACTGCACAATTCGTTCATTTATTGATTTGTACCAGTTTATGGCGCGTTTTCTACGTGATTATATATATCGAATTCTGGTTATATCGAACTATTTCGTGGGCACCGTGCTGTTCGATATATCGAGGTTTCACTGTATTCCGCTCCAATAAACGTTACTCCCCTTCTCAACTCTCTTTCTGCTTATTTCTTCTTTCTTACTCTCACTATCCCCACTTCCTCTGCTTCTCATGCCATTGTCTTCTCCATTCTTCTTCTTCTTCTTCTTCTTCTTCCTTCCTCTCGCCTTCCATCTCTCCAATCTCTTCCTATCAGTCCCCTTCTCCTTCCTTCACATATAACCATTTTCTCACCATCATTACTATCTTTCCTTTCTTTACTCTCCCTTTCCATAATCTTTTTTTCTTTAGCATTTCTCACTATTTCCGTACATTTGGCTTACCTTCCAACTTCTTTCCTCTCAGTACCGCACAACCTTCGGGTACACTTTTTTCATTTGTTTTCTCCGCCGGCTATCCCCGCGCGATATCGCTTCTCCTCATTTGCTTCCAACTACTCCGCTAAACCCATACTAACCCTTCCCTTGTTTCATTTTCACCATAATGCAGTGTTTGAGTTCCACCTGTGCGTAGTCCTTTCACTGATATCCTCATCAACCACACCGTTTCTCCTCCTTTCTCCTGATGTTCACCCATTCTACCCATTTTCTATCCACTTCTCTGTAACCTGCCCTTAATTTCCCCCTGTCTACGATCTTCGCGCGTGTCTCTTTCCTCTTCCAGATGCGATCCCTGTTTCAATTTGGTCACCTTCCATCCTCTATATCTACCCAACTCTAATGCCAACCAGCTTACTACGCCTTACTGCTACACGCCTGCACTACCCCTGCGCTACTAAACACCCCTGCACCACCACGGGACCAACACGGATGACGCTCAGTTGTGACCGTTAGATCTTTATCTGCATGTATAAACTTGCTTGTTCGTGACCTACCAGCGCTCAACACTTGGTTCACTCATTTTTTATAAAACCCATCACGGACCAACGAATTAGCAATAGATCAGTGGCCCACCACCGAGTGACATAACCAGTAACACTACTGGATTATTCTGGTGACAGAGGAACGCCCGGTGGGACGGACGCACCTACAGATGGACCGACTGAACGACAGCCAGACAAAGCATCTTCGTGTTCATGTAGCCTTAGATAGTCTACCGATTCTCAAAGAAATGTGGTTCCTGGCAAACATCGACACCTGACTCTTCCGCCACCAGGATGGAAAATTTCGAACAGCCCAGCACTCTTGCTGTGAGCGGGTTGTTACAGATGGACGAATTTCTACTGATGTAGTAGTTACATTTCGCAAACTTTTTTCCTGCTGACTGTACTTGATAAATCGTTAAAAAGTGCGAAGTGCTGAAACCGCCCTTCCATCCTGCCAAACGTTCTCGCCCCTGCAAGGTATTGCATTGCGGGTAATTCCACAGCAAGTTCTTCAGAGAAGGGACGCGTCTTGCTCACTTTCTCTCTTCCTAGCGAGAAACTAAAGACACATTGATAGCACACATCATGGCGTAACGTGCGCTCTGGCCTATCTCCGCTTGGAAACGACGTCACCACAGCCGAGAAATGAAGGGTATATAACGTTCCGCTGGCAGCGTTCGCACAAGCGATATTCCGAGACCTTGACTCTCATTACGTTTGTACCATGGGTGCGTCCGTCAAGTACGCAGCGACCCTAGTCGTGCTGGCGTTGGCGAGTCTTGGAGCACAAGCAGCAAATTTGGTAAGACTGCTTTTTTCAGAGTTTTCTACCTAAATTTCCACGTAAAGTGCTCCAAAAAACGTTTTTGATGGATGGAAATTTTATTTGAAAGAAATTGAAAAGTTTTTTTATAAATTAAATAAACTTTTATGCCTGTTCTTTACGGAGACTGCTCATGTCTACGTGTGCCGAAGAATTTTGAGGAATATTCGTGGGTATACGTACCAAAGTCATTTTTTGACAAATGGCATCAGGCGGAATTTCTCAACGGAATTCATCAATGCATATTTACACTGAACACAAGTATTTTTTCTGTCTCTTTTATCACCTGAATTTCGCGTCCTGAACAAAATAATGGGCCAGAAATAAATGTCGACTATCGAAAACTGGGATAAAACGCTCGTTTCTTTCGAAGACATCCTGCCTATATAGTTGCCTCTTGTTTTTACCTAAATGTACTAGCTTAATGAAAGCGACGAACGAAGTCTCTACTTTCTAATTCTTCTGCACTGCCACTCGTGGCTCACATAACTTCATTCGTCGCGTGACATGTTTATGAAACAGAGTTTTCTTTAAAAACTTGCCTCAGGATATTTAACTGTCTTTTGAAGCTTCCATGAGGGGCACCTGCTGTTCTCTTCACTTGGGACATTAAGAGCAACTGAACACCAAGGCTTCGCCTGTGGAGTTACTTAAAGTAATGCACATGTTGAGCGTCGTAACGAAGCTTTAGTTGAGTTTAATTTGAGTTTAACTCTAAAATATGTGCGCTATGGAGACTTGGGTAAAGTAGTGTAAAAGGATCCAAAGTTGAGCCGTAATAAATACCACCCAAAGATTATAACGATTATAACGACGAAAAATAATGAACAACAAGCAGGCCAAAATTAGTTGTTGGGTGAAATAACACAAAAACAACGGCTAATCACCATGCCGAAGCACCCAGTAATTCAAGTACACTCAATCTTAAGGTAGAAGAATTTTTTTACATACTAAAAGCTGCAAGTTTGTTTAAAATATGGTGTTTTGTAAAATATCAAATATCCGTGCGTGGTTGTGTTTGAATGGTAATGTTTGAACGTTTGAATGGTAGCACAATGTTATTCTCCACAAATTCTTAGCTAACAATGCTGAGCGTAAAATGCGACCCTACATGGCTATTTTGTTAGCGGGTTATTTGTTTTTTTTTTCCAAAACCAATTGAGCAAATTATATTATGACGTCCCAATTTAAGCGCGGGAAAGCAGCTTGTGAGCCTACCTACGTTCTTCTGGCTTGTGTTTTGTAAAAGTAACTTTAGTGGTGTTGCTGTTTAAATTCTGACTAAGCCTTTTTTTCTGGTGCGAAAAGCCATGTGTAAGATTCACAGTACTTCAAGTGTTTTTCAGCATTCTTCCTTTTGTGGCGAAATTTCATCCACAATTGACACCAAGAAACCCGGAAAGCTTTTCCACCGATTTCATCTGGTCGAACTGTAGCGTGTTTAGCTACAGTTCGTGGTCTTGAACTTAATTATTTGGTCTTAAATGGTCTTGAACTTAGTTATTTTATTCCAGTAGGCAAAAACCTGGACTTAGAAACAAAATACGCAACACTTGACCTTACTTCAAGCCCCAAACATGGCTGTTTTGAGGTAGCTAAAGCAGGTAGGAGTAACTTCCTTAAACGAAATTGCACCATCGTTTTCAACTGCGTGGAGGGTAAGCACCGTTTACTATATAGATAGCTATCATTTAGAAACTGCTTAGCTCACGAAGTTTTTAAATATTGTTCTCTAAAAACAAACTTTAAGCTCTTGGTTGGTGCGAATGAAAAGGAGATGAATATAAAGAGATAATGAAACATAAGAATAAATTAAATAAAACGTTGCCTGTTCGGCCATTCAGAGCACTTGCAGTTCTAAGAATACGAGTTTCAAAATCTAATATTTATTTTTACACGTTGCATCCCCCCTTTTCGACCTCACACAAAGCAGGGAAGTGTACCTCACTGCGTGCAATCCAAAGATTGCTACGTACTGCTTTCAATTCCGAAAACATTTTAACTTCGCAGGGCCATCTGGAAGATGGGCAGTCCAGAATTTACAAGAGGGAAGTCTTCGACAGTTCTCACGAGTGTAAGTTGTTTCGCGAACATTGTTAATTTAAAGAACCGCACTGTCCACCTGAAGCTACAAATCGCAGACAATACATACGTAACTTTTGCTTCAGCGGACCAGGAACTAGGTGTCCGCCGTTAAATAACGGGAACATGATGGCGGAGTGAAATTGATTAGCTTTGCAGTGGAGAGATTGTTTTTGCGGAGGGAAGTTTGATATCCACCAGATTGTTTTCCGCCCCACAAACCTATAAGAAAGCGGGGAGAATATATTCGGTTTGGACATGATACATTTCCGATAGCAGCTAGTAGCTTGTTAAGTAGTCAGCAATCTGTTATGCCCTATTGTATGACTGAAGTACAGGGAGCTAATACTCCGAAATACAAACAGGAGGAGGCGGCAATTTATCACTACCTCTTGCAAAACTACACTTACACCTCCCCATCTAAGGTACCAGCAAACAGATTTGAAGGCTCTTCACAAACGATGCCGGTGATAAGAGTGGCCAGGTAGATAATATCGCGGTACTCTGCCCATTTTGAGCCCGCTTTACTTACTGAACATTTTTTAGTGTGAGCTACATTGGCCGAGATTGCGCATGGCTCATGGAGAGCCGTGCTGCGCATGCGCGAGGAGTAGTGGTGTCTCACAGCGCACACCTGGCGCGCCGGAGCGGCCGCCGCCGCGACTGGACTCGACTGGACTGAGCTTGATTGAAATGGACTGGATGGGATTGTATTGTATTGAATTGTATTGGATTGCAAATCGTTTTAGCAGCAGTAAGTATGGTAATTAGCTAATCCTAGACAACCAGAAAATCTAACAATAATCAGTTGAACCTTAGCTCACGCTACGTATATCCTGGCATAGCCGAGCTAAGCCACTGCTAATTTTTTTATGCGTGTTACCGCACTGACGCATTTTTGCTTCCTTATAGCGTTACAGATCTCCCGACTGGAGGCGACTGCTCGGGGAGGCAACCGAGCCCGAGTGAGATGGGACAACGCGACTGGCCCAGTCAGTGGTTACGAGATCACGGTTTGTGCAGTGCGCCAGCCTCCACAATGCCACAATGAGAAGAGCCAGAAGAACGATATTAACCTCGTATACCTCGAGTCTGGCACAACCTATGAAGTCGATGTTAGGGCCTACCTGAAGACAGGAGGAGACAAGTTTAACGGCAGAACTGAACGGACCCGCTTCACAACGGCAACCCGTAAGAAACAAGATATTATTTACTTCTTTGCGCAGGATGATGAGGTGATCATTTTTTTTTCTGTTCTTAGTTTTGTTAAGTACTTGCGATTCTAAGTTTGTCTGGAGCAAACGCACTGGCCTTTTTAAGACAAAGGAAACGTGTCCAAAATTCAGGACACGTTTTTGCCGGAATTTCAGAATATTGTTAGGGCATAAAACTGGTATAGATAAAATATTGGCAAACTTCAATTAAAATAATGCAACCGTGCTCAATAGGTGGATATAATGCCCTAACGTTCCAGTTAAAACCTACTGGCCAAGGGCATTATTGGAGACATGTAGGCCATCGCGGAGGTTCGATCACTTTTTAATTGTTGGTTCATTGTGGAACACACCCGTGCCATACCCAAACCAATGTATCGAAACAGCGAATTTGTTCAGTTGCCGTGTCACACAGAGGGTAGCTCCTTTCAGACCGCAGATATGACTGACAGATAACTTCCTCTCAGATTTAGTTCCCTCCATTTATGAAAAATATAGGTTAATATAAAATTAGTTGCAGTTAAAGCCATTGCACATGTTTCAATGATTTCAAGATTAGTTAAACGGAGGAGTTGGACTAATAAATCAGGTTAGCACACTTACTAATCCTAAAGGTGGTTCGAGAGATGTATGATTTTTGGCCAGCATTAGGGGGTGGTATTATCCTTGAAGTTCTGCCTATTTGAACGTGCCGTGGGGTTAAAGCTCGCGAAACTTTGCAACTCCACTGATCCCATGCGTTCTGCCAGTAGCATTCCCGCTCTTTTTTTTAAGATACTTACACACTGAATAAAAAATGGTAACGTATCAGGGCTGCTGGAACATCACGTTAACAAAAAAGAAAAAGCAACGGCCCACACCTAAAAACCGAGAGAGGGGCGGCAGGGAGGGGGGTGGGGCAGTACCACGTGTGTGTGTACTCCCCTTAGTCCAACGGGGCCTATAAGTCTGTCCCCCAGATACTTTTACAGCCGAGGATATCCGACCCCAAAATCTGTTAATCAAAGCCATTGTGTTGTAGCCAAGGGAGTAATTGTGTGTTTACCACTGTGCCACGCTTTGTTATCACAGAGTTTGTAATTGCCACAATTGCGAACATTTTTTTATTGGAGTTGTGTCAGACATGCACAAACGAAACATTGATAACCATAGAGAAAAACGTGCATTGTAGGTGCTGGGACTTTACACGGGCTACCAAAAAATAACTTGTTTTCTATTTGTTAACAAATAACAGTAGATAACACCGCTTTCTACCAAACGAAGCATGTCTTGCTGAATAATACGAGGTCCGTCGTTGTAGGTTTCTCAGGGCACTCCGTAAACTTTTTTACCTGCCTAAAGAAACATTTTTCATTTCAAGAGAAGGTTGCTTAGTTTTTATAAATAAATATAAAACAAGAAGGGCCCCAGCACAGACCCCTGTGGTACTCTGCCGTTTATGGGAAAGATACAGAAAATGCAATCTGAAATTTTGACGTTTGGGGGCCGTACGACAAGTAATTACTAAAATAACTGCTTATATGCTAATTGCTTACTGATTTTTTTCTTCCCTACAAGTTCCATCCGTGAACGAGCTTCAGGCTCGCCCAACCGGGCCAACAACCGTGGAAGTACAGTGGGCACCGACGCAAGAGCCCGTCTTTCACTACGACGTCGAAGCATGCCCCGCTGACGGTGGAGCGTGCGTACTTGCCAAGACTCAAAATACCACAATAGGCTTCGAAGATTTAACGCCCGCGACGACATACACCATCCGCGTGCGGAGTGCCACACAAGAAGATGAAGAACTCGCCTTCGGCCCTCGCAGTAAAATCTCGGCCACCACGGAACCCCTGCGTAAGTCTAACCCCCCCGGTTGACGTTTTGTCGCTACGCAAGGCAAATGGGATTTAGTGCCAAAAAAATTAAAAAATTGGGTTCATTTCACAAAGCTATACTTTGTATGGGTCGCAAATTATTAGGCGTAATACAAAAGAAACACGAAGCTTCTGTCACTAAGAATCACTCGGCTTTTATGTTTCCAGCGGCCCAATGCAGGACAAATTTCTTCGGTGCCAGTGTAAGATCGCTGCGCATTCCGCGGCTTTAAGGAGAACAAACGTTTAAAGTCAAGAAAAAAGGCCTTGATCTTTGAGTATAGTACTGCACTTCGAAATGTAAAGGGACTTCCACAAAACCAGCTCTTCACCGCTATAGCTATCTGTAATTGCCATGTAGGCCGTTCTGTTATTTTTTAAATGCAGAGCATTTCAGTAACTCACGATGTCACCCGCGTTGACGTCCGTAGTTAGCACCCTCGTTGTCCCTACTATATAAAAAAAATACTATCCGGTTCCCGGTTTCGATCCCTCGACCCTGCGGGCGGAACGCAATGTACATGGTGCTCGACCCACTGCGCCACAAAGCCGACACAGAATGGGACGCTACGAACGCGCCTTATATCGTTGACTCATTCAAATTACTGCTGACGAGCGCTCTCTCGTCAGCAGTTGCCACAAGTGCAACAACATTAACGTAACGCAAACTACTTAACGTCGCGCGCCCCCGGAAATGATCTGCATTTGATCGTGCCCCTCACGAGGGGAATGTTTCACTGCGTCTTCTCTCGGTCGCGGGACCCGTGGCGCCATCTGGCGGAGGCGCGACACCTCTTGTAGCACTTTGAAAAGATGCGGCGCCATCCAGCTGTGTGTGTGCGTGCCGCACAAATGGCGAGTGCATTGGCTGTCCACAGAGCAAAGCATTCTTTTGCTCTTTTTTTTCAATTTCGCATTTCTTCTTCTCATTCTTTACCACGGGGATCACTATAAACAGAGACCGATACGAAATAAGTCAGACATTTTCAAATGGATGCTCAAATCGATCCCGAGCTACTTGTTCTGAACAATCTCAATTAAAAAAGAATGAACAGACGATCAAAGTACGAACATTTACCCCTATCAGTAAACACACCTGCGTGTGTCTAAAGCACCGTGTGTTTGCCAATTGTACAGACAGCAAAATTGTTAACTGCAACAATAAACGAGGTGCCACTGTATGCCTAGAGCGGCAGCTTTCCATACCGCCCTAGTTAATCAGCGAGGTGGTGCGCATGCGCTGAAGCTGCCGAGTGCAGAAAGTCAGCCTGGCGAGCACCGATTATCACGTGCCCAAGATGTGCCGTTGGCTATCGTAACCGGCGGCTCCGTGCGTAGGCTGACACCAGCTTTTTCGTTATTGTTAACACTTTGGCGACTGTACATAACCCTTCCCTGAACACGCAAAAATCCCGAAAACTAACTGCCGACCGCACGTGAGAAGGAAGCATAACTTTTTAGGAACCTCCTGCTTATGCCCTTTGTCTCTTTTCTTCTTTATAACAGCTCCGCTATCCGGCGTGTCGGTCAGAGCAACCTGCGACAGCTTCATTGTGGCCTCCTGGAACTACTCCGTCGAAGGCATCACAGGCTTCGAGCTCAACCTTTGCACTGACGGCCTTGAGTGCGTGACGAGGAGTGTCGACAAGTCTGACCGGGAACACAGCTTCACAGTGGATCCGGTGATGCGCCATTACGCGCTGTCTCTGGAGGCCTATCTATGGAGGGGGAACTCCAAACACGGAAGCCCTGTTGAGAACGTGTCAATCACTTCATTCCCCGAAGGTAAGGCAGTCGTCCTAGTCCAATAATTATCGTAATTTTTTCTCAGAGACAGAAATTACTAATATTGTTCACAGAGAAAGTATACCGTATTGTTCAGTAACTATAATAGCGTTCACCAGACTCACACAATTCAAGTACGTCATGTTCACGTTCCGAACATAGCTAAAGCTTTTATTTAACAATGATTTTGGCACCATTCCGCTGATTGTGTTCGGTGATGCAGCATCCTGTATTTGGACTCATGAAGTACCCTACATGGGTGGTTACAGCACAAATCACGTCCATCCGGAGACAGAGATATTACCTTCCGCGGTGGTTCAGTGGATGAGGCGTTGCGCTGCTAAGCCCAAGGACCCGGGTTCGATTCCCGGCAGTGGCGCCAGCGTCGCTGGTGGAGGCGAGAAACAAAAACACCTGTTCATTCGGGATTTCGGCACACGTCAAATATCTCCAGGTGGTAAAAACTATTCGAGAACCCTACACTACAGCGCGCCTCATCGCTTGTCGCGTCGGCGCGTTAGAACCTCATATTCAGTCGAGACAGAGATAGTACGCAGGCTGCAGAACACTCAAGACTCGTCTTTCATGATGTGCCTGGCAAAATGTTCATCAACCCGGTGTTACACGAATGTTCAAGCACTCGAAGACGTCTAACCTCTCGCTTCGACTCTAGTGCGACCTGGAATTTTACGGTGGCTGCTTGCGGGGCCCCATCTCACCTGACATAAAGAATGCACTGTGAAAAGGTTTTATAAGTGGTTTCAAGTGCAAGTACTAAATGTAGAGTGACTGCAGTGCACCACATAGACATTGATTTTCGCTGATTGCTTTTAGACCGGGCCCAAATGTGAAGGTGTGCGTACTGCATTTCCTTCCTTCAGGCGCAGCGTAAATTTTGGTCCTTGCTCCGCAGACAGTCGAATATGAGCCGAGCGCCCATGTCCTCTCTGCCTCATTCGAAGCAGTTGTGGTGAAGGAAAAATGTGTGTACTTCTGCTCCTCAGAGTATGAGCAGTGTGGTTTTTGTGTGTGTTTTTTTTGTTGCAGCCAGACAGAAACCGATAAAGGTAGCTAAACAGTGATTCGCATAAAACCCCTCCAGTGTTTATGCGTGGCGAAAAATGGCATGTTGAGCGAAAGGCAGCGCGAGCCTTCTTAGCGAGCCTGTCTACTTTTATTTGCTGCGGCCCGTTTTATCGCGGATTCCCCAGGTCCCCAGGTGGTCAAAATTAATCCGGAGCCCTCCACTACGACGCGCGTCATCACCCGTATAGCGTAGGCGCGTTAAACCGCATCATCAATCAATCAACACACGCACAGGTCATGATCACGGCGCGAGTGATTGATTCCCCGTCGAGAGAGATAAGGTTATCGCTCAGCTAGAAGTGTTTGCCCGGCTGACGCTCCGGTCGCGCTGAGCGCGTCGCCGGGAGGGCAGCGGACCGTCAAGAACAGTCAGCTAAAGATCTCCAATGTTGCGCTCTACACTTCTCATACCACCGGTGTTACGGTTAGCGATAGTCTCAGGTAGACATTTTTACCTACTCAGTACCATAATACTGGTACCCTACTCTACGTATGAGTTTAATGCAACCGCCCAAAGCATAATGACAGGTGAAACATCAAATATAAGAAACGGAGTAAGTTTTCTCAGTTCGCACTGTACATGCATCGTGACCGTTTTTGGCGTTGACCCTGTACCTCTTGAAGTCACCTGCATGAACGACTTATCTATGATCTGCAACGTTGAGCATATCAAAAAAGGTTACGTGCTGCCTGAGGAAGATGCTTGAGTTGTTAATTTGATGATCGTCAGGCGAGTAATTGCTGAACATTGTTTTTTTTTTTTTCAGTTTCTACGGTGGACACGTTTAACGCTGAAGTAATCTCAGCGAATGAAGTCAAGGCGACCTGGGCGTCTCCGCCTGACAGCGACGTAACTCTCCGGCTGTGCATTGTTGACGCACCCCAAGAAAATTGCCTGAAACACGTTGCCGAGGGCTCGGCGCAAAGTCATACCTTTAGTGGCCTGTCCCCAAACACTAAGTACAGCGTACAGGCCAGCGGGAGCGTCACCATAGGAGGGATCACTTGCGTGGGACGGGAGGCTGTTCGGGAAGTGACGACATCAGCCTGAGGTGTGTGAAAGAGCGCCGGTGTGGAAAGGGTGGCCTTTGCGGCAGATATAGTGGCTCATCATTGAACTGAATTCGTTCAAATACATAAATCCATCTACCATATGTTCGATCGGATACATCAAGTAGATTTCAAAGCAAAGAAGCCCCTTTTATAGCATCTGAAAAATGAAGCAGCAATTCCCACGACTATGGATTGATGACATTCGTAATACCGAAGTTCTGGATGTGCTTCATCGGAGTCATGCATCAATTGTAATTTTGCGCTGTACATTATTCATGGAATAAACTGAGTTGTTTCTGTTTTCACTGTGTAGCAATATCTTCAGAAAATGCGATGGTGTGGAAACGCCTGTCGCCGAAACGAGTTCATTTTAATGACAGAAGAGTTCGTAGTTGCGTGTACGCAGGATTATACGTGGTTATAACATGTGAACGAAAACGTACATGCCGATATTGTGCCTCGGGAGGCATAATTAGTAAATTCAATGATTGCGGAATAATGCGCACTCTCAGAGCTCAAGGGCCCTTCTGTATATAAATATATGTCGAGAACGTTATAGCAACAGCACTCACGGACGAAGATGACAGCACAAAACACGGGCGAAGATTCGGTGCGTCAAGTACGGTTTGCCAAGTCTTTTGTGCCTGACAAAAATAGGAGGAAGTACTGATTGACGCTGGATCTTCTGCATGATTGTGCACTCTTTCCATATGCTTCGTTATTCGCACTTAAATACTATATCAGCAGACACATACGGAAACTTCAGTAAGGCAAAATAAGTGAAGCGCCAATTAAAGACCTGCTGCAAAAAAAGTTCCATATTTTTAAGACGCTGTAACTTTCTGTATTTATTAGCAGATTTTGAGAATAAAGGCATTGTTACCTGTTTGAAGCTGTGTATCCTAAAAATGCGAATGACAAAGAGCAGGAAACCTTATGTGCCTAAGAGGGAGAACGAGAACGCTTTTTCCGAGGGATCAAAGCCAGAAATACATACTGTACGTCTTATGTGATTAAAAAAAAATTTCAGCAGCAATTACGCGGTTATTTACACAACCTTTCTGATGTAGTGAATGGAATCGTCATAATGGCGCAATAGCCGAACATGTCCTTGTATTATCATCATCGTCCTGTGCCCGTTGTGTCGGTATTAAAACTGCGGGGATCCATCTCTTACAAATATTTCTCCAATGTACAACTGCGGGTTTATACAGAACCACACGCAAGCCAACAAATTATACGTCCATGCAGAGTAAAGGTCCCCTTTGTGAACAAAACTGAGTCATTTGGTCATGCGGCGGAGCTTTGGAAAACACCCGGGGTATTACGGGCGTGTGATTCCGCAAAAATAGGCACCACGTAAACCGTTCACAACACTACCACTTAGCGGCTACACAGTACATGACCTGAATTTGATAAGGAGCAAGAAAAACGCTAAGAAGAAACGAAAACGCAGATCAACTTATCGAGCCCCTTATATCTACTACATGCTCAGAGCAGTAGGCATTTGAAACGAGTCCTATTTAGAGGGCCCACCACAGAGAGGCAGACGGGACAACATTTCAGTGCTTGTAAAGCGTGGGACCGGCTTCAGTGTTCGAATAACTTGAACAAAACGCAATGGTACGAAGAAAAAATGTTTTCGCGGGACTCAAACCACTGAATAATATTCTTGCATTGCTCAGGCCAGCAACGTCCAGGCAAGCGAAACGACCGTAAAAGCAATCGCGGCTCCAATAGCCAGTGAAGCTCAGCTTTATTACTAAAGGATCTCTCGGACATTAAGTAGGGCAGCTTATGATTTTGAGTAACTACAAGAACAGGAGCGCTAGTGAGCATATTCTGTTCTATAGAGGACCCCAAAAGAAGAAAGAACACGGGATGGGATTTTTAATTCACAGATAAATAGGAAGAAATAAGGAGTTTTTTTAGCATTAGCGAAAGAGCCACGGTTGTTGTGATCAAGCTAAAGAAGCAAGACAGGTTAAAGATAGTACAGGTCTATGCGCCAACAACCACCTATGATGGTGAAACCGTAGAGAGCTTATACGAGGATGTCGAATCAGCAATGAAAAAGGCAACAACAAAGTTCATGATTGTGATGGGAGATTTTAACGCAAAGGACGGTAACAAGCAAATGGGAGAAATGTCAGTGGGAAAGGTGATTTAACAAAACTTGTTGGGGGGCTAGCTGGTTCATGATTCTTAAAAATGTTTAGCAGAAAAAACCAAAGATGGTAGACAAGAAAGGAGACAGGACAAGCGCCAACTTTCAACTAAACTTTATTCACCGCCGGAGCTGGTAATTATAGAAACATTTGGAGCATGCGCAGCATGTGCCACAGAAGGGTACCACAAGTACGCAAATGTGTCAATCACCGAAACGCTCAAAAAAAGATTTAGCTTAGTTAAAAAGGACCACCAACGTATCACTGATACAATTATCTCCTTTTTGCTTGATATAACAAGCTTCCAAGAGTTCCCGTGCTATCGCATCTCTGCTCCTATGAAGAATCTTAATCTCCCCCAGAAGTGGCTCACATTTTCAGGCATGGCAATGCGCGGACAAATGCGCATTTCCTTTGTTTGTTTACCGACAATTAATGTTCCCGTGCTCAGTCGTTGATACACCAGCCGGTCTGGCCAACATAGACTTTTCCGCATTTTCGGCATTTTCCACATAGTCGTCGCGTATCAGATTCCACTTAAAAAGGCATGCAAAAGGTCCCTACGGTTCTACAAAAAACGAAATTGTCTTAATTATAAGGGAAAATCCAGGTATTGTTCAAGATGTAGATGTGCTAAGTAATATTCGGAGCAGCAATAATAGGACGGTTAGATGCAAGCTAAGGCTGAATCTCAAAAGAGAAAGCAGGAAACTCGCGAAGACTGAGAAACCCCGCATGGAGTCAGTCAGAGTCAGCTCGCAACAGTTTAAAATGACTCTTCAAAACAAATTCGCTCTTCTAAACGAGCAGAACGAGGTCAGTGTGGACCGGCTAAATGATAACCTAATATCTGCAATGAGTAAATCAGGCGCAGCTGTGGGAGAAACAACACGTAAAAAACAAATTGAAAAACTAAGAAACGTGTGAACTAATTACCAAACGTAAGAATAGCAAAGTGTCAAGGATGTCAGATTAAAATGAATTAGTCGAGCTGCCAAAACTAATTAACAGCAGCAAAACAAACGACATCCGTGCATACAACATGGCAGTGATAAAGGAAACGCTGCAAATAGGGGGAAGCTTGAAAGCAACTAAGAGAAAGCTAGCAATCAGCAAAGAGAGGATGTAAGCACTCAGATATAAGCAGGGTAACATAAAACAGAACTTGGACGGGACAATAAAGGTTGCAGAATGATTCCACACCAGGCTGTATGACAGCGACGTTAGACCAGGGGAAAATACTAAGACAACAAGCTCAACTTTCGAGGTCGCACTAGTAGCTAAAGATGAGGTAGGAAAGGCTATCAAAGGAGTGGAAAGATGAAAATCTACAGGCGCGATAGGATAACCTTGGATCTTTTAAAGAAGGGAAGAGATATTGTTCTGGAAAAGCTTCCTGTACTATTTCCGAAATGCTTGAAGATTGAAAAAGTGCTCATAGCCTGAAAAACAGCAACATTATTCCGATTCATATAAGGCACATCCCAAGGACCTAAAGTATTACAGACTATCAGCCTACTCTCGGTGGTGCAGAAGCTATTTACCAATGTTATAGATACCCGCATAGGTAACAGCCAGGACTTCCTACAACTGAGAGAGCAAGCTGGGTTTAAGTAAGCGTACTCAACCATGGATCAAATGTATGTTGTCAATCAAATGATAGAAAAATCCGCACAATACCCTGAACCCCGGTACATGGCATTTATAGATTATAAGAAAGAGTTTGATTCAGTACTCACCGCAGCTGTGCTAGAAGCACTAAAAGAACATTGAATAGAGGAAGCCTACATAAGACTTCTAGAAGATATATATAAGGAATACACGGGCAGGAAAGCCATCCACAAGCAAAGCGATAAATTTCAAATCTTAAATGGGGCAAGACAGGGCGATACTATATCGGCAAAAATATTCACAGCATGTCTGAAGGGGTTAATTAGATGGCCTGACTGGGATAACATGGGATTAAGGATAAACAAAAAACATTTGAACCATTTGAGGTTTTTGGACGACATAGTATTACTAGGTGAGACTGCAGAACATTTGCAAACAATTCTTGAGGAACTACAATTAGAAGGCATGGCCGTCGGCATAAAAATAAATATGAATAAATTTAAAGTAGTGAGGATAAACAAGCCAAAAATGACCTCTTCAGCTTACAAAACAAAACGCTAGAAAACGTAAAAGAATACAGCTACCTGGGATAGATGGTTAATGCTGCCCATGTCCGGCGCGGAAGAGGTATGTGCTGGGGAGCACTCGGCAAGCACTCCCAAATAATGAAAAAGGAAGGTATCTCTGTCACTAAAAAATGTAAACCGGTGTATTCTGCCGGTTATGACATATGGAGCTGAAAATAACTAGAGAGAAAACTTAGGTCCCCTCAACGGGCCATGGAACGAATATTGTTAGGAGTAACTCTCAAGGACAAGAAAGTAGCTATCTGGATCACAGAACAAACTGGAGTAGAAGGCATCACAGTTGAAATAAAGAAAATGAAATGGACTTGGGCTGGTCCTATACTGAGACGAACCAACAACTGGTGGACGATTGGGGTAAGGATCATTCCACGCGAAACGTCCCAGCCCCAAAAGTAACCATTGGCAATTTCTTTGAAGAACTTTGGGCAAGTTGTGAATAATTTTAGGAGGTTTGCATGGAGTAATTTTATTGCAAAAAATTTCGTCGTATGAGCGCTCCTTGATGTTTCGGCAAACACGCAAATTGTGGTTGAAGATAATAAATTTGAAATAAAAAGGAGGACTATGAGATTGACAAATATTATTTTAGAACATTCTGCTTGCATTGTTCTTCGATCTGGGACCACGAATGAAGCCGTGTGAAGATTTTTGGTGGCGTATTAGCTAAGTAAAATTGCAAGAAGTCCTGGTTTCAGGAGTTTTTTTGGAAAGTCACGAAGAAGGCTTCAGCCATAATATTTCCACAGTTCGTCGATATGGTCTTTCAGTGTCTACTAAAAATAACGTAAGTCAATTACGGAGCGTACTTTTGAACCAAATTTCTTAATAAATGCAAAACGTTTTTTTACAAACTTCAAACAGAAAAAAAGCGCCAAGGCCCTCGAGGCGAAATTTCCTGAGCCGACTCATTGTAGGTATCACCCTGTAGCTTCTCATCTAGAAAATTTCTTTCAAGCAAATATGGTTTAAGGCAAAAAAAAATCCTAATCAGCCGCACTTATGTCCAGTATGGAACGGTGTAGCCAACACAAAACGCGTATGTGTCGCCTGCCTTTTTGCGGCAGGCCTGCCTTTTGCACCAGGTGGCTAAACGAGCATTCTTTGTGTCGCTTGACAGTGCAAGAAATGAACCTTAGGACGACATACTCCAGTCCTCCACTTTTTATTTTATAGCAGAGCTTTACAAATCGCGTACAGCTTTTCCGCCATCGCGGAGGATCTGACCTTCATTTTACAGCAGCGGCCCATCACGAGATTAACCGGGCCAAATGACTCACCGGGTCTTAAGTGACTCACCGGGCCATCCCTGTTGCTGCTGCCGGCTTGGCGCAAGTGACAATGTCACTCGTTTGAAACGTGACTCGCCGCGTGCAGGCGAGCTTGGCCACGAATTTGAACGAGCCGGTCCACCTTCTCTTCGGTGAGCGTCCTGTGGAGGCTGGAGGTCTGCGCCGTCGTCTCCAGAGGCTTCTGACCACCCTTCAGATGTCGCCCGGCGAGCTACTTTAGTTGAGAGGGTCCGGAATTCGGAAATTCGGAATTCGGAATTCGGAATTCGGAGGGTCCGGTGTTCGGAAAACGCAGAAAACGGTACCACAACGATACACAAAGGCAGGCTTTGGCCGAATAGTAATATAATTACCGCAAAATTGAAGGTTAACCAAGTGAAGCCAAGACTTAATTAGGCTAAACCAAGCTTTCACTTTGCTTATCCAGGGTTAGCTGAGCTAAACCGGAGCCATTTTTAGGGTCCTCGTACAGTCACTTCACACAGTTGCAGTTCACATATTTCAGAGCGCAGAGCTCGGAATACGGAAACGAGATCTGCCCGAACTAAAAGAAATTCCTTATTTCTCTGACGGACCTTCTTCGCATTACAAGAACACAAGGGACTTCGTGAAACTGTGCTGCAACGAGGAGGACCATAAACAGTCGGACGAGTGCAATTTCTTCTTTGATTCGCACGGCAGAAGCGTATGGGACGGTGTCAGCATCAAACTAAGACGTCTGGCAGCACAATCAAGTATCCAGAGACCTTTTGCACATCGCATTCAGGCCCGAAAGGACGTGTTTGCCTGGGCTAGAAACGATATTAAAGGAATGACAGTACTCTGGGTTCCAAGTTCTAAAATACAGAGAACATGGGCACAAGCTGGTTCAAGATTCACCATGGCAACCCTAGTCAAAGGAACGCGACAATTCCATCATTTCACACCAGCTACACTTTGAACACTTCGTGTTGTTATTGCATCCTACTCAAGCTTCAAGAAAAATCAGGTAAAAAATTAACAGCGACTTAGCTCGGACATTCCAAGATATACGTAGCGTGAGCTAAGGTTCAGGTGGTTGTTCTTAGCTTTACGGGTTGTCTAGGATTAGCTTGATTATCATGCTCACTGCTGCTTCAATGACACACACACGGTATGCACATTATGTGTCACAGGTATATTTATCAAGTGGTTCCGGCGCAGCGTCACCAATCGCCCCGGAGCTAAGCTGGTTCCACAAGCGCACGCCGGTATTGCTGCGACGCACGAGCCATCCGTTCCACACCCGGCCACGGCTCGCATAATCATCAAGTGGACCGGGCCGCCACGTGCGGAACGGAGGTCGGCGAAGACGCTTTGCACGTGGGGTTTGTGAGAGACGCCGGGCAGCGAGCAACGTTCTGTTCGCCGTGTGACGCCACTGCTCCTCGCGCATGGGCAGCGCGGCTCTCCATGAGCCACGCGAAACTGCTCAACCCTGGCCAGTGTAGCTCACGCTACAAAAACAAAATGGACATTTAAGCAACCATTTTTGACGCTGACTGTTCAACTGCTGACGTGCTGAACATTTGTGGATAAAAACAAACGGAAGGCAAAGGAAACAAGAGGCCAGAAATTTTATGTTTTCAGTAAAAATATCCCTTGGTGAATTTCTGTGGAACAGGTGAATTGCGGTGCGCAGGCAACAATGACTGTGATCCTTCTTCCCCCGCATCAGAGAGTTACATTAAGCTCGCATATAACTGCTAGTATAAAACGCTCACTTGCTGCGTTATATGAAGTGACAGTGCGAAAACCCCAAAAAATATGTTGATTCCGCTGTCAGGAATCAGTAAGACACGAAAGTGAAATGTACAGCGAAATCTGCGCCTGAGAATTATTTGCGGGTCGGCGGCTGTCTTGTGGGTGCACTGGGCGCTTGACACCCTGCTGGCGGTTGATGGCGCTTGACGCCTTGCTGGCGGGTCGCTTCGGCAGAAGTGCACTGGCGGCATTTCCATGACGGATATTACGTCAGTGAAATCTTGGTGTATACCGGCATAAAACATTTTCGTGTTAAAATATAAAGCCCCAAAACCTACTACCCTAAGTATAACGTACTCTTTAGTACTAAAGGTTGCTTCCCCGCAAGAAGGTACTGTGGGCAGGGGTGCACCCTTTACAGGCCGCTTTCTCCGTTGTACTGGCGTCATTTCCCTGGCGGATATGACGTCAGTGAAATCTGCGTATCCCGGAATAAAGCACTGTCATCTTAAAATAACAAGTGGCGGACTGGAGTATCTCGTCCACAGTGTATTTCTTGCGACGTCTAGCGAAACAAACAATGTTCGTTTACCAGAGAGTCGGGTGTGGACATGCCTGTTACAAAAAAAGCCGGCGGCACGTATGCGTTCGGAGTTGGGCAAAAAGTTCTTTTCTCGCCCTGTAACAAAATTTACTCGAAAGAAATTTTCTGGATTAAAAGATAAAGTGAGGGTGTGTAGAATGAGCCCTCTCATTTTTTTAAAATCGAGAGCCTTGGTATTTTTTTAGATATGAAGATTGTAAAAAAACATTATTTTTTGCATCTTTGTAAGCAATTTGCTTAAAATGTACCCTCCGTAATCAACGTCAGTAGACACTGAAAGACAATATCAATGCACAATAGAAATATTACGGCTGAAGCTTTCAAGATGACTTTGAGAAAAATTCATGTACACGCGACTTTTCTTGACTTTTTACTTAGCTAATACAACACCAAAAATCCTTACACGGCTTCATTCATGGTGCCAAACGAAAGAACAACGCGAGCGGAATGTTACAAATAATGGTTGTTATTTTATATATTTTCAGTCTTTAAAATTTATCATCTCCAACCACATTTAGCACGTTTACGGAAACTTCAAGGAGCGCTCACATGAAGAAAAAAAGTTTCTCAACGAAAATACTCCTTCCAGACCTCCTACCACCTAAGCGGCAACTAGCACGAACTCTTTCAATGAAATTGGCGACGGGCAATTTTTGAGATGGGACGTTTCGCATGGAATGACCCGTAACAGAATGGATACCAAGAGACGGCTCCAGAAGAAAGGGAAGGCCAATAACAACGAAGGAATGAAATAAGGAAATTTGGGGGTAAACTGTGTACTCGAACAGAGCCGGACAGGAGCACTTGGAGGTAAATGGCAGATGCCGACTCCTGCAATAGTCCTGAGTAGGCTGCTGGCACTGCGGCTGCTGCCGATAATTATGATTACGATGATGATGATAGGATTGTTATTATACTAACCGGCGTTGAGTTCAAATATCTAGTCAAGGAACCTCTTTTACACCAGCGTGGCGCGCGAAGAGAAGAATCGGGAAGCTGATTGTACGATAACATATATAGCATTGCTGGTGACCTCAAAAGCGCATAAGAATAACGGCACAAGGAAAGTGCGGGAGTAGGCTTAATTATAGAACTACCTGCTAGTCGTTTGGGGTAACTGGGTTTGTCAATAAAGCTGCAAAGCTCGGCGCAGTGGCTTTATCATCAGACGCGTTCGATGTGACGGCGTGGCCCGGGCCACACGTAACGGTTGTGGGCTTAACTCTGGTCGACCCACTCACGAGTAAGCGCCACATGAAGGGGAGAATGTCTTGCGCCATTTAAAAAAACTTAAATATCTACGACCTCCCGGACAGGAATCACAAAATCGAAATTACAATCACAAATTCAACTGTGACCCCGTTCCGGCAGGCCTAACGAAGAAATCAGCTCATTGACAGCAAAAGTCGCAAAGCGATAGCCGAGAGCACAAACAGCAGTACTCCGGTCCGAGGCACTTGTAATTATCGATTAAGAAATATTCTCCCATGTGCTCAACCAGTGACTTTCTTGAAACTTCATAAAACCACATGGAGGATGATTCAGCTCCCCTCCCCATAGAGGAGAACAGAGATTAAATTTTTACCGCACCATGGGAATTCTTCTACCCCGACAACCAAGCCACAAACTTTCACCCTATTTTTCAGGACACTCATGCAGCATGTAGCGCTCAACCGCTTTTATCAATACCGAAACATCGTAAACAGTGCTGCGACAAAAGCACATCGCAGTGAGCTAACGCCGTGGCAAGGCAGTGCGTCCAAGCCTGCTTGTCCAGGGATTTCACTGCGCCTTCTGAAGGAATACTGCAGTTTACATGAAGACGACGTTGCTGGAACTTGGTTCTGCGAGCTTCGGTCCTACCAATCTAAATAGGACTGAAGAGAATGCGGAAAAGGTTTTCGGTTTCGTTTTCGGTTCCGCGTTTTCGGTTCCGCACACACCTGGCCACAGAAGGCAGGCACCTTCTTTCAACTCAAAGAGGAGGTGCCCCTACAAGCCACGCTGCGCTGACAGGGGGCCATATAAGTTTGGGGTCTCACGTGAGAGTTTTACGGAACCAGGAATTACGAATACACTTGCAATTCCCTGCACGACTCTACCGGCGCACTTTAAACAATAAACCGGACACCATACAAAATGAAGCTAGAAGCAGCCTTCTTGAATTCGCGTTCTTGCGGCTGCAATAGAAAGTCGCCTTGCGTGGCCTTCTCTGAAGAGTTCACGTTATAGGTAACCTTGCACGGGCGCTCCACAAACTCAATATTACAAAATAGACGAGTCCGCTTCCTCGGCGGGTTCAGGGACTGACACCACAGGGCAACGGACACGATAAATCAATATGATAAGGCCTGTGACGCCCAGTGCTCTTCAGATATTCCCGCACTCGAAGTGAACTTCGTATTGACAAAATTACCAATAATCATGATTTAAAATTTAACTGGAGGTACAAGCAAACATTCACAGTCCCAGCATCAGCGCACTAGGAGTCCACCTCCAGGCAAACTCAACGAGCAGCAGCTCCCTCACCCACCCAAAGAAACCGCCAACCAAATCGTAAACATGATTAAGAGAGCCTCAATTGAGAAACCAAAATCAGGAGAAGCATGTACCCTACGCTATAGGCAGGCCTCTGTCCTAGTGAGGATCCTTTAGCAGTCAGCATACTTGATACTATAAAGGGGTGACTGAGACCTACTAGTGAAAAGGAAGTTCGAATAAGCGACTAAGGGCGCCTAACCACTGCATCTTCGACCAATGTCTGAATGTTTTATTTCATCCTCACACATTGAAAACCTATGGAAGTATTAAAAAGTTTAACACTGATACGACAAGGATAAGCGAAAAGGCTTTGCCCTCCAGTGGGAAGTACAGTCATCTTGTGCGCGTGTTAACTAAAAAAATTGTTGTGTGTTCAGATAACAACATCCGTTTATTCTATAGGTTCTTTGATCATAGGCACACGCCGACTTTATTTCGGGGCAAAGAACTGTGGCGGCGCCCCAGCGGCTCGGGTCGTCTGTTGCCGCAGCCGGGCGCTGTAAGAGCGATGGCGCTGGTGCTGAGCGACAAGCAATGAGTGCGGGCCACGCGCCGCCGGTGCGCAAGAAGCCACCAACTCCACGAGCGTGTAATTAAACGAAGCCCCAGTTTTTGGGTGCACGGCATAGCGTTCGGACGTGTCTCGGCTCCTCTCTCTGTAGCGTTCCCGAGATGGGTGACCCGGACGTGATGTGGCTCACTCGGAAACTTGCCTCGGCTTGAAGGAACCACACGTTGGCGTGCTGAGCGCTGAAGGGGAGCAAACGGAAGGAAGGGTTGGAGATGAAATGTGAAGAGGCAGCGCAGGACGCAGAATCACTGCCGGTGTCGCGAGGTGCGCCCATTCTGACTCCATGACTCCGCTGCAGCGTCCGGGTCGCGTATTTCCAAACGCTTCGCTGCTCAGCGCCCCACGTGACATGTGCCTGCGCGCAACACAGAACCTTAATTAAACGTGGTCACGGTCTGCGTCCCGAACCTAAAACGACATAATGTATACCAAATAACCATTTATAACAACAACAAGACGTAGAATTAAATCTCTCAACAACAACAAAAAAAGAGTTCAGTTTAGAAACAAATTGTGCAATAAATAAAGAAAACCACCTGAGGCTCGAACCCCGTCTGTCAGTGCAAGTACCCACAACTTTTTCTCGAGGCCACAGAGCTCGAACGGCGGGATCGTTTTAGCAGTAGCTCAACAAAATAGTACGTGCAGTGGCATCACACACGTCACGTAGTTTGCTGTGCAGCTATAATGGCGAAATATACTGCCGCTACGTCAGCATGATGATCGCGGTGAAGGACTCGAGACGCCAAAGTTTTAAAGTTTACTGAATTACTTTACGGATAGAATTGGCTAATCTTTAACACTTACAAATTTGAACGAATACACATATTACATCCAATGAGAAAACAGTCAAAACAACAAGAGTACTTAACGGGAAATGGCTGACTGGATCGCGGTCTCCCGGCGAATGTGACCGATGACGGGCGGCCGAGTTTCTGAAGTGAGTCTTGGTGCAGGCCGCGCGCTGCCCTCTGCTTGAACCTGACAAAGAGGGTTTATATTCGCTTCATGAGGACTCGTGGGAAAAAAGCGCATTCTGGCCCCACTTTCTGCTGCCAATCGGGGAGACACTTATAAACACCAATCAGCTTTGTTCTCGCCAAAGTGAATAGGACCAATTAAACACAGACACAAGGTTTGAACTCGAACATGCGCGCTTGGAGAATTATGGACGTAAAGAAAGTACTTCAGACAAAACACACTAAAGTAAACAGTGTAAAAGACAGAAAGGTCGTCTGAACTACGCCGAGGACGCGGAGCCCGAAATCGACCGGCGCACAGGCCACGGGGGATATAACGCCGCCGCCTCGCCGAAACCCAAGCCGGGCCGATGGTCCCCCTTTCGGTCTTTCGGTCGGTTAGTCTGCACGCCGCGTCTTTCGGTCAGTTAGTCTGCACGCCGCATGCCTTTCTGAGAAAAAACAGGGCTTGGGGACCGAAGAAGTAGCTACAAAATAGAAAAAGCAAACTAAACGGGGGCTTCGTGACACAGCGAAGCATTTGTAAACCCCCATCCGGGTCGTACCATTCCACCCTGAACACCACCACACTCCCATCCGTTCGCATAACCACCCGTGAATCTCGCAAAGCAACCCCCAGACTAAGTCTTAAGGGGAGGGGGCTGCGCCCCAGAGGCTCGGGCCAACTGTAGCCGCAGCCGGGCGCTGCAAGAGCGATGGCGCTGGGGCTGAGCGACAAGCAATGGGTGCGGGCCACGCGCCGACGGTGCGCAAGCAGCCACGAACGCCACGAGCGTGGAATTAAACGGGGCTCAAGTTTTTAGGTGCACGGCATAGCGTTCAGACGTGTCTCGGCTCGTCTCTCTGTCGCGTTCCCGCAGAACCAAGAAAGCAAAGGTAACAGTTGAGAGAAAATAAAGAAATTGTAGCCTGCAAGAATAATCAGTCACATCACCCTGTAAAGATGGATGACTAGCGCAGCGTTTTAGCACATGACAGAGGTGACACAGGATTTGGGTAATATTTGCCGTGGTTCAGTAGTGTTAAACCGAGAGACTTGGTTGAGCGATAGCTAGGCTTTCGCACCGAGAGAGCGCAGTGAACGCGCAGACAATTCACCACAAGACGAAACATACAGGCTGGTTTGCGGATTCGAGGCGCCAACGCGTTGTGAACTGAGATGCAGAGAGAGCCTCTGCGTGCCATTTTCTTATAGCATGCGTTCTTACTCTTCCGCTCTATCCTTCTCTACGCACCCCCCCCCCCCCGCCTCCCCCCGCGGGAGCAAACGCGAGATTTGAAGATTTCACTGCGGAACCACTGACATGAGTTTGGCTGAGCTTGAAGGTTACTGTTATGAATGGGCCAAGAACTAAGTAGGCAGAGACGAACGCTGACTAAAACGTTGGACACTATATCTAACAGGATGAAGAACACGCACAGGACGTTAGCATAGTAGAAGACGGGACACTATAGACAGGACGGGTTTGGTTCACAAGAAAGAACCGCCAAGAGTACGAAGGTGCAAAATCTAGTCTGGCAGTTCGGAAGGTCCGAGAGTAATGCCCGATAAGCAAGTCAGCGCACGTTCCGTGTCGATGCGTTTCTAGCGGCTCCAAAAGCTGGAACGGCAGCACCAAACAACCGGCCCGGAGCGCCAGCAGTCGGCGCACTAGGAGCGCGATGACGGCGACCAGAGGTCCAGAACGCGCTTTCGAGCCTCGGCGGGGGGGTAGCGACGGTCTTGCTCAAGGCGGCCCGTGGACCAGGCCTCCCACGGGGTCATTTACACGTAACCGCACCTTGTTCCGCCGCTTGCTTTCAGCCGGCGTCGTTCCAGCCTCCGCGATCTCTCACGCACGGCCCCTCTTGCTTGCCATCGTCGCTGTAGTTCGCGCTGGGTGAAATGCGTGGGCAATCACTCGCGTTGCCATTGATCACAGTTACATTGAGGACAGGTGGTACGACCCTTTTCGTGGTTTTGCCTAGAGTGATCAGCGTCTCTTAAGGAGGACTCGGTAAAAAAATTGCTAAGGCTGAAGCATCGCTTAAAAGTGAAGAGCAATAGTTTGGTAGGAGCAGAGGTACACGTGCCATCCGCATCCGTAGAAGACGGTGACTCCGTAGAGAATCGGATATATTTGCACGTCAAGAACCTGCGCTTACATGGGGATGGCCACCTGCCATTTCTGAAAGTAGAACTGGCTTGGCGAGTGGTAGAGGAGTGATCGAGTTCGTCCACGAGCAGGGTCGCAGATCGGAGCGAAGTTGGAAAAAGAGAACTGCATGGTAGTGTAATTGCGGTACCATTGCCGTCTGGTGTTCACGAGACAAAGATTCGGTTCAATACGGACCCTCAGGACGCAGACGGCATAGATCTAGTGCCGGAACAAGGGAATCACTGATGCTGTGGTTTTGGGGAGAAAGCAGATAGGGCCTGGGCGCGGAATTCTAGGAGGGGGCTTGTGGCTTTGTTGTGTAATGATCCTTAATATTTTGGCATTCATCTCGGATGGCTGCAAGCACGACGAAACCGGAACATCATGCGCGAGGGTTGACTGGTGAAACGGTACGCCATTCCGTACGCCCCCATGTCCGAGCCTTAGGTACGGAGGTATTTGAAGCTAAGATAGCGTGGGAAGGTGTTTTTATAGAGAGGAGGGTTTTACCATGCCTCAGTTGTCTCCTCTCCCGCACAACGCGCTATACTTCGTAGCTGTCTGTTCAGTTGAATATACGCTGAATTTAAGGGGGCTGACTTTGAAGGATTGCCATTTGGGTGTGTTTTAATAAGAGCGGGTGGGAACATGTTAACGTATGTTAATATGTTCGTAGTTTGACCTTACTGCAGTCGTCAGGCTTTCATTGTCACCTTCACTGGAACCTGTGCATTACAATGAGATTTCCAGAAGTGGTGTCTCACGATCTATCTTGCCCAAAGTCTTCGAGCGTCCAGCTTTGTGCTTCTCCGGATTTCGGTGTTGGGGTGCGAGCTTCATTGTGACGTGGGGAAGTGGAAACGATGGTAAGGCGGTGGTATCGCACCCTTCAAGCTGAAAAAAAAAGCTACGGTCTTGTGGATAGGGTTATACGTTGTTATTTGTGCTTGCCTGAAAATTCAGATACATCGTCCAATTCCGTCGAAGATACCAGTCGAAGCTACAAAGTAGTTGTCTGCGAATTTTTGTACTGCGGGGGGAAGCGTTACGGTTATACAGTAATGTGGTTTATAATGCAATATAGGGTAGAAAGCTGACAGTTAGTAAGTGTTGACTTGGGAGAGGGCATTGAATACGGCAGTGCACACGAAACCGAAAAACTTTGCATTTACATTTATTCTAGCACCTCTGCACTCTACTGTGCTCAACGTACATGTCTTTTTAGGCTGACGCGTTTTTAACATCATTATTAGGGCTTTGCTATACCCTTAGCAGCAGACCTCTTGAAGGATGGCGGAGAAATTGTACTTGAAAAACTGGCAAAACTGTATACGCAATGCCTAATGACCGCAATGGTACCGGAATTGTGGAAGAACGCGAACATCATCCTAATCCATAAGAAAGGCGACATGAAGGACTTGAACAATTACAGGCCGATCAGCTTACTGTCAGTCGTCTACAAGGTATTTACCAAGGTAATCGCTAACCGAATCTCTGCAACCTTAGATTTCAGTCAACCTAAAGAACAAGCAGGGTTCCGTAAAGGTTATTCAACAATGGACCATATTCACACGATCAATCAGGTAATAGAGAAGTGCGCTCAGTATACTGAACACCTATATATAGCCTTCATAGATTATGAGAAAGCATTTGACTCGGTCGAAACCCTAGCAGTCATTCAGGCATTACGGAACCATGGGGTAGATGAGCATTATGTAAGAATACTAGAGGATATCTACAATGGGTCTACAGCTACCATCATCCTCCATAGGGAGAGCAGTAAAATACCTATAAGGAAGGGTGTCAGACAAAGAGACACAATCTCTCCAATGTTATTCACAGCATGCTTACAAGAAGTATTCAGGACGTTGGATTGGGAGCAGGTGGGAGTAAGGGTTAATGGAGAATACCTCAGTAACCTCAGATTTGCTGATGACGTTGCCTTGCTAAGTAACTCGGGGGACGAATTGCAAAGCATGCTTTCCGCACTGGGCGAACAGAGTAGAACCGTGGGCCTGAAAAATTAATATGCAGAAAACTAAAGTAATGATCAATAACCTCGGGACAGCACAGCAGTTTGAGATAGGCGGCGAGGCAGTGGAAGTGGTAAGCGAATATATCTACTTAGGCCAGGTTGTGACCCCAGATCCCAACCATGAGGCAGAGATAATTAGAAGGATCAGAATGGGGTGGGGTGCATACGGCAGACATTCTCAGATAATGAATACTAGCCTACCATTGTCGCTGAAGAAGAAAGTGTATGACAGCTGCATCTTACCGGTACTCACCTACGAGGCATAAACTTGGAGGCTCACTAACAGGGTTCAACTTAAATTGGGAACGACTCAGCGGGCAATGGAGCGGAAAATGATAGGTGTAACATTAAGGGACAAGAAGAGAGCGGAGTGGGTCAGGGAGCAAACTGGTGTTAAAGCCATATTAGTAGAAATTAAGAAGAAGAAATGGACGTGGGGAGGGCATGTAATGCGAAGGCAAGATAACCGCTGGTCATTAAGGGTAATAGAGTGGATCCCTAGAGAAGGCAAGCGTTGCAGTGGGCGGCAGAAAGTTAGATGGGCAGATGAGATCAAGAAGTTTGCGGGGATAAATTGGTCACAGTTGGCACAGGACCGAGGTAATTGGAGAATATTGGGAGAGGCCTTTGCCCTGCAGTGGGCGTAGATAGGCTGGTGATGATGATGATACCCTTAGAAGAGGAATCCAAGTAATGAAATACAAGGAAGAAGAGGACGAGGCATATTGTCTCTTGAACGTTACTGCTGGTGCAGCATTCGTTTGCCTCAGGGCCTGTTTGATTAATGCCAAAAATAAGTTCAGATGTACATGTGGAGAGTACCTCTGCCCTATGATCTTTATTTTATTGTACATTGTGTCTAAGTCTTAGTGAATTGTCTGCTGCTGTTCACCCAGAGAAATTTAAGAATTGCGCACTGGTTGACGGCCGCGCATTCATTTCCCACGTTTCCTCTCCCGGCAGCACTATGGGCTGGACGACGGAACCGGACGAATGGCAGTAGTGTCTTCTCACATTGTGCATATTTGTACACGTGTGACTGGTAATGGAGCAGTACTTAGATGTACGTCTCGCCGATCGTGTGAAGTGGGAAGCAATTTTCTGTTTTCGAGTTCTCAGTTATTCTGTCCATTTTAGTGAGGTGGCTTTATTCTACGCCCCACACACCAGCTGCCAGTGACACTTTAGAACGATTGCCCAGCACTGAATGCCCATTTCCAGGAAAAGCAAACTACGTTTCGCGAAAACCTCACATATTTCTTTTCAAAGCCTGAGCAGAGTGTAAGCTGCAGTGAAAATTGGGTAAGAGAAATCCTAAACGCTCTTGCCTCAGGAAGAGCACATAGCTTCCACTCGTCGGCCCATGAAATAAGAGACAGATTGATATCTTCGCGACGATGACACAGCCTTGGCTAAGCAATCTAGGCTCGGGCCAGACGTCTTCGTAGCTGACAGATGGCCTGATATAAAGCTGGTTCAGGACGAGCCACGACGGACTCTACTGATATGTTGTTTCATGCTGCCAGAGACGAGGGAAAAGGCGGAATGCATTCAGTGAGACTGATACCACTACTCTTTGTCAGCTTCGGAGTCTGCGCAGCCCATTTGGTAAGCGTTTTATTTTGTGAACAATAATATATACGTTCAATCCCTTGGTTAAATCCCAGAATAAAAAAACTTGACAGCTGCTTTATCCCTTAATGTTCGTTTAAGTCGCTAGCACATCTTTCTTCCTTTAAGGTCTGCACTTAAGAGGGGCGGGTCCCCCAAGTTAGGCAAGCTGCAAAAAACATCAGAGTAAAAACTTAAATGAAATGCTCTGGGTTATTTATTTTAATTTTGAAGAAAAAAATCGAAGCCTACAGTACGGTGGGATGAAAAGGACTCGATGTACTATTGATGAAAGAATGGAGACATGCTAGGCTACTCATTCAAAATTACATTCTGTTGAAAACAACGTCACGTCTGTGTCTGCCACAATACTCAGACATAAAATTATTTTCAGTGGCCTTGCTCGAATTGGTGTCTCTAAATTATCTCCTGAATAGAAAACCTCGATGAACGAGTATATGTATTATGCATTACTTTCAAGCATGCTAAATATAAAAATAGGGCCCTTCATTGAATTGTCTAACTTAAGGGACAGTCTAACTAATGGAATTTTTAACTTATATTCCAGCTTACGGCACCGAAGCTGGTTCAGACCACAAAGTATTCGAAATCTGCCGATTAGCTTAGACCACCTAAAACTCTTTACTATAGGATTTTTACCTTTGCGTAAGCAAAATTTCCACCTTAAATGGTGCAACCTGGCGCATTGACTAAGCAGTGCAGCGTATTAGTTGCGCAGATCTCCAGTAAATTGGCGACATCTTATAAGACATGGCTAAGACATCTTCGATAACAAATAAATGTTACAGAGACCAACCAGTGCCTCAAGGCACCCTTTCGCAGGTATTATCCGGTACTATGCTGCCACTATGCAGTGACTCGAGCCGTAGTGGTTGGTTGCGAACTACGCTGTTTAGCGCGTGCCGAAGTGTGATTCACTAGGCTATTTTTGGTCACTGCTTCTCCAGAAAACACTTACCGCGACTTGGGGCTGAGCACGCCATCTCGCATTGAACAAAGCAATCCCTTATTTCATACGCAGCTATAGATTTCCTGCATCTAGCTTTCCTACGAGGCGTATACAATGATTCTAGCTACCTCTTCGGAGGAACAACTCCCAATTCAACTTTTGTTAGATGATATGCTAAAGTGATATCTTTAATTACCCTTAGAGCTAGCTAAACTGCGTGGTTTCTTGAGACGCTCAACGCTAAGGACTTAAACCAGCCACCGCAGAAACCCTCTCGCATCGGAACAACTTTTGCCCGAGCACTAAAGGAATGCTAGAATGCAGGGGCGTGGAAATTTCATACGACTATTTGCACTTAGCCAGGTAGTAAATTTAGTTAACAGCCGAGATTATATGGTCTTGTTCTACTTACATAGGCTTTCTATAGTCACGTCACAATAATATAGGCGCCTTGGTTTCCAAGAAAATCATTCGTAATGTGAGTGTCATCGATCACAACAAATCTTATTATGTGCCTCAGATGGAGTGCACGTTTTCCTTACCAGCGCCGTGCAATCCTGTTTTTTAGAGAAATGGTGGCACTTACATCCCTACCTTGAAGGATTCTCGTCTGATGACGTATGTTCTCTATGTAAGTCCGTGGTTCTGAGAGGAGCAATGCTCCGAGATAAATGCTTGGCGGATAACGCCACCACAGTCAATCGCCGACGTTCGCCTGTATACACGTCACCGTTGAGTGCTTCTTCGACATTTCTGCTTCTTAGTATTTTCCAGTACGAAAATGGCGAGGGCATTGTGTGCCTCTAGGTGGATTGGAGAGAGGCCTCGAAGGGAGCAGCAGACTAGATTCAAGTAATGATGCCAGTCGAATGGATTCAAGGAATTCGAGGTGGGCTTTGTTTGCCTTGGGCAGTAGTGAATTCCGGCTACCAGTGTGCCTCTGGGGTTTAGCAGTCACGTCTTTATGTATTCTTTGCGTTGTGGACCCTTGTACGTATTAACGAGACAAGGATGCCTGTATTTACTTGTTTTTTCCCGAAAGCAGGCGTCCATAGTCCGGACTAGGCTTCCTATGTGAATTTGATGGCGACAGACCGGTGGGCAGAAACCATCCATATCTCGGGGTGTCCATATTAGGACGTCGATATTAAAGGGACATTACTGTATAGCACCGATGCGTCTAATGCTTGTTTTAAAAAGCAGTATTGGCGGAGAAGTTTACAAAAGACCCCTTCCAATATTTAAGAGTAATTTTACTTTGCGGCCAACAAGCTTGGATGCATATATACTTGGCAACAAGTTAAGAACGGCAATAGCTCATATACGGTATCACTCCGCCGAAGCGACAAACCCGGATGTCAACGGGCGCGCGCGTTTTGAACGGAGATGCTATGAATGCGTGATATCGTCTGCCTTATCTCGCGTAGTTTCGCGTAGTTTGTCTGCCGTCGCTGCAGTACTTTATAAGCATATTAAGTACAGAACATTACAAAAACGGCTCGTGCCATTTCCAAAATATTCTCAGCAGTGCACTACTTCCGGCGCGCGGAGTAACATCTGGCTGCGGTGATGAGGCACAGCGGTAACTTCTGTTGCCGTTCTGAAGTTGTAACCGAGTATAGTCTGGAGAAGAGCAGGTATTCCTGGAGAAGGAAAGCGAGGCAGGGGGCGGCAGAAAGTTAGATGGGCAGATGAGATAAAGAAGTTTGCGAGGATAAATTCCTCACAGTTGGCACAGGACCGGGGCAATCGGAGATGCCTTTGCCCTGCAGTGGGCATAGATAGGCTGATGATGATGATGATGATGATTATGGTGGTGGTGGTGGTGGTGGTGGTGGTGGTGGTGGTGGTGGTGGTTTACCAGTTCCAATCTTCGGGGTTCCGCTTTTGAGTAATGTGTGCCTTATGCAATGAAAATAGCACTGAGTAAAAATAAAATAAAAACATTTCCGACCTTTGCACCGAGCACAGCTTCATGATCACAGTTGGCGTGTTTGCCGTCAAAGCGTTAAACGTGCCGCCCTAATAGTCTAACTCGACGCTTTTATTGTTTTGAAAACCCTACCCGACCGAGTCGGGCACCATGAATTCCTCGACGTAATTTTACACATTATTTCTTGGGCAACTCCAGCGTGTAAAATGACCGTCGTGGTATTTACCGAGTGCTGTATGCAGTAATAGGTTGGCGTTTCTTATCAATATTCTTTATTTCAGGAATTCCAAGTTTCTCGGGAAGATGGTAAACACTTCGGAATTGTCAAGAGAGACGTCAACGAAAGTTCTGACACCTGTAAGATATTAATAACTTGAACGCCTGTGTTATGTGAAGAGGCTTTGTTTTAGCTTCCGTGTTGGATAAAACGTCAAGGGCTTGTCTTTTGAAATATTTGCATTTATTTAATTCAATAGAGGACCTCTGTCTGCCCCCTAATGGATGAGTACAAGTGCTGGGATCATTATTCCATAGCGATATTTGAAAAAAATATCCCCTAGGTTGGCCGTCCCATGGCGGATCTGTTAAGATGAATGCTGTGGACCGTTAAATTCGGTTTCGTCTCAGCAAATATCAGCCTTTGTCGACCTCGAATTCGAAAACGTTTATGGGCGCAGTAAAGAATCTGAAAAAAAGGGCGTGTAGTAAACTGTTTTTCACGAGAGTACGACGGTTTTGCTTCAATAGATGTTATAGGATTTTTACACCCGGTGGCTGAGCACAAGCGGCACTTAATTCTTGGGTTCGGTATCCTGCGGAACGCTGCGTTTGGCATATTGTTTAGATTACCAGATGTCACATGTTTTAGTACTAGTTGAAATGTACAAAACAATGAAATCATTCCATCTGCAACAAAACACTCCCAGCAGAAAGGGTGAAGTGGTCATTAGAGGGCGGATTTTTGGCAGTAGAAAGGCGTGCTGTAGGCGCCAAACACAGTCAGGCAAAATAACGTTTTAGGCCTCCAAAGTCGTAAATGTACGAGCCATAAATATTTACGGAAATTCAAATAATTTCAAACTAAGACCTTCGCGAACTGTATCTACGATAAGAAAAGCGGAAATAGCATAGTTTATGAAGACACGAAAACACGAACAGTTGAATATCAGCGTTCAATTGTCCCATGGAACTGCTGGACTAATGGCGATTTATTGGCCCATTTGAATAAGGTCACTGCTAACATTCATGTTCAATGGCCGCTGTCACTGGCTCGAGCGTCGCTTGGAGTGAAACAGGCGCGAAAAAGAATACTTCAAAGGTGAAAATACTGATTAAATAAGCTCGACATGTCTCCAGGCGCAATTCAATTAGAACACAACAAAAGCCGACACCAATAATGAAGGCAAAACAGACGACGATTTATTAAGAAATGAACACGATCTTAATTGAGGACTTGAACAAATCTGGCAAATGGTGTTTTCAGAATTGCACAGGCGAGATTTCCCAACACTGCCAAATACACTAGCGTCCGCACATTCGATCGCCTTTTGCGAAAGGTGTTTAGCAGCCGCAATGAGCTTTAACGGAAAAGTGTGTGCATATAGTTTAGCGTATATATACATATATCCTCCCTTCGACGGTGTGAATTTCAAGGCGTAGGACATGCAGCGGTGCTGTTATGTGTTCCGTCGTTGGCTTTGTTCGATGCTCAATCGTTGCGTTGAAAATTAAGTTGTATTTCAGTATGACTCTAAAAACGAGGACGCTAATGCAGACAATTGAAGAAATCTGTTTGTAGAGCACGTAGAACGTAGTCTAATAATCACTGTGAAAATTGTGCAACCCGTACCAAACTACATCATTTCTAGTTTTTTGAATTCGAAATTGCGCCTCTCGTCACTGTAAATGAGTGTCCCATTTCTCGGCTGCGAGAAGACTCGGACGAATCCCATAGTGTATAGAACACCCAATCTTGCCCGGTAACATGAGCAACCATCTCAAACTGCATTCGAAAGCTAGACGACAGGCTCAATAGTGCTCATTCGGCGCCGAGTTTGAAAACAAGCATTTATAGGCATTTATTGAGATCTAGGTACAGTCGTCATAGTAGGCATCTATGGGCACTGTAGAATCTATCATGTAGAATCTATCTATCATCCATCGGCGTGCGCCCGATCGTGCAATGACGACAGGCGTCGATGATGGTGATGTCGTCGGTGCAACGCTGATGATGATAGATTCTACATCTTCCGCGGCCCCTACGTCTTCTTTTAGGTCGCCATTAAACCTTCCGACCGCTAGGTCGCTCTCTCACTTGTATGAAGGCCTCTCTCGTCCTCAGTGGCTAAAGATTCCCACAGGCACTATAAAAACCCCATAAAAGTCATCCTTAACCTCTAATACTCGATGATATATCAAAATGTGGCGATAGGAGCGCATTGAACGAAATAGGCATTTGCCCAAAATCCGGTCTCTACAAATCAAATATGTGCGTTACCAGCTTTCCGTTTATAGGCTATTTTGCTTCTCGCCTACAGTTAGTGAGTCGTATGCTAAAAACTGGGGCACATTTTTATTAAGGTTGTCCGCTGGACTCAAGTAGAGCAACACGTCGCACCGTGTAGCGCTTCGCCGTGGCGTACCCCACAGGCTTCGAAACCCAAGCGGTTTATATAGTCATAAACGTTCGAAACTCGTGAACCGCGGGCGCTTGTCCTACATTTCCCCGTTGTTTAGAGCAAAGAAAACGATAGGTACATTCAAGGCAAAATATACGTACATAACCGGAAGCGACCGCGTTCATTTATTTAGGAACGCTCGATTGGTTGGTTTTTACGATAGTAAGCGATAGTAAGCGGCAGCGCAAGAAGAAAATGGCGCGTTCCAAATGCCGCAGTAAGGCTCCAGCCGCGCAAGAAAAAATGACGCGTTCGAAATGACGCACAACAGCTCCAGCATACGAAATCAAAGCAAGCACAAGAAGAGCAGAACTCCGGCTGCCGCAATGTCAGGCAGGGGGGGAAGGGGCGGGGGGGGGGGGGGAGCACAGCGAAGGCGGAAAATGTGAATTGCATGGGGTGATAGCAGTGAGCGGATAACGGCGGTATAGCCCATTATGACGAATTCCTCCTCTCTACTACCGACAGCTTTCACATTAAGTGAAACGGCTTTAATTTTTTGGTAGCATTTCTGTCAGTTCAATAACAAAAAAAAACAGTGTTTATAGCACCTTACGGCGGCGCTCCAGCTTATCGCTAAAAGTACGGCTGGAGTGTCATACGCCATTTTAACGCTAGCCAAGCAGGTAGGAGAACGTCTGCCATTGAGTGGGTTTGAGGTTCCGCCTGAACTTCCTGGTGCGAAGGGTGGTGGCTCGAGTCCGGCTTTTGACAGTTTTTGAACAATAATATTTAATTAGATTTGTTTTAGCTTAGGGTGTTCGTGATGTTTCAATCGTTAGCTTTCTATTTGTTACGTTAGGCTAAGTTAGGTCACGTGCGTTACGTTAGGGAGACATAATTAAGTAATTCCAGTCGCCGAGCTTACTTGCGAAAGGCCGCTGAACGTCTCTTCAGCGCTGCGCTTATATTAACGTCGGCGGGTGATCTGGACAAGGTAAAATAAAACGTTTTGCATAACACAGTGGCGAAAAAACCGCGAATCTTTTATCTCACGATCACCTTGCAATAAGACAAAGAAAAAGGGAAGGAAAAGTTCCACCATTTGAGATAACGACGTTCAGTAGTGATTTCAGATATTTTATGCAAAGTAGCGAGAGTGCTGACAAATGATATAATAATGCAGGCGACGGGGGGCCAGAATAAGACATCGCACCACCGGTGACTCCAACTTTCTAAAAAAGTTGCTGGGCTTCGCGATTTTCTCACTTTTATGGTTACACAATCGTTAAAGTGATACAGGAATTCATACATACATGGAAACAGGTAATGGCCGGTGAGCAGAATTGGCTGGGAGAGAAGCATGGTTTTATTCAAAAAAGGCGAAGACCGGGCTCAACATCATCTGGTTTCCCACTTACATTTTACAATTACGAGTTTTACCCACTTAAGTTGTATCCCTGCTATGAGTGTGTCATTATTGAAGAACACAGAGTAATTTATGCATTCGTAAGTTTAAAATGCCACAAAAACCTACGCACAGGCGATTTAAATTTCCCACTCAATTTCAAAAAATGGTGGCAAGATCTATAATCAAACAGCTGAACACAATGTACACATCACAGCGCCCTATAACCACTTAGGGACGCAGGCGGCTCATCGTTTCTAACCCTACAACAGCCCCCTTATGCGACAATACCCGACTGCCGTTGAGATACTCCTCATATTGTTCTCAACTCACATAAACATCAAAAAGGCGTCGAACCAGACGTTGTAAAGACGCAGGTGCGCAGTCACAGGTGTAATCCTAGATAAGCGTTTCAACCGGTCGCCCACCCTTAAAACGTTTCCTAGAAGCTGCCCTATTTTTCTCGTAAGTGCTTCGCACCAGTTCTTTATCGTGAAGGTCCATGAACTTTGCTTTTTTCACCGCAGCGTTACAGATTTCCGGACTCACGGCAACAGCTCTCGGTGCCAACAGGGCTAACGTAAAATGGGAAAATGCCACGGGTCCTGTCACGGGACACGAGATCACGTTGTGCACAAGTGAGCAGCCGGATTGTCGCATTGAGAGCGGGCAGAAGACAAGCTACGACTTCAAGTATCTTGACTCTGGCACAACGTACGAAGTGGAAGTGCGAGCTTTTTTGCAAGAAGACACCAACAGGACCTACGGGAGGAGCGAACGAACGTCATTCACAACCACATATAGTAAGCAGCACAATGTGCGCTTCGTTACAACTCATACCTATGCTATACGGTAATTTGGGGGCACGCTGCAAGGTAGCAGCCGGGCTTGTAAGTAAGCGTTCAACTGTTCATCGGGACTTGCCACGTCGCACGTAGAAGAAAATATGCCAAGAAGCCTGGACTTGAGAGCTCGCACAAAACGCCTGCATCTTTTTTTGGTGGGGGCTGTACTATTTTTTTAACAGCCAGGAAAAACGTTTGTTCGTAGTTCTGAAACATTGGGACCTCCTTCTATATTAGGTAGTAATTACAACGAAATTCAAAATTAGTAACATTAGAATTAGTAGAAGCCGGGCCTAAAGTGATCAAAGTAGCATGCAGATTTAGGTGTAACGAAAATTTCTTGTGCTAAAATGTTTGCCGTAAAGTTGTTAATATCTGGCCAGATCCTGCGTACTTCTTTCGAGATAGCAGAACGGCTAATTCTATGTTCCTAAGAAATCATTACCCCACTCTCTAGTTTTGTCTGTGGTTAAAAATTGTAACTTGAGAGCTGTTTACGTCTACACAAATCCGTCCAGCGCACCAAAACACCTCGAAGCCCCAAGAACAGATAGTAGTTACGAAGTTCCCGGGAATCGAACCGGGGACTTCCACGCCGTAAAACCGGAAACCTGACCACTGAGCCACCCGAAAGGCCCGTGGCGTACGGCGTTAGCAGTGGCAGGGAGCAATAGCATGTACAGTCGCCAAAAGTGTTAACAACAACAAAGAACGAGGTGCCAGCGTATGCACATAGCAGCAGCTTACGATAGCGCTCGGGCTGCTCAGCCAGGCTGTGCGCATGCGCTGAAGCACCCCAGTGCAGTAGGGCAGCATCGTGAGTGCCGATAACCAGGCGCCAAAGATGCGGCTGTAGCTATCGGGAGCTGCCACTTTGTGCGTAAGCAGGCACCTCGTGTTTTGTTGTTGTTAACACTGTTGATGACTGTACAGAAAAAAAAAAAAACGTTTTCGTGGTTGGAATCGAACCTGGGTCCCTCTCGTTAGGAAACCGGCGTCTATGTGATTGAGCTATTTTTTTCTTTAATGCTTGAAAATTTTATAAAACCACCAAAAAACTCACACAAGTCACTTAACACACAATATAAACCCTAACAGATAGCAAAGGGCAAGGACTTCAGTCGAACAAAGATAGGCACCATTTCAAAACTCGGGCAAGCAAACACACGCATCCAAAAGAGGCAGACATTCCGGTGCATCACTCTGGGCAGCATAAACGCTCCGCACCAACGCCGCATGTTTCTGAAAAATGTCTTGGTCGACCTAGGGGGTTCCGCATGCCGATCAGTCATGCGGCACTTCCACAAGCTAAACAATCCTAGGAGAACGAAAACGTCATATGGCACCCGATTAACATCTTCAAATGGCAGGAAGCGAATGGGGTAGGAAATGGTGTCAATGTCCTTTTTTAGTATCGACTGCAAAACGTCCCAGAAGAACACAGCGTCCCGGTACAACAAAAAACAATGATCAGTTGTCTCTGGTTGATTACATAGGCGATAATTGTCCCACCAAGGAATAGACATTCCCTTTTCGCGCAGCCATGTGTTAACTGGGAGTGTGGAAGAATGAAGCTTGAAGAAAAACGTTTTTGCATTTGGCGGAATACAAGTACTCATGACGCGTTTTAAAACATTGCTTTTCTGGTGGCCTAAGTAAGGCTGGCGATAAATAGGCACCGGGAATATACTTTCAATAAGAGTGCTCATCATAGTTTTCCTTGACATGCTGAGCAGTTATTCCAAGAAAAACCGCGCGGTAAGAAAGTTAAAAGACTCCAAGACCTCCTTGAGGAATCCCCATGGAGGAGCGAACATCGCGTCCCAAGCGTGCATCATTTTCCTTTGGTTCGTAGCGCGGGAGTTGGCGTTGACCTTCGCCGCGAGGGCATGCTAAAGCGGTCCAGTTTGGAAGATATTTGAAAGCCTGTGGACGAAACGATCCGGGCCTTCCAGTCATGGAGAACTTTCAGCGGCAAGTTCGGCAAGCGGCAAGGAGCCTTACTTAACAACTAGAAAGCAAACTTATGTCGGCTCAACAAGCCAAAGAACGAACTATGACCAGAGTAACAATTAGAGGCAGGAAACCAGCTTCCTGGATCGGAGAAGGAACTAGAGTGGAAGATATAACAGAATAAAAAAGAAACAGAAACAGACTTTGGTGGCCACGTAATTAGGGAAATTGACGATCAGAGGACTACCAGGATGCCAGAGTGGACACACAGGGACGGGCCTAGAAAAAGAGGAAGGCCACTTACTCTATGGAGGGACGAAACCCTATTTTCCCTTCGTTTGAAACTAATTACTAAGCTTCTTCAACAGTGAAATCACAATAAGACTTGTCCAATCCCCTAGAGTGGGTACGCGTCTTTCTTGTTCCGGATCCAACCAACCAACCAACATTCAGAGGGAAAGAAGGGATTCGAGCGGCGCGGGACAGGGTCGGTTGGAGGCTGATGCGAAAGGCCTTCCTCCTGAAGATAACCTAGTGGCCTGTTGGTGATGATCATAATGTAACATCCGGGTCTCCAACGAAGAAAGAAGGGCCGCCAGCTCTGCTGTTTCTCCGGCCTTCAATCAATCAATCAATCAATCAATCAATCAATCAATCAATCAATCAATCAATCAATCAATCAATCAATCAATCAATCAACCAGTTTATTATAAATGAAAACTGTACACGGGGATTATATATAGAAGGAGGTCCCAAGGTTGAAGACTGTACCTCCTCTAGCAATAGCGCAACTCCAATACCGATAGCCTTGCACCGATATTGCGAGCGGAGTCATCTTTTTTAGAGATTGTTCTATTACCGCCTAGTTAACCGCGCATTAAAGTGCGTTAATAAATTGTAATTCAGTTTAGAATACAATAGATACCATTGAATATAAATGCCCATCAAAAGGGCATTGAACAATATTTAGCAGTTTTCACATCAGACTACGAAAAATTCCACGAGATAAAAAAATACCTTAAACTTATAATTTATGAGAAGAGGTACATGAAAATTTCGTCATGCGTCAACGTCTGAATCACTCCGGAGCGGAAGTAGTGTTTATCGAAGGCTAAATTTTACCCACTCTTTCATTCCACCGATTTCATGCATTTCGGGCAGCTCAACCGAAGTTCAATGCTTCAGAGTACCTTCTTGTGATGACCAGTTTCAGGGCAAATACATTTAAGCTGACTTTTATTTTTCCTGCCTAGAATAACATGTCTGCTCCTTTTCATTCCAGTACCAGCCGTTGACCAGCTTCAGGCCATACCGACCTGGCCTACCTGGTTGGAGGTGAGATGGAATACTTCTCGAGACGGTCCATCCCACGTGGAAATTGATGTATGCCCTGCGGATGGCGGCGTCTGCGTTCATGCCGGCGTGCAGAACAACACACACGTCCTTAAGGGGTTGGCACCCGATACGGAGTATAACGTCATCGTGAGAAGCGTGGCCAAGGAAGGCAACGAGCTGGCTTTTGGGCCCCGCTCTAACGTAACCGCGAGAACCACAGCACTTCGTAAGTTGGAAATACCCAGGAAAGTCGACATCCCTTCAAGTGTTCCTATTCTTAGCTAGCGAAATTATATTAAGACATATGGCATACATCCTCAAAGGGCAACAACTAAATCTGCCATAGAGTTGGTTTCAGCGTCAGCTTCACGTGAGACAGACAAAAAGGAGGGGTACAAACAGAACTAGTGCAACCTTTGGGAATTCCACATTTAGAGGTCTAGCTGAGATATTGGTAATAATAGTGGCTGAATTATCTGGTGTCGAAGGAAGTCCCCAATTGAATTTTAACGCTAATGACTCAACAAACCCAGATCTATGCAATTGCTGTGCCGAGGCGATATTCTTTTCCGAGATCCGAGATAGGTACAAACTAGGTACTTCTGGCACGACGCAAAAAGTAAATAACCGTGGTCATGTGCTGCGCCCACCCATAAACCAGCCTAGAAGATAAGAAACCACTCTTATGTACGATAAAAATGATTAGAACTGAGCCACGCAATGTTTTACGATAAAATAAAGATACGGTTCTTGAAAATGCTTCTGCACTGCCAGGTCATGCGTAATACCGGTGGTTCAATCTCGAAGCTACCGACGCCGAACGGCAGGGCTGTTTTATCAATTGGTCAAGAAATGTAGACGGAGTGCTTCAAGTGAGCCAGTAGGTGGCAGTCAGTGCGCACAGTGGTGTCGGGCTTGTACTCACCGTGGAACCTAATCTCGCTGCGCCGAGTTTGTTAATGCACAACGGCTCACTTAATCATCATCGCTGTCTCGAGCAGAACACTGGATGCCGATAGTTTTGCGATGCCAAACACTTTGTTGAAACAACGTATAATTCGAGTCCGCGTAAACATTTTAAAGCTACAAAAAACTGGCCGCGTATCAGCTCCTTTAGTTGCAAATGTCTAGCAAAGACGATAGTCTTTGTCGACATTTTCCAAGTAAATGCCTCCCGTTACTTTCCCGCTCAGAACTCATGCCATTCCTCTTCCGTGGCGCTCCTCCCAAGGTAAAGACACTAAAGGTTTGCTCCTGTCAATTTATATTTACCGCATTTCACTGCTCCAGGCCGGGTTCCTCAGTGCCAGCGCTGCCGTACGGCGGAGACGCGCGTGAATTGAGTCGCCTTACTACAACGTTTATAGAACCACGTTGCGCTTCTTCACGTGGGTTCCAAGCCGAACGTGGAACATATTTAGTGGAACGTTTCGTTGCCGTTGCCGTTTGATTTCTTAAATACCGCAATGACCTATAGGAGCGCTGGCAACAGCAGGCGACGATTTTCTATAATTGATGCAGTGTTTCATTTGACACCGCAAAACAAACAACCATTCATAGAGTTTTTAATAAAGGGACACTGCAGATATCCTTTATGAATTAATTTTCCGCCACATATTTGCGTAATGTCGTCTTCTTGTTCAACAATGTTGACAAGTATGAGCGTTAACACCGGACTTACACGTTTAGATTTGGCTGTAAGTATATAAGGCTATTGCGCAGATTAAGTTCCCTTTGGCCGGGTGGCTGAATCGAATCGCAGACAGACAAACAGACAAACAGACATACAGACAGACCAACATTTCTGGGTTTGAGTAGCTAATGAAGCATTTAGTCTTGAAAACTGGTACGATCATACGGCTCTTTCACGGCATATGCGACGAGATAACGTTTTTCGTTCTCTGAAAGCGGCAGGTGTTGCTTTTCTCCTCTATTTCTACATCACTTAGTATCCCAATTTTTCTTGCTACGAGATGACAAAATGGTTTCCTCTAAATTGATATGAACACTTCCCTCATACACAATAAGCTTGAGGTAACCGTGGCCAAAGGCCTCACGACTTCACATGACTCCTTACGTTTCTTAAGTGTAGTAGCGCACTGCATAAAGTTTCTAATCTCATGTTTCCTCGCCAGCTGTGGGTACAAGAAAGTTGTAAAACAACGTCCTTAGTAGTCTCACTGTTCCCGCGGTGCCCTACGTGATTAAACTTTTGACCTTTCCGGTATGACGTGCGCAGGCGTTGGAAGCTGTTGGTGAATTGTGGTGCCAAATTCTGGTTTCCAACTACTCCCCGATAGTTACCTATCCATGTGAAACTTCAGGAGCAAGGAATAGCTGTGCCGTAAGATCCTTGCTGTGTTTGTAATTCCCCGGAATAAAAAGATAACACACTGTCAGTGACTGCCAGAGTGCTTCCGCTTTCTGGGAAATTTACGAACGTACTTCAAAACGAAGTGTTGCCTCCCACACCACTGAATTTGGGTTTTCACATTGATTAGAAGTGCATCTGAACCGTGTGAACATGTTTTACTTGTTAAAATGAATAGTTAATGAAAGCGCCAAATCGCTGATGAAAAAGTGTTCTGTGAGCGGGACATGAAGTACATTCCTTCCTGGAGGCAATTGTCGCAGCTGAAAACACCCATGACTCACTAGGCGATAAGCGTAGCCGACTTGCCTCTCCTAGTACTGATGAACGCAAAGGACTTGTTACTTGAACGCATATTATTGCCGAGCAATGCAAAAAAAACACCGTGAGCTTGTGATCGGGTGGGCATGTATTTATTTAACAAGAAATTTGTCAGAGAATACTCTGCGTGTATGAATTGTTTTCTTCATCTTATTCCAGCTCCCTTCCCTGACGTGGAACTAAAGGCTACCTGTGACGGCTTCATGGTCGCATCGTGGATATATCTATTTCCCGAAATAACGGGCTTCGAACTCGCTTTCTGCGCTGAAGGCCGGAGATGCATTACGACAGTAATCGACAAGGACAGTAGCTCTCACACCTTCCGCGTCGAACCGGAGCCTGGTGTGTACGAACTTTCCATGACGGCGTACCTGTGGAGAGCTGGAGCCAAACACACGACCCCTGTGGCCAACGCAACTGCCACTTCGCTTCCCACAGGCAAGTAGCCGCTTCTAGAATTCATATCTAGTTTTAGGGGCAAAGCACCTTAAGGCCGAGGCTTTTCCGGCGTCCGGCGTCCGTGCTCACGGCACAGCACCGTATAAATCGAAACATCTGTGAACAAAAGGTTCACAAAAGGTTAACAAGAACAAAATAAAAAGTTCCCAGAAGGTTAGAGAGAGAAAGAGAGAGAGAGAGAGAGACGCACAGCACCGTGTAATCCGCAACATCTGTGAGCAAAGGTTCCCAAATGTGAACAAGAACAAAATGAATGGTTCACAAAAGGTTAGAGAGAGACAAGAAGAGAGATAGGAAGAGAGGTAGAGAGCGAGTGCTCCCGGAGAGCCATGCTGCGCATGCACGAGGAGCATTGGATTGGATTGGACTTGATAAAATTCAATTGTATTGGCTGGATTGGATTCGAAATCGTTTTAGCAGCGCTAAGCACTCTCCCGGGTGATTTACGGTAAGTGCGATCCCCCCTGCTTCGCCCCCTCGTCACGATTCACTTCGAGGAGATACGTGAATTTTTTTCTTTACGTAAGTTTTACACGTCCATATCGGCATTGCAGTGAACATGTAGGGTCCTTTCAGGTAGTATGTCTACTATGAGTGGTGTGAGTGTAAGTAGTGCGTGGCGTCAGCCCTGAAATGCACCAGCGGTGGAATTGTTTTTCTTTCATCGAGGTGCTCTAACGGCAGAAGAAGGCCGTTAAGAAGAAATACCACAGAAACGTAAAGTTTTAGGCAACGAAAAAACATAAGAACCCAAGAAAACACAACCAAACGCAGTATCCCTATACCTATCCATACCTATGCAGTGCGCTATCTATTCGTCCTCCCACGTCTCTTATAGATGCTGGAGAGCTAACACATGGCGGTAAATGGTGCTGTAAAGAATACAACCGCTGGCACTTACTTCTAATAATATTAATATTAATGCTACTCGTGTTAAGGACACGAACGTGACAAAATAAATATACACAAAAAATCAACTGAAAGGCCGTACACTTCATGCCACAGATGACGTTTTCTGTAGTCATAAGAAACAGTAGAAACATGATTTGAAATTCAGTTAGTGCTGTTTCAAAAAACACATTTTTTTGTGCCCAAGGCAAGAGATTAGTTTGTATTTTTATAATTGGGGCAAAGGTTTTAATAGTAATGCAAGTATGAATGGAACGAATGGACGCATATCAGGCCGTGTAAAGGGGATGGATTGTTGCAGCGAACTCCACATAGTGGTGCTTATAAGAGAGAGCGTGGGAGGACATACTAAATTGCACAGTTCTCCGGGCGTGGTAAGGGGCGCGAGAATTAAAATGTCTTTAGCGTTTGTGAAATGGCGAGCAAGAAAATGATATCACAATTGCAAAGCTCCCTTAAAAAGAATCGTGTAGCAATAACTGGATAGTAGCAAGACAATATTATATACAACAATTTTTAAGCAATGCATCCCAGTGCTTATGATATATGTACAAGAAACCCGGGATAAAATAAGTGTTCGCGCTGTTTTTGTAACGGGAAGACTGGCGCGCGCACACAAGAAACCCAAGCGGACAAGGATTCCAGAGCTTTCCAGGGGATAGTACATAAGAAAAAAAATGATAAAGATGGCTGAAAAAACTTTATTCCTTAAGGATAATCACGTCTTAAGAGTTTCTAGAAAGGCGAGGCCTTGTTTTCACGTCGTTAAAATTTACGAAAAATTTCATTTTATTCTACCAAAAATCTTTGTAGACACTATTCTTTGTCTAGAAAGAATTTACTCCTTGAATTTACTTCTATAATTCTAGACTTTACTTCTAACCTCGTGCACTGCGTGTACTGCGAAAGGGAGCGCGCGTACTACGAAAAGGACATCGCGGAACCTCACTTACTCCGAAAAGGAGCAAAAAAAGTGTGCGAATTTTAGACCAGGTTTTCTTGCACATGCTTTCATTCAATAGTGTTCAAACTTACGACTAGGCTTTAAAATTAGGCTCTCTCATTATCGGAGGATAACGCAACAGATTATGGAAACACGTGTCTGCTTATATACATTTCAGTACCAAGCCTGGATGACCTCGAAGTAAGGGCTGTCTCTCTGACCGACGTGAAGGTAACCTGGAAGACCACTGGTGATTTCGACATCCGCTTGCGAGTCTGCAGACAAGAAACTCCAAATATAACCTGCGCAAGTTATGTGGCACACGGCTCACAGCTGTCATACACCATCAGCGGTCTTACGCCCAACTCGAAGTATCGTATAGAAGCTACTGCCGTGGTTCCCGCCGGAACTGACCGCTGCCACGGCGTGGAGATCGTCCGGGAACTTGTCACGCCCGCGGAAGGTGAGGAAGTTTCTCTAGAACATACCAAAGCTTACTAGAGAAATCTCTAGCCCACAGAGTTCAAACTTTTTTCACCGATGACCCAATCAACGGTTTTCATCGGATGCATACATTGATGTTCGTATCGAGAAATTCTTTCACGACAAGTACCAGTGAATCTTTGGTCCCGAAAGTGCAGCTTGGGAAGCACAAAAACTCGTAAAAACCAGGCCAAGCGATTTGTTAAAACTTGTTTTGGCTCCAGTGGGAGCGGCCTTCATGTAATCTGAAACACCTTTTCGATAGAAACAATTTTCGTAGGTGCTTTGGTATTGTGCCACGATCGTTTCCTGCTCAACACGATTCCTTTGAACTCGGTACTCTATTGAACAAGCTGTTTTTTTCTAGCGTCACCATTCTCGACTGCTCCTCCCAGAAATCTGTCCTCCCTTAACACGTGGAATGGTGCGTTGTAATGGTTTAGTAAAAGGTCCTGGGGTCTTTCCATAATCAGGCGTCCTTTATGAAATAAGATGTCCTAGATTAAAATGCCCCCGTCCCTAGTGCCTGGGGTCCTCCGGATAAGCACACTTAGATGCACAAAGATATGTACGGAGATGAGCCCTTCGAAAAAAGCTAGTGCCCTATCTGACAACTTCCGCTCGGTATCTCCTGCAATTTTGTTTCCTTTAGTTTGAAGCTGTACATCGTCCCACACGTTATTTGGCTCCAAAATGTTTTTGGATATCTTTATGTAACACAGCTAGATGTAACTGGGTTTCCGTATAGTGGCCACAGTATAATAGAGTTTCGTGGGAGAAGGACGTAGTTAACAGGTTCTCTAAAAGGGTACGAGAACGCATAATACATGAAGCCAGATATTTGTTTTTACTACCATTGCTATTTGCGTTTTAGGTGCAGATATATAGATATTTTTTTATAACTTTGAGGTGCAGGTCATAAAAGAAAATCACGTTTAAATTTAAATTGAAGGACGAGATCAAGATTACTTACGGCGAGAGATTAACCTGCCTAGCAAACACACATGCCTCGGTCGAGGCCGAAAGCATTAACTGGTAGAAAGGGCCCAAGACTAAATGCAAACGGTTCTTCAATACATGCAATAAACTAATTTTACAAACAGTAGAACACAGATTTTACGATTTTCTCTGGACCGTGAGAAAGCGTCCGGAAATGCGGCCGTCGTAAAATCTGAGCACACGCGTATGCATAGAGTCTCACGTGAAGAATTTGCAAGGAACTTCAATGTAAACTAAAAACTACTGCTTTGTAGGGCTCAGAATCCAAATCACAAAAAAAGTAAATGCGAAAAGATTAATACACTGCAGGTGCCAATCACGCGGTAAAAATCAAACCTTGTACCATACACACTTCCGCGATTCCCGCCAACCAGCTAGAATCATGGCGCACACGATCGCGACAAAAAGATGGGGGAGCCCAAGCCTGCCAGCGTGCACTCGTTGAAGATTCAATGCTGGGGGGGGGGATGAACACCTGCACACTGCCTTGGCTACCGCTGCAGAACAAGGGAAGAGTGCATTGCAGTGAGGAGAGGGAAAAATGGATTGGACAAAGGAGCAGGTGGATGCTGAGGGGGAGAGAAGTTAAAGGTGAGACGCAGAACAGAGCTATGCCGGAGATAACCGATTAAGTGGGCGCAAGGTTCGTGGTAGAGGTCCGCGGTGCTTTCATTTTATCCACTTGAATGTCGCGAGCTTGGCGTGGATCATGGGATAAAGTGGGGGAGGCAGAAAATCGTGCCCAATAACCAAGGTTTTAGACCCAATGCTTAAACGGTAACTTCCCCGGAACTTGGATGGTCCGTCGTAAAACCTGGGGAAATATAACCGGGGTTTCATACCTCATGCCGTAAGTCGTGGCGGCGCTAAATTACGGAGCTTTTCAAGGAGGCGTACACCTAGCATTTATTAGAACACTTCTTAGCAACTCCACAACAGCAGCGCTGCACTCGGGTGCATATCTCAGCGAGCTATAATAGTATGAAATTAGTGAGCCGCGCTGCGTTGATCACAATGTTTGACGTTCAACCATACACACCAAAATAAGGTAATAAGTAGAAATTACTGGTTTTAAGCAGCAGGAGTAGCAGCAGCAGCAGCAGCAGTATTACGAGCAGTGTAAACTTATCTATCTGAAATCCCGAGGAAGGTCTATCCGACGGAACCTCAACCACAGCTCTCCTGGAGTGCACGAGGCCAATATTTGCCTCGTAAATTTTTATTTAATTACTCAGACAAGCTTATATGTCTCCCTGTTTCTCGCTCTATGTCTTGGAGGCTTCTCGGCCACCTTGTTGAGGTACCCGTTACGTCTTGCTTTCCATAAACAGAAGCAGCAGAATGGAAACCTATTGTGAAAAAAATCTAGGTGTTTAAACTATCTCTCAATGGACATTCAAGTACAGCTGAAGGTCCTCTTTATTGAAGGATGCAGACAATCTGCCTGAGTTACTCTCGTGGCCCGGTCTTCGCACTCTGGGCAGCAAAGAGAAAAAAAGAAAAAGTATAAAATCGACAGCATGACATCTTTTTATATCATGGAGCAATGAATTTGATTCTTGTGTGTCCTGAACTGAAAGAATAAACTACCAGCTAATTTATTCTTAACCGAGCTTTGCGACACAGCAATCGATTAGGCGTTATTTTGAGAGAAAGCTCTTTGGTGACGTAAAGAAAAGACTTGACATTAATTTCAGTTAGCTTCAAAATAAGTTTCTCTGCTACCAATTGAAAGTGACCTTAGCTCACGAAAAAATGTGGAGCCTCCATTTACAGTTCAACACGCCGATGAGGAATGACATGATTTAGGACATTCGCATCTGTAATGTCGATAGCCTGCTCTTCACACAGCTCCAAAATATCGTCTGCTGAAGCCAGTGGAACTAACTATTGTAACGGCGTAATTTGTTCCAGCACCGCTACTGTTGAAGGATGAGTCCGGCGATGAAGCAATCGAAGATTTCAGAGGTTCAAAGGTCAACTGATTTAATTACTGATACTTAGATTTAAAACATAGAGGCAAAACGTTACAACTGATACATAAAAATAGGAGAAAACAGGCAATCAAGAGTACTTAACGAAACATAGTTGGCCGGCGAAGGGCTCCCGTCGTCTGGCTCCGACTACCGGCAGCAAGTGGCTCCCCTGGTGCAGCTGCCGCCCCGGCACCCCCAATAGCCAGCGGAGCCGCGTTATATTCACTTCAAGCGGTCCGGTGAGAGACTTATTGGGGGAAAAAGTGCATCCTGGAGCGTGCGGACCTAATGGAATAAGGCTTTCTGCAGCCAATCGGCGAGACACTCCTTAGCTCCAATCAGCCACATTTTTGAAAGGAAAAAGGAACCAATCACGTAAGACACAAAGTTCAAACTCGAAGACGCCCGTTTCTGGCAAAACAATTACGTTGAGAATAAAGTAAAGGTATACAAACTCGAAAGAGAAAAAGACAGGTGGTCGTTTGAACGAGACCGGGGGTTCGGAGAACAGAGCGGCCCGCGTAGACGCAACGGGGGGTCGGAGACGCCACTGCGGTGCGGTAACCTAACCCTCCCAACAGCCGTGTCTCTGGTCGGCCGACGGGTAAACACGCCGGAGCCGTTTCTCAGAAAAAGAAGTGGTCCGAACCGCTTTCACACACAACACTTGGAAGCAAGAGCCCTGGCGGTGGGCACAGAACGCAAAAGCGAACAAACAACATCAAGAGGCCTCGGCTTCGCGACAGTAGCACCGAAGCAGTTGTACTGCAAAATATGGCAATGGCGAATCGGGACATTTTTGTGTAGTCATTATTGTAAAATCCTGAATGCAGCCACTTGGCAGGTTGCGACAAAAATAAACTAAAATATTTGTATCGTAAAAAGTGATGAATACCTGCACGTCTCATCCTCTTCTTCAACGGTGTGAAATTCCTCGTAATGATGTTTCAGCGATTTGCAGGTACGGGGAGCAAATGAGACAGACCTTGAAAGAAGTGTCCGATAACGTAAAAGCTCTGCTCAGGAGACAAAACCGCATGGACGACCTGAGTGCCCAAAGTGACAGAACCTACGCCCAGTGCAAGGTCATGGAGGCGAGGCTGAGGAACCTTCCTGAGAAGTATCTGGCCGACTGCTTGCGTGATATCAATAATATCATCACTACGTATCAACTCAAGAGAGTCCCACCAACGGGCAGGCCCGCCTGACGTTGTGAACAAATATGGTGTACTTCACAACTGTAATATCGTTTTCTATCAGAGACATTTCTAAAATATAATGATGTCTGATCTTATTGTAATTTAGTTGTGAAGAAATGAAATAAAAATCGTACCCAGTAGCTGTGCTTTCATGCGTTCATTATGTGCAATATGAACCTTTGCTATATGTGTACGCCGCAGGCGTTGCTCATTTAAAGAATGTTCTTATCAAATTACAAATATCATGGACTCCTAGTTTGTGATGCGGACTGGTTTTATTGCATGGTTTCTGTTGTGAGGAAAGCCTGAAAATCGGTTTGTTCGTGCTGTGCAACATGCTGCGAAAATGTGTCACACTAACGCCAGGATTCTGCAGTGAATAACAACAGGTCGCCTCCTTTCAGCTGCAGAAATCTCGGTGACCGCTCCCTGCACAGATTGCTTATCACAACAGCCAGCTTGTGATAGCTGTCCAACACAAAGCAGACGTGCGAATGCAATGAACTCTCGATGGCAGGGAACGTCATTGAGCTTTTGGCGAATTGGCCTACGTGACGAGGCAAAAACGAACTTCATTCTATCACGCCTTGTATATCACGCCTATCACGCCTTATAACCAGAAAATAAAACATATCATGCGAAAATCGTGTTTTCCAAAGAGGTTAAAAAAGGAGGAAAATATGAATACTCCATCAGCAACTGACTTCTATTGAGCAACATTAGAAGAGCTGATGAATTTGTGCGTGCTGCACTTTTGTCTTTTCAACGTCCACGAGCAAATTCTCCTGAAACGCAAACAATAAATCGCTGCATGTATTCTTCGCTTTGACGAAGGCTGTTTTGCGCGTTATTCCGTGTCATGCCTTAAATCGGTGGAGCCAGCCGCTGGATTCTTGGATGTCTTCAATGTCCAAGAAGAGAGCGATGTTGTCAACTTTTTCGGGCAGGGCCGACTCATCGACGTTCGCTCCTGCCGCTACAACTCCTTTAAACCATGTAAGCAGGACGTCGTCCATTTGCTGATACTTCGCACCTCGCGTTTGCTTTACACCAGGGCCACCGTTACCGGCGCGTGAAACTTTCTTCTTTCGAAGTTGCTCTTGTTGACCGACAATAGTGTTTAGCGTGGACACAGGCAAACCGAGCTGGCGATGGGTACTCTTCGAATTTGAGTACAATTTCCATGTTCTTCTTTTAAAATGAGCGGGTTGCATTTCCTCAACATTGTTACAAGCCTGGCAGCACCACCGAACACTGCAAAAGGTAGAACGAGAACAAAAACAGTGTTGGAAGCACGGAACATAGCGATAAGTCGGAAAGGGAGGTCGCTTCCTACCGCGAGCATTCCACACTTTACTTGATTATGATACATTTCGCTAGACAGCGCGGTGCATCGCCTGACGCATCATCATCATTGGACGCAGCAGCCACTCCTGGCAGCGGTGCTTTCGCCGCAGAACCGGCGCTTCCGTGACCTCAGTCACTCTGCAACGAGCAGATCGTGGCTTGATGGATTGCAGCTTGAGCTAGTATAGCGAAGAATAAACGTAAGGTTTCTAAAAATGTCGGTCAGGGTCCACTTTAGTGGTCGTATTGTCCAATTTTTAGCAAAAATGTGGTCGCATTAAGCACCCTAAAATGAAATGTTTCCAAGGCACGTCGGCCGGGAAGAAAAATAAAAACGTATTAGGCCGAAAAACGCATTATGCCGAATCATATCAACGAGATCCCACTGTAATGTACCGCACCGCATAACTTATTGGCGTACTTGGGCTTTTATGTTACAGGATCTGTAAGCGCGCACTTGCTAACACAGGTGCCGAAATCAATCAGGGGAAGTGCACTAAATATCTTGGCGCATTTCACGCTGAATAACCAGCGGTCAGGATTTTGAACTCAACTTCAGTCCGACATTCGCCCCGCCCCAGCACAATGGAGAGAATCATGGTGCAATTCAAAGACGTGTATGCACATCGGTACAACAAATTAGCATTTCCGAATTTAATTAAGGCAACTTTGTTAGGGGTTCACGTGATTGGGTAAGAAACAAAATTTTAATGCCACGCTGATCAAGAAGTTCGTGAATTAAACGCTCCGTAATAAAATCCTTTCAAAATAGTATGCAAAGACCGCGTATATTTTTGTTCTAGCATCACATGCCGACTCCAGCCATATCTAATCCGCTGTCCTTGTGAAAGGCACCGAAAGGAATCCAGGGAACGACAGCCGGAAATTTCGCTGATGACGTCATATGAAATCGTGTATCTATGCCAGATTAGGGGCACAACTGCGATAAAAATGGCAAGGACTAAGGATCAAGGCTAATTTACGATGGAGTGGCTGCACAGGGAGAGATTATCCAGTTGACATCATTTGTGCCCACATGCGGAAAGTGGTCACACGCTAACTGTAAATATAGATTATGCTGTTTGTCCGGACCTGGTTCTTTTTTTCACAGAGTTCACTACCTAATTTAACCTACCAAACGCATTGCATTTTTATATGTTTCATTACCATAATATTTTTGTATAGACCTTATCGAACTTCTAAAACACCCATGAAAATCTCAACCAACAGTATAAATAAATGATCATTGTTGAAGCCTTGTACCATCATAACTTGGACATTCGACTTCTGCTGTAGGTGATCTATAGACAAAACCGACATCCGCTTCCCCCTCGTTTTATTACAAGAGTAAAAAGCTTCCTTGAAAATGCTGATTAACGTTTGATAGTGTTTTCTAAGTCTTGATAATGGTGACTACACGTTTCTCAGCTTTCATTCGTATTTTGAGAAATTCTTAACTTGCAACCACCAACCAGACAGCAACGACCTTAGCCGATACCAATGTCACACGGGCACTTTCAATCCGGATTGAGATGTTGCACCGGTTGCAGTCCCGCGCGCCAGGTAGCGCCAAAAATATACTTCGCGGCCGACGCCTGGTACCTTTGCGCAGTCGTGGGTATATGGAACTGTATAAACGTTGGCGCATGCTTATTTCGGTAAAGTTATTTGATACAGTTTGTGGCGTTAGTTGAAGTTGTCACCTTCTGTGCCATCAGTCAGCGGCGACGAAACTATCACCGATTTCGCCCGAACGCGCTTGGAAACCACAATCACGCTTGGGAACCAGGATTGACTTCGTGCGGGATCGACTCAATTGCGTTTGAAAGTGCCCGTGTGAGATGGGTATTAAAATTGACCACACAGTTCGCCATCCTTCGAAAGATGTTCAAATGTCATCGCTTCCCCTGTGGGCCGGACAGTGAGTTTGAAAGGTACATTAGGTACTCTATTAAGGGAGGACAAAGTAAGCAAGCGGTTCGGGACCACCTAAAGCCCGGTAGCCATGACTGAGGCATCTGGCTGATGTGAGACCGTAACAAGAATAAGACGGGTTTCAAAGAACTGACCTACTTATTCCAATAGAAACCGCAATATGAAGCAAAGTAGGACGCACACAGAAGATGATAGACGGAAAGGACAAGAGCACTTGAACCTTAATATGATGTCGCAGAAAGATTATATTCCACACGTAGAGCAGTCCGAGCATTCATCAGTTAATCACACCGCATAAGCCTGATGCACTCGAAGGCAATCTTGGTATATGACTATAAAACCAGCGTTACTTGATATAGGAGTTGCGAAACGTCCAACAAGCCCCATGCATCAAAACGAGACCCTTCGGTCGGTCTACTGTTTTGGATTTTCTATGCAGGGGCGCCATCTGCTAGTGAGAAAATAAACTATAAAACGAGCTTCACCACTCGACGACCTGGACGAAAAATGGTATTTGGTTTCTTACGTAGATCTGCTCCGCCGAAGGAGCCGAATGCGTTCAACGATGCGTTTTTTATATGCATTCTTCGAAGCAAGAGTAGGAAAAAATGCGACCGTGCGGTCAGCGAGATGCCCCGTCTCTTGCGCATTGTCTGCTGCCCATCATCTGCAGTCCTCCGGCGGCAAAAAAGAGTTACAAATTTGCTTCAACGCTTTTACACCAGCTTGAAAGGATTACGTAGAGCCACTTGACACCTACTGGAGCAGGTTTGGCATACAGTGTGCTGTAGGCCAAGCGACAACTGCAAATGTTAAGTACTTCAGGTCAGGTATATGTTGTGCCGGAGTGCCTGCACAAGCGCCAATTGGTTTAGGTAGTTGCTTTGACACAGAAACAATCGCAACATAAAAACCAGAGTTAAGAGAGCAATGAATAACTGACAAAGGTACTAAAATAACGAATTATGCACCATTTAAATAAATGTTAAATTTAATCTTGCTGTTTGAATAATTAGAGTGTGCTTTGTATAGTACCTGCGGCGGCCGCGGTTGCGCCACCGCACACGCAATATAAAACTGGGGGGTCCAGCTGCCGGCCGTGTTTTGAAGTTTCGCAAACGCTTACATCGAAGAGCTGTGTATAAAACAAACCCCAGAAAACGCCGCTTACCCAGCGGAATTGAAGGGAGCTGTTTGAGTGTCATCCCGGTTAGGGGACGTTTGTGAGGGGATTTGTGTGGGGGAGTCATAAGGGCGTGCTATTTAGAAGTGGTGTTCAGAGTTCCTTTACAGGGTACATTGTGAATATTCTCAAAAAATTGCAAGTATTGGCCTAAACGGCATCGAAATAAAAGGGTCAAAGTAACGCCAGTCTTCTCACTCTCTCCTCTTCGACTCCTCGACTGCCGGTAGAGAAAATATAACACAAATCGTTTATTCCGAAACATTCTGTTTCACACGGGTAAATGCGAATTATCGCAGCACCGGCAGGGCAGTTCGTGGGAAATTTTGTTGGCAGCCGGCTGGCCGTATCTCCACTAGAATTCTGCCGCTCATGGAGAAATACAAGTGAGGGGCCGTAAAAAAAAAACCTACCAGGAAAAAATTAGCAGTGGCTTAGCTCGGCTATGCCAGGATATACGTAGCGGGAACTAAGATTCAGTTGCTTATTCTTAGGTTTCCTAGTTGTCTAGGTTTAGCTGATTATCATGCTTACTGCTGCTAAGGCGATTTCCAATCTAATCCAATCCAACCCAGTCCAGTCCAGTCCAGTCCAGTCCAGTCCAGTGCAATACAGTCCAGTCCGGTCCAGTCCAGTCCAGTAACTGCTCCTCGCGTATGCGCAGCACGGCTCTCGAGGAACCACGCGAAACGGCTATCAAGCGGCTCCGGTGCACCGTCAGACCTGGCTACTGCGCAACGGAGGCGCACAGCTGGGCACGCGCCGGCGCCACTGCGCCTGCCGCGGTGAGGACGTCCCTACTATGGAATGCGCAGACCGGTGAATGTGCAGACCCTATTCTCTACACACCCGTACTCCAGTTGGATTGGATTTCCAATCCAATCCAATCTAATCCAATCCAATCCAAATACAATCCGATCCAATACAATCCACTCGAATTCAATCTAATCAAATACTCCTCACGCTTGCGCAGCACGGCCCTTCGAGGTCCACGCTAAACTGCTCAACTCGGGCAGTGTAGCTTACGCTACAAAAAACAGTGCACGGTGCACCGATTCTGGTCTCATGACTCCATATGAAAAAGCCGCTGAAGGATGTTGACATCTGAGAGCAACCTGTGTTCAGAGCTGCTTTTTGGTTTGTGCGACTGGGCCAGGAATGACGGCTGATGAGCTATAATGGTTTACTCGTGGAGTAGTGCACTTAAATGTAGAAGTGAGAAATTTCGCGCCTCTGTGTTGGCACGCCGCAGTTCATCTGGCATAAAATCTTGGATGGTCGATAAGTTTTCAATTCTAATTTGGCATGGCTTACAACTAAGCTTAAAAGTTGCCTGGTTGCTGAAAAACGACAGCATTGGTATAAAAGGGAATTATAGTGGCGAGGGCAATATAAACGCATACCTGATTAAAAACCTCTCCACAAAGCCCACATTTCTAAAGATTTTTTGTGAAACGAAAAAAAATGGTGCCATTTCGTCGCTGTCCTCGTCACTACCCACAAACAGCTCCGTTGCAAGCATGCAGCCTGGCCAGACATAAAAGAACGTCAGCTGCTTTTGCGACTCCCAGAATGGCATGCGACTGCAGTGACAGGTCAGGCTTGACGAAGCTTTAACAAGCATCGCTGGCTGTTAGGAGAAATATTCGGAGCAATTCCCGTAGCTTATCTTGCTTTCATATTAAAAGTTTTGCCCTAAATAAAGGTTGGCTTAAGAAAAACATACGACGAGGAGAATATCCGGCAAGCGGTTGCTGCAACCTATCTGCAGCACATTCCATGCACGGGCAAGTGTGTATTTTCAGAGGGACGCAAAATACATTGGTAGTAGTAAAAGCCGGTGAGCTGCCAAAACACCTTTTAATAATAGCCAGGCATTTGTTAGTGGTGCTACTTATATTTGTGAAACTTATAATAAACACCTTTTTATAACTCAGCTTGTCTATGCACCTTTTATTTTATGTACACTCATGTATAATGGCAATTATATCAATACTAGCACCTGAGTCGAGCCCTTTCCCTGAGTCCAACTTTAAATAATCCAAATAGGTTACTGCCGACCCTTCGAGTTTAGCCTAGCGACTTAATGTATGTCCTACTTTCGCTATTTTAATCGCGAATCAACCAACTATTCCATCACCAACTTTGAGTGAACAAAGCACGTACTAAGCTGTGCCGGAACTACGAACTGATCGCCTTAGAAATGCTACCTCTTTCACCCGCGACGACCCTGCGCTGTAGGAGTGGCATATCAAGGAAAGGGGAGGGTGTGGTAGTCGGCTTTGCCTTAAAGGCCTTTAAATTGCGCTTTTAAGCCTACAGTTAATTGGCATTGTCCTCCCTGTCTGCGTGCCATGCTATCGAAACTATGCCTGCCCTTGCAAATCCCCCTCCCCTTTCTGAGGGCATCGGACTGGATTCAACGGTAGCTAGGAGGCCGGAGGGGTCCCATCTTAATTGGAAAACACCGTGAAGGCACTGGAGGCTCAACTGGGCCCTTAAACTGTTCTAAATTAAATTCCAAGGTAAATCTTTACTGAAGGTCGCTTTAGAAGTACTTTGGTCCAGTGTAAGCAGTTATGGTTGGGTTAGCAATGTACGCCTGTAATAACAGATTCAAACTTTCGTTGGATTGGTGCCTGATCCAGGCTAGCTAACACACCGATAATATAAATGACCGTCACAGCTCAATGCACCCCTTGCAAGTATGCACAGTGACCCGCCGCGGTGGCTCAATGGCTAAGGCGTTGTGCGGCTCAGCGCGAGGACGCGGGTTCTATTTCCGGACGTGGCTGCCGCTTTTCTGATGGCGACGAAAAGCAGTAACGCCCATGTGTACGAGATTTCGGTGCACGTTAAAGATCTTCAGGTGGTCAAAATAACCCTGAGCCTTCGACTACAGCGCGCCTCATCACCTGCGTTGCGTCGGTGCGTTAAACCCTATAGTCAATGAATGAATGAATGAAAGAATTAATTAATTAATTAACAAATAAATAAATAAATAAATAAATAAATAAATAAATAAATAAATAAATAAATAAATAAATAAATAAATAAATAAATAAATAAATAAATAAAAATGCACAGCGGCAGGACCAACTAAGTGGATCCGATGGACAGTATTATTGCCGACCATCGGGCTAACCACATTTACAAGCTGTGCCCACAATGAAAGACGCCAAGAGTAATTTTTCCGAACGGACAGAGGGAGCGCCTTGTCTTTCCGTTGCGGCCGCGAGAACAAGTAACATCAGCGCCCGAACCTTAAAGTGATCAATATTCATTTTATACCTTTTTTTACCATTGAAGTAATTTGACATAATGTTGTTTTTAGCACGTCGTGCAACATGTCTCCTGCTGAAACCAAAGCCGGCAGCATGTGCAGTCATGGAAAAAAGAAATGCGAACACAAAAACACGAACCAAAACACGCAAAATCGCCCATTACTGCTCGTTGAGGTCCAATAATGCCACGCTATTTGTATGCTGGAAAAGGCCAGCTTTGAACCTTTGTTACTTCAATTATGCCACGCGTGAATTTAATTTGAACGGAAAGAAATTGCGCAATTTGTGCGTTCTGGTTCATATTTTCGTCGTCGCGTTTCGTTTTTCATTGACTGTGCGTCACAAAATTCGTTTCTAACGTCTAACGTGACGATAAGGAGCAGATTCGAGTATGTGTGTGTCTGTGTGTGTGTTGGATCGTTTTTCTAGCTGTGTGCATGTGTGTATGAACATGTATTCACCGGTCAAAAGGTCCGTATTACTACCATTTTTTAGAAAAACCAATTACCCTAAATTGTTCTGTTAAGCGGATTGAAATGTCCTCATAAAGGAATATCCTTGAAAAAGAAGGAGTAGTCGCAATCTATGTACCTGTAACACCTCGACCGTTCAGCCGGTAGTTGCTTTGAAATCGAACGACTGCCCGGTGGGTCGCACTTGACGCATCTGTGTTTATCAGGCCCTATCTCTTGGGCGGCGATTCGCAACAAAGAAGACTATCAGTGCCGTTCCGCTGTAGGTGACGTTTTTATGCCATAGAAGCACAGAGCTCACTGTCGAAAGCACGTTGGCAGTTCGGGCATGAAAACAAAGCCACTATGAACAGTGCCGAAGCAACGATGGCCGTGCTACTGGTTTTTTTGTGCATGCATGGGAATGGTTTTGGAGAAGAGGTAAGTGAAGTCGATTTGGTGCTCATTTGTAAGTGTGTGGAACTATAAGGAAACTTTTGTGGTCAAGAAGGTTTTTTCTCCTATTAGGCTTTAGCTGAACATCAGACAAGCAGCGTAGATTTCTACGAGGACGGCCTATTATATAACGGTGAGTTGATTTGTTCTACTGATGGCTACCTCATTTCCTAGTAACTGCAGTAGCACCCGAAGTAAAACGATCTACACTATATGTAACAGAATGGCCTCTCGGCATGTTACCAAACAAGTTTACATAGGAGCCATATTGATTGGGATGTCAAATTAAAATCAGATAATCCTTCCGGGCTACAGGTTCAGTTTTTTTGCCGATATTAGTCGTGGGGTATATTTTTACGAAAAGCCTTTTCACGTGATTCTTTCGATTGACGTGTGTGTCGGCTTTCTATAAGTCCTGTAGTAACTGCCATCCTGTGTGGGCTAGAAATTCTACCGGTAGAGTTGGTCCGTTAGGAAAGAATATCGTATAGGGCCTCTTCGCTGAAAGGAAACACACTCACAAAAATTCACACACCACACACGCACAATATATATGTTTCTGTCCTAAAAGACGTCATCCTCTAGAAACATTAACCATAACGGAATGGCTGCATCCATTACCCCGTTTACAGAACGCACATTTCCTAGTACGATCCTGACTGGTTTCTGCAAGGCGTTTGTTGTTACTACTGCATGGATATTTTGGTGTAAATAGTTTCCTGTTTACGTGGGAGCTTCTTGGGGTTATTTGCCGAGCAGAGATTCTTAATCCACCCGCGTTTACTCGGGAACTATTGACATGAAAAGTTCAATAGAACGTATTTGTACTACCATACCTTGCTGCACAAATGTATAGGGTTTTCGGCTTCTCTATAATCCAAATATCTTGTATGGAACGAGAATAGAGTTTCCATTATTAACGCGAGCGTACATTTTAATTTCTATTCCCGATGAGCTCCATCCTCCAAGACCCTTTATATAGTACTTGTTGGTGAAATTCAGCATCTTTCACTTCGCTCGGTTAGGAGGTGGAAGCTTAAACTTCAGCTGGATGTGGTCACCCAATGGGATGATGTCGTTGCCGTGGGGCTCATGAGTACAAACCTTGTAAAGTTGTCGGTTTGCAAAACATACACAGCTGGCTTCAGAGGCATGTCTCGGAGGGGAACTGAGAAGCATTATAATTTTCCTGAAATTCTTCGAGATGCATGGTCGTGCCCGCTAATAGTTTTTACCGTTTCGCAGAAAAACAGCCACCCCCTCCAGAAGTTACGCAACCGAAGGGGGAGGCATTGAACGAAGCTCCTACATTGTTCGAGTCATCAGCCTACGTTCTACGTGAGTATCTTTATATTATGGTTAACGAAACTGTCGTTAAAGCAAACAGTGAACACCTTTTCGGGTGAAGAAATTTAAATTCAGGGCTTTATCGGTTCTTGTTTTTTAACTCTGATGCTCATGCTGCACTAGCATTTCTTTATTCTTACGAACTTGTCAAGACAAGGGTGGTGATTGCTGAATTAATCCCTATTAGTACGTTGTGTTCTCCCAATTCTCACGTCCCGTTCATCATGCAGTGTGCTTGGTATCAAAGGCAAACCACCTTGCCCAACTCTTAAAGAAGCTTTTGATATAACGTTAGAGAATACAGTTTGGTCACGTTTTTAGACGGAGCAGCCAGCTAGATGTTTTGTCCAATACATTGCGCATTTTGTCAAATTTCATAATGTAAACTTCCTCAATTTCCTATTTCCTAAATTGGAGAGCGATATGCCCACTACGTTGACAAGTGTCTTGTAAGTGTTTGCATCAATCTTAGAGTATCAGTAACTAAAGATGTCCGTTTCGTTTACCTCGTCTTATTAGCGGCTGCTGGTTAGTGCATGTCGCAATTATATAAACGCATGCCCTGCATGAAGACATAAAAAAATAGTTCGGCATACTCTTTTACTTATTGTAAAACTGCGACACATCTAATTTTTTTGTTCTTTAAATTTACCTACATTTTTTTACTCCAATCAGCAGAATTTCTGTCAGTACACTCTGCAAGCATTTGCAATATTTAACATTCACAAAGAAGGCACACCAAAGAAAGCCAGACTCAAAGCGAACAGCCTGGCTGGATCGATAGCATTTTTTTTCTAACACACAGCCATTGACACGAACACCGAATATCGGTGTCACACTACCAGCTGCATGCAAAATCGCTAAATCGCCGTTAACTGCAAGCACATGGCGTGATGTCTTATACTGTCCACTTATTTCCAATGCTTAGCGCCTCCTGCCAACGTGAGCCTCACAGCACTCTGTGAAGGTAGCCTGAAAGCAATCTGGACCTATTCAGACAAGGCGGTGACGGGATTCAATCTCACGCTTTGCCGGATGGACTCCAAGGCATGCAACACAAGCCTTGTGAAGAAGAACATCCGGCAACAGATGTTCCCCGTCGGTCTGCTGGAAGTGGAATACGAGCTAACCATTTACGCAGTAGGGAGAATTTCAGGCGTCGCAGTAGAAAGTCCAGCGGTCACAGCAAATGCCACGGCTTTCCCAGAGGGTAAGTGCTTTGTATTTTCCTTCTGCCTCCGGAATCATTCCAGTAATTTATTTTTTATCCAAGGGAATTTTTTAGGCTTATATAGTAAAGGTATCCCGGAAACGAAAAACATGAACCTTGTGCACCATTCCCTTGCTTGCATACGAAATATGAGCTGCTGTGTTCAAATAAAACAGTTTCCCACGTAAAATACGTATACAGTACAAAATGTATTTATAAGGTTTTGATTTAAATAGATTTATTCTAGCCTGTCCTTCCTTCCTTTGCACTATCTGGTGCACAACGGGTAAATCACACTTCACCAGTTCTTGTTTCGATATTTTTTCACTCAGCTAACCCTTTCGAAGTTATGAATAATTGGCTCCAAAACCATACCCCAGAAGCCGACTCAACTTTTAGGGGTTCAATGCGCCGAAGCTACACCAGGGCAATGAAGCACGCCCTGGTGGGGTCTCCGCATTCATTTTGACTAAGTGGATGTTTTCAACGTGCGCCTAAACGTCGACACACGGGCGTTATTGCGTTTCGCTTCCTTCAGAAAAGCAGCCACAGAGGCAACGATCGAACCCAAGTCCTCGCGCTCAGCATCACAATAGCTTAGCCCCTGTGTCACCGCGGTGAGGGAACATCATGGAACATAAATACTTGTAACACAATTTTGTTTTTGTACTGCCGCTGTTCGTACTTCGAGGCATTGTCCTGTAAATACAAGGTATTCAATGTTTAACTGTTACGAAAAAATTATTTTAACACACCTGCATATAGCAGCTGTAGGTTTATACCGTATGAATTATTAACTAAAATTGTGCACTACGGTTACGAATGAAAAGAGCACACATATCCGTATAGCTTCCTTAGCAATAATTGTTTGGGGCAGGCTTACACATGGCTTCCGGAGGCCGTTTTTAAGCTTCAATAAATCAATGAATTCTGGTTCATGAAAGGACACAAGAAATTGTTGGGTCATTAGGACACGTTTCAAGCATCTGAATTCATGCAAAGTTGCCGCAAAGTTGGAGACAGCCGGCTCTCACCCCGAACAAACCCCAGGTTGACAATAATTACTCACCGAAACGCGTATTTTAGCGTGAACGAACGGCGCTATTTTTGCACTACGGTTTGTACTATTTTATAGGCGCTCTTAGGGAATTGTCGGCTTAACAGCATTGTTTGCAGCATTCCTTCTACCTCACACGCACCAGCTTTTTACGCCTGTATGGCTACCAAATTTAAATATATAGTTACTTGCAACTTACAAGTCGCTAAAGAAGCCACTCCTGGTTGCTGGTAAATGTAAGATGTAGTTGAACAACGCAATTGTTTGTGTACCTTTTGAAATATCATGCGGCAAGCTCGATTAGAAGCCAACAACACTTCCTTCCTTGGCTGGCCCACCGTCAAAAACGATGGTTGATGAAAAAGTGCGGAAGAAGTGCAATCTAACACGTAAACAAGCAATATATTCGGAAATATTTTCTTCATTGTAAAGTACACACATTCCTGACAGAGCGCAGAAAATTTTAATTTCGCCATCAAATTAGCCTTTGCCAATCACAGCGAAATACTTACAGACCACGGGGCACTTCATTGCCATTGAAAGGAAACTTTCACCTAGAAAGATTTAAAGCTCGCGAGCTGAACGAAATAAGGAAAAGCCAGATCGTTATACAAAGGGGGAAAGGAACCAGTTAAACGCCAGATGATTGCACTTTCGCAGGTGGAATGGCCAATTTGTCAGGTGAGGCACCTCGTGGTGAAATGGAACTTGCGTGTGCGCCGGCCTAGACCGTTCGTACCAGCTCTTTTTAACTCTGCAAGAACTTTGAATAACGGTCCCTGGTAATATTTTTCAATTATGCAACAAGATTATAGGTATTATTCCCTGACTCTACTAAATCTCCCGGAAGTTTCAAGATTGCGATCACCTTCTGGGTTTCGCAAAATTACAGAACGTCACCAAAAAGAATTATCAGCGTTTTAAAGCCTTCAACGCTTCGGTGGCTATTTATTATTATAACTTGAAAAACTTTGCCAATGTTTAATTCGCAGTGACTCCTCGCTCCTGGGAATAAACGTTATTCGTGCACCATAACGAAGCTCTGTTCTTTTATTTAAATACCTCCTTATCCATTGCACGCTGGGAAACTGTATGACCAGCGAACCCTATAGCCCACGAAAACACGTGACACAGAACTAGGGCATACATTTGTCGTGGTTGAACTCTCTAAAACTAAGTGTGTTGAGCAATGTTTCGGTATTCTCGCCGATAGCGCCCACTGACGTGCGCACAATTGCACCAAAATACAAAACACAGATGTTCCACGGCCTAGTACCACAGTAGGCGCGACGCCGCAGTGTACGTGGATAGCGCCACCGCCTCCTCGTATCAGTTTTTCATGGCACGTGCCCATAATTTTGGTCCCTATCCCCAGCTCTGCACATTTCCCCCTGGAGCGAACCAAACATTAAAGAGATCCTGAAACACTTCTTCCAACTTTTTTTGAAATCTCAAATGCTTGCAGAACAGAGTCACCCAACACACCCAGAACTTAGATTAGGGATCGCGAAGTACCTCACCCAAAACTTACTCCTGTATGCCCGTTAGATAACGTGTAAATTCGCTTAAAAGATTTTTCTTTCTTTCCCGGTCTTGACGTCCTTCGACGGCTCGAATTACGTCACTAAGGCCATGTGGCGGCTGTTGGCCAGTTTTCCTTCAGTTGCAGCAATGTACGCTTTCCGATAGCAACTTTAGACAAAATCCACAAAACCAAAGCAGAAATGAATGGCGTATCTGCTGCGACGAGCACATCACGCAGTGCCGCTCCGCGATGGCGATAACTATAGCCTTCGCAGTGGTTCCAGACGCGAAGGAAAGAGTGAAAGCGCTTACCGAAAGTGTTACAGGGTACCTTTAAAGCTTTCAGAGCGGAACCCCACAACGCACTAGGCACCTCATTATATCATTTTTTTTTCAGAACGAACCCGCACTTACATAACAAAATTCCCTGCGTCTATGTTCACCATAATCCCCCAGAACGACCGATCAGCGTGATCAAACGCCCGAACTTGACGAGTGACGTTAGCAAGCCTGCAATTAAACAAAAAAATCTAAGCTGCACTGCTTCTCATGTACTGCTTGCATGCACTGCTCTGCATGCACTGCTTGCACTGCTTGTTCTGTTATCACAGCGCATAGTCTTATCATATCGTTGGTCTCGCATTCGCGAAATTCGCACATTTAGTCACTCTGATTGATCGTTTTTTAGTGTTGCAGTGTAGCTTAGAGGGTACTCTCGTCCTATCCCCCTTGTAATGAACGAGGGAATATGCGCTTTCCCTGCGGAACCCCACGATGTGCTGGTTTCAACTTAAATGAGCTTGAAGGTTACGTTCAGTAAGGCGTTTAAATCAAACCATTTTTATTTCCAGTATTTAAATGACACTCAAGGGAACACAGACAAAAAGCCACTAGGGTTGACAAGGACTGCGCCCCTTTAACAATAACATACAGCCAATATATTCAGACATATAGCAGCATGCGCAAAAAAATTGATTGTACAGGAAAAAATTGCTCACAGACTTCAAGTTTCATCTGTGCACCAAAATAAAACAAGCAAAAGAAAAAAGTACACATACCGGAAGTCACATTTCAACACGCAAAACACGACGACGCGAAAAACGCAGAGAAAAATACCGCACCCCAAAATGAGCTCTTTCGCAAAAGAATAAATATTCTGCAGTGAAATACAGAGAAATGTAAAAATAAAACAACACCGCAAGCGCGAGCACGCAGCCAATCCCTTGGGCACCAAGAAAAAAACGGTGTTTTACCTGGAGTAATAAGTTAGCTTTGCTTAAAAACAGACAGCGGCGGCAACCGTTTCGGCCGTAGAACTATTTACCCTGCGAATTGGCTTTTTTTTTATCTGAAGCAAGTGCTTTTCATTTCAGTTCCTCTGTTGGCCGGTTTATCGTTAAACGGCATCAGCCCGGAAGAACTCAAGGCAACATGGAAACTGAACTGGACCCACCAGATACATTTCGCCGTGTGCAGACTCAACCACTCAACAGAGCATTGCCAGCATTACAACGTATCGGGGAGTCTTCACGAAGCGTTTTTCTCGGGTCTCCTTCCCGCTACAACGTACAACGCTAAAAGCCGTGGGCAGGTCACCTTGGGAAACAGGACGTGTGTTGGTCCAGAGATCGATGAAGAGGCCACCACATATTCCTCACGTTCGTAGTGGTTTTACTCACTTCGTGCATATTTTGTTTAATCACAGACCAAAATATTCAATGCTAGGAACATGTATTGCTAATAAGATATCTTTTATTTGGCTTCAACGCATCACAAACAAGAATGGCGAAATTCTTTTGTGTACGCAGGAACTGGCAGGTAGTTGTTCATTGTAACTTTCTTCGTTAGGTTTCTCTTGGTGACTTTTAATTTATACCCTCCACTCCTTGGAACACTTCCAGTATTTCACTTGTTGAAAGCATACGCACCTTACTAAATCTGAGTACTAATTAGCTAAAATCTAAGAACACACTCCATGAATTGGTCTGTCTCCAAAGCAAAGGTCCTCAATATCTCAAGTCATTCTTGTTTAGAAGAAACAACGCTGGGATGCGTTTCTAAAGGAGCTGTTCGAAATGGGGAATATAAGAATTACTCTGCTAACCACGACACGTGATTCGGCTGGCGCGTCTGGTCGCGCGAAATCTTTGTTCTCTTGTCACTGTGTATCGTACAACCTCTGAGCAGACCGACTGCGCACTATGCTTGGCTTGCACAAACCCCAGAGTGGCCATAAGAGGTCAAACGGCTTGAATTTTGCGGTGACCTGGCCGCCAACCATTCAATATTCACTACCGAGGCACGACTAGCGCCCTCTAGCGGTTTTAAGGTGAAACCTCAACCACTGTTGCTTTTTCTTAGCATCGAACGATGGCGCCAAATCAACGGTCCGCTCAGTTTGTGCCCGCAAACGGCCAAAACAAATTTTGCGCGCGGTGGGAAGCACACTGAAGCTACGTGTAAGAGTAAAACGTGCACGCAAATACTGCGAATTCAATCCAGACTGAATATCCCGACTTCCCTCGCCGCTGGTGGCCTGTTATTAAAACAGCGCATAGGATTTTAAACACAACGTTTGTAATTCGAAGATGGACGACGTGAAAAACTCTCTCAAATGCAGAACCTGCTTCGAAACGGAACGAAGAGCAATATGTCATGCCGTTGCTGGACACGGATGGAGGGTTACCTGGTGTTGAGGAAAAAAAACAATAGGTGAAATTTACACGCTTATGTGACAGTGTACGTATAGACCAGGAGCTGTGCGCATGTGTAGGCCCATCAGTGCATTGCTAGGTATATATGGAAAGTATGCTGTAGTCCAGGGAACACAAGTGTCGCAGGCACTAGCGGAACGGAAAACCGGCATTGGCGAAGAATTAAAAAACATATATTTTCAGAAACTGCACTGACCACATGGTCACTCACTCACTCACTCACTCACTCACTCACTCACTCACTCACTCACTCACTCACTCACTCACTCACTCACTCACTCACTCACTCACTCACTCACTCACTCACTCACTCACTCACTCAATCACACACTGACTCACTCACTCACTCACTCACTCACTCACTCACTCACTCCATTTTGGTTTTCTTTGTTAACATTCTCAGTTCACCGTGTGCAGAAAACCAAAGGACCATGGAGAAAAAGTGCCAGACTGCACCTGACTGGGTCCCTGACACTATGCAGGCTGCATATCAGGGAAGCAGAAGAAACATAATTACAATGGCAGCACACAAAAAAGAGACGCACACATCGTATGTGCAGGTACTGAGTATTGTAAAAACGGATATGCAGTACAAAAACACGATTACGCTGCAGTCCAGAAACAGATAGAAAACACAATCGAAGTCAATGCTTTCTTGTGACAAATAGGAGATAGGCACCGATCATTGTGTTCAGTGAGGCTTTGTATTTATTTAAGAGGCTAGTAATTCCGTGTTGTAGACTTTGGAAGCAGTAATTGAAACTCGTTCTAAATTCGAAAAACCGATTTTATGTCAGATATGCTCGTTCAAAGTGTTCCCTACTTTCCTTTATCCGTGAATCCACGTACAGGTGCCGTCATAAATAACTGGAGCAAGTATTCCTGAATATCACTAAATATTTGTCTCACTGGCTTTATGACAGTCATTGCCCATTTACAGGAAGCTTTTTCTATTAGGCAGGACTCATTTAAAAGCCCACCAATGCAGCCAGGCAGTTTCTGGAAGAAGAAATTTCTGTAAATTTACGAGGACATGTTCCAATTACTTTTAACGGTACCTGTACATCGCTAGCTTGCGCTTTTGAAGCTGATTTGCATCGATCAGACCATATTTGACGTAACAATCTGAAACGCTATTCGTGTATGTTAGGTTCTTTTATACTCTTAACAGATCTTTGTTGTAGTTGAAACAGCGCCCGTAAATTGGAATTTGCTGTAGTGCCCCAGATTAGAAGACAATACTGCAAATGATACTGAATCATGGCTCCTCAGTCATGGCTCATCAGTGAGTCATTCATCATGACTTAATTTCATATACTAGTTCTACCCCTTGCAGGAATTCGGCTTCTAACCTGCCACAGTGCCCCTAATATCCATGACAATATTGGTTTAATATGATCAATATAACCTTCCCAGAAGAAATATTTGTTAAAAACACTCATAAATATTTTAATAGCACTAGTTGATTGTATGTTGTTGTTATGAAAGCAAAGTTAAAATTTGTCGGCCCGGGGTGTATTTAGAGCTCTCAGTCCAATGTATTTAGTTTTTTTTATGTGTAGCTGCAATTCATCCGTCGAAACCTAGTCACACAGTTCCCCAAGCCAAATAATTGCATCTATTTCTAATTTCAACCGGTCACTTCCGCAAACAAAAACATTTGTGCCGCTGGTACTTTTTAACGACTGTCCGCTAGCATAGCCATGTGTATGAGTAAATACTTGCTACCGTACAAATGAAGTTTAAAGTTAAACTAGATTAGCTGTAGGGACAAAGCAACACAGGGTAACTCCCGCATGATCAAATCCAGGCAATAAATGTTGCCGCTGCTTTCTAAGGGAAGACCGACATTATGGGCCAATAAAGTTACATACGGTATCTAGAATATGAGCACAGATGCTCGGGGAAAGGTAATCGTCGGTTTGTTTGCTCATTCTGTATTACGAAATAAATGTTATCACTAGACATGAGTGTCATGTCTCGTTGTTGCAGAGAGCGTATTCCTTTTATACTAGAATAATAATCACTTCTTCAAATATAATCGAAACAACTGTTAGTCTTTGTTTATTCATTTTGGTTTTTATTTCTTCCTTGACTACGCTATCTTGAAGCCTGCATTAGGCGCGCAAAATATCACCACCGTTGCATTATAGTTATTTTGCTTATAATTTATTGCCACACAACTTCAATTTATAAAATGTGTCTTAATCCTTTACTGGGTAATCACAACAAAAATCTCTAAATTTTCTCCGAGGGTACAGTTTGACATTTGCTACAATAGGTATGACCCCAGTGGAAGTGATATAAGACAAAAAATGTTTGCTAAATATACAATGATACAATTGCTCATGATTTCAAGATGGGCAAGTAAAGAAACAAAATGATCATGACTGCGCAAATCAGCAGCAAATCTGACTATAAGAAATTAAGGCAATCGAGAAATTTGAAAGCAACGCACTTCAAGTGTCAAACGAAGCCAATGACTAGTTCGTAAATTCTTCGATTATCAGGTGATTCCAATTATTCTGAGTTTTAAAAATCTTGGAAGGTATTTTTAGTAGCGTGGGAGAAAATTCTTATATTACGTCTCGTTTTGCAGTGCCACCGTGAAACATGACATGTATTATGGGCCATCCTTAGTATAAAATTCCTGCATACTTCACCGTTACACTGTTTCCCACATTACGTGTAATTTCCAATATTCATAAATCCTTATTGCGTTACTTCGGTTACCATTGCGTTACTTGCGTCTCTCGGCAGTAAGAAAACCGCACCATCTGGTAAAGATCACTACGAACTGCACTCACTGCACTGCATGGAAAGATCGCCGTGCGATGATTGGCCGAGAATAGGACGGAGTGGGAAAAGTTGACCGGAGGACATTTTTTCCTCCGATCACCTCTCCACAAATGGAGCAATAAATTTGCATCTCAGCGCGGCCTATATATAAAGAAAAATGAACACATCGTTTTTGCAGATCCTGCTCCCGTAGAGAACTTGAAGTACAATATCGAAAACGTGACGGTCTTGGCAGCAAGCTGGAACGCGCCCAAGGCCAGCGTGACGATTGACGGCTTCGTGCTGCTTTGTGCCAGTGATCATCCTCCTGAAATCAAGCAGCTGGAACTCCGGAAACGGGAACCTCAGGTCAACGTAACGTTCAATCTCGAAAGACAACTCTCAACATTTCATTGTGAAGTTTGGGCGTTTGCAAAGACGAAGGGCAAACGCAACAATGGAACCACCACCCGTTTTTCCATCACAACTGATGGCATAGGTATGTTTCACGTGGCTGCAAAGTGTTTGAAACAAACCTGCTCGAATATTTTAATACAATGCGAAAACCAGAGAAACCAATGTTAAAGTTACTTGATTCGTACTGACGCTGATTTCTGAAAACAACGCATTTTTTAAATTGGCGAATGAACTGAAAATTACTACCAGCTCTTTTGTTTTTATATGAATTCAACAACCAAAGTAAAAGCCTGTAAATTTCACAACAAATACACAACCTAAAGGTCGGAGAGTATAAAACTTACCGGTTTTTGATGGTTTGCGAGACTACTAAAGCTACAGTAAAACAGGTCAAGCTTGCGCGGAAGAAAGGTCCGTGATTTTACCTCAAATTTTGAGTGTCAACGAAGTATTGGAGGGGAGTTGCTCAACTAAAATCGACGGCGAGTTGCAGAAAGTGTGTGGCCCCGGAATAACGTCATGTGAGAGATGTTCGCAAGAGGCGGTCGTTAGAAGAAAATAGAAAGACTGGTCCAGTATGAAATATATGCCTACCCTATTTGGTACGAAGCGCCAGAGTGGCATGGTGTTTCTAAAATTATAATTTATTTCCTCTGGTGGCGGGTCATGGATAAATATTGTACCACATTTTGTTTGTCTCTTAGTAGGTATCTTTCGAGATAAAGGCTCAACTAAAAAAGTGACAGTGGGGAATACAAACATTACACTTGTTGGGAAGACGGCTAATGAAGTATACTTGCTTGCTGGCTAAACTAAAAAAACGTTATAGTAGTGAATACAACCTTTACGCTCCTTGGGAAGAACCTCAACATGAAGTAAACTTGTACGCTTTTGTCTAATGGAATAAGGATCGAACAGAACCGCACCTCTGTTCACACAATGCATTCTAAACATTTAAAAATGCCAAGTTAAACAACCCATGAACTGCTGGTCAATTGGAAAGATTTAGACATCCATTCTATATGCTCGGGAAAAACTTCCCGTTTTTGTGTGGGTAAGATGAATAGGCCTTCGAAAGTAGTGTTGTCGCTGGTGATTACCAAGTCAAGTCGGCGATAAAAAGGCTTGATGCATAAGCTTGAAAGGTGTACATAATGATGTAAAAACACCTGGATGACAAAAAGGTGCAGTACATGACGAAATGGTAACTGCGATTGGTTTAAAACTGTCAGTTCAGTATGGCGTCCCATGCAGTTATAAAAGTCCTTGTTAGAGATCCGCGGAAGATTGCAAATTGTACTTTCCCTTTTTTATATAGAGTAGGCTTGCCGTCAACGCAAATCACTTCAACAGAGCAATCGTATTGCAGTTGTTTGAACATGTATTTACGTTATTCAAAGATATAGCGGGAACCGAGAGCGAATACAGTGTCACTTTGAATAAACACAATAGCTCAGCAATCTGTGAGCGCTAAAAAAAGCATCCGCACCGGAAACATTCTGGATGTTTCTCGAACAAAATGATTCAGAAATTTTTGGATGCAACGTTGCGGCCAAGAGTGACTTATTAAATAAAGAGAAGGCTGATACAGATATTTACCTATTTTCAGCCGTTAATGATTGTCTGTGGCATTTCATTCACATTTGGGTACGGGAATTAGTAAAAATGGAGATTTTAGGCAGCGTATGTCTTCAGTCGCTTCTTGGGACCATTTTTATTAGATAGAAGGACGCTGAATGAGCTTTCGAGACTGCATCTAAAACTTCAAGTACATTTTAAAAAGACAATGAACTTCTGATAAGTGGAAAAGTTGTTTCGGCCTTCGTTTATCGGGATGCAGCTCTACGTGGTCTCCTTTCTTGAGTGTTTTATAGCTCTTGAAACAAAGCACACGCGAAGCACAATAAATTAGCGCAGAACGAAGTTATGTATGTGTGCTACAAATAGTGAGCCGCCATCATGCTTGTCGTTAGCTATTGAAAAAGGCGGGATTTTTATAATCGGAGCACCTTAGGGCCGCACAATGTCCATCCGCGTCCGTGCGCATACCGTTTACAATCACAAAAAATCACACATGCACCGGCAGGATTCGAGCCTGTGTCTGGTAGACCAGGCAGAGTTAGTGTCAGTCGTCGTACCCATTGGGTTACGAGGGCTTACTCCCTTGCCTGTAACGGTGCGGAGTACCTTAGGACCTCCCAATGTCCGTCCGCGCCCATCCGTGTGCACTCCACCATCAAGCGAAGATCAAGCGAAGTTCGATTTGAGCCCTGAGTTGCAGTTCCATTCAGGGAATAATCAAGGTATAACTCACGGCTCAAATAGAATGGCTGTCGGGGCGCAAATCCGATGTCACTCTGGGCGCAACTTTGATGTCACTTCGAGCCCCCGTACTCCGCATCCTCGCCGCCATCCACGAAGTGGAGATGCTGCCATTTTTTTGCTTGATGTTCACACGAAGTGCAATGTTACTGCCCCAGCATAATTAAAAAGTATACAACCATATTTCTCTAACCCGGAAGTAGCATACACGTGATGAGCATATTGACCATTGGGAATAGTGAAAGGAAAGCAGTTTTGGGAAAACTTAGGAAAAAATTTACACCATCTTCCCGCGAGGGGAACCATGGGGTAGATGCGACGCATCGGGGGTTGCCGTTGCGTTTCCTTTATGTTAGCGATGTCACCGTGTGGATTGCTGTTGTTGTGTATCCTATTTACGCAACATGTTCACCCCCGATGCGTCGCATCTACCCCCACTGTTCCCCTCGCGGGAAGATGGTGTAAATTTTTAACCGAGCGCAAGCTGCGCGCTAACGCACAGCTGGCACGGCGACGGGAGCGAGTGCAGCCGAGCGCAAGCTGCGCGCTGACCGCGCTGACGCACAGATGACGCTGCGGTGAGAGCGGCGGAGCGCGCAGCTGCAGCGGCGAGGGGAATGAGGTAGGGATGCGGACTACGCCACGACAACGACGCGGGACAAGGCGAGTTAAAGAGATGCGTTGCATCTAAAATTGTATAGATTGTAAAATCAGGAACACATCCAAAAAGCAGTTCACAAAACTGGCAAATTACATGCGCACATGGCGGGAACTGCTTGCGAAACGTTTAACCGGAATGCGCTCATTTTATTCCAGCCCGGAGGAGAACGCGGCGCTACTCAATCTGAGCGCACGTAAACGATAACTAATGAAACTTCGTTGGTTGCATTGCACTTCTACCAATTGCGTAAATATTGTTTGTTTGTAAAGCAATTCCTCAAAGATGTGGTTCCACCCATTTACCTCTTTCCTATTTGTAAGTTGTTCTTCCCTGTTCCTCTACAAAAAAGCTGCCCCTCAAAACGTCTCCCTCGTCAAGCGAACAACCACAACTCTGACCTACGTTTGGCCAATCAATGCGAATGCCAACAGATCCAAGGTTGAGGTGAGGAATCTCAACGAAAGTGCTGTAAAGCAAGATTTCCCAAAAGTCGACTGTGAAAGTGACAACGAGAAGCAGTATATCTGCAACATTACAAGCCTTACTCCAGGGTGTCACTATGAAGTGTCTCTTCAAAACTGCGCTGAATATTGCGGCGTCAAAAGGGTGCTCTATGACCACACACAAGTCTCTGGTAAGTTAACAACAGAAATATTGCCTAGTTTTTTCACTGCCCTAGAAAAAAATTAAAGCTTGACGTCAATTTATACTCTTTGTGGATGGTGCTCTATATCCTGGTTCAAAAGGTTATGCCTAACTGGAAACCAAGCCATGCCGATGTACTGCATTAATAGTTATAACAAGACATTTCAAACAATTCCGTACAAAGGTGTACTGTAAAAGCATATAGTCACAAACATTGCGCATGCGGCTATAACTGCCGCTTGTACCTTCCGAAGAAACCGTTGAGAAGTACAGTCAAAACTCGATCTTACGAAACCCGGTCTTACGGTTTTCCCGATATAACGAACAAATTCGCATTTATCTACAGGTGCCCATACGGCTCAAGGCTTTTATGAACTCAAACTAACGAAATAGCTTCAGTGCCATTTAACGAAGTATTCCGAGAAACCGATACGTATAAAAAAGGTCAATTTGCAATTGGTTTCGTCAGAAGGCAACGAAGTTTATGGTTCCAAGTCAGAAAAAAAAACGAGGCATTTAGTTTTGTTTTTAAGGTGCCCTCCAAGCTATCTAACCTGTCGCCCCACCCCCCACAAACATATTTTCCAAGTTAAATTTTTTCAACGACTACTACTCGTGGTTTCTCGAAGGGACAGAGCAACAGAGTACGAGTTAAGCGCGCTTGAGTTCTACGAAAAGGCTGCACATCCAATGCTAACAAAGCGCATGCAGGCGAAAATCCCAGGTTTCTTTTCGCCAGGATATAAATTCGTTTCGTAGAGAACTCCTAGTGTTTTAGTGTTAATATTTTCAACGCGGACCTTTAGCGCATTGCCAAATTATGGGCAGGCGAGCGCCGCGGCCGCGGCAATTCCGATGTCTTGGTAGCTGCTGAGATGTCCTCCCGTTAGACAGCGAAATTACCGAATCAACTGCTTCTAAAATGAAAGTCTTTATTTTACGGAGTTCTCAATTGATCGAAATATATCGAGGTTCCCGGTGACTTCGTTACATCGGGTTTTAACAGTACTTATACGTTATGTAGTTCCAAAAGAACGTTGAAAAGTGGTAGGAATAGCAGCTGTTTTTACGAAGTGTAGACGCAATGCCAACATTTTCTTTTTGTACACTTACTTCTAGCTCCCTCCGCAGTGAGAAATTTCAAGCCCAGTATCGAAAATTTCGTCAATGCGACATTCTACTGGGCAAAGCCGGAGTTCCCTAACGGCCCTATCGACGGATACTTGATTGAAATCTACAACAACGATACAAAGAGGACGCAGAGCTGCCTTGCAGGAGGCCCTGCACAGTCCCAGACAGTAGACCTGAAGGAAGAGTTCACCTATTTCAGCGGCAAGATAAGAGCCTACAATCTGAATCTAGCGGAGCACAGAACCTTGCTTGGTCCTGAAACGACAATCAATTTTGAGTCCCTGGGAGAAGGTGATTATATATGCTTCAAATCATCTTGCTCGACCAAAAACGTGCGACAGCGCAGAAAAAACTCGTTTTAAGTAGTACAGACGATGTATGTGTTGCACACAGTGTTTTATAAGGTACATTGTAGAAGCTGCTTTCAAACCTGTATGCACTGTCAAGAGTACCGGCTATAGCATTTTCTATAAAAATTTGTTGTTTGTTTGTACCATTTCTTGTCACCAGTACCACCTTCGTTATTGTAATGCGTCAGGCTATAAATTAAGTGCTCATACAAAAGTAATAATGAGTGGACACTTCTTCTAGCGGAATTTTAGACCACTTCATCTGGTTCGATTATCGTGAATCACAACTTGCTTTTTCGCGCTTTTGTATATATGTCGGCATCATTTCACCACCGATGTAAACCTTTGTACCACGAGGTTGCAAGTCAGCTCTCTGAATACTGGTTTGCAGACATCTAGCTATTAGGTGTTAAAGCGAAACTTTTTATGCCTCACTGAAGCCCCGAACGTTCCAGGAAAAGGCACTGCAGGAAAGCCGAATTCACGCAAGGAGTTTCACAAAACGATGGTGATGATAAGCGAAGCAATCTATGCCCCACGAATGACGTTGTTCGCATCCCTGGTGCCGTCCGTCGTTGCGACAAAAACACAAAGTAGGAAAGCCAACTTAGACTATGGGTTACCACAAAGGTAACTTAAGCGTCTCAAGAAAAAAAGCTCCGGCAGTTGTCGGAACCGAAGCTAAGCCCTCGCGTTATGAAGCCGATTGCGCCATGATGACACGGTTGAAGCAGTCAGAATTTTGTACTTTGAAAGGTTGCATGGGAGAAAACTTCGTGTTTTAACCATCTTTCTCTTAAAATAAATAAAGGGGTTTTGATTTTATTGGGTGTTCATTCATTTGTACACTAATTTGGGTACCTGAAACACTCCATTGCGTGATTTAAACAAGCACATACGAAGCGCCCTGCTTGATGTGTTTCCATGGTGCATTTTCTGTGTAGGACCTTTCCCGCCACATCCAGTGGTCTCCAACGTGAGAGATAAACAGGTTTTCCTTTCCTGGGAGAGAACCACAGATCCTAGGTACAATATTACGTCCTATAACGTTTCCGCAGAAGAACTAAATATCTCCACCACGGACACAAACCTCACTCTGGACCATCTGCTTCCTTGGAGAAAGTATATTGTCAACGTTTCCTCTTGCATAAACACCACTTGGTGTGGCAGGGGAAGAACGGCGTCCTTTACGACAGATACATCAGGTACGAAACCTCAAAATGGGTGCTTTCTATTAAACAAAAAAGGACTAAATGGGATAGATAATTACTGAAATGTCAACGTGCGTTGAAGGAGCCAAGATAATATGGTGTGGTATGCCCGCGTACATTTTTACTTTTTATTTGTAACAAATAGTGCGAGTACTGTGGGCATTGCTGTTAAAGCTTTTCCTCGAAATATTTGAAGCAGCAGATTCTTTATTTTGCCTACACCGTTTCACTTATGTACCCCTACACTTGAAAAAAGGTTTGCTAAGGATCTTCACCTCACAAACGGATATAAAATTTTTCAAGGTTGCTCAACACGCACGACCATCCATTTATGCGTTTTCAGACGATATTTTGTTGAACTGTTGTGATAAGCTAAGCCGTGAAGTGAATGAATGAGCAACATGTCAAGAATGATGATGATGGTTAGTGTTTAATTTCGCAAGGCCAACAAGGGAAAAGAGCGCCAGAGAAGATGTTATTTAATGGTTGATGAGACCGTAAATATAAGTAAAAGTGACGCAAAACATAGGACAATGGAGATGGCTTGTGTATGTGTATAGGGCCAGGATGATTACATGTGATACGACAAGAGCTGCATAAATTTTACCTCAGCTAAAAACTGAAGAACGCCTTGACTAGAAAAGATCGGTTCGTCGTCTAAAAAGTATGACGGGTGCAGTGGAATGTGTCGTCTGTATAATTCAGGGAAATCTTTGTGTCGTGTTGTGCCTAGTGCCTAACATGTCAAGAATACGCTGGGGTGGCAGAAGGATGGATTGATGTCAGAAAGCCGAAGGGTAGCTCTCAAATTTGAAAAAAAAAACAGGGATTGTGTATCGCTTCGCTAGAGTCTAGAAAACCTTGTTCAACAGTATTGTCAGCAACATTCGAAACTGCACATATTTCAGCTCCTTCCCAACCAACTCGACTTAGCGTGGCCTCAGCGGGACAGGCGTGGATCTACGTGACGTGGGGTGTTCCCGAATTTCCCAATGGTCCCATCAGTGGCTACAATGTCAGCGTGCTAGGTAGCAACACGACGCGCAGCGAAACTACCCAGAACTTATCTTACAACGTGACAGAATTGACTCCTGGAGCGGCCTACAACGTGTCTATCTACGCCTTCAATTATGGTTACTACGAAGAACAACGCGGTCCACAGGCGACACTCATAGCGTCCACTGCGAATGGTTGTGAGTGCTTAACGAAGGTCTTTGATATGTGTGCATTATTTTGTACGAACCATATTTCCTTAAGCTCCGCCAGATATATGGCCTGCATAAAAGAGGAAGACGATGTAAAAATGTGCAAATTTTTTATGCTCTGTTATTACTTCGCGCGTTTGAACGATCATTATTTAGTGTAAAGAAAAGTTGTTGCCAGCTCTGACGTTTTTGATTGTAAGAAAATTTTCAAATCCAATTTAATTGCTCTCTGTATATTGATTAGTTTAAGAAAGATTGAGAGTGTTGTTTTTCGCGTAAAAAATCGCAAACCCTTCGGATTTTTTCTATTGTGGTACCCCACTGGCTGTGACACCATTCCACCAAGGCCTATTGCTTAACGAGCCCAAGTTATTGTCTACTCACCTTGGTGTAAGCAATCTCATCATTAAAACAACAATAAATTTGTGCAGTTTAACTTGCTTTACATGGGCTCTTTTATAGTTAGTGCTATGGACTGCAAGCGCCCCTCAGCTCACATATATTATGCTTACAAAACGGGTGGCAATGTAAGCTACACAATAGTAAAAAAGCGTAATGACCGCCGAAATTACCACTGAAATGTTCTTTTTACGTTGTCTTTTATTCTTTTCAGCCTCTGTTTTGACATCAATTATAGTGCCAGTTGCGGCAGCACTGGCCTTCGTGTTAATGCTCAGTACTCTGGCGCTGGTCATGGTTTGCAAGAAGTCTGGGGTGAAAAAAAGGTAAGTCGTGTAATTTGGGCAGAAAAATTGGCTCCCCCTCTGCACAACGTATTTCAAGCACGAGCGATCTAACCACGCTGTTATTTCTGGACCTGAAAAGTAGGTACCAAAAGTGAGCAGTACAGTTGAAGATCGTTAATTCGAACTTATGATTTGGTCTTGCCAAGTCTTCATAGAAGTGTATGTATGTAAAGAAGCCCGTGAATTCGAACCCGAGTAGGTTCCCGCACGGGTATTTCCAACGACGCACCACCACGCCGGCGCCTTGGCACCTAACACCCTTCCTAAGAAACGCACTCTGTACCTACGCACAAAGATGCCTAGAATTGAGAAGGCAAAATTAAAGCCAATCTGAAATCTGAATCCGGTATGGAAGATGCATTCTTTGCGACATTTTAGTGGCTTGTGTGTGATGCGTTCACAGATGGCGGCATCATATCTTAGGTCGAGAAGCGCAGAACCTCCCGCTGCCAAAGGCGGCGAGGAGCTCCAGGACGAAGCATAGTGCGGCGTCCAGTCAGAAGCCATGGCCGGATGGATATTTGCAGGTCTCTTTTTCAGTTTTCACGAAGGCCAAGATGGGGCTTTCTGATACATTCATTTGTTATTGCACAAAGTGCTGATTGTCGCCTTTGGGAACAAGTCTGCCGAAATCACGGGATTTTTCAAACATCAAGTGTTGATTTGCTTTAATGCTTTCCTATTTCAGTGTACTGTTGTTATCGTTCGCTTTATTGGTTCGACCTTTCCTAAATTCGAACTGAGATGGCTTCCCCTTGCGGTTCGAATTAACGAGCTTTTAGGTACGCTATTATCAACGTGAGACAAAATACCTCACAACGTGATGGTTTACGCTTAACTACTCCCTCTATTGTATTTGCTGCGGCCTTTTTCTTGACAACCTAGGCATAATAATTTCATTCCTACATACGTACCAAGAGTTGCAACCACCAGTGTTTTAAGTTGTGGGAGGCGGAAGCACGCACTAAACGTTTTACACACTTACGGGCCAGTACAAGATTTCCAGTCAAAGGGTTTTTAGACAACGGGTTAAACGGTAGCGTACGCACACTCTTTGCCTCCTCCACCTTAACACACACCAATGTAAGGAGAGCGATAGACAGGGGTAACTTTTTAAGGTTAACTGGGAGGTCAGCCTTGCAAGTGGCAGTGCGTGCTAGGCCAAATAGGAATTTATGCAGTCGAAGGGTGGGAAAATCGGAGCTTGTGCAGACAAGATTAGAAGACAGAACATAAAAATAAAAAAACAGCGCTCAATACAATACTAAAGACAAAACTGTGAACAGAAATATGAATAAAAAAGGTAGAGTAAATAAAGGCCAAGGAATTATCGAATGCCAAAAGCAGCTAACAGGAAAAAAGTATGGACATGGCAACTGAGGTAATCACAAATACAATACGCCTAACACATTGAAAAACAATGCAAATCGGCACAGCACAGATTCAGAGAAAATGAGAGAGAGAGAGAGAGAGAGAGAGAGAGAGAGAGAGAGAGAGAGAGAGAGAGAGAGAGAGAGAGAGAGAGAGAGAACGATCTTTAATGAAAACTGGCGATGTCAGCCGAGCTAAGATGCCTGGCTTGCTACGCCAGAAGAATGCGATGACGATGATGATGATAATGATGAAGAGGAGTACAAATGATTCTCACTAATTACAAAGTCTGATCAAGACTTGTGTCTTTTAGGTACGCCAACAAGGCTTTCGTTGCACGAGGAGTACGTTTGGAAGAATTCCAAGGACCGCGTGTAGGTGACGTTCAACCGCATGCGGTGCAGAACTGCTTCATCATGCTTGGATAGTCCAGGTGGCATCTTAAAATTACAATGCGCGTCGATAGAGTAGAGGGGCGCGTAATGACGGGATGTGTCTGCCCAATGCGATCGCTGCATGCTCCATGCCACACTGGATGCAAGGGCTGTAGCACCTTTGCGAGAAAATGGCACCGGTATTTTTGATCCACGTTGGCAATGCGATGTGGATGCTGCAACGTCCCCTTTCATATTTCCAGTTATCCCGCAATGGGCAGGGAGCCACTGAAGTGCTATTTGATGATGCGCTTGCAGAGTTTGAAGATGCAAAGGTTGTACATCCAGCACAAATTGGGGAAAGACGCTAGACGTTGCACTGCAGCCCGAAAGTCCTCGAAGATGGCCCACACGCGTGCCTGCTGCTCGATGACGTGAGCCAAGGCCTTCCGCAGAGCTGCAAGTTCGGCAGCCGTAGATGATGTTTTGTGTGCTGAGCATGGCACTGAGCAGAGTGTGGGACGAAGGTATCCACACTGCGACAGTAGATGATGTGGATGACACCGACCTGTCAGTGTACAGATGTGTATGACCTCCGTATGTGTTGTAGATATATTCAAGAGCAAAACACCGTAGAGCGGCAGGTGGAATATGCTCCTTGCGTGTAATTCCGGGCTCCGTGGTCTATATTTTAATGGGCGGGAACACCCAGGGTGAGTAGAGTTGATGTGCTGGCCGCTGGTAATGCTGCGGCAGGAAGTCGCACACTTCAGACACCGAACTTGGCGCTAAAGGGTGGTCACATTGCCTGGCCACAATATGCAGTCGCACGAGTAGAAGCTCCGGCGTGCCGAGAGCCAAGGGTAACAGACTTCGGCATTACGTCAGTGTTCCAACAGTAGAGGTAGTTTTAAGAACTGCTATGCAAGTCCTCAAGATCTGTGCTTGCATGGACTCTAGAGCCTTGATAGTTGCTTTAGAAAGAGGGACCAAAACAGCGATGCTGTAGCGTATGAGGCCAACGCAGAGCGATTCGTATAGCCGAAGGAGAGAGTTAACGGAGCAACCGCCGGAGTTTCTGGAGAGCATGCTGAATATGCGGGCGATATATGTAAGCTTCTCCTTGAGATGGCGGACATGAGGTGCCCAGTTGAGGGGTCTGTCAATTGTCACCCCCAGAAACCTATAGCTGGGAAGGTATGAGAAGGTATGTATTTAATGCCACAGGCTTAACAAGTCATCTACTGAACACCCATGCCGCACTATATTAAGAGCCTAAATGGAGCCGACTGGATTCAGTTCGTCACCACTCATTATCGTACCCAAATAAGCGTCAATTACGACGCGTGCTATGAACCTTCAACACCGTAGTCACACCAATTTCAAGTCTTCGTAAAGCGTTTTACTATGCAAAGCGACTACATAGTGTTTGTGTACCTAAGGTGAGCAGACTTTTTCAATACAAAGCAATAACAGTGGCAAGGTTGTGTTGAAGCAATGAGAAGATAAAGGGACAATTTAAAGAGGGTGAGAATAAATCCTAGCGATAATAAATTGTTTGCGTTTTAATAATTTATCCAGATAGAAGGAAATTTTCATTCCTTGCAGTATATATTAGTATGAAACTCTCTTCATGAGACAGGCCGTGGTCCTGCAGCGGTCACAACCAGGTGGATAGTAGGGATTGGAGAAGTCATTTTTTGAGCCGGCTTTCACTGTCTTGCGACATAAATATTTAATGCTCGATGACTTTGTCTTGTTTTTTGTGCAGAATGGCAGCGAGTGATGAAGAACAAGAGAGCGAATTGATTACGATTACCCCACCGATTAGGCTACGTCACAGGCTGTGTCCCAGGTCACTATTTGACGAAGACGACACTTATTACACTGGTGACTGATGTGTAATATTATTCGTGCCAAAGGGATGCTAGTTTGGCGCTAAATGCCGTGTTGTCAATTATGTACCTTATTTATGTACATGTTGCTCATTTGTATTTATTATACTATTTTATGTTCGCAGGCTAAAGGAAAATAAAGCTGATGATAAAATACGTTCTAACTTTGAAAAAAGGAACTTTTAAATGAGTTGCCAATTTCCCAGCTATTCATTATGCAACACGCTGTTGCAACTGTCCAAGCACTGAATCATGGAATAGCGATTATGAAAACAGTATGACCCAGAAGTGAATAGTTCCGCACTGGTTTCTCTCTTACGTTCCTGACGCTGCACTGTTCTACTTTTCTCTCTGGGTACTGAGCCACAAGCTAACGCTATTATGAATGCCAAGGAAGGGTTTTTTGAACAATTTTGACCACTTTTTTACGCAACCATGGGTTTATGAACCGTATGAGGTGTGGCACTGTGTGCGCGGCTACGGGTCTGTTGAAATATACTGAGACTTATATTTCGCGCTAAAGTTTGAACCCATTGGCGTTTTCCTTTTCCTCTTCATTGTAAAATTGACCGCCGCAGCCAGGAATAGAACCCGCCACACAGTCCTTAGTTGAGCAAAGTGCTAGGCACTTGCCACTTACAAGGGGTATATATAAAAAAAAAGATGAAGCTCTACAGGCTTGTTTTCAATGGTGAGCAGCTGTTAAAATTAAAGGAGATTCACAAAAAGTTACAAGACACGTTTTGACTTAAGCAACAGGCTACGTCACAACGTGTGTTGTGAGTCTTTTACTCTGAAATCTTTGTATTTTATTCAAATATATAGCGTAAGATATGCGTCCTAAAAATTAGCCTTAGTGACATTGTGCGTACGTCCCTTTGTTACTAGACGTCATGTAGGGACGTGAACTTGCGGTGGGATGTGTTTTTCTGCGTGAAAGATAAACGAATGCTTCCGTGTTTGAGAAATTCTGGACTGGGGTATACAGATATCTGGGGTAAGGGTTTTTCCGTAGCTTGTTAAAAAGTGCGATCCTTCTGGACAAGGTTCCTCTAGTTCGATAATTCCCATATTCATTTAGCGTTTTTTTCGTGTCCGATAAGTATTAGTTGCAAAGAGACTATACTGCTTAGGTAGGAAAACGTACGAATTCAGATTTCGCGGCTTAACGCGCCAAAGCTGCACCTATGCTATGAGGCGTTCCGTAGTGGAGGGCGCCGGATTAATTTCGCCCACCTGGGAATCTTTAACGTGCGCTCAAATGTCGACACACGGGCGTTTTAGCTTTTCGCCACCATCTGAAGAGTAGTCACCGCGGCCGGTATCGAACCCACCTGATTAGGCTCATCAGCACCACGCCTTAGCCCTTTGATGCCCAAAACTTTTATTTTTTGCTTAAGATTTCGAAAAATATTCTTATAATCTAAAAGAACTTCCGACATCCCAAATATGAAATCAGAAAAAAAAAGTTGGTTCATTAGGGCGGGCACAATGATTCACTGGGCACTGGGAAACATTGGGCGCTGGCTGTCCATATATCACTTGAACAAGAAACCTACCTTGATCAGAGTCATTTATGCTTCAAGTGAAGACAATGTTGTAAGGCTTGTATAGCTATCATTTGTATTGACGAAGAAATTTCACAATTTCGCTTACTTGTCACTAGCCCACTGAGCCCCCGGGCTCGATGCGAGTTGACACCGATAAACAATACTTTTTTTTAGCCCACAAAAGTACGTGCTGCCCCCTCTTATTTAGTTTTTGAAGGTCCCGGAACCTTCGTTTGTCAACAGACGGTGTTAAATCTAGAAAAAACCACAAGGTGCTAGAGAGAAAAAAAATTGTTTGCGTTGTTGCTCCTGAATGACATTGGGTATCAAAGGGTTAGGCCGTACGTCATCCTGCGTCACTACGGCGGCTTTATAGAACTCTATCCGGGTTCATAAATACACTTGGCCTAAAATTCGTCCTTCCATGCAAAGGAAACGAACCCCGGTGCCGTTTGTTTAAAAACTCTGTGATCACGTTTCCATTCAAATGCCGAAATAAAGCCTGCGAGGTTGCTCCGTGTGCAAAAGTAATCAATTTATTTGCAACAATCACGCTGCCAGGTTGTGCGCTTACTCCTGAGTATATATGAACGCCAACAAAAATGATGGAAGACAATTATATAGACCATCTACTCCGCGGCTGGCGCAAGTCAACAGGGATCCTGACTTGGCTTCTGAAAAAATCTGGAAAAAATTCAGAGAATTGTGTACTACTGCGTAGCATCCTTAGGCCGCTTCTCTTGAATGTGAGTTCTTTACAGCCAGTTTTTTGCGTTTTCTAAATGCTGTCCGACCAATTATCTACGTTTACACTACTACAACGATCACATCTCAATCTTTTGCAATATCTGCATTAGTGTGTAAATGCAGGGCGTTACATGCTTCACCATTTTCCGTAAATTTTTCGATGTTTTTAATTTTTTATTGTTTCAATATCTCGGCCTACGAAATTATCTCCATTTACGAAATTATAACGACTACAGGTGGAACTTTTGCGAAATATGCATATATGTGGAAATGCCAGGCGTTATACGGTTCACCATTTCCCGTAATTTGTATTTTTTTAATAAAAAATTAGTTCGACAAATTGTCTCTGTGTACCCCATTATAACGATTACAGGTGGACTTTTTTTGAAATCTGCACTATTCCGGAACGGCAAGGCTTACACGTTTCGCCCTTTCGAGTAAATAATTTATATTTTTGGTATTTTTGAGGTTTTCAAAATTTTGTTGGACCAGTTATCTCCATTTGCACTATTATAAAGATTAGAGTTGGAAGTTATACGATATCTGTATTTTTGTCGAAATGCAGGGCGTTACATGGTCTTGGATTTGGGGGTACTCGGCAAAGAAGGCTACTCATTAAAAATAAAACTAAACCACTGCCCGCAATATATACAATTTTAGCCGTTGGTACCAATCGCGTTAGAATAATATTTGAACAATTGAGTAAACAGTATTCCCACCTAAAATATTGTTACTTTTGCTTAGCAGTCTCGTCCCATCTGTGTACTGTCTTTGCCTCGTTCTCAGTCGTTTCTGCGCTTGTATAGTGATTGAAAATTAAACCAACGCGTTCGAACCCTTTCCCGTCCGATACCGGTTTTGATGAATCACAGATGCATTATTTCGTGCGAGAATCGCTTTCATGACGCAAATTATGAACTTCTGTGTCATTAAGACTAATTTTAGCTTCAATCTAAACTAACTAGCAACTAAAGTAACTTTAGTAAAGTAACTAAAGATTACACAGATAACCAAACGTCTTACAACGCTTACGAACTTTTAACATATGTGTGCGTTAGCGTGGAAGATTTGTACGTCCGACTATTTGTGGCCGGTGTTCCAGAGCGCTTTGCCCGGCGCGGTGGCTTAGTGGCTAAGGCGTTGCGCTGCTGAGCACGAGATTGTGGGTTCGAATCCCGGCCGTGGCGGCTGCTTTTCAGGCGGAAAGCGAAAACGCCCGTGTGCACGAGATTTCGGCACACGTCAACGATCCCCCGGAGGTCAAAATTAATCCGTAGCCCTCCACTACGGCGCGCCTCATCGCCTACGTTGCGTCGGCGCGTTAAGCCCTACAATCAATCAGTCAATCTCCAGCGCTTTAATTCTTTTACCACTCAGATTTGCTGACCCTATGTTTCAAAATGTAGGAGATCAAAACGCACTGCTACCCTCACTTTGAAGAGAGAAGCCGCTCAGCAGATTCCTCTACTTGAACATGGCTTCCATTGGATGAAAAGGGCAGCTGTAGGTGACTTCTTTTATATAGAAACATGTTCTCCGCCCACGTTTGTTTTGAGAATTTCCGGATCCCCCTAACAACCTCGAATCGGTTCAAGAGAAAATTACGGAAGCCGCTACAGTTCCTCTACAGTTGCTAATCCTCCTAATCCTAATGACGTCTTTACTAAACATCCTAATGACGTCTTTACTAAAGCCTGCCTTTACTGTCTACATGCGAATGACGTCTTTACTAAAGTCTTCTTGTACTGTTTATGTGTTTACTAAAGCCTGTGGAAACAAAGATGACTGAGTTAAAAAAATACGCCCTTTGAAACGGGTACCACAAAGAAGAAGTCCCTCGCTGCCTCGATTTCAGCCACCAAAACAAAGAAAAAAAATTCTTGCCTGGCACTGCTCCGGTGCGCAGTACCTTCGTCACTCCCTTATGGTGGTTCACCGGTCACGCCAGTGACATTGGAACCAACACCATTATTACGGACACACGGCTTTCAAACACCCCAGCTGCTCACAAAACACGGCGTGCACTCAATTTAACAATGGCTTCGTTTAATACAAGCCCCATAAGTGACGTCATCATGAAGTCCAAGAAGTAGTTGAAGCATTTAGATCAGCCTAGTCGAACAATTAGCATCAATGCACGGCTTAGCCCTCTGCAGTTCATTGCAGCCATCCTCAAGGAATCTTTCATAAATAGGCTGCGTTTCACCGACATGAAATATTACTTTCCTTGGCGACCTACGGTACAAAACATCATGGCTGGCCATCCAAGGTGAGAAAACTTCCGATTGTTGTCCACTCTGCTACCACACAGGAGAAGCGGGCGACGTTTATCGTCGCTTTGTCTATACGCGACACGTTCTTCAAGGCTTTCCCGTCTGCACAAGTTAACACACCCGCAGCATTGACTGGACCCGAAACAAAATTTCAAATCGCTGTTTCGGACGCGTTCCCCGTTGTTGAATTTAAAGTGATTACCGATGCGCTGCAGCGCGGCCTACTTTGTGCATAGAAGGTCCCCCTCCACTTAGGAGAAGCAGGAAAAGCAGGCCCTGGAGGTGAGGATGTCTTAGGATGAAATAACTTAAGCCCCCAAACGACGAACTGAAGACAGGGTCCTCAGACACGCCCACACTTTATGCAACAAACGCATTCTCTGAACGCCAAGCGCTACAAGGTGCACAAAGTGAAGTAAGAAAAATCTTTGTATTTCCCTAAGCCGTTTTCCGCAACTCTTGTGGATATTTTCAATTTCCCATGAGCGGATTTTACATTCAGTTCAGGGGAAAATATGTTCAAATAGTAAGCTTACCGGCAGGCTTACCCGTTCCATGATGATCCACCCTTCCAGGAAGCCGGCAGCACAAAAGTTCCGCAGAGAAACTGCTTGTATTGTCATCATCAGTAGTCAACGCACAACTCCCACATCATGTCGTCTAAGTTGCTCCTCCTGCAGTCACCACTGTTACTGACACAAAAACCGACCTTATGCGAACTGCATCCCCAGGCCTCGAAAATATTTGTTGTGGTCAACTTGCCCACCCGCATCTCTTCGGAAGTGGTAAACACAACCAGTTGTCGCCTTTTGAAGGCTTCAAGCAGCAGGAAAGTTCTTTTCACCGCAATTCAGAGGGCAGCGAATGTCGACGCAAACTTCTCAGCACCACCACGAACAGCAATCGTCGTTTAGTCTACAAGGAACGGCCTGAATCCCACCTCTGTCACTGCTACACATATCCGCAGAACTCGTTCACTGTTCCACGAAGGTATGCCCAACAATTTATACGACCTTTCCAGGCTAGCAACTATGGAAAATGTCGCGAAATCCCAGCACGGGAACGAGGGTTCTCCGAGCGCCCCAGAGGCACTTTTGCTAAAGCATCGTCTGTGACTGAAGACAACTAACTGGCTATCTACAAAGACGTGACGAGCGTGTTTGCGCGGCGGGCGGCGCACTAGCACCGGCATCGCGCGGAAAACGCAACTTCGCAACGTCATGGTATCGCTGGCGTTGTCGCAGCATGCTCGCTAGCGCTTGCTTCTTAAAGGCATTGCAAGTCCCATCTTCTCGCCGGGACGAAGAACGATTGGAGGGACGGCTCTTGGCCAGCGTTTGGGAACACCCCGAATGCGGTGTGTTAGAGGACGATGGAACAAAAAGAAATGGCATCGCTGCATACCAATGAAAGCCACCGCGCAGGATGGTTACCGACGGAGCAGCAGTGCTGAACAGCTACTGTGGCTCACAAATAATGGTAATTCAACTTTGTTAATTAGGCTTAATGGTTAACCCGCAGTAGCAGCTCAGTAGCTGAGGCGTTGTGCTGCTGGTCCCGAAGCCGCCAATTTGGTCCAGGCCGCTGTCAGTGTTTCCTGATGACGGCAAAAGACGACAACGTCCATGTATCGAAATGTCTTTTTGCCGCAAATCTTATACTGCTGAACAATCTTGCTGAGGGGCCACGTCATGAAGAAATGCACACGAACGAGCAATGTACAGCTTCGCTGTAACAAATGATGACTGTGACAAATTTATCAAAGAAAAATTGTTATAGCAGATCGTTAAATAAAGCAGAAATTCAATTATAACAATCCAAAGCCTAGAGAAAGTTACCTAATAACATGTTCCTATTGGGTTATTTTTACGCGATCTAACACTGCTATATCCGCGATATTTCGAAACATATATTGAACTACAGTGAAAGATAGTTAATTCGACTTCAGTAATTTGAAGTTATGAATAATTCCAACTTTTGGTTCGGCCAAGTGTCTATCAAAGTCTGTGCATAGAAAAGCCCGCCGCTAATTCGAACCCAAGTAGGTTTCTCTACGGATAGTTTGTGCTACACGACACGGCGCAGACCGATTGGCTCATGACAAACGGCCAGAGAAACGTATTCGTTTCCCACACGCGAGGTTTTGCTGCCTCCTAAACGGAGGAAGAAGGTAAACTCTGACTTAAAACCACCTGAAATCCCCTGGCGTACGTGTTGAGAGACGTACTCCTTGCGGATTGCGTCAGTATGGACGCTAGTGCAGTGTTGTAAAGGGCGCTGATAGATGGACGTCCACTGAATTTTGGGGAGCGTGCTTGTACTTCGGTGCGCTGCATGACCCTATTCCATCTGCAATATCTGAATGTTTGCTACTGAGAACCTTCGGAGTTCTTCCTGCACAGTATATAATTTCATACAGAATGGCACAATGTCAGACAGGAATGACTCGATCAGCAACTCGCCCTTCGAGGACGGTGGCGGAACTGTTATGAACCTTCGAGTTGAGTTCGGCATTCTTAGTCGCAGTGGGGCCCACGCTCTCAGCTGTGAGAATTATTTCTGCTAAAAGTGTGAAATACCCGCAACGGTGGCTCAGAGGCTAAGGCGTTGCGCTGCTGAGATCTAGGTCGCGGGTGCTATTCCCGGCCGCGGCGGTCGCCTTTCTGACGGAGGCGAAAAATACGAGCGCCCGTGGGTGCGAGATTTCGGCGCATGATAAAGATACCGAGGCGGTCAAAATTAATCCGGAGCCCTCCACTACGGCGCGCCTCATCGCCTGCGTTGCGTCGGCGCGTTAAACGCTACAAAGTGTGATATAAGCGCACGAATGTGCCAAGTCACGTTCTAGTGTAGTGGGGTGCATATGATTGGGGCTGCGACACTTTTGTCGACCGCAAAGCTGTTAATAGCACCGGCAAAGAGTTTTTGTAGGTAGTAGTTTTCCGCCTTTATCCGAGATTTTTAAGGGCTATGAACGGGCTCTGGTGGAAGAGGCCGAATAAGTAACTGCTGCTTAAAAACTCAAGTGCACCTTGAAGGAAGATTTTGTTGGAAATAATTCCCTTTATTCTAAGTTACCGAATGCCCTTCAAGGTTACCCTGCATGGCAAATGACAGCTGTCACGATTAAAGTACCTGAAAAGTGTCAAGATGCTCGTTTTTGTTTGCTCCGTTTCTTGTTCCTTCTACGTCCTACACATGCTGTAATTTGCCTTCCGGTTGGGTACACGTTGTCGGCGGACGATCATCCACGTGTTTGTGGCGTTACCTTAAAATTTTTGTCTGCCTGATCTGGGCGTCGTTTTTCCCTAGGAGGCGTCTTTGACCTTGAGTGACAGAGGGGCGGGGTGCCTGAGAGCCCGGGCATACACGGTCCTTTACAGGCAGTAGGATTAAATACGTGCATGCTGCAGCAGCGATCGGGAAACTATAGACCATATTATCAGCAGGAACTGCACAGAGATACGACCGCCACGGGGCGAAGGGGAAACGACGTTGGCGGAGGCTTTGGGTTTTGGGGTTGCGGAGCCTCCATCTCATGGTCATAGAGGCGACGAAGAGGCGGCTGGAGTGGTGTTTGAGGAAAAGTAGGGAAGGGATGGGTACGTAGGCGGAATAATTATGCGGATTAGAATTTAGAACAGCAGCGGGATAAGAAAATGATGGGGGAGCTAGGGGAGTTTAAAACAGGGGCGGAATAAAAGACGCAAGTCAGTTGCTTACAACCGATGCCCTGATTCAAAGGGAGACTCACCAATCATCATTATCATTATCATCATCAGAAGCAGCAGCATAATAATAATAATAATAATAATAATCAATCAATCAATCAATCAATAATAATAATAATAATAATAATAATAATAATAATAATAATAATAATAATAATAATCAACAACACCAACATCATCATCAGCATTATGGGCATGTGCACCGCTGTGGGCCGTTCAATTTCTTTTTTGCTTCTTTTTTATTGCGTTAGCAATGAATAGGGCTCATTGGCAAAAGTATTCGCCGTTGGTCCGCAGACACAGCTCAGTCAGATGGACATACAACAAAACAGCTTGTGTGGACAGGCGTGACGTCGGTGATGTTGGCTGTGGCGTCGCTCATTACAGGCCTCTATCTGCTTGGCCGATGTGCGGAGGTCGAGGTGGTGGTGGCTCGAGCACGGTTTGCGTTTCTCTGCGTGTTTGGGACGGCTCGCGAATTTTTTTCGCAGACGGTGTGCAACAATCACCAGCTGCGGGCTCCTAAAGCGAGAACAGTCCTGGCATAAAGCGGCATATATAACACAAAAAGGCCTCTCTAAGTGCTCAAAAGCCCACATAGGCCCATATAGGCCAAATAGGCGGTAAAAAGCCCAAATAGTCAGAATAGACACTTATCCGCACTATAAACTGGAGCTCAACATCCCCGCTTGCCTTAGTTTTTGCTTATATGTTAAATAGGCTTGATACGGAATCAACTAAAAAAAGGAATATTGGCTTAACTTCCGGTATTTAGAAATTTACGCCGTTTGTTGGGTTGGTGTAAGCATGGATGAAGTACGAACATCATTTGGTCGTGGCCTTTCGTAACTCACCCAGCTTTATTTCTTCCACAAAACACGCTTCCCGACAGAAAAAAGCACGGAAGACATACAGAAAAGCTTCCACGTTTTTCGCTATAGTTACTTAATATGAGCCAGCACTAAGAACACGGTTTTGAGCGTTCAAAATGCACGTAAGCGGTCAAGTGATACAACCAAACGGATCTATAGCGGCTCCATTAGATAAGTGCAGTTGTCTTTCCTGGCTGTAGCTAAGATCGGCGGTTGCCAATCGCACAAACAAGATTCAGGGACGTCACAGAGAATTCCCCGGAAAGTGGCAATACCGCGTGGCCTCAAAGATAATGTGCTGGAAAGTGGCTGTAGAGTCGTGACTGCTTGCTGCACTATCTTTATTGTCTTGATTGTTTTTTGTAGTTTGCGATAAAATTCGTATGATTGTCATCGCTACAAAGCAGTAATCCAAACGAACCAAACTTGTATGTTTCACGTCATTGCATTTCATTTAACGTGCAGACTGGATTCCTTTATGTGACTTAATTTTCGTGGATTTTATTGACTGGTTGTTAGCGTCGTTCAGTTTTAGAAAGTATTCTAGCTACAATGAAAAGGCGCTTATAAAGCAGTACCTCGTCATATGGAACAAATGATGGGCTGAGTGAATGTCTTCGCAAGTTTCCACACACATCCCTAAATTCCTACACAGCCAGAGCCTTGCTACTCCAAGAACAACGAAGGGGCAGCACACCGCTTTCGCTGTAGTCTAGTCTTGCAGGCGTGAACGACGCAATTTTTTTCTCGTTTAAACACCCGTATACAACTGTTTATGAACTCAGCCTACGAGGTGAATGGACGGTAGTGCAAAAATATAGTGTTGCAGTCTTCAAGGGTCATTGTTTCTCCTCTAGAAATTTCTCGTTGACGCTTTAAAACAAAAGCAGCATCCTATCACTGCCTACGCCCCTTGCCTTGAGCATGGGAGCGGCTAGTCAAGTTATCGTGTACTGGAGAGCGGCGATTGTCTTGGACACGGTCCCTCTCTATAAAAGATATCGACAGCGGACATTGGAAAGGACTAGGCGTTGATCTTGCAAGCGCAGTCCGGCTGGTTTTGTCCTGCCCAGAAGTTGAAGAACGCCGCATCATGCACGGAAAGGTCGTTCTGACATGCTGCCTCGTCGGCCTGATTGTCCACGCGTCGTCTCAGGTTGGTCCACAGGTGTATGCCCAGAAAGCTTTATTAACAAGGTAGTGATATGTAGAAGGGTGTTGAGCATGATCCTAGGCACCGTCGGGTCAGGCGATGAAGTTTGGAAATTGTCGAAACAAATTATTGCACACTGCACACTGCTTTCTAAAATTTAGTCTAAGGCCAGTTGAAAAAATCTGCGCAGTACAAATAAAACACGTAATCTTTGTCACAGACAGGTAAAGAATTTCTTGAAAAATTTCGCATTGATTAACAATTAGATGAAGAGATGAATAACAGAGATTCATTCTTACGACTGAGTAACCCAGGCGTGGTTTTGGTCTGTACTAACCGCTAACAAACCCTTATCACTAAGTAAGAAGCACGAGAATTTACCTATGTGAAAGGTTTTTAGTACACCTAAGTAGGTTCATTTTATCCTAATGTCTTTATTTTTTTATCCTTCCTAGCTCCACAGAGCATCAGAGATAAACTTTTCCTCTATGCGATTTTTTAGTAAGGATGACCCGTGCGACCTTTCAAATCAAAGTATCGATAAAAAAGGGCAAATATTTTCACTGCGCCGATCACAGCCTAACGAGCCAAAGATTATTATCTTGGATCAAATTAGCACGTTTCTTGAAAAGGTTAAACACAGCTAGGTGGCTCGTCTGTCCGCTGCTAAATGAATTCTTTGAGCGTGTTGTCGTTTGAGGGTGGGCAAGTACCGCATGTGCACATATGGGTGTGTTTCAGCGCGAATGTAGTTGTACGGATCGAGTGCCGCTTTTCAGTCAGCATCCCAAACAGACACGAAACGTATGGGGGTTCATAGATATAGCGCTACAAAACTTTTCTTAACCGGTCCACGGCGACGATGGTGTTTCACTTTCCATATTTAAATGGCACATGCAAACGGGTATTGCAGCGCAAAAGGCATGGTGCCTGCGTCTCGAGAGACGCTTTTTGCGCAGGCAGCATCGCCTACAACGCATTGCTTGTAGAGAAAAGTTAGGCAACCTGGCATAGTCGATAAGACATTGGAAATCTAGCGGACACAAAGACGACGCCAACTGCTGCAGCGTTCTTTTGCAGCGACGCTGAAAATGTCTGTGTTTTGAGATATTGTGTCCATCAGGAAAATAACGCCGAAAGGAACTTTTTCGTCTCCAAAGCTAGTGTTCTCTCTTGCCTTCTTGAACGGTTCATAGAGTGGCGTTTTGGAAGGTGTTTTTCTCGTCACCACGCCATCATCTTACGTGTATGTATTTCCTGCATAAACACGAGCACATCCCCAGTAGCTCCTCCACGCGTGCACGTGAGTGCGGAATGGAAAGGGGAGACTGCACATGCCGTCAGGCTTCATATACTCACTCATAACATGCCCGTTCTCTGTTGGGAGATTTCAACGTCGACGTACCACGGCCCAATTCAACCTGACTGCTGTTCTTTGTGGCCGAGTGGTTTGGGTTGTGTTACCCAGAGAGTACGATTCCCACGACGCGAGAGAAAACAGGCAGCCCCATGTGTGGCTGCTAGATTAAAACCTCACTCCTTTCCGGTTTCATTCAGAGATTTATCTAGAAAGTATGCTAAATATGAAATTACAAACCAATGCGTTTTGTTTCGGCCACTCAGACTACGCTCAGCTTCGCTACTCATCCTTCTTCACAGAGTGAAAGGACACTGAATGTTTTTCTCAGTAGATCGCTTCCTCGTAACAGAGGTGAAATCTCATGCGCTAAGATATAAGTGATTGTCCTCTAAAACATAAATTTGATGACATTGCTGAAAACCATGTGAATCGACGGAAAAATTTAAATCCCCTAATTTACCATCGTTGCTTGTGGCGCATGTTCTGCAACACAGTTCTCTCAAAAATCTTATGATTATCTTTTACCGGTGCGCACTTCTTTCACATAGAGTGAATGATGCGATAAAGGGCGCATTTGTTTCTTTCCTAATTTTGCCCAAAAAACATTACTAACAGTTTGGGCCTGGTTGAGACTGTTGTCGCCAACGTCGCAACATCTTTAACGATGACGTCATTTCACGTCTCAGCCAAACGAACTGTGTGACAGGCCGTTTTTTTACGTCCATAGCTCATGATATGGCTGTTACGTCGGTAGCTTGATTATAGCGTTACACACAATAATACACATAAAAATTATCCACCCCTTTCTTTCCAGAGACACGTTAGGCAACACTGCCCATGATAACGAAAATGGAAGTAGCAAAATATAGTTCTACAGAACTTTTCGTTTTCCCTATCACTAAACACAGGTCTGACAAAAACAAAGTGTTTCTGGTTTTGAAGAAAGGCATATGAGCACAGCCTTGGCATGGAGCGACCATGTAAAGTTGTTGCCAACGTTCACAGGAGACTTGTTTTGTTCAAATACCTTTTGCTGAAAAAAAGGCAATAGTAAGCAGTGCAGTGCGCTTTCACTCGCTTCGACAACATGAAGAAAAGCAAGCAAGTAACCGGCTCTGTTCTTTCGCAGTGTTGATCGAAGTAGACCTATTAACATTTCAGGTGAAAGTCTTAAATAATCCATGGATATAAAAAACTTAAAAAACTGGGGTCCGAAGGCCGTAACAAAAAAATTCCCCCGCATTTCCCCGAGGGGGAGAATGTGAAAGTGCGAATGCACGGTTGTCGGCCCGCTTGCGGCGCTTGCGCTCGGCCCCCGCAGCCCACCGCCTCGCCGCCTTCTCTTCCATCTCTTCCATCGGGTTTGTAGTATCACGTGTACACCACGCAGTTATCAAGCCGCTATAACGCCGCTGAGTCGCCAACGCACGCCGCTGACGACGTAGTTTGAATGCGTTAAAGATATAAGGCGCGTCACTAACACTGATATCACCGTCGCGTCCGTGGCTTGGTCGGTAGAGCGTCGCGCTGCGGCCGCAAAGTCCTCGGATCGAAACCTGGCGCCGGATGCTGTTTCTTTTTTAAATATAGAGGAGCACTGCGGACGCCGCCGACGCCGCCGGCGGCGGTGGATGGTTTGGGGTCGCTTATAAAGTGCATTCGCACTTAAAAGGCGGCTACTTCGGAGGTTTGATGGCTTGGGTTCACATTATTGTAGCTGCGTTGTTGGTGCTTTGTGTGCACCGTGGAATGCTCTAAACGTACCCGCCCCTTTTACCTGGAGCAGCGCTGAAAAAAGCTGAGAGCGCTGCTCCAGATATGGCTGTGGTGGAGTCATGTGCAGAACGTGCACATAATTTGTTTTAACATGACTTGTTTAACGAGGTCCTCGAGCCTCGAAACTTCCTTTGTTATAAGCAATACTTCGTGAAAAGTTGGTATAAGTTGCTCCAGCTGCGCACTTCGAAGGAAGCGTGATTTTGAATAAAGCGATTTCGTTATAATAAGGGTATAACGTTTGTCAGGAGCCATTCGTTCCACAGCCCAATCTTGAGCGAAAAATCCGGCTTCCGGTATCGGAACACCTAATAGAAAAATGGCGCCTCCAGGAAACGTTCAGCAGCATTAGCTTCAACTCGGTAGCAGCCAGGGGTGGTCTTCCCAGTCAAATGGCCCAAATGAATGAGGGGGGAGGGAGAAAACAAGCAGCGGAATTCTCCATCGTAGTATACACTCTCCCATTGCAAGGCGACATGCACGCGCAGCGGCGAAACGTTCTCGAGGCAGATCGACGCCATTCAAAAGCATTAAGGCGAATGGCAAAGCATAGCATCTCCATCGCCCAAGATTGCACAGCTCTTTGAGGACTCGACGCAAATCATGGCATCTCGGGCGTTCAGGTGGACATTACGGCTTTCGTATTCACAACCCATAGGAAGTGCATAGGTGTCCCCTAGATTTTTAATATTTGTGTGTTTACTTCTTTGTTTATTTTTTACCTGGTAGTGAGGCATTACAATTTTGGTGGTGCTAGTTGTGACGCTCTTCATTATATAGCTCAGTGTCTTCGGCAAAATAAACATAGTTGACAGTGACCGCTCACCCTGTATATTCTTCGTCTGTCGTGCGTATATTTCTTGTGCTTTCTTACAAAGAATCCTCATCTGTCGTCTGTTCCTAAACTAGAGTTCAAAAATTTCGCTGCTCCCACGGCCACATCCCAATGCTGGAGGTGTTATTTAAATGGGTCGATAGTTTACTTCAAATGAGCTATTTTGACCTTTCAAGCTGGGAACCACTTTTCCTGGCTTCTATGAATGGGAATACAGCATCGCGATAATGACTGTGAGATAAGAATCCATGGAAGAGCATCTACACGCACTTTGGTATATTTTGTTAACTTCGTATTTATTTGCCCGTGTTTGGGTGACAGATGACAGTTTTATCTTGTTAACTATCTTCACAGTCATAATACGCGTGGTTATTATCGAAGTACTTCTTTCGGTTCTAACATGTCGCTTCAAAAGAAGAAATATGTGCTAGTGTGTTTCGTGAAAACTCAAAAAAGCTGCATTGACTGTGATTGCCAAGTCACTAAAGCAAAATTACACGCTCCGCTCGTGTAATGTCAGAGCCTTGCATTGTGTAGCTAGCAATGTGTTTGTGGTCACATTATTAGTTCGGATGTACGTTTTTCTTTCATCTTTATGCCCACGAATTGTTTGTGTTAGCGTCCTTTACTGTGCTTTTATAACCCACCCACGCTACCAGCCGTGCCTACATACAGTTTTAAAAAAAATCTAATGCGCCAATAGAAACAAGGGCACAAATAACGGCAGCATCTCCCTCCGTGGATGATGCCGAGGGTGCGCGGAGTATCGGACTCGAAACGACATCCAAGTTGCACCCCGAGTGACATCCGATTTGCGCCCCGACCGTCATTCGATTTGAGCCGTGAGTTGCAGCTTGATTGTTCCATGAATGAAACTGCAACCCATGGCTCAAATCAAATTTCGCTTGATTTTCGCTCGATGGTGGTGTGAGCACGAATGGACGCGGACGGACATTGGAAGGTCCTAAGGTACTCGCACCGTTACAGGCGAGTGAGTAAGCCGTTTGACTCTGGCGTACTAACTCGCGGTCATAGCCCAATGGGTAAGACGACTGACACTAGTTCTGTCTGATCTACCAGACACAGGCTCGAATCCTGTCGGTGCCTGTGGGACTTTTCGCGATTGCAAATGCTATGCGCACGGACGCGGACGGACATTGTGCGGTCGTAATGTGCTCCGCACCTAAAAGACGAAGGGACGAGCGCTCACTTCCAACTGAATTTAATAACAGAGACGTTGTTTCGTTTTTTAAATGCAGAAAATTGAAAGACGGAGTGGCAAATGTGTGAGCCAGGCGTCGATCGCATTGTCCCAAAAAGAGAGATTTCCTTTCCAACACGTGCTGTACATCGGATATGACTTGACTTGGTGTCTGCGTGCAGATTGTACCAAGTGCGTGAACGCGTGTTGACATACTGGTATGCTATAAGGGGTTATATGTTTTTTTTTTCTAATTGCTGTTCTATCTTTCATTTTTTACTGGTGTTAACATGAAGAATGCGCATTAAAGGCGAGAAGTTTGTCATAATAAATTCAGTTGGAAGTCAGTGGTCGTAACGCCAAACGCCATCTTTCTGTGTCGTTTTTATTCGTGCTGTAGCTATTTTCCTAAAATGAACTACCGACTCGCCCAAGAGTACACTTTGTAAAAAAACGTGCAGCTATATATATATATATATATATATATATATATATATATATATATATATATATATATATATATATATATATATATATATATATATATATATATATACATATATATATATATATATATAGATTTGATTGGGGTTCGTTTTTTAAAACCGAAAGCTTTCTTAGTGGGACCAATGACGTTCTGTCAAGAAACTAATGCATTTCCCCAGACCTCTGTTAGTCGACCTGAAGTCTGATAAGATTCCCGGACACACGGCACGTGCTTGAAACCGGGTTTCCGTTGTATCAAAACGGCTCCTTGTAAGTCGCGATAAAGGAACGGTTCTAGGTAACACAATACACGAATCGATCGTGAAGAAGGAGTACAATAATATACCTTTATCTCATCAACCATGGGTTAATTGGCATATTCATGAGAAGTCGTGGCCGTTACTACACCAGGGTGGCCAGTCCTGCTCTGGTGAGGGAGTGCGTTACCGGCCATGGTCGCAGGGTTCAGGCCGCACCCCAAGCCCCATTCTGCAATTCCATCAGTACAGGGATTTTGTTTTAATCCGGTGGGAATAGTCAGGCACCGGGATTCAAACCACGGTCCTTCTGCACGCGAGGCGGATGCTCTACCTCGATGCCACCGCTGTTCTCAATCCAACGTTTCCTATCAGAACGTTCGATTGGAAACAGGTGGGAGTAGGGGTTAATGGAGAATACCTCAGTAACCTCAGATTTGCTGATGACGTTGCCTTGCTAAGTAACGGAGGGGACAAATTGAAAAGCATGCTTTCTGCACTGGACAAACAGAGTAGAACCGTGGGCCTGAAAATTAATATGCAGAAAACCAAAGTAATGATCAATAACCTCATGACAGCACAGCCGCTTGAGATTGGTGGCGAGGCAGTGGAAGTGGTAAGCGAACATGTCTACTTAGGCAAAGTTGTGACCCCGGATCCCAACCATGAAGCAGAGATAATGAGAAGGATAAGAAAGGGGTAGAGAGCATAGGGCAGACATTCTCAGAAAATGAATGGCAGCCATCCCATTGTCCCTGAAGAAGAAAGTGTATAACAGCTGCATCTTACTGGTACTCACCTATGAGCCTCCAAGAAACTTGGAGGCTCACTAAGAGGGTTAAGCTTAAATTGAGGACGACTCAGCGAGCAATGGAACGTAAGATGATAGGTGCAACATTAAGGGACAAGAAGAGGGCGGAGTGGGCCAGGGAACAAACGCGTGTTAAGGACATATTAGTAGCAATCAAGCAGAAGAAATGCACGCGGGCACGGCATGTAATGAGAAGGCTAGATAACCGTTTGTTATTAGCGGTAACAGATTAGATCCCTACAGGAGGCAAACGTTTCAGGGGGCGGCAGAAAGTTAGAAGGGCAGATGAGATCAAGAAGTTTGCGGGGATAAATTGTCGCAGTTAGCACAGGACCGGGCTAATTGGGAATTGATGGGAGAGGCCTTTGCCCTGCAGTGGGTGTAGATAGGCTGGTGATGATGATGATGATGGATTGGAGTGGATTGGATTTGATTAGACTGGATTGGATTGGATGGAATTGAATTGATTGTAAATTAATTCAATGGAAATGAGTTGGATTGGATTGGATTGGAAATCGTTTTAGCAGCAGTAAGCATGATAACTAGCTAATCCTAGACAACCAGGAAACCTAAGAATAACCAGCTGAACCATAGCTAACGCTACATATATCCTGGCGTAGCCAAGCTAAGGCAGTCCTTTTGTTTGTCAATGAGTCTAGGATATAGCAGCACACGCGTCCCCAGTCACGTCTCGACACTGTGTACTAAACGTAGAAAGCTGATAAGAGAGGGGCGGACCTAACAACAATGCTCTTTAACGCTTCACCTTTGGCGGTTACTCCACCTTATCTCAAGGAGCAAACACTCCTCTTGACTTTCTGCAGTGCAGGGGCGTGAAACCTACTCATTGTCTAATTGTCCCGCTACATGTGCCCACTCGTCATTGAGGGAGTCGGTCTAGACGTGTTACAGTGAGGAATGTTCTCAGCGGCCTGGGTTCCACTCACTGTTCTTGACCCGCCTAGTGTCTGTGTTGCGAACAATCGAGTTTTGCGTGTCGTTCAAGGCCGCGTTCCATGTTTTCAGTCAACATTGAGAAGCGATATGGACCAATGTCAATGTCCCGCCTTATCTCGCGTTCTCTCATTGTCCTCTGACAAGGAGCACGTCCTAGCATTGCCAAATCGCGCAAACACTTCAGACGCCACAAGAACGTGACAATTGTTGGACGCTGTATTTTCCATCGGAACTAATATACCTCGAATGCGTTGGAAATAATGTTTTTTCGAAGTTCCGGAATAATGTTTTTCGAAATAGGTATACAGCGTAGGTTTTATTTTCAGTCTAAAAGCAAAAACCTTAAATTCAAGAGGTTTTAAAGTGGGGAGAACATGCCTTATTTCTTTGCAAGTGAGGAATAAAAGAAACTAGTTCTCGCCATTCGTTCGACTTTATAAACGCACGCTTGCAAGTCGTGATAAAAATAAGATCTTCGTGGGAGCAATAAATATAAATTATGGGTGCGTGTCCACTGCTTCTCCAAGAATGATTCTCCAGGCTCGCTACCTTGGGGAGTCTTCAAAGCCCACTCAGGTTTCGTGAATTTCGACAACCACAACTGGGCTCTTAAAAGTGCGAAGTGGGGGCAATAGCCACCTTACCCCAATAAAAGTTTTTTTTTTTCTTTTCAAGAACGGCTCCTGCCCAGTACGTTCGGTTCGGCGCCCAGGCGAGTTGAAAAATTAATGTTCTCAGGCTGTTTTCTGGCTTTGGTTTCCACACAGAGAACTCTGGCTTATGTCTTTTCTTAAACTGTCGATTTCTCTACAAAAGTAACTTCATTTTCCAAATATTTACCCGTGTACACTTAATCATTTTGTCCGTTTTGGCCTTTTCCTTAAACGTTTTTCGGAGCCAAGCGCTCTCATGTGCAATAACTGTTAAGAGAACCAATAAACTAGCGACGGAACTATCTACAGGGGAATTTTCATACGTTGCCTAGCAATCTTCGTGGATTCGTGCATGCTATTAGGGACACACATAACTGTGTATCATATAAGGTATGACCGCTGAAATTAACGGGAAAACGCCGACGGGAAGCGAAAGACCGCTGTAGGGTAGTAATTGCAAACAGTTGTTCGTGATTAATATTATAAGAACAGATAATTGGTATTATAAATCTTCTATATATAATTAAAATTGCCATAATTTTGTTTCTTAGTTTTAATAATTATTTGTTCCTATGTGTTGGACACATCGGCGTTAAAGTCTCGGGTTAAAGACACAGTAATAGTTAGTGGGCATGGGCTGGTCACGTAACCAGAATGAGGAACAACAGGTGGACCCTCCATTTGGCAGACTGGCTGCCAATTGACCGCAACCGCACTAGGTGTCGGCCGAGGACTCATTGGCGAGGTGACGTACGAAAATTTTGGGGGAAAACATGGACTCAGCTGGCACTGGATAGGCGTGGTTGGAAATCTTTGGGAGAGGCTTTCGTCCTGCAGTGGACACAAACAGCCTCATGATGATGATGATGATGACTAGCTTGAACATTCGAACGGCACAGCGTCTCCACCTGTGTTTGAATTAAAAAAAGTTCGAACTAAGGAATGTACAAAAAAACGCACCATGCGATTGTGGAGCAGTTGAGCACGTCAGCAACTGAACGCTTCAAAAAGACCGCGATTGTAGGCTACCTTTTATCCTTGAAGACGAAAGCCAGCACTTTTTTCACTAACGAGCAAATGTAGCGGAAACCCACCTCATCGCGTACTCCAAAACTAAAGACGAGACGGGCGGCCTTCCATGCGGTCATTACTCCCGAGCGATGGCTGCGCTGGGGCTTTGTCGCCACCCCCTCGTGGTCACTGGCAGCGACAGGTTCTACGTTGCTGCCCTCAGAAATGGCGCCATCTGTTAGCCCGCCCCACGCTCTGAACTTCACCCACATAGATGTAGTCCCCCAAAAAAGTTCATCTTAACGTCCGGCATTGGGGTTCTAGATTGCTTTTACCCGATTTAACTGCTCTTTCTGTCGTTCGCTCCTTTCCAAAGTCCTCATGTGTAAGCAGCGGGGACATTTCTCAGCCGTTCGGCAGGTCCCAAAGTGCCAGGGCGTTAGCGCGAAGCTCGAATTACTCGTGGCGGAGGCCACTCAAATTAAAGTTAATTGGCTTTTCGATACATAGGTTTGTATGATGACTTGGTTAGACCAAATCAAAAACATTTCGAATTATCCTGAAATTCGATTGGTTGAAGTTTAAATAAGGAGCTTTCACAGTATTTGCGTGCAACTCTGCATGGGATTATCGGGAGGCCACGGCAACGACTGAGAGCCACATTTATAAGATCCTCACAGAGAAATTCTTCAGTTTTGTTTTTAGCTGTGTAGGGAGTATTTTATATGGACTCCCATTGCGTCAATGTGGAGGTTGCTTTTAGGGATTCAAAGGCGATTATAGTGAATTTTTTCGCGTTTTTATTGAATATCGCAATGACACAGCCTCTGTTCACTTCCGTCGTGTGGTTGAAAAGTCATTGAAATATAGTTATACTAACGCACTCCTCTTGCATGGTTGTGATAGGGCCCGTATGTTGCTTTATAGGAGCCCAGAGTGAGACTCAATGCGCATATCATGACATCTAATGGTCTATTTTACCAATTCATGTGCAATTCATGCATTCTAAAACATAAGACGCGATTGCGAAAGGGAGCTGAGCCAATTGTTCTCGAATTTTGTACTTTCAATATGGACCTAACGGTGGGACACTCGACACTGGAACGCCGGGCGCTTGCTTTGATACTTGCCATGTCAGTTTGTATATGCGGTAATGGTTTTGCAAGTTTTACTTTCATGCAATTGCATATAAATGCCGCTGAAGCTTTCTTCCAGCGCAAAAAGCCGTTTTAGAAATATGCGTCGATCTTCTCAAAGCTCACGGTAGCATGTAAAGGACGCTGCGAAGCAAATTAAAATATTTCCGTTTCCTTCGCTGGTGGTCTTACGGCGTATAATGTCATTGTGTAGTGGGTGATATTGCGATAAGGTGTGCATGACTTTCTACAGTGAGGAAGGCGCGTTACGCGTAGCCACGCGGACGATTTTTGCTCACTAATCACGCAATAGAAGAAAAGCGCACCAACTAACATTGCGCTCTGCGGGACTCAAGATAATTTCCAGGCATGGAAATTTTCTCTACTCGCCTGAGTGTCCTTTTCAGATTTCCGATAGATATTTTTTTCTTACCTGTTTGGATGTCTTACGTTGCGCCGCTATTAGGTATTTTGTTTGTGAATATAAAAATCACTCAATCTTTGCATGATCTAACAAGCAGAAACTCGAAGGGTATTATCATTCGTACAACACTTCTATATAAAAACAGCTTAGATGGTTTTTGTGGCCACAAGTGTCAGGAAACGTTACATCGATGCTACAAATACAACAGCTGGATATTATTGACTCCACGTGGAGTATTCATACGCTTTTGGTGGGCACTTGGCAGTGGAAACGATTGGTTGTGTAACGGAAATAATGTTTAGAGGTACAGCCCACTCTCTCGAAGGTTCTACAATATGAGGAGCGAACGACTCCACGAGACCCTTCAATAATTGCTTATTCCCTTTTTCTCTCTCATAGACCACCCCGAAATTCGGAACACATCAGGCTGGCACTGAAGGTAAGAATGCATTATTTGTTTCAGTGCACAGGAATATCACGTAGTTCAGAAATGTGGCGGTCGGCGTCGAACACCTAATGAAGGGGTTAAATGTTGAACACTGGTAATACAAATACGCTGAAAAAATAATTAAAGTAGTTCTGAACTATACAAAACTAGTATATAGAACTCGCTACTGGAGGGCGCATCATAAGTTCAAGCACTTAAATGAATGTCTGTGCTGCAGTAGTAAAAACGTGTGTAGAAATATAGGGCCCGATATGACCACATCGTATTACAGCTGTATTTAAACTGTCTTTTTTTTAATTTACGCCAGAATCGCACTCATACTTTATAACCAGTGGAAACAAGCCCGTGATTGAGTCGGAGTGAACATGTTGGAGCAACCTTCTTGCTCAGTACATATAAGCAGCGTAGGACGTAAGCGGAGTGTATGTCTTAAGATTTCAGAGGCACACCAGTTAAGCGCGAAGAAAACTCCCGACCTAGACGGGACCAAGAATTTTTCTAGACTCAGCAGTACACTATGGTCTCAGGCGCACTCGTACGTGTTTAATAGTTTCGGAGACTTTATGGTTAGAAACACTAAATTGTGAAACGGCCGCACATACATGAGGCTTCTTTAGCCAGACGTTCAGCACGCTGTATAAAGCTACCATTTTTTTACAAATCGTGTGCGATTGCTAAGATTGCTGTAATTTCTGTTTTGTAGCGTGAGCTACACTGGCCGAGGTTGAGCGGTTTCGCGTGGCTCCTAGAGAGCCGTGCTGCGCATGCGCGGGGAGCAGTGACGTTTCACTGTGCGCAGCTGGCGCGCCAGAGCCGACGCTACCCCGACTGGATTAGATTGCATTGAATTGTATTAGATCAGATTAGATTAGATTAGATTAGAAATCGTTTTAGCAGCAGTAACACGATAATCAGCTAATCCTAGACAAGCAGGAAATCTAAGAATAACCAGCTGAACCTTAGCTCACGCTACGTATATCCTGGCATAGCCGAGCTAAGCTACTGCTAAATTTTTTCATCGTGGTTGTATGGAAGGCGTTTTCATTTTACAAGCAATTCATATATCATTTTAACGTGTTGCTTTGTTGCGCAGCAGTCATAAGAATTGCTCTGGTGCGTCTAAAACACGACAGATCCATTTTGTAATTTTATGATTTTGTCGTTTCCTCGCAGCGAGAGACCTAGCCCCCCAGAATGTGTTTGTACTCACCAAGACTGACATTTGCCTGCACAGCCTTGGTATCGACCCTGCCAATGTGAAGGCCAATGTGTTTTGGAAGGCGCCGAGAATTGTGGAGAGCCCCATCGTCGCATACGCAATTCACGTCATAACAGAGACAGGATACGACATCACGATTCGTGTGGATTCCACCATCACGGAGTACCCTGTGGACATCTTCCAGTGCTGGGAGGTGTACATGGTCAGGGTAGAGGCCGTGTTCGAGTCGGGAGAGTCCGCCGTATCTGCTGCAACGGTGGTGCATGTGACCGATGAGAGTAAGTATTTTTCTAGGCGATTGTTATTCATTATTGCGTTAACAATTAAAACATTTATGAGCAATATAGTGGTGTCGCCAATACATTAACACAAGCGAGAGAGAGCGACGCAGTAGAGTGGGCAAAGTATCGTAGCTGCCGCGGCTTGAAGTCACCGGATAATCTGAAATTCCAGTTGCCCGACTAAGTCTGGACGTGTTCCGCTAACGCTTTTACGCATTGAAGCTTACGACAGAATGTCGTGCGAAGTCACACGCTCGTCATACAGTCACCCACACACATAGTGAAAAAGTGCCAACATTTCAGCTTTGTGTGCGGGGGGGAGCGGGGGTTGTGAAGGGATGAGTGTGTGTGTGTGTGCTTGTGAGGGCGTGAGTGTGTGGCTGTGAGGGGTGAGTGTGTGCGTGTGTGTGTGTGTGTGGTTGTGAGGGGGGAGTGCATGGCGCGTCGTCTACGTCACGGCTGTGTTTAGTGTACAGGCGCTTGTTGTTGTGTTTCATTGCTCCTCAATAAAATTTAAGTTGTTTGTAAAGTTGTTCACATGGGGGATAAAATCCATCCGCACCCTCCCCGAGCGGCGTATCCCGTGATACCACGTTGCGCCTCCGTGCGTAAACATGACGGACAGCAGGTAGATGCGCGGGCAGCGGGCCCTCAAGAGCGGCGCCGCTGAGATCAGGGACGCGCTCGACGGGGATTTTTCCCTGCTAGCGAAATGCTTCTCTACCGTCTGGCAACTTGTGTCCGTCGCTTTTCGTGACTCACTCTTGTTTGAGCAGATGACTGATACAGTAAACAAGGCGGGCGCAAGTTTCTGGCAATCGGTAGATGTTGCCAACGCGCCAATTCACCACACCCTATATTACCGGCATAGGAAAATCAGATAACAGCGAGTCATGGAAGCAGAGTGGCCAGACGGGCGAGAAGCATTCCGCCAGGGATCGAAGCTGGGATCGTCTGTACAGCGTATACAATTCGTCCTCGATTCCAGCAGCACCGCTTCAACGTGCCCGCAGCGTACGCTTGTGCCGGCTGCATCACACGTATACAAAGAGGCGTGAAGTGCTGGCACGTGATGTGCGGCGCGGGAAGAAAGCGGAAGGAGTTAAAAACCTGTAGAGCTTGTGCTCTCGTGTTCTTGTCTTCTCTTCGTCTCGTCAAGTTTGCGTGGTTCTAGCATTGCGAATCTATACCAAGTTGTTTAGTTCTCGACCCTGTTGCATAAAAACACATTGTTGCAAAGCCAACGCTCTTGCGAATATTCTGCAGCTAATAGCTGCGAGTCTTATCTACCAAACATTTCCTATAAACAATTATAAGGGACTTGCCTGCAAGGACAACTGTATAACATGACGAGTTTTATTCGCAATTGAGAATATGTCTGCTCACAATGAAGTTGCAAATGTTCTATAGTTTCCATCTAATTCCTATACATTAGCTTGTACGGGAAATAAACAGTCGTATGCAAGTGCTTCTTTCATTACTTCTGGTTTTGACAGTGGGCTTGATTTTGTACGCATGCAAGCACGCCCAGAGCTCTTTCTTTCTCTCTCTCTCTCTCTCTCTCTCTCTCTATATATATATATATATATATATATATATATATATATATATATATATATATATATATATATATATATATATATATATACTTTCTTTCCAAATTCTTTATCTGTTTCACTGACCTACCATATCCTCCCCTTTGCTTTCCGAGGTTTTCTTGACTGCCAACCCTTATTTCTATATATATATATATATATATATATATATATATATATATATATATTTAGGGAGCAGTTGAACTTTTGAAGATGGTAGAGAACACAAGAAAAGAAAACTTTGAACAAGGTAAAAGCACGATTGTTGCCAACGTTTCAGCAAAGAGACCTGACGAAAGCAAGTCTCTTTGCTGAAACGTTGGCAACAATCGTGCTTTTATCTTGTTCAAAGTTTTCGTTTCTGATATATATATATATATATATATATATATATATATATATATATATATATATATATATGGAAAAGCAAAGGGGAAAATATGGTAAGTCAGTTGTTAATCTGGAAACAGATACAGTATGTTTAGAAAAGAAAGAAAGAAAGTGGAGAAAACTATGCCCCCCGGGTGGGGTCCTGGCCCGAGACCTCCAGAATACGTGTCTGGTGGAATGACCACTTTGCTACCGGCGGGGTTTTCTTTCTTTAAAAAAACCTGCATGTGTTGCAAGGCTGATAAATTACTTACCACATTTTCCCCTTTCCTTTACATATATATATGTGTGTGTGTGTGTGTGTGTGTGTGTGTGTGTGTGTGTGTGTGTGTGTGTGTGTGTGTGTGTGTGTGTGTGTGTGTGTGTGTGTGTGTGTGTGTGTGTGTGTGTGTGTGTGTGTGTGTGTGTGTGTGTGTGTGTGTGTGTGTGTGTGTGTGTGTGTGTCATTACCCAGGTGTCATGGCTGCGAACTTTTGCCTGCAGGTGCACCATTTCTCCCTCAAGGTTTGAGTTACATTGAAAGCCGGCGGCTCTGCAAGCTCTCAACATGTGGTTCGGACTCCATCCAGCTCTCGTGGAGGCGGCCACAGGTTGGGAGGTATAACGTTACAGGCTACGCAGTCACCGTCAGTACCACCCTAGGCAAGCGCGAATTCTACTCGCTGGCTCCAGCAGATACCACGTTCCTATACGACAACCTCAGCAGCAACGCCACGACGTCTTTTGGCGTGAGTGCCAGAACAATTCTGGACGTCGGGCCCACGGCTCACTCGCACGTGAATTTCACCTTTCCGCCCGCCTACGTCACCTGGTCCAGGGAAAACAAAGGTGAAAGTTCGGTCTACGAGGAATCACACTGTCAAAACCTTCATTCATGAAATTAGTGCGTTTTTACATAAGGAGTAAGCGGAAACAGAGGTGGTACCTTTGCAACATGTTTACAAATTACTACGTTTAGTAAAGTTTTCCGTGAAAGGAGAAAAAAATGGCTCTGGAGGTTTATATTTTCTCCGAGCCAGTATACCGCAAGAACAGCGAAGGTAACATTGTCTTAAGACAGTTTCACCACTTGTTTGTTCAAGCACACTGCTGCACATTAATCTCGCCGCAGGTATATTAGTACTTAAACGAGGAAATAAAATCCATTGTAGCTCCTTTAACATTCGTAAAAATAATTTATTTGCCATTGTATGTAAAGGGAGTTTTTGGTAGCATCCGTGACACTCATATTAAAACAAATAGGAGTCCCAAGGAGCCCTCTCGGTATGCGGAAATTGCTGCGCACTTCTCAAGTCAGTCCCATTTAACCGACAAGCTGAGAGAGCCCCAGCAGTTCGGAATCACTTCAACTGATAGTCATCTAGCTTTTAAGCATTTCTTCGGCGTTAGTGATCCGGACAATGTAATGAACTTTTTTTGAGTACTAATTTTGGCATGCACGAAGGCATCGGCGGTGCCTCATAGAGCACCCAGTGTTAATATTTGAAACTGTATTTTGGTTACACTCCTCGAGCAAGGTGAATGGCCGGGCACTGAATTTATATTCAGTCAAATTCATTAGAATTCATTACCACATCTTATGGAATCCAACAAACTGGCAAAGCTCTCGCATTTATTCATCTGAGCTTTGCTACTTCTTAAGGTCTGTGTTTATAAAGAACACTGTAAATAAGAATTAAAGCTATGAATACGTACAACATTCTGGAGCTCGAGGTCTACACTGCCCTAACCACAGCATCCATTACCAAAATTATAGCTCCTGAACTGGGTGGTTTTTCATCCAAAATAGTATCTCTAATGTTCTGATTGCCGCGTCCTACAATGCTATTCCACATTAAATTTGGCGCCTCTGTGGATGTTTGTGACTTGCGTGAAGAATCGCGGCCATAATTTAGAGAAACGTCAGAGCGCTAGGTATTAGCTTGCGCCGTCAATCGCAGCAACGATTATTATTTTGTTCCAATTTTGCTCCGGATTTTCGCAAGAGCTGGCGTGACTGTTTCTGTTGGAAATTTTTGTTTCCGTGAATAACCAGTTCTGCTCCAGAAGAATGTGTGAGCAAAATAGAGTTCGCGCAAAGCATGAGAAAGGCGAGGAATACACCACCTTTGAACGTGGTTGCATTATAAAAGCATTAAACAGAAAGGCATGCCTCCAAGAGCCAAATTGTGGCATATGATAGAGCAAAATTCGGTGTTACGTGTATACCAATCTCCTCATCTTCCCAAGTCTTGCATGGTGTTTCAAATCGCTTGCGGCTCCCAAAAGCCCAACATTACAATTATAGGATATCATTGGATCAAATTGTTTTCTTTTGTAATATATGCCTGCCCTCAAGGCACATATTCTAAAGCGTATACTACCTATGCAGAACTTCCGAAGTGGTGTGACCAGTGGGTGATACAAATTCAGGATACTTTCTTCAGCTTGAATCACACACTTAAGATTTAGATGTGCGTCTTGTGGGCCTTCGATTTTACACAGTAATTCTGCTTTGTAAATATCAATAAGCATACTATTGAGAACGTCTTTTCGAGTGTTTTTTTTATTCCTTAATTGCTCAAACACTGTCCAAAGTCACGTTTTTATGAAGATAAGTGTGCTTTCTACCATTGTGCAGCATAGAGTTGGTAGTTTTATTTTCCAAAAAGCTAACTCCGCAGCCTCCTTGAGCTCAAAAAGATGAGGAGCTGCTACTGTAGTCTTTCAAAGTTAAACTACTAAAACACGCGAATTGAATAAATTAGAACTATCGTTGCATTTTGTATCGGACTTTTCTATGAATGATCTATTGATTATGATGTTTAAAGCACTGACACTACAGAGACGATTAGGTTCGCTGTTGTGCAGGACTCCGGATTAATTTGAAGCAGTTGGGGTTCTTTAACGTGCGCCGAAATCTCGAACACACGGCCGTTTTCGCTTTTCGGCTCCATCAGAAAAGCGGCCGCCGCGACCGTGAATCGAACCAGCGTCTTTGTGCTCGGCAGCACAGGGCTTTAGCCACAGAGCCACCGCGGCGGGTTATTCTATCAATTGGACCCACAAAACAAACGCTCAGTGTGCTAAACTCTATGTACAGGAATAGTCGTACATATTTGTGAGGTCTTCTAGGCCGCCTATATGAAGTACATTTTTTTAAATTATTCCCGAATATTACTGCGTTTTGTTTTTGCTCACTGAGACTTTATTTGTTCCCGCACAGCGTACATCATTCCTGCTCCAAAAACCGTAAGTTATTTTTTATACTTTCACTGCTATAAGGCTGGCATTGTGATAAACCAGATAATAAAAATTCGGCATGACATGAAATCTTTTATGTGCGTTGTCGTCCCGGATTCAATAAAATCGCGAGGACAGCCATGCATTAACAATACTACAGTGAGTGAGAAAATGTTAGTGTACATTTTCCGAACAATATATGTTCTCTCGTTATGGTGTTTTTTGTATTGTTAAGATGATATTTGGAGTAAGGGAGCTTTCTGGTACCGATTTCGAGTGTTTACTGAATTTAATTTTCATTTTATACAGTTGAGCCTCGGCTATCTCTATTCTATGGCCAACCGCCAAAAAAAACAAGAAAGTCAAGAATATTCAATTTTGTCCTTGACCCAAACGCTCACCTTTCTCGTGGTAGACGACTCACCTGTCGGAAAAGACGCATGCATCTCCTGAATACCACTTCACGACGACAAAAATTTCCTCGAAGGCGACGAAAAGTTACACCACCGCCAGCGAAGCATACCGGTCTACCACTCCACCCACTATCGATGTCTCAACGCACGGCATCGATGCCACAACTTCCTTCGATAATGGTAGGTTTGGACACTCGTTACGTGTAGCGTTTGTTTTCACACAACCTATAAAACCCCATCCTCTACCAAAAGCTTCAGGTATGCTAGCTGCATTTGTGATCGAAATATCGCAATTTAGGGAAACGCATATTCTCACCTTCAGTGTCTCCTGAAATTGCCGCGTTTCGACAAATCTTTTGGCGGCACCTTACACGAGGAGGGACACTTCTTTCATTCAAGGAGACAAAATCACCGCTAGTCTACTGAAGACAAAAGTATCACCACAAAGTAGAGGGAGTATACAGGGAGTAACGCATATGATGTATTGATATTTTGCTCGACGCTCTGAAGCTAGGCCTGGTGCGTGTTAGCAGGCGTGGATGGGCGTGGTGGGGATCTGAAAAGTGAACAGTCGTCTCGACCGACGGGCTTGAAACAGGGTAGACACATAAAGGGCGTCGACCTGAAAGATCCTCCGTTTGTGTGTTTCATATATTGGAAAAGCTATATGCTGTGTGTGCATTACTGCATCGCTGGTTGAAAACGCGCAGGCTTCGGTGTAAATAGAGGCCGCTGCGAACGTTGTCTGCTCGTTGGCGTGACCTACCAAACGTTGTAACGCTGCGTGTTGTAATTAACAGTAATATTCAAACTTGATTGATTGATTGATTGATTGATTGATTGATTGATTGATTGATTGATTGATTGATTGTAGAGTTTAACGCGCCAACACAACGCATAACTCACCGTAAAATGACCACCTCCGAAAAATCTGATACAAGTGCAGTTCAGTTTCTTTAACTTCGTTTCCTGAAGGAGATAATTGTTTCAGTGTTCAAAAGCACTGAAAAAGTGGGACTCATGTATTACTGACATCTTTGCAAAGTTTTAATTTCGTTCCTAATTATATCCCTGGAAACAATTTCTAAGAGTGGCTAATTAAACTTTCACACACATCTTCTGTGAGCACGTGAATTGTTAGCCGGGTAGCGGGTATGAACTCGGCATATCAGGACATGTAGAGTTCCTTGGAGAAGTATAGGCAGTTAAATGGACATCGAGAAAAGGCTGCGGCAATAAAACCTCCGTGGAAATTGGGCCATCGTTTTGTGACGTCCTGCAAGTCGGCTGTAGAATTTTATATTACCCCTGGGCAGATCTGGGCTCTGAAGTTAAAAAAAATTACTTCCTATATGTTTGCAATTACACGAAATAATCACAACCACAAAACAAAAATATGCTTGTAACAAGGAGGTTGCTACAAAATACAATAGGCAAAAACTTACAACGAATAGGCCGCTATAATACGCCCATATATAAGACTAACAAATTATTATCAAGAAAGCCAATTCCGCGCACCGTAATTTAATAGGCTCAGCGAGTCAAGCAAAAGAAAATACGGCTTGTAATTGGCACAGCAAACGAGACAACAAAAATAAACTGTCTGTTTTCAAGTTTGAAATTAGGTTAAACAAAAAGTAATTTTTGTCTGCCGTTGTGGGGCTCATCATCCGAAAAGCTGAATACCGTAAAAATGCTCGTCACTGTAAATAAAAAAAAAACACAGACACACGGGTGTGTTACTTTCAGTTTAGTAAGTTTTAATACTAGTGCACGCTTTTTTATTGTTAAATGGCAGGAAACTGTTAATCGTAATAGTTATCGTGATACTCGATGCCCATGGTCTAAATTCTATGCCCTCTTCGATTTGCCACTGCTGAGCAGTTCGCGGACAGCTCACAACGTTTCGCGGAATGAAAACTCGATTGGAAAATGTAACGCAGAACTGCCCTGGAGCGGTTCGGGGTAGTCTAAAATAACAAATGAAAGAGTCGTTTTATCCATACAATGGTGTAACATGAAGCCAACGGGCCAAATTATCTGGGGAGAGGGTTTACCTCTTCTGTTTCCCAACCATATAGGAACGGGAATAGCGAAATAAATGCAGTGTGGTAGTGTGTCGGTCAGATGTAACTAATAATTGTGAGAGTTTGGGCGCGTTGGTACTACATTGAATTCTGCGTAGCCTGTCCCTGCAGCCACTCTCTTTCTTCCTTCGTCTAATTGCTCCCGCTGTAAGCAAAATTTCAGCGGTGAGATGTATGATTTATGACTATCAATGGCGCACTTACGTATCTTCTTAGATGAATATACGAGCTGATTTCTCAGTGCATATCAAAAATAGACGCCTACTCCATCAGATTGTTTATAAATGCGGGATGCGCACAGCGGAGTGTGTCTGAGCGTCTGCAATACCATATAATTTGCACGTCCCCACTATACCTAGCAAAAGGAAACTGTCGCAGTTGTGGGACACCAACAACATTTGCTTAAAATACTCAAACTTGGCAGTATCCACAAGAGAACACATCGTTCAACAAAACAAAAAAGAACGTTGGGAGTACTCTGTCCCGAGGACTTGAGAAATAGGATTCCCCATGAGAGCCCCGCTGTCTGCATGGTGTGACGCTCTACATGGTGTCGTCATTTTCTTATGCCCAATCGTGCAAAGTTACCCTGCTTGTGATGGTGAATTGAGCCACTACTTCAAAGTACTATCTTAACGCACCACAATCTTTATGTCGATACCAGCTTCGATTTTGAATAACATTCCCGTTTTTGTAACGATTGAATGCCTTCTTTCAGTCCAGCCGGTTGCATCTGGTGTGTCCACAACAACCATCCTCTGCAGTGTTCTCATTCCCTTGGCTCTCATCGTGTTGGCTATTCTTGCCTTCTTTGGCTACAAGAAGTACAAGCAGGCGGGATCGTAAGTTCTGAAATTTTCTCTTTTTTTTAAGAGTGGCGTACGCCCGTACAGAGCTTATTTGCGAGACCTGTAGTCTGCCCATAAGTTTTGCCCAAGAAATCTGGCGGAGCCAAAAACTACCTTCAACCAAAACATTTTCGCGTGAGTGATCTTATAAACACCCCCTCAGGATGTCTTCTGAAAAATTTTGCAAATGTCGTTGAAAGACGATAGTCTTCTGCCTACCCTGCCACGTGAATGCTTCTCGTCTCTCTCCGGCCCACCCCTCACACACTTCCTGCTCGTGTTGCTCCTTCCAAGACGAACACGGTGGTGCTTTGCACAAGTCTACTCAAATTTCCCGCGTTTTACTGCTCTCGCCCCTTAAAATCGTACCCTTCATCGGTTGACTTCGTTGTTTTCTTGGAGAGCCGCCACCCGGTCTAGTCACGTGAGCGAGCGCTTTTTGTATTTTGGAGTGAAATAATTCTTTTCACGCGTATTTGTAGACTTACTATCGCAAAAATCACACCACAATGTTTTTTTTTTTCAATTAAAAGAAAATTGCAAGTACCAGTTACGTATTCACGTTTTGCCTGAAGTATTCCAAGTGATTTTTTTCGCTGAACAATGTTCACAAGTGTGTACTCTCTTTCCAGATTAGGGGTTTGGGAACGTTATGCCTATATAAATTTCTCGTTAAATAATTCCACTAACTCCTGGCCGGTTGGGTTGACTAAATCAATGGACAGACAGACAGGCCGAAATTTTTCTGTTGAAGTAGCCTAAAAAAGACTATCGTTTTTAAATTTTGTAGAGAATCCGAAGTGGCTCCTGACGCACAAATGCGACTTGATGCATATGCACCAAGCTCCGCCAAAGTAGCCTTCACCACTGTACCCACACGCATTGCCGGGAATGCGGTTTTTCAGGGGTAGTTTAACAATTTGGTAATAAATTATAAAGTCCGTAGCGTCATTCGTCATAAGCATGTCCCCACATGGCTACAGTGTGAAACGAGTAGACGGACGGACGCGTTTCCTGGTTGGATTCACATAAAAATGCCTACGCATCAAAACGTCTGCTCATAATGGTAGCAATTCATTTCCGTAGTTCAAGCACGACAACTGGTGCGCCAGCATTTTTTTCACTCCCTATAACAACCTTGGCGACATATGGCGATACCCACCGTGATTCCTATTTTGTCCATGTTTGTTTTGCGTGTGTGTTTTACCATCCCTGTGTTTTACCATTATGGAGCCCTTAAACCACCTGGAGGGTCCCGCCATCCATCAGAAATTCTTTTAGACGCCTGTTCACTTTCGTACAGTGTATACCCCCGAATTCTTCCTAGCTCATGCTGTCTTCGTGAATCCTCAAGAAAACCGTTCTACACCCCGCATCCTAGCACGCCGACATTCCGACCCCTCAGGATAAATGCTTAACTTACTAAGTAACTCTTTCTAGGGCGTCTGTGCACCAATACTTTGTTTTAAATTACCGCCCTGAGATTATCTCCAGAAAGAGAAGGAAGTATGACAATGTTGCAGAAAAAGACGGATACGAACATTTGTTCTGGTCATACACTTTTGGAGTAGTGTTCTTCACGTCAACTTTGCAGAAACAGTAGAGCAGCAGGAACACCAAATATTTATTGCGCTTTCTTTTTGCTCTACGCGTTGGCGCCACATAGATTTATTTCTCGCTAGAATGCCTAAAAACATTAGCACTAAAACCGCCAGCGTTTGTTAAACAGCGGTGCTCAACAGTTACAGCATTCGGATGTTTCTGATTTGGGTAATATAATCTTTGATACGCTATTGTTAAGAGTTTATGAGCGGACACGGTGGTAAAACTCCCGTTGACGACCAAAAAGTCCGCTCCCTGGTTACAACTTTTTTCGCTTCATGACCTAATAAAAAACCTCTCCGAAAGATTCCGCTCATGTATGGGTTCTGAAAAAGCCGGAAGTCGCTTTTATTGTCACTACGGCGATATCGGCGCACCGTTTATTGGCGTCTTATCGTGTAGCTTGAATTCCGGTGGGAAGCGTTGTTCTCTCACAGCTACCCGCTTCTATCGAGATTACGATGCCACGTGTGCAAGGCCATATAAACGAACCCCAGAAAACACAAACGCCGAAACGCGGATAAACCTGCTTGGTTAAAAGACCTAACCTTGAGATGCGATTGGTGGAATTGTTAGGGCGTGATCTGTCAGACAACGTTCGCACTGTGTGTGGACGCGCTTCTCCGTACCTGGCTTGATGTCTGTCGGCGCTGGAACTTATGAGAAACTGTTTTCGGGTTTCTTCATTTGTATGTGCGCCTACGAAGTTGCAGTCACGGAGCTGCGTCGGCAGGCGCTTGAGAAAAGGGCTAAATGCAACAACAAACGAGTTAAGCGAGATGAGCAGCCAAATGGCACATAAAATGACACGCTGATATCCTTAACGCTGGACCACTAATAACCGCTTACCAATGCAATAAATTGAAGTTATTTGTCTAATCATGAAAAATTTATTCGTTAGACCAGCGGCTGTCCTTGTGGTTACTTCCTTCGTCTTCGTCTGAATTCGCGCTGGTTTTATCCAAGAATGTCATTATGGCCATTCTGGGAAGGTGTTGCTCTGTGTGCGTGGATGTCAACGAAAGCTAAGATAGGCGTCTTAAGATCAATATAATGGTCGTGGTAGCATCAGTCCTTAAATTTCCTAATTAAACCAATTTAACCAGACTACATTTCGAAGGGTATTGAAGTGAGCCGCAAAGCCTGTTATATCCTTGAGAATTTTTCTGAAATCTTATTTTTTTTTTTTTGCTTCTTTCGTTTCCAGACAAGGTCTGCTGAGCAACTCGGACGACCCTTGAAAATACTGGGGAAACATACATACGGAGAACATCAACTTATGTCATTCAATAAAAATAATATTTATAGGGATTCATGTTGTATTATTTTCTTTTACAGTTGCCCAACTGCTGAACTTCGTGTGTCTGAATCGTAACCAAGCATTGCACGTATACATTTCACTTAGCATTGTGACCGTGGTTCTCCTATCTTGCAGTAGAATACTCTCAGGACTTTGAATGTTTGCTCGTAGAATTTTAAATTTCCCGCCTCATTATTTACCTGAACATGAAAAAGCGGGTTATTTGGACGTCTATTTACATGAGCCCGATACACATGCCTGTCTTGTGTGCAGGAAATTCGCCTGATGTGTAGCACTAATTTGTAATGTAGAAAAATGTAATTAGAAAACACTTAGGTAATAACAGTGTAATTGTATTTCAGAGAGGGCGTCCAGGTAACGCGCACTCATCAAAGATACGTATAAGAGCGAAGATAAAAAACATGTTGGTAATCTCCAGCAACAAACGAGTGGGGAGAGCAGGGTGACACAGCGGTGGTACACTAATGGGGGATTCCCCAGTGAGGACCTATCCGTGGACTAAGGAAGAGTCACTAGGGCGCAAGCGTTATGTCGCACGCTTTGTGAGGCAGAATCAAAGCTGCGTCGCTTACTGCCACTGTTCCATCTGTCCAGAGGGGGGGAACGGAAACGCCTTTCGAAAGCCCAGAGCCTACGGTCCCTCTTATGCAGCCAGCTTGCTTAAAAGATTGTCTTGAGTTTGGCATTCACGTAGAGTGTATTGTTTTAGAGCCGTGTACCATCCACGACGTTGCACGCCCATAATAAAATATTATTCGTTAAAGGTCATGGGTCGATTGCGAATCACCCACTTGTAAACCCCTAGTTGCTCGTGCACAAGTGACTTACTGGTGCTCACGGGTATATGGGTTATTTAAAACCTGGTGGACACGGGTCACTAGTGTGCGGAGAGGGGGATATTAATGAGTCAGAAACCTTCTAGATACTGCTGAAATTTCTCGTATGCTTAATTCTAGTGACAGGCAGACTAACATATCCAAGTCGGATGCTACATACCCCAATAAAGACCAGCGGCTTTTAAAAAACCTGCACTGTTCTATTGGCCCTTAATAAAAAGATCGAAGAACAATTTCGATGCTTCTACTCACTCAATAAAGGTCTACACTTGCATCCCAGTCAAAATGATTAAGACGTTGTAGATTCACAAATGTGTCCTCGAAAGCTGCGCATGAACTAATGAAATATGTAATAAATATAGCAAAACAAGTGAGGTTCGAAAAAAAACTGCTTTTGCGCAACAGCGTTATGTTGCTGAAAGGCTCTATTTTGTCCCCAAAAATGAGCAGCTATTAACGCTATAGAAATAACTATTAGTCATTTTGCAACAGTCAGCTTTCAACGTGTGCTGTTACTACCGCTAAAAAAGAAACAGCGCCGCTAGAGGGTGAAAGATGATGAAGTTTTTATATTCGCCAAAGGCACGTATTGTTCCCCCCTTCTGGAAATTGCACAAGCCATGTGGAATGGTGGAAATTATTCTTTCCCCTTACTCAACAATAGAGATGGGATCCTCGGGCTTCCCTGAGCTCGTTTAAAATTTCCAGCATTATAAAGTTTGATACTGGCAATAAAGCTACTTAAACGCCCTCACATATACCCCCCCCCCCTTTTAAAATAATTGACGGAAGACAAAGAGCTTGATTTTCAGGCAACAACTAATGAACCACCGAAGAAGCACACGGTTGTACCTTTGTTGTCTATTTTACGATTATAAAATTCGGAAAATGTCGTAGTTACGGGTAACGACCATATTTAAAAGAAAACTTTGGTTCCTGTATGCCACAGAAAGGCTACCGAACACTTTTAAAGAGTAAGTGTTTGGCTTGCTCAGCTACAAGCTATGCTCACAGGCAGTAGCTTTTGAGGCAATATGATTTAGCCTGTTTATGGTTGGGTGAAATATTTTAACAAAAAATGCCGAGAAGCTTGAACTCACGCGCAAAACTTGAATGGCGAAGCTGTGGCAGGTGAGTATTGCAGTACGCATAGTTCAGTTTCAATATCATTGTTTGTTTGCATAGCTGCTGTGCCAGTAATCGCTGCATATGCATCGTAGAGGTCGTTGTCTTCTTAACGGTGAGTGGTGGACGCAAAGTCATCCTCAGCATTGTAGTCTTCACCAGCGTAATTGGCGAATCTTGCACTCAGCGGCAAAAGTCTTGAACCATAGCGAAACTGGAGGATTTCTTTATGCGTGAACACTGGAGACATCACCACGCAGTTGTACAAGTTTGAAATTGTTTATTTGCATGTGTTGGCGTTGCTTTTCACTGTGGTAGTAATAGACATCGTCATGTGCATGATATCGTAGTCTTATTTGTGCCAAGCATAAGATGCGCGGTAGCGCTCGAAGACAGCACTGGAGTTTTTTTTTTTTTTTTTTTTGCTAAAGCTAGTGAGCGTGTCGGGAAGCTCGGCGGTCACCGCGAGATCTACGCGGTCACGACCGCTCCACATGTTCTTTATAGTTATCCTGTAACGGCGAAATTTGTATAAGAGCTCCGCTGTTAAAAAAGCTACAAGCGAGCGGGGCGCCCTGTGAGTCAAAATGGCAAGGTGGCCTGAGTACAGTGTGGCCGGAATGCACCATGCGCAACTAATATAGACTACAGCGACAATTTTGTTTCACCTTACTGCACTCGCGTTACCCCATGCCTCCCTCCGTTCTTTGTTTGTGGCAAGCGCATCGTCACAGCAGCGGTACGACGCGTTCCACGGACCCCAAGTCGTAAGCGAGGGAGGCCACCGATTCCTGTTACATGCGTAACTATTGCTGTTGCGAGCGCAACAATTCCGGTGAGTATTGCAGATAGGATGCAACGACGAGAGAATACAGCATTCAATATATACTGGTAAATATATAGATGAAGGTCAATGTACTGGACTTGAAAGAGAAACAAAGGCGGCATATATCGTTAGGGAAATACTTCAACGAGAAATGAAGAAAAATTGCGTTTTTGCTTCATAACTACTAATCGTCTGTTTCGTGTATCAGGGCATTCATGAGTGGCTGAAGAAGTTGGCTGCGTTGCTGTCTTCCCGCCCATCATCCGGATTTTCGACGCATTTCGTCACCGCTGGCAAGAATTGGGAAACCAACTGCGCATTCAGAGTGGACGGCAAAGATGGATGGAATGGGAAGGACTGGATAAATTCCGATACTGCTCGAACATAAAAGGACCGAGAGACACCCAACGCTGCTGCGAAACCAAGTTAACCCAACTACTCAGTGGAATAGGACGCAAAGCAAGGCTGGCAGGTTGCGAGAGCGGACTGCGAGAAGCGCTGGTGGTGGGCATAAAAGCCAGAGCATGTTGTGTCCATCAGGATGAGTCTCATGGTTTCGGGAGAGGTAACAAATAATCATGCGTTCCTGAAGGTATAGACACAAACTAATTTATACTTATTCCTACGCGCCTAAACTTGCCCAGATTCATCCCTTAACGCACCGCTCGCAACCAGTTGTTGCATCGGGGAAGACGACTCCGAAGCGGGCTCTGTCGCCTCCGTCATGTGTGTAGTAGCGTGGTGGTGAGCGGCCAGCAAATGTTGCTGCCTCGACGAGTTGCTGAGTTGACGAAATGTTGCTGAGTTGACGACCAGAAGCTGAAGGCAAACTTAACTAGTTTGCTGCATGGTGAGAGATAAGCAGCAGCAATAAGAGAAAAATACAGAATATTTTTCTCTGCCGTAGGGTAATCTTTCGCACAAAAAAAAATACGAGAGCAATACCCTTCCGTGCGAGGTTACAGTACAGGACTCGAGCAGAGTGACGGCATTGATTCGCTGCTCCAGAACGAATAATCTTTTGCGGTCGGGGCCCCCGTATTTATACCGAAGCGCTAACGGCCAAACAAGTTGTCCGCCTGCTTTTTGCACACGGCGCGAACATAGCACAGACACACACAACACTCTTCCCGGAGTTCGTGAGGGGTCGGTAGTACCGGAACACACTGAGTCTGAGAGAGGGGGGCAGAGCAGATGTCGATACACCGTCTGCGTCTTTCGGACAAGTCTCAACTTCCTGCGTCTGCGGCCGCCGAACTTTGAATCATGTCAAGAGCGAGGCGCCCACGTGGGAAGTGCGCGTAGTGTAGGCTCTGCCGCAAAGCGCAAGTGTACTGCTCGAAGCTTGCAGCACAGCAGCGCGCTGAATCTTAACAAAGCCTATAAGTTTCATGGGGAAGTAAAACACTAAACAAAAAAGATTTCATCAAAGCCAGGTGACGTAAACGGCTAAACAGTGCCAGAAGTATCGCATCTGTACCACGGCTCAAGTATACAAAATAACAGGACGCGAGAAGCAAGGAGTGTGCAAGAAGCGCAATTTCGTTTTAAATTTATAGCGGTTGAAGTAGACAGACATGATCGGGGTTCACTGAATTTTCCAGCGTCACTACCGCTCAGCCATAGCAGCCTTTTTTATGGGTCATTTACATCATATTTTATACCGTAGACACTATTTGAATCCTAGATGCAGTCGTTGATTGATTTTGATTTGTGGGGTTTAACACGCCGACGCAACGCAGGCGATGAGGCGCGCCGTAGTGGAGGGCTCCGGATTAATTTGGACCACCTGGGGATCTTTAACGTGCGCCGAAATCTCGTACACACGGGCGTTTTTGCTTTTCGCCTCCATCAGAAAAGCGGCCGTTGCGGCCGGGAATCGAACCCGCGACCTCGTGCTCAGCAGCGCAACGCCTTAGCCACTGAGCCACCGCGGCGGGTATTATTTGTTGTGTGACAACCAGGACAACCAGTATTTTTTATTTTTGATGAACTTGTGTTTGTAATTAAATGTACCCAAAATGTGTTGGGCGCTCAACATTTTTATCATGTATGAACCCTGCCACCTGCACCATTAGTAGTTGGAAAGGTATTCAAAGTATATGTACTTTCTTATTGCGCTGTCTTTTGCGGCAGATGTGCTTCTTGCAATTCTTTGGACCATAAGAGCTGAAACTGCTTCATGTATTGGATACCAAAAAAAGCGACACCAATAAAACGATGCCATAAATAGTGCCTAACGTGCTAGGTATCCATTGATTATAACCGCGACCTATTTGTGTGACCACATTCTTCAGTAGGTTACGGGTTTTACATACATAAAAATGAAATAATATTGGGAATATTTCTACGTTCAATAGCCAGAGACCTACTTTAATTGTTGACTTAGGAATAGCGGTTATCATGGAGCAAGTTGCGCATTAATAAAGTGCAACCCACATCGATAGTTCTCTCTATAAAAGAACTGGTTTGGTGTTGCTGTCTGAGATGGATGTAAGGTAGGGGTATGCGAATATCAAATTTTTCGAATACGAATCGAATACGAATATCTAGCTTCGAATATCGAATCGAATATCGAATAATTAAGAAGGGATGTAGCTTTCAAAACCAACTTTTGTATTTGTTTGTGTATTTTGATGAAAATTAGCACAGCAACTGGAAATAGCACCATAATAGTAATAGCACCATAAAAATTTCAAAAAAATATTTTGAAAACTTTTCTATTTATAAAATTTTATTTCTGCTCACTTCGTATCGAGCTTGAGCGGCCTATAAAACATGATAGAAAACTTGTTCGAAGTGCTTTTCATTCCCAAATGAATGGGCAGGGTCGTGACAGTCAGATTTCTTTTATTAAAACACAATTTGTGTAGTTCTCACTTTTTTACAGGTGAATGTGGAAAGGCATATAGACCATGAACGACTATTTGAATAAATAATTGACAAAAAGTAAACCTGAAAAATGAAGAGTGTCACGAGCGACCGTAGCTGTTCATCAAGGAATGTAACGCATAGAACGGAATCATAATACACCTAGCGGTCCAAAAGAAATCACTAGAACAAACGACGTACATGGCAAAAAAACGTTTGAAAAAACGGCTTCCGAGGTTGCAACATAAATATCATTCATGAGAATTCGCAAGGGTTGCAACCTTACGTGTCCTTTTGAACACGGGGCTTCTGGGATGCCTAGCGGTGAAATTGGAGTGCCTTTTGCAGCCCTTTTCTTTCCATAAAACATCATTTTCAGCTCCTCTGTGAAGAGTACATACTCCAGTTTGCAGACCAAACGGGGGGAGATAGCTTTCAATGCGAAGTAGGTTAGCTGGTTGCCTGTTTTGCACTGGACACCTTCCCTCTGCAGTGTTGTGACCATGGAAACAAGGGAAGCACTATTTTTTACTTAAATTTGAAAATTAAGTGAGTTTTGACTTCTTTTATGCTTTAATTATAACCTTGCCTGGAGCAGCAACAACGTACTCGTACGCGCAGGTGTTCATTGCCAAAAGTGTACATACCATGAGGATACGAACGAGCTACTTTGAAGCTTGGTATAATATTCAGCATAACCCCAACTTCAACGCATGCACAATTTTTTAGTACTCTTGACATTCAGGGCACCCAATATTCCTCGCCGCACAACCAATATGCACTAAACTATAGATGTATGCATTGGTCATAATTAATAGTTTCCCTAAAAAATTCAATTTGTTATATGGTACGACAGTAAGGTACATTTTTAACGCATTGGTATTAATAATTTCTCTAAAAAATTTTAATCTGTAAATTCTACGACAGTAAGGTACATTTTTAACGCCGTCAACACGTTTGTGTTCCTGACTGAGATCTGTTTGCATGAGTACTCGAAGTGCACTGGAAACGTTGCGCTAGAAAGCGACACGGCTCGCCCGCACCGCGGCGCTCGTATACCGCAACATGTCATACTTTGGTTATCCCTGAAATGGCTCTCCAGGTCACTTTTAAGATTGAATCTAACGTCACGGGAATTAATTACAACTACTGGCGCTCAATAGTACCCGGTTGCGCAGTCAGGCGATGCTCCAATGCGTAGCGGCTACGCCATGCGCGCAGCAGCTTTTGACGCGTCGGCCGTTTTAGCGTGTAAGCATCGCAAATCAGACGAAAAGTTCACTTCGCTAACCGCTATCCCAAGCGCGCATACCGCGTTTCATCCTGCGGGGTAAAGTCACGCGTACCACGAAGCGTTGGATGACCTCCACCTTTCGATCCACGCAACTTCCCATAATCTGGCTTGTAATCTCAGGCATTCCCATTTCGAAAATGTCCGCGTTGAATACCACAGGAGATAAAATGACTGAACAGAAACTTGGCCGAGTGAAGCAGCCAAAGTGAACTCTGAAAGATGGCGGCCCCGGCGATCTAGTATTGCCTGGCTTCCGCGGCCATCGTGCATTGCCGCGGCGACGCCCAATCAGGATGGCCGTTTCAGCGCGAGCAGACAGGAAGGCCAATCGCGCTTTACAATCTATTTCTGGCTTCGTTTGTGCATCTGTCTTTTTCTGCCATTCGTGCGTCTGTGAATGAACGAAGATAAAAGAGATGGCCAGGACCAGAAAAAGGATCGCTTGGCCGATCCAATGGTACCAAAATGGCCGCACCCGGTGGCGCCATTGTGGAGGTACAGCGTCTCGAAAATTGCCATTTTTTTCGCCCTTTTGCGCTGACATTTTGTCACTACGGCTAGCAAAAGTATTTTTTATGCCACTTTGCGATGGTTTTCAACGGAAAAACATTGCAAAACGCACAGGATAGAAAACATAGAAACCGAATATGTTGTTTTAAAAAAAACATGTTTTGTCATTTTTTCCGAAGTTGAAAACCGTGTCCTCCCATTCAAATCAATCCAAATATTCGATAATAGCCGATTATGCGAACCCTCTCGAAAATTCGCAATGTTTCGAATACATAGTTTTCGAAGCGAATACGAATATGAAATAATATTCGAGTAATATTCGAATTTTTCGAATATTCGCACACCCCTAATCTAAGGGTGATAGCAAATCGGGTCCCTGAACATGCAAAACTGCTTTGGGGCATCGTTATCGCCGTAGGCTTCAAATAACAATAATCCGTCATAGACAAATTTTGCTTGAGTGACATTAGAATGGTTTTGTATAAACCGTTACTATGGAGTAACCTATATACAAAAGACGCGGGGCAGTTAAAAAAAGAACGCTTGTCCAACCAATCAAATGCAGATCCTCTAGTGTGTTCTAGTGTCATATTATAAGAACAATGACATATCGCTACGTGAACAGTTTTCACGGAAAAGGTGAGCTGAGTGACGTGGTGCGTGCGTTGAGGTCGTGGCAGCCTTTTTACCGTGCACTGTTCAATGGGGGTGGGGCGCGCTTCACCTTACAGACGCATTTTCCGCTGTACTGGATAACAAGTGGAGTCCGTATGCGGGCGCAGCTACGGAGTACGGCTGGGGCTTTCCAACCTTTACTTGAACAAGCACGTGTCGACATAACGTCTGGCAGCAACTATAGAAATAAAGGCCTCGAGAGCCTTGCGTCCGACTCATGAACGGCCTCCATTATAAAAATTTGAGCCCGGTGGGCCTAGCGCCACAGCCATGGAATTCAGAAGGAGCGACAGCCCAACAAGAACGAACTATTGGTGAAGATCGCAACGGAAAAGCCATAACCTATACTTCACCGTGATGTAAGTGCTTGAGAGTGCCTGCGACGATATTCCGCGGAGTTTTCTTTCCACCGTTGTGAAACCCTTTTCCTCAGGAGAAGTGTTCGCGCCTTGCATTCGAAATAGTTTGTCACGTTCATCAACCTGGTATTTTACAGCCTCTAGTGTCAATTCCTGGAGGCTTCCAGCTGTACTGGCAAGGACATACACACAGATGACTGGTGGTAGGTAACTGCATACAAACCCGTCCTCCTTGATCATGTCTTCGCTATTGCGCAAAGTAAATGATACATCAGTATATTCAGTAAAGACAGAAATCTCTATACCATTACTAGATTTTTCTAAAGTAAATGATAGAAACTCAGACACGTGCAGCTATATTGAGACGAACGGTTGTGCCTATAAAGATAAGAAGAATAGTTCATTTACCGGAGGAACCCTTCATGCAAACAGCTATTTCCATTTTCTCAACAGTAACGATCATTGCATTTCCCGTTTTTCTTATTCCGATGCAAGAATATCAAGGTCATAGAAGGTGCTTTCCGTTTGTGCAAAGTTATTTTTTTTTAATCCTGACCAGTGCACCTGAGAAACGGTGCACAGGAATGCAATTCTCTGCTCTGCCCAACCTTAAGTCCCAAGAAAAGCGTTCAGCTCAGTCAAATTATCCCTCTACAATTCTTTCGCAATTGCCCCTTTCACAGTTGAATATTTGGCTTTGTTTTGGAGTGTTCCAAAAATACCGCTCAGAATAGGCGAAGTTTGCATAAGCGGGTAAAACTAAAAAATAAATAAGGATGAAAGAATATGAATGCAAGGGTGCGTATTATTTCGGGAGTGTTCATACTTTTTATATTCGTTGTGAGGAGAAAAACACACGTGCAGATGTTATGCCAAGTCGTCTCTTTCCATTGAGGTTAGTACAACAAGGCCCAGCAAATGTTGCTTCTTGTTTATCCTGCTTCAACTACTTTAATGTGCGCTTACGATAGAGGGCAATATTCTTTGTGCTAACAGCTGCGATTTTCCATGAAATGAGTTTCACCTACGATGCAGGTACTCCCGCTTGCTTTGCTCTATGCTAAAAACGTCAAAGCAAGAACGCCAAGTGGCTGCGCAAACACGAACTTTTCGACTAGGGTGTCATTTGTATGGAAAACAGCTTTATGGATGCGGAAAGTCATATATACTACAAAAGCGCGCTTCCATGCACAGAACTGCCTGTGTTTGCTACCATCCCTCACTTCGGCTGCGAGAAAAAATACGCTGCAGAACAAAGCAGAGCTGCCAATCGCTGGCCGAGCTGCAAAAAAGATGTCGCCGTGATTTTACAGCGTTATCTTTGCGAAACTTTCCGGCTCTGGAGTTGACGCGTGCGATGTCTGCTAACGACTCGCTCTCTTGTGGAAACACGGTCCCTCGTAGCGGGGAACTGTCGCGCTATGCAAATACGCCCGGGTCATTAGCCATGGTCAAGTCATTAGGTGCTCGCACACACCGGGGAATCTGCAGAGGCATCATACTTCTCTGCCCGGGATTTTCTCCCTCTCGAAGTTTGGGGGCTTTATGTTTTTTTCCGCCTGCTTTGATTATATCGCTTCTAGTAATAGCGTTCACCCCTCACTGCCTGCCTATATAAGCTCGCGCAGGCCATACATCACACTGAAAACGCGACACTGTAGCCAGCAGGTTTTTTTTCCAATTCCCTACTGTCGACATACTAAAGGCTGCTATGTTCGTAGCGTCAGCGAGCGGCAGTGTTCGAGGGAGTGACCACACCCTGAGGGTAACAGTCCCGCATGTGAGTTGATTAATTGAAGTAGAGGACATGCGCAGAGAGACTGTCTTCCAGCGAAAAAGGGATTTTGGTAGTTTAGAGCCCCCTAACTACAATAAGGCCATTCTGTGAGTTGACAAGTACATCCTCGGAAGTAGTTTAAAATTCTCATCGTCTTCCTGTTATCCGCCAAGTGCGTTAGCGGCAGGGGGCAAACTAAGCTTTGTTGTAAAGTGCTGAAGAATTGTGTGGATCATAGGATTACGCAGATTTAGGTTCAAAAGATTCGAAACGTTTGGGGCAGGGGCGGGGGGGGATCTTTTACAGTTCACCGTTGTAAGGCCGTAGCGGTTTACTGGGCCTGTCTGGTTCCGGTTCTGAACTTCAGCATTAGCCATTACGTATTAAAAACTTCCACATTAGCTAGAAACCACGTTTGAGCTTGCAAAATGCACTCGAGAAGAAACATGGTTAGTAAGCATGCATCATTTTGAAGTCTCTCGGTATACACCTCTGCTATCAAGGGTGGTCGGCGTGATAAATAGCGGCTCTTTTTTTACACCTAAGAGAACGCTGGGTAGAAGATTATCCTTCACCGTACTGCAGTGCGTCATTCAAGCTACTACCTCTAATTTCTTTTTGTGTTAGTTACAAGATATGTCCTCGGGTAGCGCCTGATACTCAGATTATAACGGCTGCACCTAAAGAATTCCGGAAAATGTATCAGACATTTCTCCAAGCCACAGAGACCTAAGAATTGATGCTTTATGTGGAGAATTTTAAAATATTACGCGGGGTATAATAAATTAAGTCAGCACTAACTTTAACAAAAATAAAATGTGGGGTTACCTGCCGCATACTGCGACTGAATCGATACCTATTTTTCAGAGAAATTGCCTTCATGATCCCACGGGCTACCATAAGGGATGCTATTTTCTCTCACTGGCTGAGTGTATTGGCGGCGACCGGTTCGAAATTTTCGCTTTCGATGAGATGTTTGTTTTATAGCGCAGCTCTGAAGCGCGCGGTCGTGTGGTTTTGCATTGCTATCAGCCTCGTTGTAACCAAGCGAACGAAGAGAACACAGAGGATAAACGAGATAGAGTGATCAGGAAGGCGGAGAACGAGGTTAGGGCGAAAGTATAAGGCGGAGGCCCGTGTGCCGAGGCAATGCAAGACATGCTCCCTTTCTGCGGCGCTTTTCGAGAGAGCGCCAGAGTATAGCGCGCGCCGTATTACGTTTGCTGATTAGGCGATCCCTTTTCTGAAACGCAGCAGGTATAAGCCGTCACCGAGAACACTGCAATTCACACTGAGCTAAAATTTTGCCTGAGGGAATATCGCAATCATCAGCCGTCTTTTTACTGCGCAGCACTTTGTCGCCGCGTTACCGAGCCAACGAAGGGAGAGCCGAAGACAGAAAGAAAACGGAGGAAGAGAACTGTGACGAAAGTGTGAGGGTGAGAGTGGTATGCCGAGCTGGCGGGAGACGCTCTCCGGCGGCGACCAATGACGAAAGTGTTAAAGGAGCCATGAAGAGAAAATACAACTTCGTTTAATTTGAAAGAACTAGGATTCAGTATCTCACTCAGCTCCATTACAGCCACAAAAGATGTTTTTTAACAAAAAAGCAAGAAGTATTTAAGAACTTTCAAATTTTGCGCCACAGTGACGTGCTGTGAGCAACAATGACGTCATACGGGCCAACAATAAAACATGATTTTCAGTGCGTTAACTGCACGTTAGCATTCAAATGATGCGGTCAAATGGAACTAGAGGCCCTATTACAGACGTCCAATCATGTGACGTCGCGACAGGTCAGTTAGGCAGCCGCCCATCGCACAAACAAGGCTCCGTGACGTCATAGAAAGGTTGCGGGAAATTGGCTAGGGGGTGATAACTGCTTCAAACGTTTTCTTTATGATCTCCGTTATTTGTGCGAAGATTGCGATGATATTGGTATCACTGTTACCGGGACTAAGCAGTCTTTCTAATAAACCCAACTTGTATTTTTCTTCATGGTTCCTTTAAGGGGAGACGGGGAGACATGGTGGGCGGTGGCGTCGCGCTGCGAGATGATGCCGTAGCAGCGCGTGCCGTCAGGCGCTCGACGATGACCGGCTAACTTCCTGAGACGCAGTTCGCGGCGCCGACGCGAAGGCTTACCAAAGCTGACATTCTGCTTCCCCGAGGTTCAAACACGATTAACAAGCTCGGCGGCGGCTACGCCCTACGAGAAGACGGCAGAGTAGTTCGCGCCGCCGCGTGTTCGTTCATCACGCTATCACTTCCTGAGACGCAGAAGCTATGGTCTGTGGCAGAGAAGACTGCTGATCCCGCTGCGCACCAGTTTCGCTGGGGATTACAGTAATCGTCAGAATTTTTTTACTTCTTTTCTAATTTACAAGACTTCACGTGAGAGGTGAAAATAAAGAGCCATTGAGCCCGTTCATTATTTTTGTCATTCTAAATATCTGCAGGTTACTCCCTATATAACGCGGACTCCTGTGCCTGGTGGAATGATTCTTCAAGGGCCTATCGCCACCCTGCTGGAGACCATATCCAGAGCAACCAAAATGAAGTATGATGGCTTGCTTTGAAAACAAACTTCATAGCTATTAGTTACTAACAGTGCTCCCATGGCACGTACGGCTTATCACGTTCCGCAAAATACCCTTGTATCGAAATAAAATCTTAAAACAGACGCATTAAAACGGTAAAAATTTAGTTAGCATTTGAATTGGAATTGCGGCAATCCATGCATTTAAAGAAAAAAATCTGCATTTTGAAAGGGCAACCAAAGGACACCTTCCAGAAACTTGCAAGGTCTAGCCGAACAATAACCTGCTCTTTCGGCCTTCCACATACGCAGTGCGCATTAATATGCAAGGATACTGGTTGATACAGACTATCTCGCGTACAAAATTTCCAACAAGCGGGAATTACTTAAGTAATTTACGGGGCAATGCAGTTTTAAAAGACCCATTTAGGGGTATACCCCAAGTTGGAGTAAGGTTCTGGGATGGGAAACTTTGACATCCACCTGGAATCTTGCCGTGCGGCTAAATAGGAAAGCTGTTCTCTTTGGCCGTAGGGCTAGATTTTGGGTATATTTTACGGTGTTCGTTTGTAGATTTTATGGTAAGCAAGGTATTCTCTGTAGGCGTACGGGTGCATTCATTCTAGTTAAGGTAAAATTTTCTTTGCACACCAACTTCCTCCACCTTGTCGTTTTCCACCAAACTGTTCGATAAACACCCCTCCCTGGATTTTTTGTTGATGTGGTTATCGCTGTGGGGCTACAAACTGCTAGCCTCTTGGTACGGTCAGTTGATACGCACGGCATAGGGGGTGGTCCCTGGTATGTAACCATATCCAGGACGAATTTTTCGTTAACGGCGAAGTTTTTGAGGAAGCTGCTTCATCTTTCTTGTGTAAATATACGCTGATGGAAAACAGAAGAAATCGGTGAAACATTCATGCGCTGAGTCCTTTCACCGTGGTTAAAAAAACCTCGATCGCAGTTTGCACACCAGTGCCGGCTGCTCTATGCGTTGTCTCCTGCCAAAACGTAAGAACGCGGATATGTCGGCCGGTAGTGCGACGCTACAAGTTGCACTAGGGTCACTTCTTCTATAGCGTCCGAGTCCGCGTCTTTCAGCTATTGGACCTCAAAATAGGTCATCTGAGGAATCGTAGCCCGAGTTAATTACGATGTATGTATTTTCCCACAGGTTTAAGAACCACTCTCAAAGTGTAGCACTCCACAGGGTGCTGTGGCTATTCTCGGGGCACCTTCGTTAACGCCGCGTCCCCAACCCTGAGAGCAGTTTGGGCGGCGCGGCGTGCTCCATTACCCTGCGCATACACGTTCTTCTCGGCAACAACCCAGGTATCTAAGCGTGCCCGAATTAACGCGACTCGTTGAACCTGAGTCGACACAAACCTGCTTAATGGACACTCAGCTCGGATTCCTCGCCAAAGCTTAATGTTCTGAGCATGGCGGTAAGCTGCCAGACACATTTAATAAGCAGTGTGTAGTAAATATTTTTAACCCAAATGTTAACCTCGGACGTCACAATAAATGACTTTTCATGAACGTGGCAGCCATAATGTCGTTTATATTTTACTACACGAAATGGACTGTAATCATGTCCGTACAAAGTATGCCGGTCTCGGTTGGACCGCTATACATGTGTGCCTCACATTAGGCCCATTGGAACAAACTAAATATGTTCCGCGCTTGTTAGGAGCCTGATTATGGTCAACAACTGTACCCTTCCGGGGGGTGACGTTTTGTGCTTTCAAAATATTGAGCGAAAACCTGCATTCAAGCTTATTCTCGCCTTAATGCTTCACTTTTCCATTGAAATTGAAGAAGTGTCTTTTAAGGGCACAGGGAAGGCGAAATTTTGAAAAAGAAATGACTTGTTGTTTTTCTTCGCAGTTAAGGAAGTTCAATTCCTTCTACACATTTTCCATATTCACAATTTCCTTACAAAGTCTTATTTCTCGCTAAAAAGCAGTTTTCCCGTAAGCAAGTAGTAAGTGCCCACATCCTCTTAAGTATGTTCTCAGGGTTTATTGTCATTTTTTTAATAGAAAAACTTCCTGTTTCCGATCAGAATGCTTTTCTGGAACCAGCTGTATTAAGAAATTGCTTAGCAACCATTGCATAGCTGATTTTTCAGCGAGGGCAATCCAAAGACCCTGTTGCACGTTTTTTCCCCATTTGCCCTTCGAAGCTGCGCACAAAAAACATCTTTTTTTGGGCTTCACACTCTAATGATTGCAACACTGGATGCTGTTCTTTCATTAAATGATGAAGCAACGCATGAGCCAGCATTTTGAAATCATTCAGACCAAACCCTGGGCGCAACACCAGCATCAATTGGCTTAAAGAGGTTGACCACAAGCAAAACACTGTGTGAACAGATCTGTACGAGGGTGCACAAAATAGTCAAGGAAGGACAAACGACCGGGCGAAAAGCAAAACACTGACTTTGACAGTGATTATGAAGCTGGTGCTTTTTAAATAAATGGCTCCATTGGTGTTTTTGGCAAAAAAGTATTGTTTTTCACCTCTTTTTTTTACTTTAAACTCAATTATCTCAAAAGAATGTTTTTTTCTTACATAGGTACCATTATTTCCTATATCTTCCAAGACAACGAGCTGATTTTCTTCCTCTGTAATCTAAATAACTTGTCACACCTGCTGTACTAGAATTCAAAATATGCACGTAAGAGTTTTTTGGTACACAACTTTTAATACTAAAATAATGCCAAAATTTAGGTACTAACGGACAAAAAATTATAAAACTGAATTTTTTAAGAATGTTCATAATTCTAGTACAGTTAAAACAGCACAAAATGTTAAAGAAAATGATATATATGTTAAGCAGATACCTTTATTAGATGCCGAGAAAAATGTACCTCAAAATGGCCAAAAATGCGTGGGAAGTATAGGGCTTACCCTGTGCCCTTAAGCACATGTCAAATCGCATTCCACCGACTTGATCCTAAAACAATATCCTTTTTGTCTGCTAGGAGATATTTATGACGTAGCCTAGTTTCACGTCGCCCTAAATACAAGCTCAGTGATGTCATCCAAGGAGAACGACAATCGCTTTAGTGAAAATTCTGAAGTACGTACATGAAAATATTACATAACTGAAAATCATTTTGATGAACCAATATTTCTACAATTCAGGCCCCGCCTCTTGTCTACGGGCACAAATACCAGGCAGCCCTTTAATAAAAATATCTTTTGCCCTAGGCTGCATAAAAATGAGCCGACCTATGCATGTGGATGGCTTTTCCTTTCGTTTAAATATAACATGGCTGATGGTAATATTAGAGCAAAATCAGCCTAAGATGCCAGAATCATGCCCACCCTAACAAGCCATAGCTCACCATATCACGACGAGCCTCTAAAAGGCTTATAGTAACGTTAACGCCTGACATTTAGCAGTGCTCAGAACGTCTACTCACTGTAGACACTTCGCCATGTGGCATTGATTACGCGTTTCGGTCACCAAGTGGGAAGTCAAAGGGCGGTAACGCTCCAAATCATTAGCAGCCACTCCGGGAAAGCTGACTAATTTGCGTTTGCGTGCATTGCTTCAAAACACACTTGATAACAAAGTGGACCAATGTGACTGGAATCTTAATTTGGCTCCTAGTAATGCCACATTTCGAAGTTTGCTCTCTGCTTCATTTCATTTCTGCACTGCTTCTTATAATTACGAAGAGGTGATTGTGGCGTACTTATTACCGAACTTTGAATATGCGCCTGATTACTGAAAAAGTGCTGGGGAAATTTTGTTTTCTTGGGCCTCGAGGAAATCCCTGAAGTTGACAGCGTCGTCGCATCGAGGTTAGCGTCAAACATAAAACAGTTCTTTCCTGCTTTAACGTTTGGGTCACGCCGTCCAACGCTAAAACCATCTGATTATACAACATCGCATCCTCTCAGTGATCTTCTAACGTGCATTGCTGTTTTGTCACTGCAAAGTCTCCTACAATTATATTGCCTTTTGTCTGGGGCCACAGCAGCCATCTGAGCTGGCATGACTGAAGGGTAATCGTCCATTGTCCTGAAGTTATTTCGAACCATTTTCCACTCCTTCTCTTCAGGCTCTTGATTGTTAACAAGAACGAGACAACATGGGGATTTAAAGCGACGAGCGGCAGCACTACTGGTTTCACGGGGCTGATTGCTCGAGGGGTAAGCCCTTTATTGTTTCTACACGAAAAATATTGATGTTGTTTTAACAAGGAGGTGCTTGGGTATGCCAGGCCGTGTTTGATTCCCAGCATCCAAACGGCCGCAATAAAAAAGGATACCTTTGCGGGGTGTTTATAAAAGTACTGGGCACTGGGATGTAATTAGGCACAGTTCGACCAGGATACTTTCACCCCCACGTTTAGTGTTGTCCTCTTTTACTGATATACTTCACCGAGGTTACCACAAACAAAACGTTATCCTCAAACTCTACTGTAAAACCCTGCCCCTATCCTACATATTTGCAGCTTATAGCTGTTTACCCCGATCTGAAGCACTTCCAGCCCATCCGCTATATGTCAGCGGCGAGAAATGGCGGCTACTTTGCACATAAATGCAGATTTTATCGCTCTAAACACAGTCAATTATGGTAGCATAATAAAAATCTGGGAACACAAGAAGGTTTGCGTATCTAATAATACAGATTAAGGCTTACATAAGCCCAACTCGAACGCCACCTTCAGATGTTAAGTGCTAGAGACTGGGAACAACTTGTTCGCACTTGTCTGCCGCTGCACCTAGCACGTCCTATTTCTTGGCTATTGACACAATCTAAGACCCCTCAAAGCATTCCTGCAAAACCTCGGGGGTGTTTTGCGTTTCTCGCTGAAGGTAAATCGCCATATTTATTAGACAATCGACCGATGTTGACGTCATAGGTAGCCATTTGAATTAAGGACGGAAAGTTGGGCTAGTTGGCTCGACGACAATGTGTACAATTTACTAGCGTCTAGCGTTCGTCGGGTGTTTTTCTTACTCGTGTGGTCCGTCTTTTGCGCGGGTAAAATTTACCTATTATAGCCATGTGAAATGCGTTTTCTCAACATCTTTCACATGCAGAATGAAAAGAAATACGTGATAATTACCTAATTTAACCACAGAGAATGACTTGAACTGGAAACTAAAACTATCACAAGAGAGACGGCAAAGTTGGCCGTGCTCTTCTGAACTCCATGAGAGCAAACCAAAAGGGTGCCAGTTGCTAATACCGTCATAATGAAACACCAAAAACCGCAATCTTACAAACGCTTTACAGTGTCATACGTTCCTCTATAAGGGGCCATGGTCTTCCGCCGCAGAAATATCGAAACTTACACCCCCTTTGTACGTTGTCGACAGCCCTCTTAAATTCATGAAATTGCGTTGTTTCACGTCCGCATATTAGGTGACAAATGCTATGCTTACCAAGTGACCAACTGAAAGAGCTCGAAAACCGATGTGCCCCGTATTGTATGTCAGTGATCTCAAATATTAAGTCAAAACCTTATATGGGTAATCAAAATGTGACCTTGAATGACCGCGGCATTGAAACTAGCGCTACAAAATTCTAAGCAAGATAAGAAGAAAATCAAAGCATGTCAGCAGTGTGTAAGACCTGAATAATTATTACCAAATGTAATAAATGATTGGTTACTGATTGATAATGATTAGTAACGTGGAAGAAAAGGATTAGGATAGAAGAATGATTGATTAATAATTGAATCTAAACATTAGTAATTTCAGAATAAGGTGGATTAAGGTGAAGTAGGAGGGATTAAAGTAATTAAGGTGGATTGACGACCGTAATTTAGCCAGGCTGTGAGGTCGAAGGGTTGGACGTGTTAAGAGAAGGTATTCGTCAGAATTGTACGCCAGGCTTTTACGAACGAGCGCGTGAGTAGTAACAAATTTTGTTATTGTAGCAATCAACATACAGGCAGGAAGCATTTATTTCCTAATTCTGTGGAGATAATTTAGAGAGACTGCCATGTAAGTACTTAGACATATCTTTATTGTAGTAATCTCAAAACATCTACATACTGGCAGGAAGCAATTAATGGCTAATTCTGTAGACATGATGTACAGCGAGAGGTGCGTAAGTTGTTAGAAATTTTGTTATTGTACTAGTGTCAAAAGATCAATATACAGGCAAGAAGCAATTATTTTCTTATCTAGTGGTGATGATTTACAGAGAGCGTACGAGTAACCTGGATACATTATGCGTCGCGCGGATTCTACAACTCGTTTTAATAAATTCCACGCGCAGGAGAGCGACCTATTTGTAGGCCCAATCATGGCAACGCTGGAGAGGATGGAGATAGGCGAAATTACACCATCTTACCTGTTCACTGAGATTCACTTCATGACACCCAAGCCGGGAAAATACATGGATCCTTTTAGTTTTGCGTCGTCGTTCAGCTTAGAGGTAAGTGTTACATCTTTATTACGACCACAATGTTAACTTTTTTTGCAGATGAAAAACTATCTTGGCTTAGGATAAGGTGAAAGATTTAATGTGACACCAGAAGCCCTATTGAGCGAAAAAGCCAGTGTCTGCGGTGACTGTTGGAGCAAAGCAGCTCATTAGCCCACATGACCCTGCAGGTTCTATAGAGCGTGCTTTGCATTATCAAAGAACAAAAGATAGCACTGCTACTCAGTGCCTTAGCACGCGCGGATCTGCATGGAAAGCGGAGAGTGGTAGTGACTGCGGTCTCCGTGCGATACAAGGCGGCAGAGACACATCATTAAATAGTAAGGGCAGTGTGGTGCACTGCCCTCAAGAGCGGTGCAACAGTCACTAGTGAGGCAGCCCGTTTTCAACAACAGTAAAATTCCGAGCAATCGATTTTAGTTAATTGCGCTCTACAACAAACATTCTCAGTTTAAAACTCTCCAAAACCAGAAAAAGAAAGAAATTCCAGAGCCATTCAACTCCTTCAAAGTGAATGGTGGTCAAGCTGTACACAAACTACTTAAAACATGAACTCCCAATTACTTCACGTATGGCAGAACATTGCCACCTATTGCGGAGATGTAAGGGATGCACAGACAAAAAACAGAACCACACTGGTTTCCCTTTAAAAATCCAAAAATGCACTCAACTGCCACATCGTGAATTGCGTGGGCACGCCCTTTTTCTGGATATGGCGTGAACCACACACAATGGTCATAGACGTTGGTGGCTTCAATCTGACTGATTCTAAAACAGACCGGAAGTGGAATATTCAGTTCATGCAGGAAGGGTTAGGACTCCTGGTACCCTTCCCTGAGTCCTGCCACCGTTTCCATATGTAGCTTCTCTTAAAGGGACAAACAAGACCGCTGCCGTCATGCCTGAGAAGGTTAAAATAAGGAGGTTCGTTTACTACAACACGAATGTCTCCAACGTAACATCTCACTTATCTAAATGCTCGTGTGAGTATCCAAATATTTCAACCTGTGATGACCTCGGGCTATCTCAACGACGAGAAGTATATTCGCGCTGCCGTTGGGACTACCCACAGCGCCACATCTGAATAGTGTGAAAAACGTACTTAATCGTACATAAATGTGCTTTGTTGGTATAGGTTATATGGCTTTAAACGAAACTCTGCGGCGAAATCCGGATTTGACCGATCAATCATTATTCCGCACAATGCGGCCCCAGTGACCACACGGTGCAGGCTGCGGTGGCTCAGTTGCTAAGGCGTTGTGGTGCTGGGCCCAAGGACACCAGCCGATTCCGGCCGCGGCGGCCGCTTTTCTGATGGCAGCGAAAAGCGAAAACGCCCGTGTGTTCGATATTTCTGTGCACGTTAAAGATCCTCAGGTGATCAAATTAATCCGGAGCTCGCAATGGTGAAGGCTTGGGCGAGTTGGTGCATGATAACAAAGAGGGGAACAGCGCAACACAGACGAAACACATGAAGAAAGTGACAATAACGAGCGCTTACATGTCACGTTCTTCATGTGTTTCGTCTGTGTTGCGCTGTTCTCCTCTTTGTAATCCGGAGCCCTCCGCTACGCGGTGACTCATCACCTGTGTAGTGTCGGTGCGTTAAACCTCATAACCAATAAACAAGGCACACGCTGCGGTAACACTGCAAAGTGACTCTGCGGCTAAAAGAAATAGAAAGCTGTAACATTAACGAAAGGACAGCCTCTAACCGCAAGCTCGGCTTGCTACTCTATATGAAAGTATAATGGACGGGAATGACTCGAACACTTCAGCACGCAAATCCGCAGAGTGCGACAACAGGCACTATCCCGCACTGCCGAAACTTACATGGTAGTGCAATTGGGGTAAAAGTTCACACAATGTAAAGCGTACTGCGGTCACAAACAAGAGATACCAAGGATCTTGTTTCCCGCATCGCAGAGGTAGCCAGTGTCTTACGGTGGAAAGTAACTGCATAGCGACTTTGACGTGAATAAATACTGGTCAGCCTAAATTTTACCCAGGACGCAGACAAAGAGGAAAGACGAAGCACAAAGACGGAGTCTTTGTCTGTGTCCTGAGTTAAACTTAGGCTGACCAGTTTTTAATCAATTATGATCCAACTAGCTCCGATTCTGCCTGTGTTAACGGTGAAATTCAAACATCTGCGTAGGTTGCTTGCGTACGCTTAACCTACCATCCCCTCAGCGGAAATAAATACTAAGGCACAAAGACGGAGTCTTTGTCTGTGTCCTGAGTTAAACTTAGGCTGACCAGTATTTAATCAATTATGATCCAACTAGCTCCGATTCTGCCTGTTTTAACGGTGAAATTCAAACATCTGCGTAGGTTGCTTGCGTACGCTTAACCTACCATCCCCTCAGCGGAAATAAATACTAAGGTACACGCCTCTCACTTCTCCAAGTAGGGAAACTTATGCAACGACACTCGGTATGGGTTAGTTTTATGAAGTCAGGGAAGAAATTGGCGGGAGCTAAAGAGCAACAAACCTTACAACGCTTTGCCTCTCTTCCTTCCTACGCCTGCAGCAACAGACTAGTTACCACACAGCTATAAAGGCAAGAAAACTACAAAGATGTTTTATACCCTGGTGATCCGATCTGAATACGGCATGTCATTGGGTTAATTGGTGTGGGATTTTACCTGCAAAATAAAACTGCGCGATGAAAGACAAGACCAGTACGAAGGGTGCCCGCCCTGTCTTCTTTGTACTAGACTTGCCTTTCACGCTAAGTTTTGTTTTATTCTTAAAATGCACTCCCAACTAGCCCAACAACATGCCGTACTCCGCTCGGATTGTCATGGTATAAAACGTCGTGCCCCGTTTGTACTAGCCATGTCTCTGACGCGCAGTTTTTTCTACTCCTAAAATCAGAGCGGAAAACGGGAATTTTACGGGTTATATGAAGTATTTAATGTGGTCCCGGCTCTTAAATACGATAAGCTTTAATAGTTTTATTGAAACCAGTGCCACTGATGTTACGTTGAGTGTAAGCTAGTTATTAGCCCGGTTTGGTCCATGCTTGATTTTATTAAGAATAACAATCACCTGCAATTCCGTCATAAGGAACTTACTCCCGTAAAACCACAGTATGCTCGCTACGTCCTCCCAAGACGAGCAAGCCGCTATTGCCTACCGATTGGGTTCTTTGGGAGCAAATGAATAATGGTGTAGCTCGTCAGTATTGTAAGAATACCATAAAAAATCACACCACCTTTTAATGCAGAGTAGCAACAATAAGCAATCAAATTAACACCTTCGGGCATCGGGTGTTTCAATGGTCGTTTTCTTATCCCTCAACACCACTCGCTCACAGGTATAAATTTCAGTAAGATTCACGCAGAGGATGACGAAAACAAGTAAAAAGTAGCAACAACAATGCATCGAAAAACTTAAGTCTGGAAGACCAGCCAAGGCGGAGTAGGCCAAATGTAAGCAATTACCGGAACGGTAATTTGCCCGTTATGGCGCTACTGGTGTGGCGTTCCATTCTTCAGATTCGTTCCAGCACGGCGACAAAGGGAAGATAAGGCGATGGAAATAATTGCGGGAAATTCGATTAAAAGAACACGCTCGCCGTGCGTTCCATTGTAGGATACGCGCGTTGTAAGAGCAGAACCAAGGGGTGTTATAAAGCGAGCGAAACAATTTAGCCAGCTTTGATTAGAAGAACAAGGTTCTCCGGTGCGAGTTTGCTGTTACAAGGTTTCCCACCCAAGAAGTGCCCATTTATTCGCGTGGAGTCAATACGTTGGCATCGGCGGTAACACTACTCTAGTGGTGTGAGAGCACGTTTTTGTGCGTACATATATGTTTGTGTCCTTCGTGTAAACGAACAGTAGGAAGTTGGCCCTGTCCTGTGGACCTTGTCGCCTGTGTGTTTGCTCAGTACGCGGTAATAATTGTTCAAGAAAGTCTTACGCCATGTAGGTTGGCTAATTATCCAAGGGTCAGAGCAATGCATGATATTTACCGGGTAGGCGATCGAACGACAGCATTTACCGATTGCGGTGACGTCGGGGTCTTGAGTCCTATTTTTGCACGCAGTAAAAGAACTTTGGTTACTGCACTCGATCAATAGCGTAAGACCGGCGCTCCTCAGTTCAGGACTTCTTTCTGTTAGGGGACTGATTATGCAACAGCTGGTTCGCGGATATTATAAAAGCTAATATAATAAATACTGCTATTCGCCCTATGCGAAAACAACACGTATGTTTTAGTTCACTACTGAGAGCGGCACACCGAAAAATCTCTTATGGTCAGGAAAACGCTCCCCCTTGAGGGTTCTGCATTTGATGGGACTCAACGATCGTACTGGTGACTTAACGTAGTCAGCAGACCTTCGTTACAGGTCGACGGAGAGCTTGCGCTTTCATTGTTGGTTCCTTTCATTTGCACCTGTAACTGGTGGTGTGCAACAACCCCCTCAAAAATTATTCAGCATCCATAATTTTTATTCTGCTCTTAAAAGGTACAGTAGATGTACCCGTGCCACAGAGTGATTTAAAAGAATTTGATGGCAAAGATCCCGCTGCTCCATTAGGTTACTTCGAAAATTAACCATTGTTCCTTTTTCAACTACCCGGCGCGGTGGCTTGGTCACTAAGGCGTCATCTTGCTCATCCAACGAACAATGGTTCAATCACAGCCACGTTGGCTGCTTTTCTGATGGAGGGGAAAATAAAAAACGCCAGTTTTTTTTTAGATTTCAGCTCACGCCAAAGATTCCCGGGTGGTGAAAAGTAATCCGGAGGGTCCCTCCACTACGACGCACCTCATAGCCTAGGTGTACACTGGGAATGTTAAACACCACAATCACAATGAGTCATCTTTCAACCTTGATGGGTTTGCAGGGCATTCGTACATCATCGTATTGTAATGTAGAGCAACAAAATGACCATGTCTTGATGCCATTTGGCGCACCGACCGCAGCACTAAAAGGTATTCTCTTTGCCTTGTTCCAATAGGTGTCGGCAATGTGTCTTGGGCGCTTGAAGCACGGGTAATGTCAGTCTACATAGAACAAGGCAGAGAGTTTAGTTTGGAGTCAGCTTACGCTATGGGTTTATATCCTGTCAACTGATTTGAAAGTGCGAGTACCTCCCCTCGTTTCGTTCATACATACGTGTTGGGGAGGTAATGTGCAATGGGTGGGCCAACAGACATACTCCCTCCCCGAGAAAATGCTCGTAGTCAGTGTATTCAGTGGGTCGAATTAATTTGTTAGTCTTTTGATACTTGCCTGCTGGGACATGTATTGAAGCAATTTGCTTTGTGCTTGACAGTTTTCTATACATCCTCAGAGCAACGCAGTTCCTTTCGTCAGACATGTATAATTGCTGAACTGTTCGTTATGTCGCAAACGATTCGTTCCGGTTGTACTCGTAGGCAAAGAAGCCTTCTTTTAGCTGCGAAGCAGCTTATGGTCGAGGCTGTTCCCTCCACCGTTGTGTGGGCGCCGTTGTGCGGCGTCCACACCCTCACTGAGTATGCCTGGCCAGGCACCGCTGATGAGGATTGTGGCAGGATGCCCCTAGGGATTGGCCAACCAAAGAATCCATCAGAAGATAGCGTCGCGTTCAACCGCCATCGTCATCTTCCCGTAGGAGAACCCTGAGAAGTATGCGAAGCATTCCTCCTCTCCTCTCCGAAGCTCCTCTCCTCTCCGGGATTGCGCAACGAATGGCAACACCTGCGGCTCCGCGCGCGATAATGGGAAGCAGCTTAGGGTTAGAGACGCGACGGTAGCCGCTGCATACTCCGCTGGGGGCGCCACTGTAGCTTCGTGGTATAAGTGACGCGCCCGCGCGCTCCGCTGCCCTTATTCTCCTCCCGCTACGCCGCGATCGAACTGAAAACTGATGGGAACTTGAGTCGACCCCATGCCTGCTTTGCATACTACTCAGGGGTCCCCTACGAGAAGGTGGTGAAATTTTTTTTTTCTGTTCACCGTCTCCTACATTACTTTAGGATGCATTGGAAACTTCGTTTGGCACCAGGATTCTGCATTTCTTTGCAGCCAACTCAATTGTTTTCATGAAAGTGTAATTGCCTCGAAAGTTTCAGGCCTCACCCATCGCGTAACGCAGTCGGCGATATTATCGGTAGTAGAGCAATCCCCCAACTTTCTGTGCTCAGTCAACATATCCCACATGCGCAATTTTCAATATACGATTTCCATTGCTTGGCAATGTTGATTACTTATAACCCAAGAAACGGTTGTCCTTGAGTATGACCAAAACTGCGCTGCAGTTGTTCCCTTACAGACAGCATGTAGGTATTTACCAGTTCGTACCCAAACACGGGACCCATCTGCCCTCAGGGGGCAGACATCTCACTTTTTACGATGCTACTGGAGACTTGACGAAGATACGTTTTGTCGTCGATATGTACACGCATTTTCGTAGGCTTACGAGCTTAATTACAAAATATGGGCAGCCGCCAAGTAGCCGCATACACAGTCCATATTCAACAGAATTCAATGTTTAATATTCCTGCTGCTTCAAGTTATTCACGTCTGAGCACTACTTGGTCACTCTGTGACGCGATGATCTTTCTGCCAGCTGCTCATCCCAACCAGCCCCCCCCCCCCCACCCCGACACACACACAAGCGGGTGAAACAGCGGTTTGGATCATACCACAAAATGAGTTATTATGCAGTAAGATCAAAGATTTCTGCCCATCCCCCCACACGTTTTTTTCCTGATACCTGAGCTTGGTGGCAGTTTCGTCTGACTGCACTTAGTTGACATTTTAAATCGAAGCCTGTATAACTGTAGGAACAAATCCAGAAAATAGCTCGTTCCTCGTAGCGTTTCTTTGGCTTTCAAGGTCAAGCCAACGCCCCGTGCAGTTCAGCAGTGAAAGCGTGAAATCCCTCGTTCGTTTCAACGGGAGGGGTACGGAGGGAGAGTAGGGCGAAAGAGTAAATGACTGTGCCATGAGAAATTGATACAAGAAGGCCCTGGCGGCATCCAAGTGTACATTGTGTTCACGTCCTTAGCCCCTTCTGTGCCAGTCAGATTATGCTTTTTCTTGCGCAGTAATTATACACGTGTTCACTGCCCGTTCTCTCCGCGAAAACCGCGGTATCCCTAGTCACCAAGTTAACTACGACAAATTTTTTTCTAGTCGTCTCGGGCGCTACTTCCCTGATCACCCCCTGCCATGCAAATGTTTTTGTTTTAAAGAAGCGTTTCTTAGCAGATTGTTGCATCGGTCATTTTGCTGCTTATATTCGTGTTAATTTCAAAGGCTATGTTGTGAGATGTCGCTTTTTGAACATTGTCTTCAACCTATAATTAGCATGTAAGTGTACTCACCACTTAACCTTTTTATTCTTCCTTCCTGAATATCGGGAAGGGCGTCCGGGATGTGGGCTGTTCCGTTCTACCAAAACAGCTGTATACCTTCCTGTCAACCCTCCAAACGCTGGTCTGGAGAAAAGATACCTCGATGCCCGAGAGAAGAGCAGCCGGTTGTATGCGCAACATAATGCAACGATGTGGCTGATGAGCTTTGACCCTTTCTCTAAAGGTACTTTAGGGATCTCCGGTGTCGTGCATGCGAACATTCGTTGAACAATGCGCAAAAGTTTTGATGTCGTTGGCTGAGTTTAGATTGATGGAAGATCCGACGCAATACAATATTACCGTTTTCGCATGCTATTCGTTATGTAGCCTCTCATGCAAGTGTCGTATTCCTTTAGTGTTATGCTCTGGCACAGCCCATCTTCAACAATTTTGAGGCGTTTCATAGTCTCATCACCCTTACCAACAAGTTCGGTAGAACATTTTTTTTTACTGAAGTGACACAAAGTAGCATGAAACTTTTTTCTGAGCTGCCAAGAAAAACTTAGGTATTATTATTGTTCATGCAGTCTAAGTTATTTCCGATAAGGTTCCCTTTTAGATTTTTTTGCGATTTAATTTGCTTTTTTAAGCCAATATTCAGTTCCATTTTTACAATGTACACATTTTTTGCCGTCGTTATACAGCCGTTCCTGCAAGGTGCGGCCTTTAATGTACAATCAGTTAAATTTTCGTATATAAATTTCAATTCACTGCTGTCTCCCGAGCGGCGAGTTTGATAGGTCAGGATTTTTCATAATATGTGGGCCACAATCAGCACTTCATTTCGTAAACCGCTCACATTCCTAAATCAATCATCTTTCCTATGATTCACCCGTCTATCCTTATCAGCAAGACGAAGGCATGGTCAACAGGAACTGTTATAATATTTCAGCGTAGGGAATAAACACCAATGTCCTCCGTAGGCGTTCCACTGTCAGTCGCTGTGCTGGCAGTGTAAGTGCAGTTCGATAATTTGCCACGTTCCTATCTTTGCAGCTGTCATTTCGAATAAGTTAAAGTGGACATCCTTGCGTCCCAACGCACACAGTTTAGACGGTTTGGAGATGTCATCTCCAATGCATGTCACCTCCCTTCTAGAGTATTGCGCGCAACAATGGTTTCTGCAGTTGCTTCCCCCGACAGCCGAAGTGCGGAACGTTTGCAGAGACACTTCATTCTTTGCATTTTTTCTTGGGCGCTCCATGAACATAAGTCGTTGTGACTTCTTTCACAGCAACTACATTCGCACATGATTCTTTGCCTGTCCCTGTCAGGGGGTTAGACGGAGAAGAGGCATGCCTTCTACTGCATTCAATGCACTTTGCTTTGATTTTGCAAAGTTTAGAGTACTGTCAATCGAGACATACATGAAAAGAATTGCTCGGGTTGTCCCAATTTATACGTATTTTCTTCCGATGGGATGGAAGATAGACAGGACGGTATCTCGTGTTTCACTCACTAGCGGACAAAACGACTCTTTGCGTGCTTCGGATGCGCTTGAAGTGCCACGGTGATTGAAGTTCGTGTCTGCTGACATCTTGGTCCACTTAGTGACACTTTTTCCCTTTTTGTGGCAAATACCCTTTTTGCACGGGTCTTTGTCTTACACAGGAGAAATTGTAGTTTGTAGTGAAGTCAGTTGTCTACGTCTTAATCCAAGAAGGTGCTGATTCTTGTGGCCAATGATTTGTAGGTCTCTGAGATATGCTGAGTTTATTGAGTTTGTTGAGGAAATGTGAAACATTTTGTTGAGAAGCTCTGGAGGTACCATGCCGCTCACCACGGCAGAGTAAGATTCACGGATTTTCATTTTTTTAGTTCTCAGAATGTGGGCTTGCTTGTATCAAAGCAAAGCGATGATACAAGCAAGTACGATGAACATACGCCTTGAGGAGCTCTCAATTTTGCGGTTGGCGTTTGCTGCATATTTTTTGCGAAATATGAGCAGCAACATTTCCACAGCATCCCATGCTTATGTTCCCTGCAACATGCACTCCTACCGGTGGCGTCTGGTGCAGCGATCCTAATCGATTAAGCTCCTCTGTCTTGGAGAGCCCTTTCTAGTCGACATCGCGTTTCGATAGCACTCACAGAAAGTATGATGTCAGGTCAGCCCACCACTGAAGGGCCGAAGACGCAGCTTCGGGAGCTTCGCTCACTGAAGTCGTCTCTCAGTCGGTAGCTGGACATATGGCGCTTCCACACTGCATACGGGGGTGATGGCACTCACCTGAACTGCCGCAATCTTCCGGTTTAGGAGGCCTATAGTTTGATCGGCGCTGTCGTCGTACTGGCCCATCTTATAATATTCCTTGCGACAAGCTTACCCTGAACCGGCGGCTTCCATCTCTTCGTTGACTTTTGGAGGGTCGGCGTTGTTAACCTTCAGTCACTGGAAATTTAGACAACTTAGCTGTTCAACATCGGAATTTTGCCGGTTTGACGTTTCCTAGTAATGATGCCGGTGTTTCCTCAGGTACTCTGACACCTCACTCTGATGTTGTCCCTCGTTTATATTCCGTATGCCTACTGCCAACCTATGCAAACCTTCAATTTTATTCCATTCTCGGAGGGTTCGGGAAACGTTCGGTAACTGTGTGCGACCTGATTAAATATAACAGGTCGACGTTAGAATAAACGATGTTATAATGCGGAAACCGGATTATTCTCACACCTACAAAAACAGCGTGCCTTTCCTGGATGTCAGTGCCCGAAATTCCGCACCCAAAATGGTTCTTTTTAAATGGGAGGAGGAGGCGTCTCTTTGTATGCGTCGAAACAACGCTGGAGGTATAAGGAGCGTCTGTAGTGCCACTGTGGTCACATGTTCTCCATCCACAAATCTCCGAGAACTGCAAGTAAAACTTGCGCTGTTTTTCACGAGTATTCGTCCTTAAGCTCTTCCTCACCTTGTGGGTTTTGCTCAATTGCGTCCAATTTCTGAAATATTCTTTTTGAACTCGACGCGAGCGTGGTAAACGCAACAAGGATATGGCAAGAGTTTTACAGCATGCTTGAGAGCTGTCAGCAATCGATTAGATGGCGAATGAAATTAATATAGTCTTTGCTTTATATCAAGGAAATTGTCTTTATTCCAACGGCCACAGGTATCTCATGCTCCACGGACGATTTAACGCAGGTTAGTGTGCCTGCAAAGCTTCGCTTTATTATTAGGCGGAGAACACGAAACATCGTTCGCATTTTGTGACCACGATGCAATGCGTGGTAATCGGTGATGAAGTGGCTTCCCTTTTAAAGAATACATACCCAAAGTTCGCCCATTTCATGTGCATACCGCCCGTGGCATAATTTGAGCGCTCCAATTTCTCACATAAATTTAAATTTTATGCTTGTTTGGGCTGATAACATGCAGTTCTAAAATGATAACCTTTTTCTCCGACGGTTACTAAGGGGACATAAATCACAAAAGTCATTCACGTTATGATGCTTTGTGCGGGTGACCATTAGTCTCGTTTCGCAAACACAGCCTCTGTGGCACAACTAATAAAAATGAACTCCCTTAGCGGCTCGGGCTGTCGGTGTCTCCTGTCGTCCTATTCTCATGTGGTCACGGTACTAAAACACCAGGACACTAGTTTTCCAATTGCTCTCGCTACAAAGTCACGCGTACTGAAATTGTATAATGGATAAAACCGTTTCAAATAAAGCGAATGTGATTTAAATATCTGTGTAACCCTACCGGTCCGTTTCAGTAATCGTTAAGTGCAAGCAGAAGCGGTTTGTAGACGGGTTATAATTTGTGTCACACTCAAATACCCACCGGCTCTTGAGGCTAGTCCTGATCGGGGGTGGTCGGTCGAATAAAGAAAAGTTAACTTACCTGGTGCCGGGCTTAGTTTCTCGATAGAGTGGAAGTGCCGCTGCTATCGCACGCCGCCATGGGAATTGTAGGTACAGTGGGAATCGGACTGGCCGCAAGTGACTAATACAAAGGGCTATGGATTAGACTTCTCGGCTCTGAAGTGCTTGTTAGTTCTGTTTTCGGTATGCCGCTTACTGGCATTCAATGGCTGAAGGCAAAAAACAGCGCAAAAACGGCACGGAAGACGACAAAAGGGAAACACGGGCGCCCGTGCTTGTCTTTTCTCGTCTTCCGTGCCGTCTTTTGCGCTGTTTTTTGCCTTCAGTACGAACCAATTAGCCCGTCTTCACACTTTAATTCAATGGCTATTAAAGATATGTCTAAATAACAGCGTGATTAGCACTTAACGCTTGTGCTCGCGTTAGCGGTGAGTTTCTTGAGATGAAGGAGTAACCCCATGCAGCGACAGCGACAAGTGACGCGGGAAAGGTAACTCAAAAGGTAGAACAGCAGAGTGTACTTGGTGACAGAGACAAGCGAAAATAATTAATACACTGCCATCAATGTCCTCTGTCGTCGTCGGTCGTCGCTAAAGTTCACTGTATCGCCGCTGCCGCTTGCTTGTGGGCTGCTTCTGGCCGGCAAAAATCGAGCGAGGGTCCCAGCGGCCTGTTATACCTCTTCATACCGCTTGCCACAGCCTCCTACACTACATCCACTAAAAAAGCTATGCTAGCCCACACTATCCATTTTCTGCACCCATTCAGTTACGATTTTCGCGTCGCTCGTCCCCGTCACTGCGTTTACTTTCCCCTTGAAGCATGCACTGCCTTGGACATGCGCAATGAGGCAACATACATAGCTAGTCGACAAGCCAGTATTTATTTGCCATTTAAAGCATTCATGCAATTTCATAATGCTTTGCACGCGTGCTTGAATACTTAGTTGCGGTAATAGGCTTCACCTCTAGGTATATTTATGTCTGCTTGGACAAAAAAAATAAATACGTCGTGAATACATCATTTTTGCATCTCTATGTTGCATCTTCTTCGCCTGCCAAAACGCGTAGCATACGATAATAATACTGTAATGAGAGGAAGCAAGAACACAGTTTAAGACAATCTAAATAATTCTTTTCAGCTAAATATTACAACACATCAAAGAAAACCTCACCCAGTTTGGAGTATGTAATAATCGAAAAATACATCCGGGACGGCCCGCTGTGTCTGGCGGCGTGAGCGAAAGGTGGGACTTCTGCTTTTTTTCCCTTTGTAACCCACAAATTTTTTTTACAACATAAGACCTCTAACACAGTGTCTTATACAAAATAAAATTTTTTAACAGCGGCACTTTCGGAAGCAATTTTTTAAACAAAAACTCAATTTGCGTAGCCACAAAGTCGTTGCCGGTCATGCCACGCCGAACTTCCATCCGAAATACACATTATGGAAGAAGAAAACGTGGCGCAAACTAGACGTAGACCAAAGAAACGAGGTAAGATATATACAGGCGTCAACTTCCAACTGTTTATTTGAAGCAAACCACGCGAAATTTATACAAGTCTTATCTAAGCAGAAACAATAACAACAACAACAAAACAACAACAAAAAAATCAACCTAGGTATAATCATTATAACAAGTGTAAAAGGTGGTGACAATGGCTAAAATGGATAAGTACAACACTGCTGAAAGAATGACAACAAATCTACGTCAGCCTCAAGCGTAACCAAGATGGTCCAAAAGCGCGCGCGTGCAATCCTTAAAATCCTTCTTCCTTAAAATATGTACCAACTAGCTCTGCAACAAGTTTTGTTAAGTCACATTATGGAGGCACCCATGGTGGCGTAAAGCGTTTTCGTCGAATCACGTCGACGCTAGCGCTAGATTCCACTCTAGGTGAGCTAGTCAGAAACTCTATGGTGCCGGGACCTCGTTGATCCCCGACCGAAGTTGGCATTGCACTGCGCTCGTGTTGACCCCGGCCACTACCTCAATCTGGGGCAGATGGGCATGCAAATTGCTTAAATTCGGCAAATAAACACCTTTTTCTCGTTTATTTCAGGTAATATGTATTCTGGTTTTACCCTGTTGTGAACATAAACGGATATAAAGTGACAGGCATGAAATTCACATGTTTATTCTTAAGCTAGAACAAGAACCCAAAAACCCGTACGCACAAGTAAAGGCGATTGCGATGTTCGAGAATTTTAGCATATGTGTTCCGTGCGTACCATGTACCGTGCGCGCCAGGCCCCGACTGCACCTACGCCCGCGGGCACGGCTTAGAGGGCCGCACCCACTTGAACGAATGCGCGTCCATGGCGAGGCGGGAGCGGCCCTTCAGCGGAACTATGTAAGCCTACCGGAACAAATGCGCAAGTTCTCGCTCGGGTCTCGGTGCGCCCGGTACACACGGAAGGAATCGATCACACGAAATTCTAGAATTCCCTATTGACTCCACATATTACGGCCCAATCTGCTTTTAATGTTATCAATATTTATTATTCCAACATATGATACAATCGTGTATTTGACCAGATTTCGTTCATTTACATGCCTTTCGCCCTACTTGTTCGTTAAGCTCAGTTAAGAAAAGCCGCTGTCAACATTTGCCGTTGAAATACTCCACTATAACTGGTGAAGTTCTGTGGCACGCCGCGTTAGTCAGCCAATCGAAAGTGACAGCCAAAGCAGAATTGACCACACCTTTTGAATGATTGTAGGGTTTAACGCACCGACGCAACGCAGGCGATGAAGCGCGCCGTAGTGGAGGTCTCCGGATTGATTTTGACCACCTGGGGTCTTTAACGTGGACCAAAATCTCGTACACACAGGCGTGTTTTGCTTTTCGCTTGTATCAGAAAAGCGGACGCCGTGGACCACACATTTTCGAGCCCAGGTTTCTGCATATAGCAGCAGAGCTCTGGATGCTGTGCGCGAAGCTAGTTAATGTCACTCAAAGCCAGTTTGAAGGTAATATCTTTGATGGAGCCGCCAGAGCAGTCGAGGCTTGTCAGTTGGGTAGATAAAACGCAGGTTAAAACTAAATGTTGTGAGTGCACTGTACCCCTTTCTAACTTAAAAGTATTTTGGTGGCCAACTGCCCAGTTCCCTGTGCATTTGGAGTCAAAGAACTTGACCTTGTTTGGATGCAATCGAACTCAGCGAAATTGGTTAAGCACACTGTTAGCGCTGGTTTCGTTGAAAACCTAAAATGCTGTACTCTAACTATACAATGTACTCACGCCACATTTTTTATTTCAGGTGTGGTTCGGCCTCTTGTTTTGCATGCTCACAATGTCTTCATTGGTAGCTCTGGACTCATCTGTTGCGCTGAATAACCTCAACGGCTTCTTCAAACGATTAGGAAAAAGTCTGTGGATTTGTTACACGTACTTCTTCACATCAGGTAAGCTTTAAGTACTAAAGAATAAAGGCCACCATGTTGAGCCAAAAAGCCTCGGAAAGACCAGTAACCACAGCTTTCAAATATAATCAAAGGGTCTTACATATAGGATTGTAGCAAGTCTTTATAGACCGTTTTTTTACATGCTCACCGCATATGTGGTATTTTACATTAGGCTGCGCTTGTGGTACTTTAAACCATTGTTTAAAACGAAACTCACTTGTCAGTACTTGATCCCGTTTCATTATAAAAATCGAAAAAAAATTGTCATAAGCTTGTCAACTGTTATCGCAGAATGCAAGATGCTTAACAATATAAACTCAGCAGACACACTTGGGTAGTCGTTCTGTGAATATTTGGCATAAGTACTTATAAGCAATAGGTAACAATGCAATTTCGGGTGGAGTCGCGTTATTGAATGTTCATTTCTATTCGGAATTTCAATGTTCAAAACTTCAATCGCTTAATTGCAGCCGATCGACGACGATCATCATAGATGCAACAGAAAGATCTAAGTGTGAAATATATCGAGGGTCTCTAATAATGAACGCAGTTAAATTAGGTAATGACGCTACCACGCAGATAGGACTGTACCTATATGCCTAATGTGACATAGTATACCATGAGTTGCCAAAGAAAACATGAAACACCTGTTGTTACTGTTGTCCCGTAAATAAAACTGCAAATGCGATTGAAACATTTCGTATATTTCAATAGGTGCATGGCCATTAAAAACATTGATTAAGTTTCATTTTACGCAGCTTCCGTTGGAGCAGCATTAAAGTCCATGAGACATATCCTTCGTAGGCTATTTATTATGTTCAAGTTGACTTTTTAAGAACTGGACCCCTACCTATCGCGTATTCAAACTGAACTGGAAACCAATAAGCCAAACTGAGGTACCCTTAACACTGTTCATTGTAACGCGGCAAGCAACAACGTCAAACTTAATGAACACCGTGCAACAGGTATCCATTGACGACTGTCGAGCGTAGATCCTAATGTCAGGCTTGCACATACCCGCGTTCGCATCGCCAAGTAAACAAGACATTTAACGGGGACGTTCTTGGCTGCTCGCCTAATTGCTACCTCTGTAATTACCTCGCTCCCTTAATCATGTAGGCTCTACTACACGGCTCAACCCACTCTATGTACACCTACAGATACCTAGATAATTTGGGCTATGTTTTTGGGGTGCGAGCTGGTGTCACGTTCCGGGGCCTTCTATTTGCACCATGAGAAACATTTATGAATTTTTCGTCGCTATCGGCTTTATTGTCTACCTTCTCCTTTTTGAATTTACCAAAACGTTTTTGCATTTAAATTAAATACTTATTTCACAGCATGCTGAAGAAGTTTTGCATGTTGCTTATTTATGCATGCGAATGCCTTGGGTCCGTTATCAAACACGAAAGGTTATCCTAGTGGTAGTCTTCGTCGTTGTCGCGATCGGCGTTAACACGGATGACACTAAAATTGCCGCCCTTGTCAACAGAAGATATATTGGGTCGGCGTGTGATTTGAACATAGGCCAGTGTTTGAGCTAGGTTCTCTAACCACAGAGCTCACCCGGCACCCTGGCATAATAGAACAAGAATCATCCTTATGCGTGTTCCGTGACAGGTGCACGTGGTGGCACGTGGGTATAACGGGGGTCGGTACAGAAGAGCTGTGCAGTTCACCTGTCCATAGAATTCCCCTTTACAAGACAAACAAAAAAGCACTGACGAATACTGTACTCCCTAACGCGAAATTTGTGCTTAGCGCGAACTGAAGTCTTCTCGGTCACGGCTCATAGCTGCTGCCTCTAAAAAAATGATCGCGTCATCAGCGAACGCATATCGGCGGGCGCTACTATCCTGTTACCTCGCAGCCCGTCTCCGCCGCCGAGCATGTTGTTGCAAATCGTGTTTGAACCTCCCGCGCAAATGCACGTGGTTCGGATGAGCCACGAACCGAGAAGGAACGTCTGGCGAAGGTGTTAGGGCGAGGGCGCTCCTCGTCGGCGACAGGTGGCGAAGGTGTGAGGAGCAGGACGCTCCTTGTCGGTGACGCATGCCGAAGGTGCGAGCGGGAGGTAGGGGATAGATGACGCCATTGGCGCGTCCGCAGCCCTCTACCTCACACCTTCGCCCGACACTCATCCGCAGTTTTCTTTCTGTATTTGCTCACTCGCTTACAACACCGTCGCCGCCGCTGCCACCAAACCACTGTACCGGCCGCCAAACTGCTGCTCACTAAGAAGAATAAAGAGCCACAAACCCCACGTAGCAGTAAACAAGTCTTCAATACTTGCCAGGGTTTTGCCTTCAAACCACTTGGGCAGACTTCAATGCTTGAGGGCTTTTTACTAACGGCGAGCTGTGATGCGCTCCTTTTTGGTCTAGGTGCCCGAGAATCAGACCACTGCTGCCTAATTGCCAAAATCATGCGTGCGCTACTCTTTGTTAATTATGGCGGCTAGCAAGACCAACGACACTGCAGCGCCTTGTTCCGAACTAGTCGCTGAAGCAGGCTTTCTTCCAGTTTTCAGGATATTTTCCATGTGTATGCTTAAGTTTATCGTTATAAGCAGCGTATTGAGCATTGTTATGATCAATCTTTTCTAATGCATTCTCATTTATGCAATTTTTTGCGCATAAAATGAAAGATTATTACTCTAGGACGTAGTAAAAACTGCGAGTTCAAACTACCGCCTTGAAACGCACGTATTCGAGGTGGCCGGAACGCGTGAGCTGTACTTGGTTCAAGAAACACACCGGCGAAAAGTAACAGTAAGAAAGCGACTCGGAAAACGAAAACATCTTCGGGAGTCCCCAAAGCTAGCTGCAGTTACAAAACAGTGTCATTAGACCTTCATGCTACATATATATAATTTGTTCTTCTCAACTCTCGCATACTCAGCAGTTCACTGTAATGATAATGAATTAGGTGCATTCCTGAGCGAAAAACAGACCTCGCTACAAAAGCCACAAAAAAATTATTACGAGGTCGCCGAAACGGGGCTCCTAAGTTTCCTTTGGCAGCCAATAAATTCCACCATGCTGTTAGCACAGCGAGTGGGCATGCGTACGTAGGTCGACGCGAAGCAGGGGGAGACAGCGACGCGAGTACAATAAGTGTGACTTGAAATGGCTCTACCATGGTAGGGTACCCTACCTTGAACCTAAGCTATACACGCTAGGCATAACATTACACGTTGACATGTTACGCTGTCAACCTCTACCCATTAGAAAACAAACTCCGATTTCGGCGCCTCAGCGCCTCTAGGAAGGCGGGAGTACTACTTTCCCACTCCCCAACGCTGAGTGTACACGTTTATACCAGAAAGTGCAATGGGATGCGAAAACCTCCGCGTGGAACATATTGCAATGAAATCTTAAGCATAGGTACACTCAGTATTTACACCTAGCCATGAACAGGCCTATCCACACTTTGTGATGATCCTGACACATCCACGCACATCATCTAGACTTGCACAAAATACTGTCCTCCCGCTGCTCACACCGTCATTCGTCCTGTCATCTTAAGATGAGGAACTACGTCCTCTTCAATATAGCGTAACAATGCCACGTACCATGCCGGAGTAATCACTCACTGGAAGCTGCGAATAGTCAATGATGTCGAAGATGTCAAAGCGTAGCGCTGGGACAAAGCTTGTAAATACTTGCGCCACAGTCGCCGAGCTTTTAACCACTTGTAACCACAGTCCCTGCTGTTACTCTAGCACAGTGTTTGCACATCGCATTGCGGCATAAGACAGCGTTTTGTAAGAAATCTGGGTCGTGTGCTGGCCAGACAGGCAGCAGAGAAACATGGTTTTCCATAATGAGGAAGGCTCCGATTTGCGCTAAGGTAATACTCGGCCATTGATTAAAACTTGCTTTTGTTCCCATGCTTTGAATAACGACGCGAAGAAAGAAAATGACCAAGCGTTGATAGTTATAATAAGAATGAACGCTAAGAGAGATGATGATGATGATGACAGAACAGGTACTACAGTTTGGCACCAATTACTTAGCACTCACTACATTGCTAAGACTACTGGGGTGTCTTTTTAATATTTAGCCAACAAAGCGACTTATGTAAATGTAGGCACTGTCTTCAGCATTTGCACGGGCGAGAAAGTAACCAGCTAAGATAAAGCAACAGTGATGCCGGAAGGCTGTAAATACCAAGCAAAGTGCCTGTGTTGTCGTTTTAAGTTTCTGTAGATGAGGGTTATTTTTGCACTGTGCTACATGTACCCAGCAATGAAATGAATCTTGAGAAGCTGCTCTTTTCGGACCCAATACATGGAAAGTTTGCAAATCAAGGGACTTGCTTGGGAAAGGCAGCGTTTCCGCTTATAATGGCACTCAATTTTCAGCAAACAACCCGGGAGTGACAAGAGTATCAACCAGAATTCTTCTCGGCACTTGGAGTCTATTTCTCTTCATCCTGCTTACTTTGCTGAGTAGCCGCCTGGTGAGCACCATGCTTATAAAGGGCACCGAGGACCACGTCGACACCATCGGTGACGTGCTCAGGTTTCCGAAGCTTAAAGTCCTTGTCGAAAGGAAGACGTTCTTTGAAGACTTCCTTATGGTGAGTTTAAGTTTCTAACTAGTCTTTTGCGAGATGAACAGGCGTTTTATACCTTAAACAGCGGAGCTGTTTAAGCTTTTAGTTCCACTGTGGTGCGTCACCAGAAAACTATTGTTGTCGGTGAAGTGGACAAAGTCAAAATGCAAGGCCGAGAAGCGTGAGGGAAAGTGGCGAGGCAAGGAGCCCACGTGCAGTTCTGGGGAGTGCGTGCCTAAAAAATGTGGTTAGCCAGGTCCCGAGAATTGAACCGTGGCCTTTACGCCGTGAAACCGGCCACTTAACCACTGGGACACCCTAAAGGCCGGAAGGGTGCTTGGTCAGCAGCGGTTGGGAGCAATAACGCGTGCAGCAAATTGGACAGATAAAAAGGATGTGTTGACGCGAAGTGCGCAACATCTACAACGAAAACTGCCAGATAGGAAGTTTCAGAAGTCTTTGAGCCAAATGGGTTAATTTTGAAACGGGGAAAAATGGCCGCGTATCTGCTCCTTTCGTTGCAAATGTCGACGAAATATCACAGTACACTGGCGCCCCTGCAAAGTAAATGCCTGCATTTTCTTTCCCGCTCGCATCTAATGCTGTTTCATTCCCGTCTCCTTCCTCTCAAGATAACCCGCTAGAGGTTTGCTCAAGTGAATTTAAACTTACCGCGTTCCCTGCTCCATGTCAGGTGTCTCGATGTCAGTGCTGCCGTACGACGGAGACGCGCACGAATTTAGGCACCCTGCTACGACATATTTAGAACCACATTGCCCCCCCCCCCTACACGAGCGTTCCAAGCGGAACATGGATCCTATCTAGCGTAGCCTTTCTTCACTATTGCCGCTTCATTCCTCAAATTCCGCCATGAGGTAGCGTCGGCAACAGCAGGCGACGGTTTCCTGCCATTGATGTAGTATTTCAACTGCTATCGAAAAACCAAGCATGCATAATTTTTTAAAACAAAGGAACACTGTAAATATCGTTTATGTATTGATTGGATGTCTTATATTTGAATAATGTCTTCTTCTTGTCCAATAATGTTGAGAAGTATGAACATTGACAGCGGAATTAGACGCTGAGATTTGGCTATGGGTGTATAAGGCTATTGTGCAGCTTTTGTTTAACTTTGACCGGGTGGCTGAATCGAGTCCGACAGTCAGAGAGACGGACATACATACTGACAGACGGCTTATGCCATCCGCATTTTGCCCGTAAACGATGATGGAGGCGTGCCCTATGATATGTTAATGGCACTTAGCATTGTATGTGGAACACTCGCATGGCGGTTCAAAATGCTGAAGAGGATGCTCGCACAGTGCAAGTGTACTTCGTTGAAATCGTTGCTTATATAAGAGAAGTGCATAAAGTCAAGCCGGAAGAACCTGAGTGGTTAACTATTGTGGATGTGCATGCGCCGTTTATTATGTTTTAAGCCGCCCCTTTCAGCCGACTGGTGGCTGGAGCTACTAATTTATGTACTGTGCAGTGCGTTTTGTTTCGTCGCGAAGCAGGCAATAAAGAAGAAAAGCCCAAAATTTCTGAGTTTAAGTCGCCCAAGAAAGACTATCGTTTTTTATAAATACACCTAACAACGAATTTAGGCGTCCACAGCGTGCAAAAGCTATTCCATCTTGCCTTCCCGGACTGCTTCATCACGAGACCGGAACGCAAATGCACACATTTGGTTGAGAGGTTGAAAATAAATAACAAAAGAACGATTAAGACGATAACATAAACCCTCTAATCGAGAACAACCAAAAACAATTATAAGACCATCGTCGTATGAAACAGAAATATACTAAACAAGTGAAAAATGGAGATTGGTAAAAAACATTCACTACCCCTGTAATGGCTTTCAGAGAAAAATGTTAAAAAAAACGGAATTGTCAGACTCTAGCCCTCCCTTCTCCCGACAGTGCGAGTTTATGGGCCCAGCAGCTGGGAATTCATGCTGCTGACCAACGAATGCTAACCCACCAATCCATTGATTGGTCGGTTAGCATGAATAATAAATAATTCGATAAATCAGTCTAATTATTAAGGCGGAGCTCCCGGGATTAGTACATCGTATACAGACTTGGTGACTTAAAGATAAAAACGTGTTTAACTTAACGTATCTTCCCGAGCACAAAAGTTTCCGAAGCTTAACGGTTATATTATAATATTTTGTCGTGTCAACGTCGTAATAGATGCAATCGATTTTCCAAAAACTTGCTTATGCACATTTTCTTTTTCACCACGCCAGTTCCAAAGTTTAAGCGAAAAAAGCAATCCGCCTAAATATATCTTGATACGAAGACAGAGAGATCTTAATAAAAATATAGAGAAACAAAACTCCCAAAATCTCTTGGTTGAAGCACCCTGTTATCGCTGAAACTTCTTCCTTAGGCATGCAAAGCAATTCACGCTTCGCATAACTTAACGACCACTGACTCAGCAAGGGCTTAAGCCAGCATGGCAACACATCGTACTGCAGTCAACGAGATATCCACCCACGTTCTTTTTTTACATTTTAAATCTTCCTGCCAGCTGTCTCTGTCGCTAACTCAACCGTTTACGCATGTGGAACGCTTACTGAGCATAATTAAAACTTGGTTCACGTGAATGAGGAGCACGTTCTGTGTAATATTTTGTTTCGGTATGTGGCAGCCTGAGTTATTTGTTTTCTAATTTCAAAGCTTGAGAAAACTTCATAGCAGCGATATTAGAGGGTGTAAAATGGCGTAAATGATCAGCGCTTTCTTGGCAGCTTTTAAGAACCTTTTTTTACGACACATTGCGTCATTTTTCACAGGCTGTGACTGCTTCTGAAAGTTTATTCGGCTTGGGTTTGGCTGTGACTTCGATCTTTACGCCATTAAACCCATTCTCATCCTGTGTGGTGTTCATGATTTTCAAAAAAATGTCTGCCTCGCGACCTAAACAAATTCGGTGATAATTGTCATTTTATGTTTGGACACTTTCACGTGTCGCTAACTATCATATAATTAAAAAGACAAAGCGAGCACGATCCCATCGTGGTTGCGCTGGCGTGGCTATCTCGTGGTTGCACAGTGCGCCAGAAGAACACTGCAGTCTGCTGGTATTCATCGGAGTTTTCTGAAAGAATCGCACTGTTTCTATGGATGAAGAGTGCCTCATCGCCGGCTCTACTGCCAGTTTCTGCGTCAGCTAAGCCCGGTCCTCCAAGCAACTACGCGAACAAGGGACTCAGAGCAGAAGGCGTACGTTGTAGCAAGGACGGCCACGCGCCATTAGCTTCTACTCTAAAGTTGTCGTCTTCAAAGCCACACACGCAAATATGCAGCAGCAGCACACAGTACTCTTAGGGGTATCTCAAAAGAAGTCCTAACGCTTTCGCATTCTACGTACGTACACAAGAAGACTTAGGTGCCTTGTGGAATTTTTTTAAGTCGGCCTACTGAGTGGTCTGTAAAAGTGCACACGTGCATGTGTATCAAATTATTTGCGTCCGTTAATTCCAAAATATTCGAACCTGAACAGCGTCACTCATAGTTCGCTTTCTTGGGAATCGCAATTCTCCACAATATGGGAATTCCACGTACAGGCGTTACAGTTGTTTGCGGAAACTGAATGGATATAATAAACAAGGCTGGACGTATTAACAAAAACTTTTGGCGCCGTTCGTGGGGAAACATAAGTTTCCTGAAGTTGTCCTCAATATACATCAGCATCTGGGCCTATATTACGCGTATGCGGCTGAAGACGTTTCTGGGTGAACAATTCTCACGATCCGCGTAGTTCTCTGTAACTGCGTGTATTCGGGTGAGCGTGTCCCCAGCGTAAAAAAATTAAGTATGTTCTCCTGAAATTGTCAAGTAAGCTGTTGGGAAATCCGGACCACTGTGGTCAAGATTTCGGGCACGTTGAAGGTCCCCAGTTGGTCAAAATTAAACCAGAGCTCTCATATGCAGCGCGCCTCAACACCTGTGTTGCGTCGGTTTCACTAAACCCCACAATCAATCAATCAATCAATCAATCAATCAATCAATCAATCAATCAATCAATCAATCAATCAATCAATCAATCAATCAATCAATCAATCAATCAATCAATCAATCAATCAATCAATCAATCAATCAATCAATCAATCAATCAATCAAATCCGGACAAAAAAGAGGGAGAAGTTCAGAACTTTTCACTTCCCTCCACCCTACGCGTCACAGTTCTCGCCAATCTTCTCATGGGTTTTCTCTAGACCTTCTTCGAATAATCCTTAACTCATTGTTTGGGCAATTGCTTCTCGTCTTCATATAAATGGCGTTGCCAGTTTTTTTTTTTTGTCGTATGTAAAAAAAAGAGACATCTTCTTTGTTGCTTATGTATATACCCTAAAATTATCCGCCATTTTGCAGGGGTAATTTGCAGGAACCCTTTGGCGAAAGCAACATGCGAAAACGCCCATGTGCCATATCAGGACACAGGACCAGCGCTGTTTGGCTCGAGGCGCTTTCTACAGCGCGTGCATAAAAAAAGCACTAGGTATCACGCGTTCCTCCGAAAAATTCTGGACGAGCTTAGAACTTTCTAAGAATGTGAAATCGAAAGCAGAGTTGTGGCTTCTGGTGATCTGCTGATGAACTTTGAGGCCGTGCCGGGCACCACTTGACCATCCTTCTGTGGAGCATCCTGTGATGCTAGTTTTGCTCGCTCGACAGCCATCGACAGGGGCCTCCGGTTTGCCCACGCGGGTGGCTTCACCTCTTAAGGCTGCGCATATTCATCATCACTAGCCTATCTACGCCCACTGGCGGGCAAAAGGCTCTGCCATTAATCTCCAATTATCCCCGTCCTGTGCTAAATTCAACCAATTTATCCCCACAAACTTCTTGATCTCATCTGCCCATCTAACTTTCTGCCGCCCCCTGCCACACTAGCCTTCTCTAGGATTCCCCTCTGTTAACCTTAATGAACAATGGTTATCTTGCCTTCGCATTAAATCCCTGGCCACGTCTATTTCTTCTTAATTTCTACTAACATATGCTTAACCCCCGCTTGATCCCCGACCCACACTGCTCTATTCTTGTCCCTTAACGTTACACCTATCATCTTCCGTTCCAATGCCTGCTGAGTCATCCTCAATTTAATTTCAACCCTCTTTGTAAGCTTCCAAGTTTCTTCCCCGTAGGTGAGTACCGGTAAGACGCAGCTGTATTACATGTACGTATTCCGGCTCTAATTACATGTGCAGAAAGAGGCTACCGTCCGTTGCGCGCCTACTCCCTCTTCCGGCGTAGGCTGGGACACCATTTCTGAAAGCCACTCAGCGAACCCCTCCCCACAGCTGTTTCCATTTCCCGGCGGACAATACCCGGCTCATGTTACCAAGCTCGTGTCGTTTCCTGGCGCGCGATCCCCGGTTCATGATTCCCGGGTTGTATACATTCAACCTCCTTAGGACCACCAATTTTAAATGCAGAGCATTTGTATAACTCACGATGTCACCCGTGCGTCGGCGTCCGCAGCAGCCAGCCTCCCCCTACACTATAAAAAGAAAAAGAAATAACAGTTACCGGCGCCTGGTTTCGATCCCACGACCCTGCGGGCGGAACGCAAGGTACATGGGGCTCTACCCACTGCGCCACAAAACGACACAGAATCAAAGGCTACGAACGCGCCTTATATCCTTGACTCATTCAAACTACGTCGTCAGCGGCATGGGTTGGCGACTCAGCGGCGTGCTAGCGGCGTGATAGCTGCGTGGTGTACACGGGATAGCACCAACCCCCCAAACACTAAAACGTTACCGCAATACAACCACCCCTTATAAAGCGGGTTGGCGCGGGCTCCACTCCAGTCAACTCCTGCGCTCTCTTCTCTTGCGTTCGTCGGCGGTCGCAGTTGATAAGCGATGGAAGCCCACCAACAACTACCACCACCACCACCACCAACCCTACGCCACGTAAACGACCCCAATGCTCTGCATTTACTCGTGTCCCTCGCGCGGGGGCATGCGACGGAGGATTTTTTTGTACCTCAAAACAAGAATAGCGCATAGATATCTAAGGCTTTCGCTTGAAGAGAACCAAACAAAAATAAAGGAATTATATGGCCTCTTCAGGTTACTTCCTGGTTTCTACCTCCTTTCCAGAAACCGAAATCAGTGTTCTTCATGAAGCTTCAAAGACAAGTGGAGCTGGTGGCTGGATCCATCCGCCCTGGCCCTGTCCAGGACGAAGTGTTCGACCGCGTCGAACGGGGAGGACACGTGGTCCTCTACGATCGGTTCTTTCAGGATGCGACGCTGGCGAGGCGCTTCGCCCAGCGAGGCAAATGCAGCTTCAGGAGAGCCAGCCAGGCTCTGTACTTGCAGCCCGTTGCTATGCTGATGAGGAAGACCATGAACGCGACAGTCAAGCGGACCATAAAGATTCAGTAAGCATGTTGTATCTTACGTACGGCAGTCGCGTTGTATAAAACATGGCGCAGCTGGAAGGGAACTTTTAGCTCTCCTCTTTCAATCCTTAGCTTGCAATGATTAAGGCTTGGGCGAGTTGGTGCATAATCACAAAATGGAAAAAGCGCAACACAGACGTAACACAAGAAAGTGACAAGCACTAGCGCTGAGTACGCTCAGCGCTCGTGGTTGTCACTTTATTAGATGCGACGCATCTCTTGCTCTGAGGCATGTCCCTCCTGCGTCGGCATCGGCGGCGTCCGCACGCCACCTGCGCATGCCCGACTCTCCTCCGCTCTTCTCTACTGCAGCTATGCGCAACACTCTCACTCCGTCTCATTATCATAAACAACAGCTGCGTGCGCGCACTTCGTTCGCTTCACTCCGCTCCCGTCACTCAAGTGCGCGCATGCGCAACTCTCCTCCGCTGTCTCCTCTCCTTCAGGAGCTGTGAATATAAAGCGGGTAGCGCGCTGCGGTGGTTCAGTCAGCGCTCGCTCTCGTTCGAGTTCGCGTGACAACACGTTTCACCCGATTTAAAGAATCAACCCAACAGAAACACCAATTGAACCCCCGATGCGTCGCATCACACCAGGGTTCCCTCGCGGGAAGATGGGCGTAATTTTCTTGTGTTTCACCTGTGTTGCGCTGTTACCCTCTTTGCAATGCTTAGCGTAATTTGTTCAAGGCTGCATGTATTACTGGACACTAATTAGTATTACACTACTGCCTCTCTGTCTATAGGGTTATTTCTAGAGCAGAGAAAAGCAATAGCACCAACGTTTAATAGATTTGGGGACACAGTCTGGACTCAAATTTATGCTGTTATTTCATTCGAATCTGTTCTGTACAATGGCATGGTCTTGTCTACGCTCGGTTTCCAGCATCGCTCTGCCGCATTTTTGTTTAGAATACAGAAGCACTGAAGTGTATTTTGTATATTATTCACATGTTTTTTTACGTGCGGGTGAGCAGAACTACGTCTGCAGGAGTGTGCTGAGGTAATGTAGCACAATATATACAATAATAACAACAGCGCTCCCCCGCGTAGCAGATACCTGCTTTTTTTCGTTAAATCAAATTCTCTGCTGTAGCTCTCTAGCCAGAATAATCCGGTTGAAAGCTCTTAATTTTTTTTTGTACTTCTTGCAATGTTATTTAGCTGCGTGTCAAAGCTTAGTGGATCTTCAAAATAAACCCCATCTTATTTTCTAAGTTTTTTTTGCGTCCATGGTGGATGACTGTAATTATTGTTAAAACATTTAACAGCCGGTATTAGGTAACGCAGGTCTATACATGTATTCTGCTTCAGTTATACGTTTTTCTGGTTAGAGCATGATAGCTAGCCAAAATACAAACACCGAAATTGCAAACAAGCTACGGCAGGCAGTCTTTTCTGTTTCAACGCACCGACATACCCAACAAGGTTGGCGACCACATTGATTTCAAGTGCAGTAGAAACATATTGAAAACACAAGCAAAAAATCCTTCTTAAATCAGAATATCTGCTTCAATGGCTAGAACTGTGGATGTTGTTTAGACTTGTTGAGTGCGCCAGTTTCGTAGTTGTGTCTATCTTTAAAACGCATAGTCCTACCCTGATTGTCTTCTTGTGCTTTTTATTACTTTACTCATTTGTATTCTAGTGTACAATTTGACTTTACCTTTCCCATATTGTCCTGCAATTTGTTGTTCTCTACATGTTGCTTGTATTTTTGTAACTCAAACATTAGACTTTCCAGCTTGTTTGATTTTGCTTCTTCATTTTACTGTACCAAAGGGGGCTGGGCCTCTGTGAGACTTTGTAGCCTTTAGTCCCAGTCTGACTCCTCGTACTTCTGAGGAAAAATAATCTGAGGCCTCTCACTTTGCTCTTACAGATTACGGAGATCATTTGAGATGGCCCTCCAAGTGCGGCCGATGGAACCGTACATCTCCAACGCGTCTAGATGCTACATCGAAGAACACGAACAAGCCGCGGCTTACCGCATCGAGGATATGCAGGGTGCCTTCTTAACCCTCGCCCTGGGCCTGATGCTGGCCGTTGGCGTGTTTGCAATCGAGCTGGCTGCCAACAGAGCACGCCCACGCGAGATCCGCAACAGAACCGCTCGAAAGCGGATATTTCGCAACTAAATTCAAGCCTTACATTTTTGAACCATCGAAGTAGTGGGTAGAGAGACCATTATTTTTCCGCCTCTGTTCTCGGCAGTGTTGTTCTGCCATTGCGCTCGCAGAAATTAGGCATTTAAAATTGTTTTACATCGTAGCCTCTTGCTTTCCCAGTTCTTTTTTTTTTTTTGACCCTACAGTGCTACGAAAAGAAGAGCGTACATGATACTCGGGGGGGGGGGGGGGGTTCAACTTGTCCTCGGTAATTCTTCTTCCACATCCACTTCCTACAGTACAATTTCGCTCACGTGTGGCTCACCATGTGGTGGATTCGTCCAACTCCTATGATATTTGCAGGAAAAAGTATTCAGCTTCGCTAGTGCGTGTAAAATTTGCTTTGTACCTGGGTATGTACCAGCACTCTGACAACTTTGGGTACGCAATCTTAGATGTTGCAGCAAACGCTTAAAGCGTGCATTATTGTTCTTGTAGACGCAAAAAACATATCCCCAGAAAAAAACTGCACGGACGGTAACCCGCGCATCCCGCTTTTTTGTAGCATGCAAACGAGAAGTGATTCGAGGCTATGCTCGTAGACGGGCTTTTAAAGCGTATTAGTCTGAACATCACTGCAGAAGCCACCTGAAAAATCAACCAGTAGGTTGTGAATTTTCTATTTGCACTATGCTTTGCTTTGGAACATGAATTGTATTGCATAATGGAAAACGCCTGAGTTATAAAGTTTCATCCGTGGACGTGCAATACTCTTCGAATGGAATTTCGCGTTTCTGCCGAACCCTCGGGAAAGCCTCACGCATTCTTTTTGCGGTGCAAATTATCTGTTTAACCATATATATGCACTCCACGTTGCCTGGTTTCCTCCTAATCGCTCAAGCTTTTTGTTTTACCGCTTTTTGATTACAAGAACGCTTAATGCAAATTCCCGACCCAGAAATGGCACGCGACGCCAAACTGCCTGGACAACTCACCTCGCCTAAACATGCCATTTCCACTCAACTCTGGGCTAGATCATTTTTTGGCAAGCTCGCAAAGTGCGCACGCAGCATGTTTGGGAACCACTGCAATGCATAATTATTTAGGTTAGTTGTCTGCTTATTGGCTGTGCTTTCAAGGCGAACCTTTCCATACCTCTCTAATTGCATTCGATGTCGAGCCAAAACACACAGCATGAAAGCCAACTTTATGCAATGAGTTTTACATTACGACGTTGGTGGTAAGCGAATGCACATCAAGCGCTGCAAGAGAAAATGCTTCCGCGGTCGGAATTGAAGCTGCGTTCGTCGAGTTATGGAGCCGAAACCTATCCGATTCCGCCATCCCCACACGGTGGAAGCAACTTCGAGTTTTCGCCATGTTTCTCTTAAAGAAGCGCCTTTGATTTTTAATGTTCACCCGGTTTTTACCACAGCCTGCGCAGGTCAGCCTTCAGATTGGGTAAAAGAGTGCATAAGTAAATACCTCCGGTAATTAAGCACTAACATCCCGTAACCTGCGACGCACTGCATAGGGTACACGTACTCTGCAAACTTTCAACGTCGTTGTAGTGTACCTAGGTCACAAGATAACTTTACAAGTATGGTATAAAGACCACGTGTTAAACGTAAAAAATGGTAATTGCATCAGCATATCGCGTTCTCCACAGACCAGGTAGTTTCAAGTACGGCGCATGCTTGTGGCAGGCTTTTGTTTTTTTAGTTTCCTTTCTGTCATATTCCGTGACGGCGACCTTCTCTACGCGGCGTGTTATTTTTTGCTGTGCAGAACGTTTAGTTCTGGCTCACAGTTTCCCGTAAGGTGCCTAAGAATCATCTGTCACTCACACTGTCCAGAATGAAAATGTGCTCTCAGCCACTTATCTGCATGGGCACACCGTGCAGCCTTTGTTCTTCCCATTCATTTATTACTAATGGTATTCTAAGAACAGTGCCTGCAACTAGATAGGTCGTAGCGCATGTAGTTGTTTCAGCACGTGTTCGATGTGCCTTTGATGCATTGTCTTATCCTTTGGTGTATACAAAATAAAATTAGCAGAGCAAATACGGCAATTAAAATCAATTGAGTTTATTTAAATCTACTATTGAAGCGGTAACTCACCTGCCAGTTGTGTCTTTGATACCGAAATTTAGATGCTTTCAGCAAATATAACATTGTGGTAAACGCTGAGCCGGCCTGCGGTGTTCTTTTCTCGGTCCAGTTTAATGAGCTGGTGCTCAATAAAAACCTTACCTAAGACGCGTGATTTCATTGGGCAAATCTTCTCATCTCATTTCATGAATAACACCTCTTTAAATTGTAGCACACTGCATTTGTGTTAGTGCGGACCTCTGTGAGTTCTACGGACCAGCCGTCTCCCAATGAAGATGCTGTGGCACGACGGCCCGGACTAGGGCTGTTTAAAGAATAAAGTTTTCTCCCTCCCTCTCTCTCTCTCCCTCTCTATCTCTCCCTCTCTCTGTCGCTCTCCCTCTTTAAATTGTTGGCGAATGCATTCGAGGCTACCTTTGCGAACAAGATTTGGGAACTTGGAGCGAAACCTACGACCTTTAGTTCCATCACGCTTTGTGTGTTGATCGGAGTCATATCATTATCCGCATCCGCTTGTATAGTGTTCTGTGGCAAGGGCGACACGTCTGGTCTTTTAACTACTCCTACTCTGCTTCCTTCAGGCCTATGTCTGGTTGCGGAGCTGTTTACCCTATTCCTCCACCAAGTCCTGTGTTTTCTCTAGTGCTAATCCCGTCCCTCTGTTCCCGGTATGGCCGTCGGGGCCCACCTGTTGGCAGCAAGCCAAGACTCAGGGCCGGTCGAACAATTCTTCTGATAATTTAGCCTAGAATGTAATTTTTTTGTCATCCTAGGCTAAACTATGAAATTATTTCACCCTGAAAACGTCGCAGATGTTACGTGTGCTAATTTAAACACTGGTTTACGTGCCTGTTTTAACACAGAGAAGTTTCGCCTCAAGAAACATGTAGCGAATCTGGAAATTCTTGCTGCCTCAGTTTGTGCCGGAGATGATTTTGTTTTGTGCCTTTGTTTTCGGTGGCAAAGGTAACAAGCAGTTTATTAGTGAAGCGAGCGTCTCGGTTCCACCCCAACCAATTTTCCCAAGCGTCATTTTTGGAGCTGCTCAGTATTATTCAACCACCGAAGACTTTATGAGCCCCGCCATTTTTAATGGTGTGGATTAAAACATTGCAGGGGTGCTCCCACGCTGCGACCAAATGTGAGATCATGAGGGGGCAGAACCATTTAGGCGTTAAAAGGAATTGTTCCTTGGTTGAATTTATATCGAGTGCTACCCTGTAATTCTGAGCTTCAACTTTACCTTTAGCTCAGAAAATCTGTACATTATGGCAGAGAATACAATACCCCATTTGGTAACCTGTGATCACTTGGATTGATTTCAAAAATGGGAAGCACAACTGAAATTTTGTTTAGGCGTAGCTTTTGACTTACCTCAATCCGACACCACATACCGGGAACACACATGAACTTTTTTCATTTCAAAATACCTCTGGCCGTATGCTCATAGATACACGTTTTGGAGCTTGATTTCACCCAAATATTCCAGAGTTCCTTTCTCGCACAACTTTTTAAAGTTTAAACAAGCGTGAAGATAAAATATTCAATTGATAGATCATTCATAGGCTCGCGCAGCCACCGCATTGCTTTTTTGCTTCGACAACATGAACAACTCGAAAATAGATGCATACTTTATTCACACAACTTATGGCTACAAAAAAGTACACACGGTCACTCAATAAAACACTATTTCCTAAAAGAACACACCAACAATTCGTGCACATTTTAACAACGCCGCAGCTTGTTGCTGCCTTGACGAAGGGCGTGGGGTAGAATTTTTTAGAGGTACGGAAGGGACGTACATTACGATATCACGCATTTAACTGAAGATGCTCGACATGGTCGTTCAATGTAGTACGGCCGCTCAAGCTTTGTCAACGCATGAAGGGCGACTGAATTTGATTTTTAGTCAGAGGAACCACGAACTGTTGTTATTGAGGAAGCCCTTTTAAAATATCAGCAACAGTAAATGTACAGTGCCCATTAGTTAAGCATGCAAAGTGACAAGCTTCCACATCTGATACGAAGTTTTCATATGAGTTAAGCACACCTTTAATTCCTTTAGAGCTTGATACTAGTGCTGCGGGGAAGAAACAATTGCGGTAGGTGTGAAGAAAGGAAGTGTGTACAGTCTGAAGAACTGGTGCGGAATTCGGTTTCAGGTGTTTTTTGAGCGCAGGCGTTTTGGTCTCTGGCGTGCAATGCATTAGAAGTGTAGAGCACCCCATTCATTCGCGTTCTTTGGGGAGAAAAAGTAAGGAACGTGCGACAGGCTGGCTACATAAACTTCAGGAACAATGAATCTTAACGGGAACCGTAGATTCCATAGAAACAGGTGCTATTCGTAAACTTCACAATGTTTCCTTATGTGCACATTACCTGTCTGTGTGATCTCACTTCTTAGTCTCCGAGGTAAGAATAGCACTTTGCCGATGACAACAGTTACAAAGTAAAGGTTATGCCCTGCGAGCAAGCATTGCTACCACTCCAAGTCATGGTCAAACAAGTAGCACTCATCACAGAAGTAACGACCTGATTAGCGTGATTGTGCGGATCAGGTTTACGAATTCACACCCAGATTTTGGCAGCAAACCATCAAAGACAGATTGAAAGTTAAAATGGCAAAACGCTGGCAACTGCGTCAAAGTTACGTATGTAATGATTCTGATATATACAAGTAGCATAAGGTTATCACCTTTGATGAAAGCAAAACACAACCTACACACTTTCGGGCGTACAGAAATCGCAAGAATCAACTTGGACATACGTGGCAGCCGCCATTTTTTAAGATTACTTAACTTGGTAACCTTACAACAATAGTACAGGAGCATAAGAAGCATTTTATTTGAATAGGGTCACGATACACATAGAGATCACAGGTATCACTAACTGACAACCAGGTTGTTAGGTAGTAAAGCCAATATCATACGTTTAACTACTTGGTAAGTTTCCTCGGACATTACCTAAACTTCTCGCTGTGACGCTAACTTTGAAGCGGACCTGTAGCTTGCGAACAGGTAAGTTTTTGCGGACATTACAGAAACTTCTCACTGTGTACGCTAAATTTGAAGCTGACCTGCCGTTAGCACACTGAGTCCGACATCGCATTTACCTTTGTGCCTTAAAAGCACAATTATTTTAGTCAGGTCCTGTATTTATGAGCTTTATTGTCATCTTCTACGTGCATTTGTATGTCCCATTTATCGAAATGTGTTAACATTTTCTCATACTAGGCATCTTGGTAAACAGAAGCTGCATGCAGAAAGCAGTTCTCCGTGAATAGCTATTGTCCTGGGTCCTGATTGCCGCGAATAGTGCACTCTTAACTGAAATAAACCCCTCGGTTACGTCCCTGACTTGTTAGTGGAATGGGGCGATTAAGGTCATACAAGGCTCTCACTTGAGAAATAACAATCTTCGTTGCTCTTCCTGTAAATACATTTCCAACAAGAAGATAACACGTCTTTCATACCCCCTCTTTATTTTCCACACTTTTTTCGTTCTTTTCATCCAGAAATCAGCCTAATGGTTCCACGCTCGCGTAACGATGTACAACAGCAATGACAGGAGTAAAGACAGCAACACAAAGGTCTTTTGTGACATCCACGCCGAAGAACAGCGACGACGTTTGAGTTGATGTTGTTGGCCCGCGACGTCTTCTTAGGGCTCGCGTAGCGGCTACAGGGTGAGCCGTTCATTTCTTGCCCAGCGACTGGAACAGACCAGCCCGCTGGCAGCGACAGTTGGTTCCCCAGAGATTGCAACGGCAGGCAGACTGGTGGCAGCAATCGTTAGGCCGACCGTCGCAGCTGCCACCCCGTCGAATGCAGCTCCGCCTGCGAATTTTTTTTTAGTGGAATTTGTATTATTGTTACCAATTGATACCTGTTTGTCCTGCCTGTCAACAACGATGATCAGGCAGATTTGACAAAAAAAGGTGCGCACATTTCTGGCACACACATTTGTAAAAAATTAGGTGTTGGAGAGCAGGAGGAATGTTAGAGAGTTTTAGCATTCAGTCCGTTTTGCACGTTCTGTATTTACCGTAGGAGGCCGCATTAAACCAGAACAAATCCGCGCGCATGCCGAAGCGAGGGCAACCTTTCCGCAGAACTAAGCCACCCTACCGGAACGAATGCGGAAGTGCCCAGTCGGGTGCGGCACGTACGGAGCTGACGAACCAGTCGGAATGCTAAAACACGAATAATGAAGTTCGGTGTCACAGGGTACCAAAGGAACAGGGTCTGCGTATCTGTTTATTATCTACAAACCACAAGTCCCAAACTTGTAGTGCATTCTTCAGAGACATAATAGTTTGGTTGTCGGATAGCAGCATTTTGAACTGAGCATTAGTTTAGTAGTTAGAGTTAATATCAAATTGCGGTGACTTCTGCCATTAACTGCACCATATACCACAAACCGCCGTATGATTTATTGTTGTGAATTTTAAGTACAATAGGATACTTTGAAAACAAAATACAAAAATAAATACATAATGCTAAAACGGTATTTAAAAATCAGGAGGGAGAAGCACTTTTTTGAAGATCAATAGAAAGGATGAAGAGAAAGTGAGCGAGTCGTTATTAGCGGGGTGCGCGTTAAAAAAAAGGGGAAAAGAGAAAGACGAGGCAGGCCAGAGGGAGAAGGTGGGGGGTTCTCAGTAATTTTTTGGCTGGACACGAACGCCCAGGAGCCTCGATGCCGTACCGCCCCTCTTTTCAAACCTTCTAGACTGACAACAACCTCACAGTGTCGACAACGCCATGCACCTCCTTCAACCCGCAAGCTTCCGGCCGGAACGCGACGTCATTAGTCTATCTTCACCGCAGCAACGGCGAGCGCACCGCTCCAGTACTACAACGGCATAGAAATGATCGCGAAGTTTTCCAAGTTGAATATCTTTTCATAGCGACTGTACTTTCTGTGGTTAGACGTGTTGTTCCTTTCTGCTTGTGTATTTTGTCGCTTAATTGTCTCCTAAATATATTTTGCCTTTGTCCGCCGCCATCAGACCTTGTTCGGCCTAACCCTCGGGATCAATCCAGCGACCTGCTCTACACTAGGATTAGCATAAAACGGTCTTGCTAACACATCCTAATGCAAGACCACTGCTGCAAACAATGAAACCGTATGAAAGAGTTGGTTTTTTAGGAGAGTGGTTTGTTTCATTGCACTCCTGAGAAACTAAAAAGAAGAGGGATTGCTGGTTTTCCGAGACTCATAATTATGCGGGCACCAGAAAAGCGCCTTCAAGATGCTTCTTGCTGTAATAAATAATAATAATTGCCTTACCACCGCTTACGTTTTATAACAAGACGCACAGCCGCGCTTAATTACAGATAATTTCGTATAAGCTGGTCCTGAGCGTAACTAGTAGTAGCATCTTTGGGGTTTCTAGTATGGGGCACTCGGCTTGGTTGCTACAGTGAAGACAAGGCTACAGCCACGATGGTCAGCAGCGAACATGTCGACCGCATCAGAAATTTCAATGGACTTGTAGCAGTAGCTCGTGCACACGAGTTGGGGGTACACAGAGTTCCACTTCTACCAGAAACTGCAGTTGCCTCCCGCATATACCCTTTACAGGAAGATACAAGGCGAACTAGAGCGAAAACAGAGGTGGTTTCGAAACAAAGGAGAACGTGGTGCAAAACTTGATGGTGACGCTATGCGTCCTCACTATACGAAGTTTAGGGATTCTACCCAGCGCCTTCCTCCTGACAACGACGTATTGGCGTGCGGTACAAACGCCGTTAGGCAAAGCACAACAGGGGAGGGGAGAGCGGGGGGGCGCCTCTACTTCTACTACTTTCACTGCGCACTTAGCCATAGACAATACTTGGGGCAAGCAGCAAAGGGCACTGTATGAAATGTCGTCATTGTTTACCAGTCTTTTCAAAGTTTTCAGTTTCGTGTCAAGGCGGACATGTTTAGACGGAGCGGCGTGAATTTTTTCATTTTATCAGGAAATCTGCCACGTAAGTTCTAATCCGCTCGCACTGCTCTTTGATAGAGTTCGAGAGCACCTTTGTAACAATCCGCAGATAGATAGCAGGAAATGTTGCAGAATTTTAAAGGGTTAGCGAGAAAGTCGCGGCTGTTCTGATGAAGCTGAACAAGAGGGACAGGTTTAGATAGAACAAACCTATGTGCCAACAACCCGCCATGATTAGGAAGCAGCACACAGTTTCTACGAGGACATCGAAAAAGCAATGATGAAAGCAACAACACACTTCACGATTGCGATGGGAGACTTTAACGCAAAGGTCCGTAAGAAGCAAATTGGAGAAAGGTCAGTGGGAAACTTCGGTATAGACAATCACAACGGTCGAGGAGATACACTGGTGGGATTCGCAGAGACAAAACACCTGAGGTTGATGAACATTGTATTTTACAAACCAAATAATATAGAAAGGGACATGGAAGAGCTTCCGATGGTGTCTTTATAAACGATATTGACTTCATTTTAAGTGACACCCCAGGTATCGTGCATTACGTAGAGGCGCTAAGCAAGATTCGGAGCAGCGATCAAAGGATGGTTAAGTGTGAGATAACGCTGAATATCAAATAAGAAAGACGAAAACTAATGAAAACTAAGAACACCGCATGGTGTCAGCAGAGCCAAATCGTAGGAGTTTAAAATAATACTTCAAAACGAATTCTCGGTTTTGAGAGAGCAGAACAAGGTGAGTGTAGACAGGATAAATGACAACGTAACATTGCACTCAGTAAATCAGCAGCAGATGTGGGAGAAGCGACATGTAGCAAACAAACTGGAAAAGTACTAAACGATGAAACAAATTGCAAACGTAAGAAAATGAAAGTTCCAAGTACGGCATTACATTTAATTAGTCGAGTGGTCGAAACTGATTAACAGAAGCAAAGCAACTGACATTCGTGCATATGACATGGTAGTGATTGAGGAACCGCTGCAAATAGGGGGAAGCTTGATAGCAACTAAGACAAAGCTAGCAATCTGCAAAGACTGAATGTACTCACACAGAGATTAGCACGGTTACATTACGCCCAACGTAGACGAGATAATAAAGGCAGAAAAATAATTATACACAAGTCTGTATGCCAGTGACGTTAGAGCAGAAGAAACTACTCAGTAAAAGCTCAAATTGCGATGTCCCACAAGTAACTAAAGAGGGTGTTGGAAAGGCTATCGAAGGAATGCAAATAAAAAAAAAGGTGCAGGTCATGACGCCTTAGCCGTAGATCTGTTGAAAAAAGGAGGATGTATTATACTGGAACAGCTGTCTGTAATTTTTTCAGAATGCTTCAAGACTCAAAAAGTGGATGTAACCTGAAAAAACGCCAACATTATTCCTATTAATAAAAATGGAGATCCCAAGGACCTCAAGAATGACAGATCCATCAGCCTAGTCTCAGTTTTTTACAAGTTGTTTACCAAAGGTATAGAAAGCCGCATAGCTGACAGCCTGGATTCCCATTAACCCAGAGAGCAGGATGAGGTTAGGATACTGAATCCGGGTTACTCAATCATGAATCACATAGATGTTGTCAATCAAGAATTAAAAAAAATACGCAGAGTATACTAAACCGTTTTACAAGGCATTGACAGATTAGGAGAAAGTGTTTGATGTCGTATTCAACGTAGCCGTGATAGAAGCCTAAAAGAACAGGGAATAGAGGAAACCCACATAAGACCTATAGAAGACATATATAACGGATGCACCGGCAAGATAACCCACCACAAGCAAAGCGATCAATTCTCGATCCTAAGGGGCCTAAGACAGGGAGGCACCATCTCGCCAAAACTATTCTCAGCATGTCTGGAAGGGGTATTTAAAGAGCTTGACTGGGAAAACATAGGATTAAGGATAAACGCGGAATACCTGAGCCATTTGACATTTGCGAACGAAATAGTCTTGCTGAGTGAGACTGCCGAACACATGCAAAGAATCCTTACGGAACTACAACCAGAAAGCACGGCCGTGGAGTTAACACTAAATATGAGTGAATCTAAAATAATGAGGGATGAGCATGCGAACATCGTCCGTATCAGCCTAGGAGGAGAAACGACAGGAGCGGTAAAAGAATAAAACAACCTCGGACAGTTGGTTAGTGCTGACCTCAACTACGAGAAGAAATCTGGCACAGAAAAGGCATGAGTTAGGAAACACTCGGTAATCATAAAGTAAGGTACCTCTGTCCGCAAAAAGAAAAATCTAAATCCAGTGCATACTGCTTGCGATGAGATACGGGGCTGAAATGTGGTGGCTTACTGAACAACTAGAAAGCAAACTTAGGTGCGCTCAACTCGCCTTGGAACGAATAATGTTGGGAATAACACTCAGGTACAGGAAACTAACTACCTGGATTAGAGAACCAAATGGAGTAGAAGATAGTATAGTTCAACCAATAAGAAGAAATGGACTTGGGCTGGTCATTGTGGGAGACGAACCAACTAGCGGTAGACAATTACCCTACAGAGTGGATACCGAAAGACGAATCTACACAAAGGGAAAGACCATCAACCCGATGCAGGGAAGAAATAAAGAAATATGGGGGTAAACTGTGGACATAATCAGCACAAGGCAGGAGCGGTTGTAGGCCAATCGGTGAGTCCTTTGTTTTGCAGTGGATCTCAGTAGGCTGATGAAGAAGAAAAAGAAAAAAAGAGGTTGCGCAATGTCAACTTTAACTCGATGGTCAAAAGGGAGAGAGGCGAAAGTTAGTGCGGCGCTGTTTCATTACATAACGTAGCCGCACCCTCGCGGAATCATCGCATTGTAGAAAACAGTGATCCTGATTGATAAAACAAAAACATAAAACATTGAGAAAGCATAAAAAGTCTTTACTTCGACTAGTACTGATGAGCACTGCTCTGAGAGTACTCGTGCCAAGCGGCACTATATTTTTGCTGTTTGTTCCCTTGAATGAAGTTTGCCCCTAACTTCACATTGACGTCATGCGTAAGGCTAGTTTCAATCCAGGAAATTATGATATTTACGTTTCACTGAATAAACTTGCATTCATAATTGATTTGGGTTAGATTTTCATGTGACAGAAGGGTATACTGAAGGGAATATTGTTATATTTGTGGGTACAATGGGATTGCTGTTTTGTATGCTAGATTGCATTTATTTTTCATGCAGCGATCTTTTTTTTTAAATTTCATGTCATTCCATTCAGTAGTCTCAAGATTAGGTTATGCGGGTATGTATGGTCCGTTCCGTTAGGGAGCAGTCGAGGTTTAGTTGCGAAACCAACTTCCATGAAAGACTGTAGTGTCTAAAAGAGGAGTAGAGAGTGTGCCTTCCTTCCCCTCTTCGTTCCTCTTTTCCCGCCCTCTTATTTATCCCCTGAATTCAATTACCCCAGTGCAGGGTAGCAAAGAGGGCTCTACACCTGGTTAACCTCTCAGCCTTTCCGTCCTTTCTCTCTATCTCTCTCTGGGGTTGGCCAGTTAGACTGCGTTTTAGCAGTAATTGTTGCGATAGGAAAAGGTTAGAGGCGCTTAGACAAACGGGATTAGACGAACGGGAAACGAAGAAAACGACGCAGGTTATGGCAGGTAATGGCAGGATGGTAAAAAACGCGTTCCCACTGAAGGAGAAGAAATAGCGTGAAGGGTGTGGGTTTTGTCACGTTTAGCGCAAGCACCACGAAATGCTACGGAATGGCCAGCGAGTATATTGCCCCACTCTTACTGGAAACCCCTACAGAAATTCGCGTGAAGCTGCCGCGATTGACAGGAGATGCCACGTCTGACCCTGCGCCGTGTTGTTTCTTAGAACTTCTGCCATGGCCACCAGGTACGAGCTAGAGCGGGTGGTAAGCTCGGGCCTCAAAAATATTTTATACAACATGACGTTGAATGGTAGACCAAATGTCTGAGATGGCGCTTTCTAGTAAACCTGTATTCATAAAATTCTGTACTATACGTATCAACGCAGCCATCGACAAGCCTTGCACTAATGTACCCAATATATCCTCCTTCATCTATCAGAAGCGCTCGTGCACGATACATAGCCTGTCATTGAATAGCGTACACCCCGATGTAATAAATGCCTGCATTGCAAGCTTGTGGCCTCCACGGTGAAGAGCAAATTAAAACAGGCAATTGATTTTTGCTGAGAACAGGCAATAAATGATCGTTTTTTTTTGCTGAATAACTTGCGTTTTATGGCATCCCCGACTAAGAAATATGTTACATATTTATGTAATGTCGTTGAACATCAGTTAGGACAGGATAAAGATCGGACTTCTTAATAGTTATTTGCTTGTTACAAGGTTTACGCCGTTTCAAACACTGCATTATCCTCTTTCGTGTTGAAGCCTCCAGCTCCCAAACAACACGCGGCTTCGTTATATACAAAAAATGCTTCATTGTTAACGCAAGCCCAGAAATGAAATAATGAAAGTTTGGAACAAAGACCCTTGCGATGTGGAAGTCCGAAAACGCTTCTTTGGAAAACAAACATCAATGCCTGATTTTAGGTCACTCTAGAAAAGAAAATCCCCCAGTGAACACGTCCAGAAAAGATTAGGATTTAGGAAATGGGGCCATGCAATGCGTTTATTCCCTGTTGTTTTTCTCGGGCACTGCAAACTTCTTTGCAGAAATTTTGTCCGAGCGTAAAAGTGAACACGGTAATGATGTGTTTACTTACACAGCAGGTGAATCATTACTCCCACAAACCTGCCACTACATTCAACGCACTCCCACCGTCGTTCCTTCCGAGATTGCAAAACTAACGAACTATTGTCCGTGGAGTTCCCTTTTGTGTTGGAGAAGCCGCTAAGCCGATGTTATAGTATGTATTCCGTGCTCTGTAGTCCTGTATTCCGAGCTCTGCTTTTTGTCTTTTGTTGCTCGTGAAGTTTTGTTCATCCTGTTGATATTTTTTGCTCATACTGTAACTCCACAAAAAAACGGCTTTATCGCTCCAAGCATTTTCACATGTAGGGTCCATGTATTCTCGTTATCGGGCAGTTAAGAAAAGCCTGACAGATGCAGAGCTCCACAAGAAAATAACAAACACATTCCTTCCGACTTTCGAAGGGGACCGGAAATTGGCAAGCGGTGCTACCGCCCATTTCATTTATTTTATATCTTTGCAAGACGCCCTGCAATACGTAGCGTTGCGAGAGGCATTTTCTTTGTTCCCAAGTCACGAAAAAAATGATGTTTACCAGGGTGTAAGCAATGCGAAGCCATTCCCTACTGTTTTTTCCATGTTCTTGGGATCACCGAAACACAAAAAATGTGTCAGGCCATTGTAGTCGGTACAAGGCCTTACATGGAAATCAACCCGGATCAACTTCAAAGCACCCTCTTCAAAGAGAGTCGGCGAGCCAACGTTTGAAGTTCGCAAACCTTAAATACACGACATCGAACTTCTCTCTTTCTTCCCTACTCAGCAGGAGAATGCAGTTGGCGCAATGATTGCTCAGCAGTACTCCAACCAGCTCCCTTTATTAGTTTTAAGGGGTTTTTGGAAAGTTCTAGAAAACATAATCTTTCCTTCTTTTGGATTTGCCAATCCTTTAAAGCTAGCACCTAGAAATTTTTGGTGAAGAACAAATGAAAAGGTTTTTAAGTTTTCTTTGGTATTCAACACCATCTTGGTGAAGTTTTCAAAAACCGTCAACAAAGCTTTCAAGGAAATAAAATGTATTTTTATGGTAAGCCAACAGGCGTTAAATGTCAAGTAGTTAATCATATTACGGCTACACAATAAATTTGGATAAATGTGTTATCTTTACGATTACTACTGTGGTAGAGAGCATTAGGACATTGGCGTTCGCCAGGTTTCAGTGGTGCGACCACCTTTTTCTGTTCATTAATGGCGTTGTAGAAGTGATTACAGTGAAACTCAAACTTTACCCCAATTACGGCCTTCTTTGTAAAAATTCGCGGTCCGTGGAACAAGAACGTTCTAAATATGTCTTTAAATGTTTGGCCACCAGCTGTGATGAAATACAAATATCTTTTAACACTGTAATACTGTGTTGATGCAAATAAGTAATAAAAAGTGAATATGGCACTAACTGCACAAACTTTCAGAAGTCAAAAATTACCTTAACTGGACTAAACACATCACACAGAGTAGCTGATCCTAGAATTCATAAGTTCCTCTGAAGAGCGAGAGCATTTTGAAGTCCCAAATCCCCCTTCTCCACTTTGAAGCTGTCGTTATAGTTACCTTAAACCTAGTTGAGACCATTTCGGAGGCTTTCACAAAAAGCGCAGTGAACGCATTAGAAAGAGTGGAATATTTTATTATTTGAGCTGTTGCAGGCCAAGCCTTTTCGTAAGTCTGCTGAACGTGGTGCATCACGCAAGGGTTTCCCACAGTTTCTCAGACCGGTTCCCAGGTCCATCTATAGAGGGAACTGTGGCCTGTCGATGCTATCAGGCCTGACGCGTCATCAACCCGCTACAAAGGAGTTACCTCTGTCACACATCATCATCATCAAAATCAGCTATGCCGAATTCCACATGAAATCGCCGGCCGGGGCGGCACGAAGTACCTAAGGCCGAATCCCCTTACAACGGACAAGAATGTGGGGCCAAGAGTAACCAACAGAAAAGCTGGTGGGACTCGGATTTCTACTGCTACTTTACGGAGCTCTCATCCAGAAAATCGAATGGCGAAACCCTTTTCCGGACAAGCGTACCTCCTACCACAACATCAAGACACACCGCGAGGTCAAGAACAGCAGCTCACGATCTGGCCATGATAGGGATCACTAGGTAGAATTGGGAACTTGAAGGCACCCAGATACTGGCGAATTTAAGATATTCGGACAGGTAGAAGCGAGCCAGCAATAACTGTAAACACCATTCGACGAACTACTCAACAAATGCAAGGAAGAAGTGGCCATTGCAGATGGCTCAATACCAGAAGCTTAAGTTTCCAAATTACCTTTTCTGAAAGTAGTACGCGTCAAGGCACTTATCGACAGAAAGATTTCGGATGCAGTAATAGCTCTGGCACGGTAAATTGCGCAGCAAAGTTACGCAACAAGTCAAGCAGAACATGAGGCAGTTGCTAAGTCAGAAACTGGAGAAAATTTCCGCAACACTATAAGACTTCAGTCTTTAGGTTCAAGAAAACCGCATTACATAATATTATTTAGGCAGCTTCTTCATAACCCGAAGAAAGCGTGCAAGAAAACTACAACGGATGCAAACTCGGTGAATGAGTCTATGCACTTGAGAAAAGACCGTTCTATACAAGAGAGAAAAAAAATCACTCATTAACCGAAAAATATGGCACACGAACTGTAGAGCTTCCCGTTGAGAAGAACTCCGATTTGTCGCGCAAGATAGTTTGGACAAAATAGTTATACGGGAAACCCACAGCAAGTTTTCCGGTATCCAAGAATATGAGATATACACTTTTCAAATAACAAATAGTAGAGCCATCGAGGTTTAAAAGTGTCCCAGTGCACCGCAGCGCCCCGTAAGCTCCGGTCGAAATAATACCCCATCAAAAGCTGGAGCGAAGCCTCTCCATCCTTAATGTATCCCTCCAGGTATCGCCAGCAGGCTTTGATGCACTCACGCGGAAGGGAGACCGGTACAGAAAAGGGCAGAAGCTGGTTGTTGCTCGATACAACAAAGTGAGCCTCAAGGCATGTGAACTTAGAACTACAAACAAATATATTAACTTTTGTGAAGGTGAACTCACTTGTCAGCAGACATCAAGTAATTTTCCAGTCGCTCCTTATACTCATCTAAGAGGTTGTCATCTGAAAGAGAACAGAAAACGCTATTAAAGCACTGAAGCAAAAATCTCTGAGTTACTTTCTGTAGCTATGAACATGCATTCGGTAAGCAAAAAGTACATCAGGCTATAAGAACTTCCACACTTCGCAGAACACTAGCAGAGTGTGCTGGCTTAGTAACGTTTGGGTTCGATGCCAGTTGCCTATTCTTATACAGCTCGTCTAAGCTTGAGTGCTTGAAGCTGCTCCTAATCACGATAGCTACGTATGCCTGATTTCCTTTCTTTCCGTGCGAAACCAAATACTTCTCGCCAGGCGCTTCCGCTTAAAACTTGTTTATCTCATAATTTTTGCATCAAGGAATCAAGTTATGGGTTCAAAATGTTGCAATCGTACCAAACACAATTCTTCTTGGTAAGTAGGTTGTGCGGAGTAGATAAAAGAGAGCAGTAATTGCTTCTTGTGAAACAATATGTACCCGTATTGATTGTTCAGCAATTCAAAGCTATCTGCTTTTATGACAGACTAAAAAACTTGCTTTGGAATTAGTTTTAAGCTCACCTGTCCAGGAGGGAGTGGCCAGATTACAAGAACAGAGGTTGCACAAAATAACTAAGTATCTTTTGCGCCAGCTCAGCGCAGACGAGCTAATTACGTTACCCTTAACTATAAATCTAGCAACGTTACTAACGTGACCAAACGGGCTCACAAATTCAAAGAATATGAGAGTTCGATGGTCTCACATTCTCGCAATTATGAGTAATATCATGTACATTCCGCCGCCCCCTCCTGCAGAAGCTTTTAATGGGACCCTGCAACACTTTCGATAAGCCGCTTCACTCTTTCCTTTGCGTCTGGAACCACTGCGAAAGCTACAGTTATCCCCAGTGCAGAGCGGCCCTGCCGGAATTGCTCGTCGTACCAGATATGCCTTGCATTTCTCCATTGTTCTTTATTAACGCTTTTCGATAGCAACTTAAAAAAAGACATTTTTTTAAGTGGCAATCGAAAAGCGTTAATTCTGTACCTGAAGGGAAACAGGCCAGCAGGCTATAAGTGGCCTTAGTGACGTAATTAGAGCCGTTGCAGAACGTCAAAGCCGGGAAAGAGAGGAAATTTTATTGAGCGAGATCGTTGCCTGCCGTTGCTTTCTTTTTGTTACAATATTTGCACCTGGCTTGTTTTTGTTACTGTAGAAAGCAATCGTTTCGTGAAAAATAAAATATCCTCGAAAAACAGGGTCGTGTAAGACTACGTCGCAGACGGCAATCGGCCAGTGCGTGTAAGGCAACTCGAAAGCGGCGGACTCGTGTGCAGCTAAAACAAGCATAGTGCGCGCAATATCAACGACATTACGCATCGGTACTTGTATGTTTACAAGCGCTTTCATAACTTTCTCTGTTAATCCCCCAATTTTTACTCCTATAAAAAGAATGTACCCTAAATTTAAGCTCACATAACTCGTTCCGCGAGCTTATAAGCTCTGCCTAATTTGCGTTTGCCTTCGCCGGCCTCCGCCAATCGCAGAGCTGGCTGGTATGACATCGTAGGTTCTCTTACGGGAAATGAGCTCGTGGATCGCATGGCCATTCCCTTTTCTCCTAATCATATAGCTTATTTTAGCGGTGTGTTGAAAGTGGTGTCAGTATGACTCTAACGAGGCAATCTTTCGACTGAACCAAACTTGAGTTTTGTCTTCATGGCCCCTTTAAGGCTTACATATAAGCAAATATCGAAAATACGGAATTAAAGTTCGCTCACCGTAGTTGTTGTACGGCACAGCAAGCACTGTACCGACCAGGAAAATGACTACTAAGGTGAGGGCGATGAAGTGCGACTGCATGCTGCTGCTGGATTGGTGAGACGGTCGAGGTGGTCGCAGGTCACCGGGGCACTCTGAAAAAAAAAAGAGAAGCAAAGGGATGAAACATCATGCACCCCTCCGTCCAACGCTGATTATGGTTCAACGCGAAATTTTCTCGTTATCGATTACTTTGTTCGTCGACGCCACACTGCGAGTATGAGCTTCGCTAGAGGTATGCACCGCTTTTCTAGAATAACCGCACCAACTCTCGGGTACACACTAACTTTTGGGTTTGGGGTCTACGGCGTGAATCGGAACCTGTTTGTCGTACAGTGAGTACTTTCTCAAGTGGCTGCTGGTGCAAGGTGGTCAATCTCAAATTTCGGCGTTAGGCCTAACGTTGGAAACCTTAAAATGCTACTTTAGGCCTAACGTCCTGTGGCTAACAACGTCACAGAATGCAGAGCACCTTCTTTCTCATTGTACGTCGAGCCTACATAAAGGTATCGGTGGTTAACGGTTGTCGACGTTCACCTCCCAACATAACGTTAGGCGTATGTACTTCGCGCCGTCTAACGCCTGCGTCCCCTCCCCTTTCTTCTGCACATCAACCTTTAGCGGACGTTGCCTAAAGGAGCTGTCGCCAAGCTTAGCAGAAAAGCGTTTTAATTTTATACACTTCACCAACGATTGTAATCATTGTCAGAGAAAGTTGGCTTTTCTGCAACGCGTTTTCGTGTACGGACATCCACAGTTTGAGGCTGAAAGCTTCCCTTTCAAATGACAGTTGAATCATTGATGGGTTGCTCACATTAGGCCCCATGTCGGGACGTCGCCTACCCACGTCGCTTCTGCGTCATCGCCGTATCAACCTTGCGCGAGCCAGTTATAAACAGCAAAATGCTGTACACGGTCACGTCAATTGCGCCGTCGGGCGACTTACGCTTGCGCATAGGAGTCAGCCCAACGCATTATGTTATCGATACTGCGCAATACATGTGCTAATCGAATAACGTTGGTGCATCTTTCAAAACGCACCAAGCCAGTCAGGCACCCTTTGCCGCTGTTATTTTTCGCCATTTCGTGCGTAAAAGCTTACCTTGAGACGCTCTGACTTTTTATGTTCATTTCGCACGCGTTTGGCTTCAACTAAAAACTGGTGCTGCTTCCGATTAAGTATAGATGTCGACAAACTACGCGCCTTAAATTTTATAGAAATGTTGTAACCGCGGGCAGGCCTATGTGGCGTACGACCGTAAAAACGTAACGTACTAAGTCAACGAATTCTTATTACATATTTTTTGTGCGTTCAGGTTTTTGTTTTGTTGCTGAGCTTTCCTCCCCGGTTTGAGATTACCACAGCAGTTTTCTTTATTTCTCTTCATTTCCTCGCCAGAGGCGGCACCGTGGGAGTTTATTCAATTAAGCGTCCTTTCACCGAATTTTTCGTATACACTGCCTTTTATGTCGTGTATAGCAAAACTTTTTATGGTACATGCTGCGACCCCCACTCGCTGTCCTGGCTACGCACTCCCGGAATGAAATACAGGCAGGACACAACAAATTGCAAAGAGTAGTCCCAGTGTAGAACGACTTGGAACAAAATTCAGCAGTGTTAAAGACTATCTCTTCGTAATACGTTCTTGTTTTGTCTTATATGGCATTCTTATCGGGTTACAACGCCGAAATTGCCCTGAAATGGCGCACGCTACGAGGGAAAGAATCTCTTTGTCCCCTGCCGTGGCCACATTTCGCTTTGTTCCTTATTCCGCCTGCGGTCAAACCATTAGGGTTTCGCGAATGGCCACCGCTCACAAAAAAAGAGCGCCATCTGACGGAGAAATAAACCTAGAAAACCTGCGAATGCAAATTGAGGCCGCAATTAGGACCGTCGCCTGCGTTTTATCTTCAGTGTTCCGCCCCGGCGTGGTGATTCGTTTTGATTCCGTGCTGCCTACGGAATGAAACTTCTTATTGGATTCCTGGTGAGAGTTTGTGAAAAAAAAAAATGCACACGATTTCCTTCTGGGAGTTTTGTGCAGAGGCTGCCAAGAACGTTACAAGCTTTCCAGCGTGGCCAATTTTAATTATACGCCCGTCTGACTCATTAGCCTGCCTTGTCGGGTAGTGTAAGGATTCTCGTCGGTGGTGAGGAAAATAAAATATTCGTTTGGTTAGCGCTTAACAATTCGCGCCAGAGCTACCTGAGTGGTAATCACTGTCGCCAATTAAATAAAGAAGGCATAATTACGTTAACGCCTTAAAACGAAGGCAAACATTAAAACATTCACAGACAGTCTGACTGCGTTAATTTATGAATTAGTGTGCGAAGCACTAGGCACCTTTGCTGATATAGCCTATCCAGAAACCAGTGGCAGGTATATATGCAGCTCTGCGTGTACGTATCCCTGCTACCACAACAACACAAACTTTATGGTATGCGCTGGACAGCCGTACTTATGGCTGACTTGCAGCTTTGACGTTTTACTGCTTCACCCGGCGCCTCCAGCAGCAACGTTAGAAACACTACTTTTTCAGTGGGTACAGTTGACGCTGTTAGAGCTAAAAGCGTGGCTTTAGGCCTAATCAGCGGCGTTTGTGCTTAACGTTACGCAACCTTAAACTTGACGCTTACAACATTCCAAGCAACGTCATAGTCCTTGTTCGTAGATGGGTATAGGGGGAACCACTCGACTATGTCGCACCTCAAAGCAAGACGCTAGATTTACCCAAGGCCGCCGCGCTCAACTTACGGCGCGGCGTTGCTACGGTGCGGTGACGGCAACTGATCGCGGAGGCCATGGTTTACCGTTATTTAACGTCGTGTATTTTATTTAATGCCCTGGTTCAGCCACACCACCCCTTACCTCTGCACGGCATGAACCTTTCCGCACTCAAGGCGTACACGAACAAATGCGGTAGACTTTTCCCCCAGAACTTCCCTTTCAACATCCGCGAAATCGGCCGAGGTAGTCTATTAGCGCATTTAAAAACACCACAATGTTTACTGGTTTGCATCATCATCATCATCATAATCATCATTATGCTGTCTGCGCCCACTGCTGGGCAAATGCCTCTCCTATAGATCTCCAATTATCTCGGCCCTGTGCTAACTGCGACCAATTTATCCCCGCAAACTTCTTCACCTCATCTGCCCACCTAACTTTCTGCCGCACGCTTCCACGCTCATTCACCCCGAAGTGATGGAGTAAACATGGCGAGCAACGAAGAGCCAACGTCCTTCGACAGTGCTATATTTGCCAACCGAGTCGGCGCGGCGCACATCAGAAAATGTAACCACTCATTCTATAAAAAGGACAAGCAAAATGCTTTTGTATGAGGTAGCCTATCGTCATTTTCACAAAGAACCGGAAGCAAGAGTCACTTTTCTCGGGTTGCAAAACACGGTTATTCTGTGTTAAGGGGCCAACAGTACTACCCAAGTACTTGGGCATGCCCGCCTCCATTATTGAGAACTCGATATGATGATGCTCAAATCAGATCATTATTTAAAGCAGCTGGCGGATGGGCTGAAGTTCATAGTCACTTCACGACGACATGGAAACGTGGTGGTCTCATTTCATACCAATCAGCCGGTCTTCATTGCCGCTCGTGGCTGTAACGCCGTGTTCCCCAAAAGTATCTATGCACGGACCCCAGGTCAGTCCTAATTTCGCCATACAAATGTGATTGCCTCGGATTGCTCCGGCCGTGACGTATAACGTTCGTATATATGAAGTCTAGGAATGGCCCAGGTAATAAGGCATCTGTGTAGGTACATACATACTTCCTTATGAGCGCTATTACTCTGGGTGAAGAAGCTACTGAGGGTTGGTGTTGCGCTTGGCCTGACGGCTAATGTGGACGTTGTTATGCGGAGCAGTGAATGAGCGTGGTAGCGAATATAACGAAACTACGGCGTTGTTGTCGCCCGCGGACACAACACCCCATCAGACATTCCATAAGGCAAGGAGGATATGCAAATGTTGCCCATGGTCCAACAACTACGGTACCAACCATATATATGCAACTACTTGCAGCTCTACCAATGATAAGCATTCCGAACCCGTCCACGATATACTGAAGTTGAAGCCATTAGGATTTTCCATTCTGCTAACTTAAATTTGAAATAAACTGTCAAGCCCCAAATCGACCGCTAGACACAACTCGCAAGATATTATCTTATCCGTGCGCCAAGCGGATTGCTCTCAGCCGCCATTCGCTGACAGTTCTAGCGCCACCACTGAATTCCCGACCTTTGAAACGATGCGTGCTGTAGGAATAAACTAGCTACCCGTTGTCGCTGGAGCATCGCTGGGAAGCAAATACTCTCCTCATTGATAATTTTCTTGTTTGATAAAGTTTACAGCGTCACGGCCAGCGTTCACTTGCTTTTTGCCTTAAAACGTTGCTCACACCGTCCGCAACCACCTTCCAATTTGCGTCACGCATCACAGAAGAGGCCCTCAAGGTAAACAAAACATTGAATTGGATGCACGCGTGTCGTGTACTGCTGAAGGGATGAAAAACAAACAACAGTAGCAAAAGCAAAACTGAAACGGCAACAACGCTCGACCCGTCAGGGGACAACACGTCGTGCTTCAATTACGTATGCAGCCAATATACTGTGCCGAGACAAACAAACGCTCTGCGTCCCGCTTTTGCTTCATGCACTTTCGCATGGGTTCGCTGCACGGAAAACATCGCCCGTCGTGAGAAAAACGGAGCGTTTTGTTATGCGGACCGCGTGCAGCATTTTTCCCGCGCAAATCCCCTCTCGGTTCAGTCGAGGATTTCCAACCCTTCCTCGACATTGTAAGTAGAGTGGCCATGAAGACACGACAAAAACATTCATTTCAAACAACTGGGTAAGTCACTCAACTCAATTCCAGTCCCGAATGACGTTTTTAAAGCAAAATAAGATAAGAAACATGACAAAACTTTTAAACTTCGCGCTACTCAACGTCGGTGATGACGTAATAGAGGGAATACTGAAGGAACTGCGTTATCAGGGATTTAACGGCACGTTACCATCCATGTGATCCGATCAAACTGTACTTGAAACACCACTACAATCGCACACTCATATTTTTAGCGCTCTCTTTGGGCGCCGGCTGCCAATGACATGAGCAAGTTGATGTGACGTCATAAAGAAATGACGAGAAAGTCTCTGGCGAGTTGCGATTGCTCTATCTTTTTTCCTCAACATCTAGCTTACTTGTTTCAAGATCGCCTTGAAATTAGTCTTATTATTAGACTAACCGAATCCTCTAAAAGAACGAAACTTCTATTCTACCTTCGTGCCCCTCTTAGAAAAGGCTGCGGCACCGGCGGCTGCAGTTTCTAATAAGTATTTCCTCCCAACACTTTTTACCGTAACGAATGCCGCATGGAAAACGGCGCCGTCGACATTTTCTCGCGAGCTGACTTTTGTTGTGCCGCCCTTTCACGGGAATTTATTCAACGGACTTAGGTTTTATTCTCGTTTTCACCTCAGAAAACGAGTTCGTGCTCGCCAGAAACCCCAACTTGCTCACAGAAAAGCGTCGGCGCAATTGAGCAAATATTGAATGCTGTTCCCTGAAACAGCGCATGCCCCCTTCTGAGAAAACAGTCGGGCGGCAACAAAGCAATTTTGAAAAAAAAGAATTGTTGCAAGTTATGCACTTCGCCTGCTTCGATGCAAACACCGTAGGTACCACAGCTAGTAGCGGAAGAGACTTTTTTTAATAACATGCAAATGTCATACACTGCCTTAGCTGGGCGAGTTATGGCGACTGCTATACATTCATTCAAATGAAAGAAAAAATGTGCAGAGAGAAACTTTTTTTTTGTCTCTGCCTGCTTTTCCGTAAAATTACTGCCGCCTCCCGATGTGTCGTTGTGCGTTCCCTGAAACACTGCCGGAAAGCCTTGCAAACGTCAATAGAGACCCAGCCGTCTAGTTCCCATGTTGACATTTAATTTCCGCCTTTCTGCGATTCAGCCGTTTTGCAAAAGAAGCCGTATACAACGCGTTCGCATAAAGCCAAGTGGTTTATTGAAATTGTCAACAGACATTCAAATGCACCCGAACTTAGCTCACAGTCTTAATATTGAAAAAATCACAGGTTTCGGTACAACTCATTTTTTTAACGGCGAAGCTGTTTAGGAATTCCTCTATACCGGCGTTCCACAAAACTCAGCTTAAGAGTATGAAGAAAAACTCCCACCTCCCCTCGCGGGAACCCCTGTGTAGATGCGACGCATAGGGGGTTGTCGTTGCAGCGTTGGACAGCGGATGAACGGCGCTGGAACGATGGAGCGGAGCGGCGCACGCACCGCGTTTTATAGCGCGCATAACGGTGAGGGGACGCGCCGGCGCCAGTGAGACTGCCGCGGCTATGACGCAACACAATCCAACACAATCCACTTTAATCCAATCCAATCCAATTCAAATCCAATCTAGGCCAAGCCAAGCCAATCCAATCGAATCCAATCCAATGCCCCTCGCGAGAGAAGAGTGTTCGCTATCGGAGAGGAGAGGGGGTCAGCGGTGGAGAGCGCGGCTCGCGCGGCGAGCAGAATGGGGAGGGGCGGACGCCGACGACAACGCCGACGACGCCGGATGCAGGGACAAGGCGAGTGAATGAGGTGCAGTCGCATCTAAAAGGAATCACCGGTATCGGCAGGATTAAAACTGGTATCTGGTAGATCAACGTCGTTAGAGGCAGTCGTCTTACCCACTCGGCTACGACCATGAGTTAGTATCCAAGCGCCAAACAGCTGACTCGCTCGGCTGTGACTGTGGGGAGAGGAATCACGCCACCTGCTCGAAGCAGAACATGTGATAGGGTGCACCTTGCACCTGTGGGCGCCCAGTTTATGTGTTCGCTTTCCGTACGTTCGTTTTGCTTCTTCGATTTGCTTCTTATTCGCCGTTATAGCAACAACGATGGAGTGAAAGTCGTTGCGGTGGCGAAGAATTCACGGCGAAATTAATCGATTTAAGCTACAATTTTCATTTTCGCGCCAAAACGTGTGCTTGAACGGCGTTTGCAATGATGTCATAAGAACAGGTCTTTCAGCTAAACTTGGTGTGGAGCGGCACGGCCGGGCTGGAGGAGCGGCGGGCGCGCACTTGCGCGTTCGCCGCTCCTCCAGTCCGGCCGTGGGAGCGGAGACTTGCTTACTGTTTGTCAACCTAGATGGCGCCACCACACCGCGGAAAGCCGTTTTCTGCCTTTGGTTTGTTTGTGACCGTATTTAAACCTGGCCTAATTGTTTTTGTTCACGAAGAAAATATTCGTTTCATGGAACATGGTGCCCGCTCGGTCGCGTATGACACCGTCGCTTGCGTCAATAGGCCAGTGTCGTATGAGACAAGCCCAAAGCCCTTCAGTGCTGTGCATCCACACAAAGCATAGTGCGCGCAGTACCAACAGCAGTACGCATCAGTACTGCTATGTTTACGTGTGCTTCGTAACTTCCACTGGTTGTCTTACGGATACAAAAAGAATGTACCCTAAATTTAAGCGCAAATAGCTCGTTCGGTGAGCTTATCAGTTCTGCCTAATCTGCGTTTGCTTTTTCCGGCCCCGGCCAATCGCAGAGCTGGCTAGTATGACATCATCGGTTCCCTTGCGGGAAATGAGCTAGTGGGTCGCATGCACATTCCCTGTTTTCTTAATTATACAGCCTATTTCAGCAAAGTTTACGTTAAAAGTGGTGTCAGCTTGATTCTTGAGTGAACCAAACTTGTATTTTGTCGACATGACCCCTTGAGGCGTTCGTTGAGACATCTCCCCGTTAGTCAACCTACACTGCATCGCACCTGAGGGGGATCTCGTAGACTAGGTTGTCGGGGCAGGGTAAGAAGCTTATAAGACATGTGGTTGCACCCACCCTCTTTTTGAGAACCCAAAGGTTCTTAAGAACTACCTGGGATCGAGCACGCGCGAAATGTTTGAGGCGTACACGATAGCGACAAGGGGCGACACGTGCGCCAGTCAGCCCTCGGTTATGATGCTACCGAAGGAGCTTGACTACATAGATAGAGCATGTCGCATATAGCGTTATCGAAATGTTATCCTCAGTGTTTTTTATATATCTCCTTATTCATCGGTTTTCTTATCCTTTCCTTTTTTGTTTTGATTGATCACAAAGTTGTGATTTCACTTGTGTCTTCGTATGTATTGCTTAACGCAATATAGTACGCCCAGTTTCTAGTCAGCGCTTGCACTGTCTTTTTCCTTTTTTCGTCCGCGTCCTTGCGCTGTTTCTTCAAGTGATGTATAGCCAACTAGCCAAAACCCAAGCGCTAGTTAGGCACACACAAAAGTGGCAAAAAAATTCGACGCGGACGGTAAAGTGCATACTTTGCTACTACTCCGGAAATAGGCCTTCACGTTAGTAATTAGACAAACAACGTCGATTTTTCTTGCAAACAGTGTTCCCCTGGTTGAAGCGTCTACTTGTCGGGGGAGCTGTTGTGGCTGCTATTGTGACCTTGCCGATGCGGCTCTTGGGGAGTGCGCGCCAGCAAGAAAAGAACTCCGCGTGTCGTCTTGCCGCTAAGGGTACATGAGTTTTACTGTGCACGTGCCCGGCCTCGTCCCAGACCAGTGCTAGGATAATTATTATGGCGATGAGCGTTGCCACAATGATGATGATAATGATGATGACAATAATAATATCACTATAATCTTACATGGTCGTACAAACAAGACCACAGTAAAACGGGGAAGCCCATTATATTCATGCGTGAATCGCGTTCTTTGCGCCAGGAGTTCACGACGTAATAGCCACGGGATCGATTCGTTCAACGCTTGTCGTTACGTCTCGGATTTCTCTACGCACTCCCCCCCGCCCACCGTTGTGAAGCATCAGAAACTACGCTAAGCAGGGCAACAGTTCAAAAATTCCCCAGGCAGGCTCATTTCATATAGTTATCCCACGATTTGAGCATCGCTTAGCGTCGATTCCCACCGATGCGTGGGCCCCGCCATTTCTTCATCATCGTATTTCCCGTTGCCCATTGAAGTATTTTTACGCTTGGCAAATGCCACAGCAATATTACGTCAACTGTCAACTCTCAAACAAAATGGTACCTACCGTAATTTCAGAATATCAGGATTATAACTGAGGGCATAGAAACGAACAACAGCGGTCAAACAGAAGACTTCCTGGCGAGAATAATTCCATCAATATTACTTTCCTGTGACAGATTTCGAAATGATCGATAATAATATGACTGGTGCATAAACAAAAGCAACTAAGATATATATATATATATATATATATATATATATATATATATATATATATATATATATATATATTCAGATATAATTCCTAGGACATGATTGTCTGTATGCAGATGGTTTTTATTATCGTCGGTTCACGAACTTCTCGTTAGTGTGGGCAGAGTCATTTACCAAACAGCGGGGGCAATAGATGAACCTATAAGGCGCAATATATATATATATATATATATATATATATATATATATATATATATATATATATATATATATATATATATATATATATAGAGAGAGAGAGAGAGAGAGAGAGAGAGAGAGAGAGAGAGAGATGAATACATACGCGCGTTACGACAAATTTTGATTTTGTTTCACCACATCCGACGTCGATGTAAATGTTACGCCTGTATCATTTATTAGCGGCCCACTCCCACTCCCCTTCGCGTTCGTGCTGGCACTGCGTCTGATTAGGAGAAGTGGCCGCGCCGCAACGTTCGGCGAATAATTGCCTCCCAAGGAAACTTTTCTTCTCTCGTAATAATGTCAATAGCAGCTTCATCCGCTAATTATCAATATCATTCACGCTACGAATTCTCACGGTTTACTTATCGACTGTCCCCATCCCTGAAGACATTTTCACCTCGGGATTCGCAAAAAATAGAAAAATGATATGCCCTGACAACTGAGGACGCGTAATGAGGTCGATGTGCAATGAAGGCCTCCAGGGAAATTGGACCCACTCACCGTTGCTGGGTCCCGATATCGAAATTTCTTACTCTGTTTGCCCTTCTTGATTAGTTGTACTTTGATATTCAGTTTCGTTTTCGCACAGGGCTATTGAGCTGGTGCTTTGTTTCATGTGCCAATGGCAACTCCGTTACTAAAGGTACTTTTAGGAGGCTTTGTACTTGTAGTTGCAGATGTCTGTGGAAAAACTTTGATCTTCAGTTCGCTTCGGATTGTTCGCTTTGGATTGTCTAAATTGTAGTCATGTTTTGTAGAACATTGAAGGTCGTCGTGTGGAGTTCTAGACAAGCATTTTGAGAAACACCACTGCCTTTTCTTGCCTCCGTTATCACTGACATGAAATGTTTTGTCCCGTCAGGCGTTTCTGCTGGCACTTCATGAAAACTAAAACTGGAAGTTAAATCTGTGTAACTTACTTATGCAAGCCCTTGGGGATTGCAATATTTTTCCGTCACGTTGTGATCAGTCCATCATCATTTCCCAACTCATTTTGCTCATTTTGTATCGTGAGCTACACTGGCCGAGTTTGAGCTGTTTCGCGTGGCTATAGCAGAGCCGTGCTGCGCATGCGCGAGGAGCAGTGACGTCTCACGGCGCACAGCTGGCTCACCGGAGCCGCCACTGATTCCGCGATTGGATTGGATTGGATTGGATCCGATTGGATTGCATAGGAAATCGTTTTAGCAGCAGTAACCATGACAGCTAATCCTAAACAACCAAGAAACCTAAGAATAACCAGCTGATCCTTATCTCACGCTACGTATATCCTGGCATAGCCGAGCTAAGCCACTGCTACTTTTTTTAGTTTGCTAACTTCTTTTGTGATGATGTTTGCTGGCTCCCTTTCCAGATCTACTTCCAGTTGAGGGAAGCTAGTTCATCAGCGAAGAAGATTTGACCCTACCTAACACATCAAAAATAATGGCGGAATGGGTGTAGTTAAATAGACGTTTAACAATTGGGCATTCGTGGAGAACAACGGCTGCTGAAAAATAAAGTCTTCTTCTTCTTCTTCTTCTTCTTCTTCTTCTTCTTCTTCTTCTTCTTCTTCTTCTTCTTCTTCTTCTTCAAAAATTACTCAAAGAAACAATAACGATTAAACAATAATCGCTGAAATTGATAATTGCGGGTAAAAATTAAGGCGACGGTGGCAGACGGCCATCCACCAGAATGATCCAGCATCGAAAACTTTTTGCACCGAACTGTCCCTGCACTGAAATGACCGCACCGCAAAGTCGTGCGGAGAAATGTCCTAGACATTGCCTGCGCGTCTCCCTACATTCCCACGCACACACCAGCGCCAACACGTAGAACGGTTAAACGCCGCTGCCTACATAAAAGAAAACTTAGCTGCAGTTCCGATTGCGACCCGTATCACGTACGCGCCCTTTCGAAACAAATCTAGAGAGCTGCTTTTAAACTCCACCCGGTTTCGCCGTAAGCGTTTCCCCTTCGCTCGTTTTTATCGCCACCCAGACAACTCGCACGCGAGCCTCTGGACCCGTCCTGCCACCATTGGCGTAACACAGCGCTTTTAAAAAGGGCGTCCACCCAGCCATCAGCTAACCGCAAAACTCGTTTCAAAAGAAGAAATAAAACGCGATGGCAAAGGTAAACAAAGAGATGGCGACAGGTTACTGCAAGGGGCTTTTGTGAAATGGGGAGAAGCTTCTGTTTGCCAACCGTGTGATAAGTGGGACAAATAGAGAATATTCTCCACGCAATCGACGAAAGGAGAAGGTTTCAGAGACTCAAGCACGACAAAAAAAAAGTCGAAAAGGGGAATGTGAACGGTGGCTGCCCGCGAAACCAAGCGGGCGGCTCTCGAAAACGCTGTGGGCGTGCAAAACGGCCGGCTATCTGGCCAGGGAGGCAAACAAAGGGAGGACATTTGCGTTGGCGAGCCACCCTAGGTACTTCCACTTTTCTCTTTCTTTTTCTACCCACCGTTGAACGGGGCCGGGAAAGCGTTCAGGAAACGCGGGCAGTTGCGCCGCTTGAGGTGCCTGCGCATTAAGATAGCGGGTGCCGCGACATTTCCCTACGCCCCGAGCGCTGATATGCCACGCGAACCCACCATGCCGAGAAAAGTTCCCGGAGTTGAAGCATCCTTTCAGTCCTGTAGAGGACACTCTTATCTACACACAGTAGCGAAGTAGATAGGCGGCATTTTTCTAGGTTGGAAATAATATTGAAGCATCTTTTTTTCTCTTTTTGGCTATGGTTGCGACGAACGTACAGGAACCCACGCACAGCTAGCGTGATAAAGGTGTTCGCTGCAACGCTCTCCCTACTTGTTGTTGCATTCACCTAACATTCCTGTTATGCATGACGGAAAACAGTCTGTTTCCGAACTTGTAATCTCGGGTTTGTTCCAGCGTGCTGAAATAACGGAGTAGCTTCCAATGTACCCACGTTAGAAAGAACAGGTGACTTTGCTGGTTCTAATTACACTAAATAGAGGTAAAAAAGATTGTCTGCGCCGGAGGATCACGGGGCGCGTGCGTTCACCGTCGCACGACGTAACTTTTTTTGGCACACTGGTAACGCGTGCTTTGTATATCTCCTACTATTTTCTTGTTTTTGAAAATTGAGGACGATGACAACCGCTTCTTTTATTCATATACGTTCGAAAAAAATAACGCGCACTTCCCTAGTGGCCTAGATGACTATTGTTTGACCAATATAGGGGGACCTCTGTTGCAATATAAATTTAGTAGACTTCATTTTCTACAAAGGTCTACGCGGAATCCTGCTGCAGCAATCCATTCTTCTTTGTTTTTACGACAATTTTCGTAACCCGACAAACTTTCTGTCCCCTTATTTGTCGGTTTTGTTCAATTATGCTGTCAGCATTGGTGATGAAGCAGTTAAGGTAACGAAAAATAGATGATCTGTAGGTAGATCTTTAGGAGCTTGTGAGTACCTTTTCATTCTTTTTTTGCGAACATAACGCCCCGCCCGATGCGCATAACCTGCTTCGGCTTTAGAAGCCCTGACACGGGGTTTCTCAAACACCCTTCTCACGCCTAGACAAACGTGCATAGCCTTCCTACTGTCTCAGTGGTCACGTTCCCTATCTTTTAGCACCGTCATTGACAGCCTCTCGCTCATTATCTTGTCTGCCAAAAACGGCATTTAGGTTATCCCCTTTCAAATTACATCCTGCTTTGCCACCTTCCTGGCCCTGCAATGGCGTCACGCTCCGTTTCACGGCATGTACAAGCGGCAACAAGACACGTCGAAACCTTGATGACTAACGCATTAGGAAGAGGCAGCGGCGCGAACGCAGGGCAACCGCAGCCGATGCTACCGCCGGCTCGGGGCTCAGATTGGCGTCCAACTCTCCGCACAGTCCTTGTTACTCTATGTGCTTCTGGCGCCCTCAGTTCGCAGATCGGCGCAGCAAATATTTTCGATATATCCCATCTATTGCTCACGCAATAAGAAAACACGAAAATACACATAGCAGAACAAACACTCAACCAAACAAAGGTAAATTTGTTGCACGACAGATGCTGTGCGCCTTAAGAGGGCTGTAGGCCGGGAGCAACCGTAACATTGGGACTTTAGGCAGCAGATTGCTGCCCTCATATTCCCGTGTCGACAAATCGAATTGATTGGACAACAGGCGTGGACAGCAGGCGTGGACAACAGACGTCTGCGCGCCCTATTAGTGGCCATGAACGCCAACTGTCCAACAAGGACAGCTGGCATTCATGGTCACTGATAGGGCACGCAGACGAGAGAGAGCGAACGACCTGTTGCTTCTTCTTTCGTCCCTCATTATTGCGTGCAGTTAGCAGCCATGAGTGAATAGCAACTCCACAGTTTCCATCCTAATACGTTGGTGCCCTCTCGTATCATCTGCATTACATTGGTAGGTACTCCACATTTTATAACTTTTTATGTGCGGTTAAGTCCGGTATTTTAGGCCGGAAATATGCCCAAGTAGCGCAGTGGTCACACGATCACCATACCTGCACGCCCGCTCAAAGCGCCGACAGCCTGGACGCATGCGCACTGAGGCCAACCATATTCCAGACGCCATTGTGGTGCGACTTTAGAGCCCAGGAAGGTGTTCACACTGCTCCAAATAGAATATTTAATGGCCTCGGCGAGCGTAGAAGACACGCGAACTGGCATCGCCGTTCTTGCAGATACCGAAAATACTCCCTTCTCATCATTAAAACAAAAGCTGAAATAAAATATATGCTAGTCTTGGCGAAGTTAGTAATGAGGTGCCATAAGCTCCAGCTGTTGTGCTTGAGCACACCCGGTACATTTTTTTCGGGACGAAATCAGCCTTATTTTACACTCCTCGTCCCCCGGAATTTCGAACATGGCACCTGTGACGAAAACGTTTAAAGAGGCGAATACAATTACTGTTTTGTTATCCGACAGTACGCCGTGATGTAACACGTGCTTGGTAAAATGCGGGAAGACGTAAGCATGTATTTAGGGTTGTTTCTTTTTGGTTTTTGTTTTATTTGAAAATCTGGGGGGGGGGTAGAAATCAGTAGCGATTTTTTTAACTGATAATCGCGGAGAAATCGGGTTTTTTTTGTAAAACTATTCCAAACTGCAAGTACATGTCCGGGTTAAATCCACAGACTTTCTAAGGTATCGCTAACTTGACTGTAACGCCTTAGAATTGGCGTTTGTTTCAAGCTGGTAATCGGGCACATAAGAATTTTCTATCAAATACCCTCCAAAATAGGGCGTTTGTTTAGAATGAATAAGTTGTGATGTAAATAGCTATGGTACCTCCTAAGATAGAAAACCTTTTATTCTAGAAAAGCTATTCATCGATTTTTACACATCATTGCTTACAGACATTATCACCTGCATGCGCAACATGTCAGTGTCCATTCTAGACGTGTCCGATAGTTGAACGTATCTCGGCTGGGAGAGAGTTCTCTCGATATCCCAGCTGCCATTAGTTATGCACAACAATGTCAATGCAGCATTTCCTATCTTGAGGTAGTGAGCGGTACAGTCATGCCATCACTCACTCAGTTCGAAAGCTCTGTTTGTGGGGCTTGCTTCCAGAACGTACCGGCTGCGAACAGCGGAACGTAAGCGTACGATAGTGCAGATCGCTACTGTGAAAAGGGTCAATCCGGGGGGAAATCGAGTTAAAGCTTGTTCTTCTCCTGACTCATGCTCGGGGTGTACAAATGTGGCAAAATCGGGTTTTACACGAAACCCTAGATGTACTCCACTACCCTAGATGTACTCCACTAGATGTACTCCACAACCCTAGATGTACTCCACTAGTTAAAGTACCACTGTCTTTTCGCAATTCATCAATCCGTCATTAGTGTTTCGGGCCCGAATTGCCGAAATTTCGGCAACTGGGAAGTGCAAAAGGAAGCGTTTCGGGCTCAACCAGGTCAGTCTCACGTGTAACCAACCATAAATAAGAATCGTGCAATAAGACTCTAAATGGTGGATATCTTAGGTTATCACCTTTACATCACCATTCATAATGACCAAGCTCAACAAATACACGCCAAGTGGGTGAACTACGCCCATAAAAAAATGTTTCTAATCCACGCTAAGAAGGTTGTTGGAAAGCAAAGCTATAAAGAACACTCGAAGCAGTTGCCCATGCGACGTCGCTTCAATTTGCACGTGGCTCTACAACGAGTGAAACCAGAGATTGTGCCAGCCGTTACCTGGAATTCGCGATTACGGTGTTCCGAACGCAGCAGCGTCGGCCACGGCCAGGCTAGACCGGCGGACGCCGCCGCTGTAGCCCGGTCGTGAGTCGGGAGAAAGAAGACGGAGAGGAACGTATTTCAAAGGGTGAGACAGCGGAACCTAGCCATCCGGATGGGCTAGTTTGGGGCTACACCACCGCACGACACAAGCGCAGACACCACAACAATGGGGATCGTGAACTTAGTGATTCCCATTTATATCGACTTAAACGAGTTAGTTTTGTAAGTTTGAGAATTGTAAGAAAGCTGAGGAACTCTTATAATCACTATTGATAAGAGCCAGTTGCTACTTTCGCCTTTGGCAATACGTCTTAAAACACAACCGAATTTGTATTCAATTTAGAAAACGGACTCTGTTTGCCGAACGACCACTTAATTTCGTCGGGTGCGGGTTGCCCCGGTGGTGCTGTCGAACAAGTTAATCAAGCCGTGCGAAGGCAGTGCGCAATGGACGCGAAGCTGCCCCAAAACAGGCACAAACAAGTGCCGCTAAAGCACACGACAATGCCGTACCACCGACGCCACCGCCGGCGAGCAAGAACTTCCGCGCGTGGAACGCCAGGTAAATTCTCCGCGCAATCTACAGTGTGCTCCGTGAGTGAAACCCTCCTCTGCGACCCCTCCCCGCAGCCGCCGCCTCCGCCGAGTTGGGAGTTGGTTGTCCCGCACGCCACGAAAGAACCGTTGGCTAATAGAGCTAGAGAGCTATGCTTTAATAAAAAATTGGCAGTGTATCAGCACCTTTCTTTGCAAATGTCGTCAAAAGAAGATTTCAATCCAATCCAATCCAATCCAATCCAATCCAATCCAGTCCGACCCAATCCTCCTCGCGCATGCGCAGCATGGCTCTCCAGAAGCGCTCTCTCTCTCTCTCTCTCTCTCTCTCTCTCTCTCTCTAACCTTTTGCGAACATTTCATGTTGTTCTTGTTAACCTTTTGTGAACCTTTCGTTCACAGATGTTTTGATTTACACGGTGCTGTGCATCTCCCTCTCTCTCTTCCTCTCTCCCTCTCTAACCTTTTATGAACCTTTTACTTTGTTCTTGTTTTTCAGGTGCAAAGCACCTTAAGGCCGAACCTTTTGTGAACCTTTTGTTCACAGATATTTCGATTTACACGGTGTTGTGCCGTGAGCACGACGCCGGACGCCGGACAACCCTCGGGCTTAAGGTGCTTCGCCACTGAAAGAGGATTTCGTGGTAAGGGGTTTCTTTCAGGCCTTGTCTTCTCGGCGGTGTTCATCGAACTCTGCAGAAACTTCGCTGATAAGGCGTCGCCGCGGGCTGTCGTCTCCGCTCAGCGAATTATCTATCTCCAACAACCCGCGTGCTAGCACCTTGCCTAGTTACCGGCTGCCGGAAAAGCGATAACGCCGAGCTTCTTCGGTCGCCCATCGGCGGCACTAATTACCATGCCACCGTAAAAGCCACAGCCGAAGAGAGAGCGAGAGAGAGAACAAGAAAGAACGGCTGCCGCTACCAGCTCGAAGAAAATGCCAGCCGTGGGCTGCGCCCACGCGTCGCACAGCGGAAATCAAAAGTATTTCGCTTGCTGAGCGTATTTCTGTTCAATGGCTGTACCAGAAAACGGGGGATGAGTTCTCGTCTTATCACAGAGAACAGCGGAACGCATTTGCGCTGCGTTTGTGGAATAAAGCCACCGAGCCGAGCTGCACGTGACGGTGTTTTGCAATTAAAGTAGCGTCGAGCTAAATGAGCAGGGAGCCCCTTTACTTCCGGGCTTCTTGCAGAAAAGTGTGCTCTTATCTGTTTAAAGCGAAAAGAATACTTGTTAATTTAGATTAGCGCTGTAGTAATCACATTTCTTTAAATGCGTTTCCAAAGGAATGCTAATCTGAAATGACTCGCGGTCTGTTCCTTAAATCATATAAATTCGAAGACTGTTTTTAAACGGAACTTACTTTCTTGTTTTTTCTGAAGCTCTGTAGCTTTTCCTTAAAGCTCACAGATTACAAGATTGTGTTTAGATACAACATTTTAGTTTTAAGAAGTGTCTCCATGGTATTATAAAATAACTCGCGAGCTTTTTTCTTCAACCTTGTCTATTCGAAGACTCTGTTTACAAAGAACTATTTAGTTTCAAGAAGAGCCTCTACCTAAAAAATGTCTTCTTATTGCTTTATGTGCACGCATCGCCGCGGACACCATGCGCGATGCAACACGCAATGTTCCACTGCTAGCAGCCTCATGTCTATGGAACGGCCTTCACTGCCATGGCAGCTTTTTAAAGACGGTGGTCTTCTGAGGCTACCTAAACGCGTAAACTTTGAACTGTCTGTCTGTCTGTCTGTCTGTCTGTCTGTCTGTCTGTCTGTCTGTCTGTCTGTCTGTCTGTCTGTCTGTCTGTTTGTCTGTCTGTCTGTCACTTGAATCTGCCGAAATATCTTTGCTTAGCTTTCTCACTAGTGGGTTAGTTGGCAACTGGGAATGAAACTGTGAGTGACTGGTGAGGGAAGCAAAGTGAATAGGGAACTGACAGTAGGGAAAGCGTCCTTTAGCGAATAGGGGAATGTAAAAGGGAAAGCAAGAACAGGACAGAAAAATTTAGTGACAAGGGGGCACGAAAAGGAGGACTAGGGAAACAAGGACGAATGGGAAAGGGAGTCCTCATAGAGTGGGCCATTATAAGGGAAGAGATGACGCAAGGCAATTGTCGTTGGTTCTTGATTTTCGCAAACAAGACTGGAATAGAACAATAGCGGAAGGGCGAGGTGAAAAGAAGAGATGCCTTCGGATAAATAGGGTAAGGGAGGGAGAAAGGGATGAAATAGTTAAGCGGAGGATGGTGGCGTCGAGGGACGGAAAAGAGAGAAAGGCAACTAGGGAAAATTGGGAAGCCAGATGGAAACGGCGAGAGGAGCTTGACTGGGAAGATAATTGGCTAGGAAGCAGTTCAAGTGGTGTAGGTGAATATGACGATGAGGGGTAGGGAGAATACTTGGTGATGGTGATGAGAATAGAGGGCGGAGAAAGGTAGTGATTATAATGTAGACAAATGAAGAATCTGAGGAGAAAGAATGGGATCAATATAATAGGCAATAGGGCAGGGAGAAGAGAGTGAAACACTGTAGAGGATGGGAGTGACTTGCGTGGCTTAAGTGATCAGGGGAATGGCAGGATGACAGAAAGAACGGAGAGAGACCGGGAAGGGAAAAGTGTGCGAAAAGTAATAGGGGAATAACGATTAGGAGAAGGCTCATAAGTTAGAGGGCAATGAATGAGAGAGAAAAACGAGCAAGAGATGAGGGCAAAGAGAGATTAATGGAAAGACATGAGGGAATCAGAGATTGGTGAGGCAAAAGATGGCAGGAGTGCCTAGAAAGTTAGAGAATAAGAAATGAGAGAGACAAGTGTGGTGCAAGGGGAAGGAGAAGGGGAAGTGAAAAGGATAAGGGTCGCAGTGAAGGAGAAAAGAGGATGGCGGGAATTGTAAGACTGAGTGAAGAGTAGTAAAGGCAGGCGGAGAAGGGGACAGAGGGAAGATGAATGGGAGAAGGGAGAAGGGATTCCGAAGCAGGGGCATCAGAATCCATCGTCTTTCAACGTCATTTTCTGCGAAGCAAGCTGATACGCAGCCAATGTTTTGGTGTTGGAGTGTTATACAGCGATTGCCCTTGCTGCCGCCTTGCTTTACTGTTTGTCTCGCTCTGCAGCAGTTTTTCGGTACCCTTGCCACCACTTACTCTTCGGATGTTCTCAGACGGGATTATGAAGGGTGGTGACGACAGCGCTGGTGGGATTTGCACGAGAGGCCTTTTTTACTGCATACGAAATGCATTATGCATTAGAGACGATGACACGACGCGTAGAAGGCCGCAGCAATACATGCGCGACCTGGCTGCTTACCGATTCTCCGGGATAGAGAATAGCATAGCATGACTAGGTACTAGAGCGTCAGCCCGGGGACGAGGAACAAACGGAAGAAAAACTCAGCGTCAGGCGGCATTTTTGCTCCTAACCCGCGTGGGCACGTTGTGAGGACTAAGCACAAAGTGTAGAAGTCATACATAGAGTCTCAAGCTGCTTTCACGTCGTACCCACTGTGTTTTTGAAGCAGGCATGCTAAGTTCCCACATCCAACTAGAATTATGCAGGCTCTTGATAACGCGCAGCACTGGGTAACACATGGGGAACATGGGAAAGAATTTTCATCTCCGGACTCAGCTAAGCCTAACCTGCTTCGACGTAGTGAAAAGAAAAAAATACGCCGGCAGGTCGGGGTGAAACCCGAATGCATACATATAGACGTCAGTGAAAGCTACCGACTGGGAGCACAAATCTCTTGCTCGAATAGCAAAAACAAAACGGCGTCATTCCTTTTCTTGAACAGGCGCGGCCCTGGTTTTCATCTTGCCTCAGTACCCGAATGCTTAATGTAATGATCAACGCCTAATGGATCAAAATGGGCACGAATTACTTTTAGAGTAAACATCATACATAAGCGATCAATACGTTATTATGTTGGTGAAAGCTTTTTGGGAGACCTTTCGTAGTTGTTTATAAGTGGCTAATTATAAATCCTCCTATAAAACTAGGCGCCCTCCTGCGTGTCTTCACTGGGACATTCTTGAATTTAGCCATCAAAATTTTCTCTCTAGGACTGAAGTAGACCCCCTTATTACGAAGTAGCCACACCAACGCCAATGGACACTGTTCAGATAGCCACTGGACAGACCGAGAATGGTTCGTGCACCGACATGCAGTTTTATCTTTTCCTGAATATAAAACTTAGTCTCTGCCCTTTGCAGTGCTATACAAATACCACAAAGTTGTTCCAGTTTATGCCTTATAAAAGTGTTTACCATGCTCGCCAAATTCCGTCCGCCCATTAGGCTCCTATTGGCTCAAAACTATGTAATTTTTGTTTCTTTGGTTACTAGGTGTAATATAAAACGGTTAAGATATTTCGTGCTGCGCTCTTGTAACTTTGTTTCCTTCAGTTCATGTGTTAGGAAGTGACGTCTTCCTTAGCAGATCCGACGTCACTCTTTAGTTGCAGTTGTGTTTTAATTTGAGAAGTTCCTGTGCATCCTCACTTTTGTGCTGTAATGGACAAGGACCAAGAAATGGCGGATTCGATATAGTAGAAGCTTCGTTTCAAAAGCCGCTGAACCGGTAGGCTCAAATTCGAGAGCAGGTGCTCCGTTTCTTGACTGGCTGAGGTCTCCGTAAATCAGAAATATTCTGCAACGATATTGATCTAAAATCGAAGACTGGGCTGGTTGGGACAAAGTAACCGCGCAAACAACACGAGACGGAAAGAACAGGGCACAAGCACAGAGCTAACAACTGATTTTTATTGCTTTTGTCAGTGGTCATTATTCGCGCATAGTCACAAAAAACAACAAAGGAAAAAGATGGAAACAATGAATTCCCAGGTGAACACTTGATGGGGCGTGTCGACAAGGAGTGTTGATTCTTGGCGCAGAGAACCCGACCTTAATAACCTATGCTTAGTGTCCTAAACAGCTCTTGCCATTTTTATAAGGGTTTGAGTGTTGTATTGACTGCACTTCTTGGCCAGTAAGCAGATTAACGCGGAAAAAGAAAATGTCAAGTCATCATGCGACGAATATCCCCCATCAAGTGTTCACGTATGAATTCAGTGTTTGCTTCTGGTTCCTTTGTTGTTTTTTGCCTATGCGTGTATAAAAACAACTGGCAAAAGCAATAAATATCAGTTGTTAGCTCTGTGCTAACGCCCTCTTATTTTCACCTCGTGTAGTTTGTGCAAGTAAGTATGAACTATATTCAATTTACGCTCAAAGCATATTACTATGGCGGAGATATCCCACCCCATTTTGACGCTTCGCGTAATATTAGAGATGGGTGGATAAGGGCAGCTTTCAAAAAAAATTTAGCGATACCTTTACAATGCAAAAATAAAAGAACCTCATCTGACAAGCGTCCAGAAGAGGCGTATAAGCATATTGTTGGAGCTTTTCACATCATTGATAATTGCTTAGACAGTCATTCGTCTCCACTTCTGAACACTGCAGCGCCTAACATTGCTTTCGACCGCTCGACCCCACTTTTGGTTTTACCCAGGAAGGCTGGTGTTCCTTACCTTCTATCAACGCCCGTTTTCATAAGCCTAGGCATACGTCTTTCCGCCTTACACAAAAGAGCTATTGATAATTCAAAGCTTAAATAGTTACCTAGCGTTTATTATGTTAATGAGTTCTATACGCTACTGAACTCTTGGCCCGAATACGAGCTATCCATAAATAGGCATGCATTGAATCCTGCCAGCGAATATTCATAAGCTGGTGAGGTCCCACCCTTAAAAGAACTATGACGATGGTATTTCAGCGTTAAAATCGTGAGCACATCCTTTGTTATGTCTTCTCTTTTGTGTTCTTTTTGGCGCTTTTCTCTTAGATCTATTCTTAGGAACCTCCTTGCTGTATACCCAAAAAAAGTGAAGCAAGACTATTTCCACGGGCTTAGAATATTGTTCAGGCATTCGCTATGCGTGGCGTAGCCAAAAAGGCTTTTCGGGAGACATTATGCGCCGTCGGTGAAAAAACAAAGAGAGCCTACAGACCAGCAATATCTTAGCTATTTTTCTGCTCTAATAAAGCCGAGGGTTTAGAGGTCTTTTTCAGTGCAATATCTACTAAATACGATGCACACAAGACCCCGAGGAACTATTTTTGCCAAGAAAACAACACTTGTCTTATTTTAGTTTTTACATCGTAATTTACCAATGCGCAGTGTACATAGATTGAGAGAAAAAACTCTGAAAGGAGGGAGGGAACGCAGCACTCAGGAAATATCTGGGATTGTTCCCAAACCGAAACACTTCCCCGCCCTCCCTCTCTGGCTACGCCCCTGGGCCCTAGCTATGTTTATTAAAAGCCAAGCTTTAGGACAGTGCCACATACAAAGGTCACCACTGGCACTGCATGCAGGTAGAGAAAAATGGTATCTTTAATATGTGCATCCTTTCCCTCAACAACTGCTTCCATTTCCAATCACATATCTGGTTTCACAAAGGGCAAGCCAGTACTCGGCAGAACTACAACAAACGGACGTGTCCGGTTCGGCTATGAATGCTGGCCACGTCCGAACAAAGGAAGGTGCCCTTACGCCCACGTGGACTTTCATCTATAAAATTCCCCCAAAAAAGGGATCACCGCGGGAAGTTCAGAAAATCGTGGAAGGCTGGAATTGAATTTCAGGCACGTGCCGAGAAGAGAGAATGACAGAAAGACGGGTCGTTTTAACCAAAAGAAAGGTTAGGCTCTGCTTACGCACTTGATTCAACATGACCAACCAGCACAGTAAGATGACCAGAAGGCGAGGAACAAATAACGGAAATCTGTGCCTACTGACGGTGTAAATCAAGGTCTAAGTTTGATACTCGCGGAAGATCAAAAGGTCTAGATTTTGTTATTCTGTTGCTCGAGGATATAGTGACGTTGAAAAAAGAGCAATCGCTTATGCGTTTCTGGCACGAAGGTCTTAGTACCCAGTACGCCAGAACGTGGCGGAACTGCTGATTTCTCGGCCGGCCTTTCATATAAAACTACCGCTTAAAATACTGCCTGTACTAGATTAAAACAAAGCACAGATTTTTCTGCTTTTAGTGCACATGAAAGGAACAAGAGCTCTCAGTTCAAGAACGGGAATTTCAAAACATCAAAGCGAGTACCGATTTATGCCTATTTTTGCATTTATTTACGTATTTTGTTGCTTGGTCGTGTACACAGACATTAAAGTGTTCATGCTTTAAGTGGGAAATGAAGACAAAATCAACATTTTTTTGAAAGAACAATAACCTTTGAAACTCACTAAGCTAGCACAAATTTCAGAACATGAAAGAGAGTGCCGGTTCATGCCTAGTTTTGCATTTTTGTTCGTATTTTGTCAATTGGTTGTGTTCAGAAGTGTTGTCATGCTCATGATTTAAGTGAGAAATGAAGACAAAATCAACATTGTTTTGAAAGAACTATAGCCTTTGGTAACTCGCTAAACTAAGTTCTAGCAATGTAAGACATTTGTTTGTGTCTGTGTGTCAACCTCATTACGGTAACAAAACTAGAAAGCTGCTTACTTCGCTTTTCTTACAGAATCATAATGTCGCTCGAACTCTACATGTAGCTTTCCCAACCTGCTTGTCCTTACTAAACAAGAAAAGCAAAAGCAGTAATGCCTGATTCTGTTTAGTTTGTGTTGTCAAATCAAATGAATTTCAGTCTGGTTCGCTTGGTTAAGTTAATTTCTGTTCCCCATTTCTGGGAGCACGAACATTATGTCATTGATAACAAAAAATAATAGTTGTTTGTGAATAATGCTGCTAGAAAAGCTTTATTATAAAGTTGTTACTAGGGTCTTGCTGAAAAAAAAACATACGTCATCAACACAATAGCATCAGTATGAACAAGTAAAAGTCATGAGTTGTGCTGTTTTATCATAATGCCATAAGGGAGCGCTCGCTTTTTCCTTTACTATTCTTGATAAGCTATTCGTTCATAATGATCAAACCAAATTATGGGCCTCAGATCCAGACTTTTAGGAACTAACAAACTATAGCGAGGTCCCTAAAATGTCTTAAGTCTTGCAGGTCATAGGTTTTGCATCAATACCGCTATCCACTGTTCTTCAAACTAATCTTGAAATATAAAAAGATTGGTATTGCTTAAGCGGAATCTCATCAATGAGGTACTGCTGCTTCTACAATAAAATGCCCAAAAAGTAACCTTAACATCTGTAAATACAAAGAAAAAAATCATCTTTTATATCAAAAGTAGCATGCAGTGGCACGAGGCGATAGCTCTGGCTGACGCAACATCACAATTTCGGCAACGTAAACAGAATGCACAAAAAAACGCTGAATAAAATTGATAAAAGTGCGCCTTTCTAGACAGTCTTTGTGCACTCCAGGCAATTTTGTAAACCCCGCCTACTTCTCATAAAACCTTAAACCCTCTATCTTGCGGGTAATACTTCCTGTTGTTTTACCAAATAAATAAAAACACACACGTGTAGATGCACTTGTGTTGCTGCATCACTCGTGAACTCCAGAAACTCCGAAATCCCGGGATTCTTGGCATACCACGCGAAGACACGCGCACAAATGAATTCTCAAGTGATGTACTGCTCCAAGCAACGAGTTGATCCTTATATGAGACAGAGGAATGTCGCCGGTTGCGAGAGTAGCCCCGGCGGATTCCTGGCGCACCTTCAGTGCTAGCAGTGGACTGGATGATCGATTAACACTGCTCTGGTAGCGGCATAGCGCTGCCGCAACGACGGAGACAAGCAGATTGCAGCGGCAAGCTGCGTTAATGTCGTGTGATAATATTCTCAGAATCAACGGAAGTGCGATGTTGATGACAATAGTCATCAACAGTCGTGGGGGTGCGGAAGGAAGATAGAATGTGTGATAAGTGTCTCGGGAGAGATAACAGAGATGGAGCATCTCTGCAAAAATACGAGCTCAGCGGGTCCTGTTACGTAGATATTTCCATAAGGGTTGCATCTGCGTGATTGCTTTGCCCATAAAATATTCACTTTTATGACGTAATGCCGTATTGATCAGTGACAAAATTGAGCATGGCTATATTTTTTTGTCACTCCGAGCCCACTCAGATGGCCGACGAAACGGTAGGTGGCCAAAAGCCGTGGAATATTTCACACGGCCTAAGCGTTTTTTTTTTTAAGTCGCAGCGTTTATACGACGCCCCGTCCGAGTTTTACAAGGCGTTTCTGTGACGCAGATTCGACTTTTGACATTGGGCATTTAGCACGACCAGTAAGATTTCGGATGTATGGGTGGGCGGAGGAGGGAGTTTTAAAGTGAAGCTTTCTTTCTCTGTTTCTCCCGGTTTCAGGGGAGGGTGCTGCTCCTGCTGTTGCTGCTGCACCATACTGCCCGTACGCGCCGTATGTACGCTGCGCGTAATACTCCACACCTGCTCCTAGCGGCGGCCCCGCCATGGATTAGTCTTCCACAGTGCGTGCGTTGCAGTAATTTTCTTTGCCAACTACCCTTACGAAGAACAAAATGAAGAAAGCTCACACTAACTGGTAAGTTGAAGGTAGCGAAGCTGTATGCATTTTTCCCGACCATCACGAAGGTTTAAATCCACGATTGCACATATTTACTTCTTCTTCACTCCCGCACCGCCCTTTACTCCATCAGTGTTGCTAAAAGTGCGAGCTTTTTTAATTTTTTTTTCGAAGTCATGATCATTGGACAGCACCTTAGAGGGGCGTACGCTATGACCTGTCTTGTTGGTTCCGAGCAAGTGTTCCCACTATTACGGCGAACGCTGGAGTTTTTTTTTTTGCCATTCTGACCAGTCTCCTTAAATGGGTATGCTTGCCTTGACAAACATATATACTGCGCCGGGGACATTGGGAGGTCACCGCGAGGCACGCACAAACGAGCGCTCGAAATTTTCTTGGTTTTCTGAACTGCCAGGCGGTCACCGAAATCTTGGCCAATCTTCTTAAGTGGGTATGATGGCTTTGAAAACGTACGCAGGGGACGCTGGGCAGTCGTCGCGTGCACGCAAAGATGAGCTCTCGGCATTTTCTTGTTTTTTTTGGCTGCAGTGTGGTCGCGCAATGTTAGACAATGTTTTTAGGGGTGGTTTGCTTGGCTTGATAAACGTGCGCAAGGGACGCTGGGACACGAAAAACTATTATTTGCTAAACAGCTTCGCCCTTAAAATGTTATCCTCTAAAAGGGCACATAATTTTTATGCGGGCGGTGTTACATCATTTTGCTTGGGTATGTCACGCCCATTTGGGACCTGATAATTCTGTCTCTTGAACAGCAAGGTTTCAGAAACGATAGTTATAAATTTTTGCTTGGTTTAAACAACTAGTTCAGGAATCCTGAGGTTTTGTTTAACGCGATTTCACGTTGCTTTGTTCGTCTTGTTTTTTTTCGTTGGATCGCCCTTTCTTGCGAAGCATGTTTTTGGGGTTATCAACCCCGATAACTGGAACGCTTCTTTTGCTGTCGCCTCTCCTCTCACGCACTGAACGAGACATTGTGATCTGATCATCAATCCCAGAGTCGCATCAGACTCCCAAGAATAACTGTATCATTCGTTTCTCGCATATATTTTTCCGACTTCAAGAATCATTCAACTTTCCAAGGAGTATACCTACAAGGGACAACAAGACTGCATGTCTCAAAGCTTCTTGTACGTACGGAAAATTGCAGTTCAGGAAACTGATAAAACACAACGGGGGAAAAGACCACAAAAGTAACAATTAAAACGATAGTAGAACGAGCATAAATTAACCTCTAAGAGCCTTCGAAATCTTGAAGAATGCCTAAGTTTTAGGCTGCATGATGGTGAAATACGTAACCTTCAGGTGATTTTGTTCATTTTTGTGTTCCCTCAGGAACATTCGGAAATGACTCAAAGTCATTTGACTCATCCTTACCCCCAGAATCATCTCTATAATCATCTCTAGAGCCAGAAAATTCTCCAGGGTATCTTGACCCCTTTGCGCCCCCATTGGTTGCGCCTCTGGTGTCAGCGATGAGTCAATTTTATGTAAAGTTAACATGTCTTGGCGGTACCTCGCATTGTCAGGTAATCCTGACGACTGCTTTCTGAACACTGATTGGAAATTCTTTTATTGAAATATAAGGTTTGACGAAATCTCGTCCCGTCAGGTAGTAGACTCATAGTTAAATATAAACCGCCTAAATATAAATGTAAATAAATTTATAAACCGCCTAAATATGAGCATTATTAAACAGGAAGCATGTTGCCTTCTGTACGGAAGCCTTGTTGACTTAGCGGAAAAGCTCAAAACTCAAGACTTTTAAGTGCACTAAAGTAACACAGCTAGTTTGGCGCCATAACAGCCTCGAGCTTTGAGATTTCTGGCTCAGGACTCTTTGGTTGGAGACTCGTCTTTTTAAACATGAAAGATTATAATTTTGTTTTCTTTTTTCAAAAGAACACAACCTCTACAACCATTTGTCTCAACATAAAAGAATGCTTTCAGGAAACCTTGTAATCGAGATGTGCAGCTGGCGATTCAGGTTTAGGCTTCGCATAATATCATTCATGGAACCCGGCTATTTTGAACCGTGAAAAGGAGCAACGGTCGAGATTAAAGCTTAACAGAGCTGACGTTTTGCAAAAAGTTAACGCATATAAGGGGCCATATGCGTCAAAGGAAGCATGTAAGATATGTGAAAGGGCTAAGGTCAATTGACGCGAAATATATTTTTAAACGAGGAGATGCAGAAGCAAAACTTTATTTAACAGTGAAGTAAACCTGGTTAGTGGGTAAGGTCCTCAGTTCAGGAATGCGTTGCAGCTCGTCTTCGGTCTTTTGGCGAGCCAAAGCTGCTTACTCAGGTCTGAACTCTCCCGCTGCTTGTGAGTTGGGTTAGGGATTGGATCAAGTTCTGGGTTTGACTGGCATGCCCAAACTATATGGTAATGTGTAACTGGGCTGCCGCAATGCTTTAAATGAAAAAGAGAAGTGCGTAGGGAATTTGTCGCCAGCTTAAATTTGGGCGTGATATTTTAGGGACCCAGCGAAACCAAGAGCTTGATGAATGACAACTTCCAAGATAATATATTTCTAGTTCTTCTGGGACTGTGTTTTTTTCTTTCAACGCTTTTAAAACAATTCTTTTTTGGAGGTTATCCTTAACCGAGAATTTAACACTTCGGCCACTCTGGGGAGCAGCCATGTGGCTTGCTGCAGCAAAATGCGAAAGCTGTCTAGCGGTAGGCTTCTATTAGAAAGGACAGAGACAGACGTGTGTAAAATGATGGCCCCGCACTCAGAGTTTGAGCCAGTTCGGCCTCGTACCGATCAAGACTAGAAACCGCCTTCTCGCTTTGATCGAGGACAAGAAACCATAATAGTTAGGAATGACGACGTTGTAACAAACGAGAAGGTACACGAACAAAGTTAACGAAATGTTCGCCTTCGAGGGAAGTCGGTACAGAAAAAAATACAATGCCGTAATGTCTCTTTTCTCGCTGCAACCAAGCTGCACCTCATTACTCCTGGTCGAAGAGTTCGTACCCGCCGTTGAAGCGTAACCGAAAGATGGCTGCACAGCCAAGACGTGGGTGGCTTATACTGCCGGAAATGCGTTCGACCAGAACAGGCAGTGGGATGGCTTCGGACTGCACCCACGACCGCTTGCTTGTCGCTTCGGTAGCCGACGGAAATGATCATTTTTCCTCGTTTGGAAGTTGTCACAGGGGAGTTCCGGGTGCGCTTTGTGCTTGCTTGCTCTTCGCTCAATTCCATTGTTCTTGCACATGGTTGCGTTTTGGTGCTTACCTTGTTGCTTCCGGTTGGTTTTTCTACTGAAGCTCGAAGATGAATATGGCGCATTTATTGCCTCAAGTTTGCTAGGAACGGAGGTTAGGGCTGGTATGGCATAGTTCCGTGTCTTCTCCGAGTGATTTCGTGGTTTCTGTATAAGTCAACCTGTGGGTTCTGGCTGTTATTTTAGGAAACTAGCAGAAGCGTCTAGACGTGAAAACGTGCTCAATTTCTTTGCCTTGTTGTGTTTTCGAATTTGTTTCCTCCGACGTCTGTCAGGTTGTACCTTTTTTGTTTTGATACTGGTTCGCGTTCACTTTCCGCGGCACACCAAATAATCTATTGACTCAAAATAGTCCTCGTGAAACCCGCAGGTGCGGTCGAACTACACTTACTGGCGTTAGAAACGGGTTATCCCAAAGAGGGTGGCGCACGTCAGGGGGCCTCTTTCTGTAGACACCCTTAAGTCATTGGGGTGAGGGGGCAAAGGGGCGGGAGAAGGGAGGCACAAGTGTCTATTTTCACCAGTGTCCATCCATCGCTGGGTTCCCAACGAGCGACAACGAGCAGCCTGAGCGGGTGCTGTGTCACGCAGCTGCGACATCACTGGTCGTGGCCGAGTTGTTACGGTCCTTCTGTTTCTCCAATACGCGAACGCTCCCGCCTGGCTTCCTCTTCCGACATGGCTCAATAGGTTTTGTGTGCGTCGGTTGGAACGTTTTCGCTCAGCCACAATATCTCGCGGGTTCAGCTGCTGCACTTGTGCTGAAAGGTGATAAGGACAGTCGTCGGGCGTAAGGCCCTAGTGAAGAAAGTAGGGCTCGTCGCGCTCCACATCGCTCTATTTTAATGGTTCAAATGCGATACTTTCTCGGTAAAAATAAATAAGTTGAAGCGGAAACACAACCTATGTAGGAGGGTTTTCTCGCTCTGAAACACTAGAACCCCTTTAAAGGTCACAGTTTTCTTGGGCAAAACTAGTGAAAGAAACCAAAAAGTTAAACTGGTAAACGATATCTCTTTACAACTTTAAAGGGTTTTGTGGAAGCTCAAAGGAAGATATTTAGCTTTCTGAAGTAGGGTAGTCCTCTAACTGACCTCTAAAAGGAGCGAGGAACTCTTAATGAACTCCGTTCCCCTTTCGATAGCGATACCAGCATCATGATTACACACGCCTCTCAGAGCATATTTGCAGAAAGAGGCGGACCAGATACCTTACGTCATGTGCTCTTTTTACATTGGAAGATAAAGACAGTCCAGGTTTATTAGGAACCAAAAGTAGCGTCCGTATACGCCACTGCGCGCTTCATAAGAAAGTCAAACAAGCAGAGCACGTCCATGGGACGTGCTCTGTCCATGGGACGGGAAATAACGGCGAAAAAGATGCCATCCTTTTTCGAGCAACTGGATCATTTTGGCAGTGATCTATGTACACGGAGTGTCCATCCGGCGGGAGAGATATTGCCTTTTAGATAGATGCTCATCCTGACACACGCTGCTCCGTTCGCGGAGTTGTCTGCCTTCCTTCCTTTCCGGGCAATATATAACATAGCGGCAACAGCCTTTGCCGTCAATGACGTCAGCATCTGCGCAAACCGCTGAAAAACGGAATATTGTGGGTGCCGGCCTCCAGTTTGTTAGCGAATCCCCTTCAGAAGGAAAGGAAATGGTATAAGGCAGACACCATACCAAGCGAAAAGAACGCAAACAGCAAGATGCGACGAATTGACAGCACTGGCGCTAGCCTCACAATTTTTGTTTTGTGCTTGTTTTCTCTTGGGCTCGGTGTGATGTCATCACCATCGCCATAGTCATTACCACGCTCAGGAAACTTAAGTACACTGAAGAAAGGAGGCATCTTACACATACATCGAACCACCCCTGTCCTGCCCTGCATGAGCCGATTCTAAAATCTTGAATCTTTGTAATTCAGCTCTTCATCCAGTTAGAGTGATTGCAACCTTCCGGGCAACTTCTCTCGGAAGCCACTCTGCTACCCTGGTGGTCAACCGGTTTATATTACGTTGCATACATGGCTGGCTGAATCTTAATTTTTTCCTAATTTGTACTATGACATCTGTAACCCGAGTTTCTTCTCTTGTGCATGACACTCGTTACCTCTCCTTAAGCGTCCCTGCTAATACCATTCGTATCAGGGCTTTTTGAGTTTACTCAAATTTTCTTTGCACTTTAGCAAGGCACCATGCTTCTTTCGTATGGTTCATCACGGGAAGTACGTATTGCTTCCGTACTACCAGCTTTGGTGATAGAAGCGGCCTACTCATCATTCCTTGTGAGTGCCGGCCGAATGCTCCCCCGCCCGTATCTTTTCCTTCATTACAAAGTGGTCGAAACTTCTGCGTTGGAGGAAAATTCGTCACGTAAACAGCGAGGCCATTTACAGTGGTGGCATAAAAACTGAAGATATTAAAGGGGACTATAAAAATCTTTAAAGGTCAGTGCCTCAATTCAATGCCCAGCTTCCGCTAGGTCATCAGCGCGCAGCTTCTAAGCTGAGTGTGGTCGATAACTGTGCGGGCTTCAACATGCACTTTTGGTGAAACGAAATTGGCGGTGTATGAAGTTTCAAACAGTAGTTTCGAATTCGAGGCGTCGAACGCATGGCGCACGCGAATCGAAGAAAGCCTAATTGTGATCATTATTGTAAGCCCGAAACGATCCTTCACACTTGCAGGCAGCCACGGCCGGCGAGTAATCTGAACTGCCTTCTGGGCCCATAAAAAGAAAAAGAACATGCACACGGCCAGGTTCTTTTAAAGCCCTTCAGTAAAGCTCCACGGATCATGGTTCTAACGACGCTATTATGCGAAAATTTTCCGCCAGAAGCGATCAATTAGAAATAAGTGGCAGGGAGTCTCGGGCTTGAAATCCCCCTCTAGTTTCTCGGCGGCTCGTGCCCCGCATGCAAATTAGGCAGGTCCTATCAATTAAGAGTCGCCTTGCTGACTGATCACGCTGGAAGATCGGCTTGACGTCGTGAAAAAAGCCCGCTGCTCCAGGTTTCAAATTTCGCTCCATTTGTTTCGTTGCTGCGAACGTGTCTAGTTTCAAAACAGCGGCACCCAAAAGGCGTCCGTGAAAAGAAGATAACACTGTAATTACTAAGAGCGAAGTAAGTCAACGTTAATGCATAAAGTACCCAAGGTAGCGTTGTTGGAATGAATGACAAGGGAAAGTTAAGTAAGTGTGCCCGGCGAAATAAAAAGTGCCGAAGACAATATTGGCTGAGCAGGGTTTGCGCATGACCCTTTTCTTAATTACCGTTCATCGCACGGCTCATTCTAAAAAGTAGGCATAAGATTTCAGCTCATCTCTTCATGGCTCTGGAACAGTAATGCATTTTGTTGGAGAGGGGGGTAGGTCGGCAGTGTCAGACAACAAAGCATGGCGCGGACGAAGAGCAAAAAGCTTACAATTCCTGATTTTGCTACAGAATCAACACAGAAATACATGCACTGTAAAATACTTGCAACCTTAAGAAAAAAAATTCGTCCAAAGCACCCGGTGAATGCGGTTGGAAAGCAAAGCTGTAAACGGCGCCCTTAGCGATTACCCATGCGACGTTACTTAAATTAACTTACGTCGTTCTACAAATAGTAAAACCAGAGAGAAGTGAAATACACTTAACCACTGCCTTCATTACTTCGAACAGATATTCTTGGTAAGGTTAAATCATGAACGGCGATTAGTTGAGTTGCATTGCTGTAGCACATGCGCGGAGACTGTTTTTTTTTTTATAAAATTAAAGGAAGCTCAATATCGGTGTTAGACGATCTCACTTCTCCGTCTCTGCCACCGCGGATGCAGGCGACGAAATGGGCGGCAGAGATCGAGGAGGAGGAGCTTGAAGAAGAGGAGGAAATGCTTTTACTCAGATTTCTGAAGTGCCGATAGTTCGGCCTAGGAGAATGGTTCCTCCTTCACTGGAGCCCATATACAGTCCGCGCCGCCTTTGCTCTACCCACCAGCTGAAGCTGGGTAGGCAGACAGGGGCTAGACAGCAGCATCTCCCACTGCTCTTGTTAGGTAGCTGACGGAAAGAGAGGAAGGTTTTCAGGGCTAAAGTCGCACAGTCCGATTATGTGGCGGAGTTTTCCTACTTCTGAGCAAAATTTACATTCAGCGTCGTAGCGATTAGGGCGCATTAAGTGAAGACGCGTCGTGTGTGTGAAGGAGCCGGATTCTATGAGCCGTCGGATAGTTTGTCAGGGTAAGGCGAAGGTAGGGTCTCTCTCTGAAGGCGATAATGCTGGGTTATGTCTCTGAACGAGACAAACGGTTGACTGTCCTCGTGAAGCTCCATAGCACGAGGGTAAAAGCGCAGAGTTGTTGGTGGTCGTATTCGTTGCCCTCCATGCAAGCGTGTGCGGGTGTCCAGATGAGCTGAATGGAATCGTTTGCGGAGTGGTCTTGTAGCACACGCAGTGCAGGTCGGGACACACAACCCGACTTCTAATTCCGGTAGGCTTGTCAAGGCGATGGCTGCCTCTTCTGCTGCCATCATGTCTTGGGTTTTGAGTGAGGCACACGCAAGAAGGTGGCTTCTGGAAGTAGCCACGATGATGGCGTACTGCTGCCGTCGATGTTGGGAGGCGTCTATGTAGATAACTACATGATCCCCACCGAGGGTTGTGTTGCGCGCTTGAGCTCGTGCTTATCGGGGACCCTTGTCGTGTGAAGGGTTCATATTTCGGAGCAAAGGGAGCATCTTTAGTTCTCACCAAGACTCCGGGAGTACATCAAGACGGTGATATTCTGAGCTTGCCAGCCAATCTGGTGAAGGATGCGGGGACCCGCCGCAGTTCTGTTCATTCGGAGCTTCTGGTTAGAAAGATGGGCCTCTATCAGCTCTTCCACCGTGTTGTTAATCCCTGTGCTGAGCAGTTTCTCTGTGGACGCGCTCATGGGAAGACCAGTGGCCTGCTCAACCACCTTTCTAATGGTTATATAAAGCAGCTTTATGTCCTCCTTGCCGAGAAGACAGGGGGTTGACGTAAGTGGTTCTCAAGAGGACAAAAGCTTGAACTAATCGAAAGGTGTCAGATTCCTTGAGGTCTCGCTTCTTGGTTACAACTCGTACGATCATGTGCATGATTTGATTGATGCGGTGTCTGAGGCGCCGCAAGGATACATCACTCTTGGTGTTGGTCTAGAGATGTAGGCCCGGATCTTTATGCTGGGGCTTGGAGTGGTGGCTTGGCCATCGAAGAGTATTTGAATGTTTTCCTTGATGTGTCGTTTGGCGTGAGGGCGGACGACAGGGAGCTGTGATTTTTAAGAGAACACTGGAGGCCACAGGCTTCAGCACATTGGCGTACTAGAAGTTAGATGCCATACGTTGGTGTGAGCTTGCTTTAATTCTTATAACTCCTAGAACACGTGCAAGGAAGGCGTGAACAGGGCCGCAAGACGTGCCGTGGACGGAAAACGCAGCGGCGCGAGAGCTGGCGTGACGCTATCACGTGGCATTCACCGAGAATGCAGGAGGTAAACCCGTACATGTGCTTGGTGAGTCCACACCCTGTCTTCCCCGTCTCCGCGATGGAGGTTCACGCTGGAGTGAGAACCTTTTTCTCCTAATTACACGCAGGCACTTTGTCTGTTGGAACCTGGATGCAGGATAGAGGGATATTTGTGCCATGGGGAACTCAGTGCTCAATTTGTAAACAGCCAGAAACGACAGAGCACGTTTTTCTGCATTGTTAGGCTGCGGTATTTTTGTGGAGTGTCCTCCAGAGGACCCCTCAAAAAGATTTCCCGCTTAGCCCCCATGGTATACTCTTTCTAGCGGTAGAAAACGAGCAGGGGGAACCCTTGGACTTCGTTTTGTTGGTGGCCTTGCATAGCATATGGCGCTCGCGCATGGCCTGTCTCCACGGGGATGTGGACGCCCGCCCTACGCGGCAATGTTTTCGTGAGTCCATATCTCAGTACGTAGAACTGCAGAAGCGCAAGGCATGCGCTTCTGAGTGGTTGTCAAGGATAAAACCATTGACTACGCTTAGGGACTTTTAGAGAGACATCGGCCTTCAAAGGTTGGTGGCTTGTCGCTCGAGTTGCTCATGTAAATAAGTTTGTTTTGTGTTTCCGTGTTGTGTCGAAGACCGGCATTAAAGAAAAGAAAAGGCTCGTAGCTAAATCGGTAAGATAGCTAGAAGGTTAGATTCCTGTCAGTGCCAGTAAATTCTTTTATTTGTTCGCGGAGTTTTCTGTCGACACCAGCGGTCGCGAAATAACCCTTGGGGGGTAGAGGTAAAAAGCTTTGCTTTAAAACTTTCATTGTCTATACTTAACCACCTTGCACCCTAGAAAAAAGCAAGAAAAGCATCATTTTTTAAAGAAACAAAGGAAGGGCAGCAAACCATGCCCTCCGGGTGGGATCCCAACCCACGACCTCCAGAATACGTGTCTTTCAAAAAACTGTATCGGTTTCAACGATAATAAAATAACCTACCACATTTCCCCTTTTGCTTTACTTGGCTTTCTTGACTGCCTACCCTCCTTTCTGTCGTAATTCAAGTAGTCCATCATTTCCCACTGTGATTCCCTACCTGCAGAGTGGGGGTCTCTGTTTTAACAGTCTTGGCGCCGTAGGTAGCTTAAGAGGGTTCAACGCGTGTCGACCGCCCTGGACATGTCGTAGACGCTCGAGTCACGGGCCGGGGGTTAATAAGAAGGTCCCCTTCTCCCCGAGTAGTCGGAGTGGCGCTGACTACCACCCCCAAGCACAGGAATCAATTACCGTAAAAAAGTACCCGATAAAGTGGAGGGGAGCAACGTCCCGGCGCTAGCGTAGTGGCCATCGCACCAGACGCGTATTCTGGATCGTGCGTTCGGATCCCACCCGGTGGGCATGCATTTTTCCACTTTCGTCCATCTTGCTTTTAAACAGCGGCATCTGTTTTAATGATATAAAAGAACCTACCACATTTTCCCCTTTGCTTACAATGACTTTTTGGACTGCCTGCCCTTTTTTATATATATATATATATGTAGTCATGTGCGAAGGAATCGCAGGGACAAAAACAAGCGCCGATAAACAGACGACGACGACGATAGCCCCGACGTCCGAGGGGTAAGCTCTAAACACGTTTGAGCAAAATCATCATCCCCGTCCATCGGGGTCTTCACCCCCCCCGCTCACGACCCGGTGAATCGGACGCGGGCACCGACAGCGGCCGGCTGCCCGCAGCTGCTCGAACAAGATAGCGATTACTGCCGGCTGCCCGCGGCTGCTCGAACAAGATAGCGATTACTGCCAACGTTTCAGCAAAGAGACCGGCCTTCATCAGGGCCCTGACAAAGACAAGTCTGTTTGCATAAATGTTGGCAACAATCGCTACCTTGTTCGAAGTTTTCTTTCCTTGTGTGCTCTACCATCTTCCAGGTTTTATTGCTTCTTATATATTGTGAGAAGCGGTACCGGCTATGTTTCAGCATGTGGACAATCGCCCTCTTCTAGTCGTGCACCCTATCATTATCGCATCGTCTTCATCTAGGCGGCGACAGTGTCATCGACATCGCCTTTTTTGCTGGGTCTTCCTAGCGCTGTGACCGCACGAATAAAGTCTGGTCTGCTGCCTGGCGATTCCTAAAGCCTCTCAATATATATACATATAGTGTGTGTGTGTGTGTGTGTGTGTGTGTGTGTGTGTGTGTGTGTGTGTGTGTGTGTGTGTGTGTGTGTGTGTGTGTGTGTGTGTGTGTGTGTGTGTGTGTGTGTGTGTGTGTGTGTGTGTGTGTGTTTGTGTGTGTGTGTGTGTGTGTGTGTGTGTGTGTGTGTGTGTGTGTGTGTGTGTGTGTATTAGTACCGCAATTCCAGGGCGGCGCGCTGAAAGTTCTGAAAACCCTTCCACCTTCAAAAACAGGCAGCAAAAGCCAATTTCGAAGCGTTTCTACAAAGCGACGCTTTGCGTGAAACCTCGGGAAAATTTGTAATTGTTCTTTTTTTCGCTTACACAAACACGACTGCAGCGAAGGGAAGTTCCTGTCCCTCGTTCTCGTGCGTGTGCTTCTAAGATTAGGCTGTGTCGGCAAGGAAACTACTTAAATCATGTTCATCTTCCCACGCAGGCACCACCAGTGCGACTTGAAGTGACAGGTCCCGCCGCAAGCAGGAAGGGAGGAGGCCGTGAAACCCCTACGCACGGGAATTTCCGTAGCCCTAACTCCTGCTGTTTCCTTTGGCCCTAACTCCCCGTTCTCTTTCTTTCCTGCTCCGGAGCTATTTCTCACCCATTTGACCTCATTTCTAAGTCCTGTGGCATATCTTATACGCGGAAAATAGAAAGCCTCCCCGTCCTATTACCGAACGGTGCCTGGGGATATTTTCGTAGCGCAGCCACCGATCAAGAATTTCGAAACGAAGGTAATGGAGGTGTGCGAACATTTTGGTAAACGAGCAGTCCTCAAGGCACGTGCGGGGAAGCTCAGAGATGTGTGCGTGAGGAGGGAACCTCATTGTGAACAGACGAGATATTGGCGGCGCACTTGATTATTTTTCGTAGTGAAAGTTTCATCACATCTCAAAAATATTCTCCGCTGGTTGCTTCTTCGATCATTTTTTCTTCAATTTTAGTTCTTCAAATTAACCAAAACTTAACTGCACTCTGTTGAGCTAGTTTCTCAAGAATGTCCTCTCCCAAAAAGACACAAGGTTTCACCGAGCGAAAGCTTGAAAGTGCGGCGACAAAAATGGAAATATAAAGTTCACGAATGGGTACGTGGTTATGCTATAATCTGAGTTATGCAGTAACATTGCTGAATATAAAATTGCCACGAGAATGTTTTCTGTGTTATGTCATTGTCCAAGGAACTTAAGGCAGCAAATATGATGAAATACAGTACTTCGGCATCAAACACAGAGCAAAACATATTGCAGTTGATGGGATGTGGATACCGATTTTTTGGAAGTTAGTCCCACTCATGGACAAATGAAACGAGAACCCAACAATACGAACCAGAACACACAAATAGTGCGATTTCTTTCTGTGCACGGGATATTGTGCGATGGCTTTATTACAGAAGCAAATATTAAAAACGTGTTTTTCTATACATACCACTCGCAAGCCATCATTTTATCTCCACTATTATGATTACTTGATTTTGCCTGTTCCGTTTCAATTTTCGTATTGTCGTTTCATTTTCCCATGAATGTACTTTACCGGAAATTAAACTTCGACCCGGTATTTAAAGGCGAAGGGGCTCTATGTCCCGTTATAACAATTTGTGACCATCTTTTGTTACCGAAAGGTGGTCATTAATGTACGTCATCAGTCGAGCGAAACGTGCTTCATTTGCAGGAAACACCTTGGCACGCGCAGGGCTACGCGGGGGAGCTCAAAGGGGCCTCCCATCTGCCATGGTGTCGAGGTGCCGGCCGGCTGGGCTTGCCTTATGAAGGAGAGTAAGCTGTTCGGTTTCCCTTCTCATAGCAATTACTTTTGGCTAAACCGGATTATTATGCTGAGTTTGGCTTCATTTATATAACGGTTTTTTTAGCTCCAGGGCACTAGATGTGACACTAGCGAATTGCGTGCGCTGAAACACGTGGGATACCAGGGACACCGCAGTAAGAGCCATTGGTTTAGCTGTGCAGCTAAAAAGACAACCGTTGCCTCAGTGAAAGCTTATTACCAGTGAAGCTTTTTAGCAGGCGACATGTGTCATAAAATTTACTTAAAAAGCTAGAGCAGATTTATTTTCTCTTGAGCGTTGACGGCGGTCATCCCTACGAAGAACACGTATCAACACGCACACACTTTTATTTCACTTTCGTGATCTGTTCAATTGGGGCTATTGATGACTAATACACTTGAATATACCGTAAAATGACAAGGCGTGTAGTGTTGAGGTCTAAATCTGGTTCTGATCTTTGAAATTTAGCCAATTATTTATTAATTAGTGAAGGTGCATAGCTAAATGATGGCGTCCAAATGATGTATTAAACCCCGTGCGACTTTGGTGGTCACCGCGCCAAAATAGCGAACACAACTGTTACCAAAGCAATAAGAAGCCCAATGCAAGTTCTGTACGTGGTCAGGAATACTCAGGCACAATATCTTTGAATTCACCAAGAACCCTGCCACCTCCTTCCCATCCCCCTTCGCCCGAGCGGTGGGAGGCGCTGCTAACCACCTCCAGCCTTTGAGGGACGCACCACGCCATCAAGGTTCTGCTGAATAAACAAGTTTTACTACCTCTGTCTGTGTTTCTATCTTGGTTTTCCAATGCCTCGTGCTATAGAACGCCTTGTACCTTGAACGCCAAGTGGGGCTTCGGGAGTTTTTTTTTTCCGGCATGAAAATGACATGGATCACTAATAATATACTCATCATCATCATCATCATCATCATCACCACCACCACCACCAGCCTGTATACTCCCACTACAGGGTGAATGCCTCACCCGTTAATCTCCAAATATCCCTGTCCTGTTCTCACTGCGACAAATTTATCTCTGCAAACGTCTTTATCTCATCGGCCTATCTAACTTTCTGCCGCCCCCTGCAACGCTTGCCTTCTCTAGGGATCCACTTTGTAACCCTTAATGACCGACGGTTGTCTCCCCTTCGCATTTCCTACCATTTCTTATTCTCAAGTTCTTCTAGTATGTCCTTAACACGCGTTTATTCCCTGTCCTACTCCGCTCTCTTCTTGTCCCTTAATGTTACACCTATCCTCTTCCGTTGAATTGTTCGCTGAGTCGTTCTCAATTTAAGTTGAGCCCTCTTACTGAGCTTGCAAAATTCTGCCCCGTAGGTGAGTACCGGTGAGACAGCCGTAATACACTTTCATCTTCAGGGCCAATGGTAGGCTGTCATTCATTATCTGAGGATGCCTGCAGAATGAACTCCACCCCCTTCTTGTCCTTCTAATTACCTCTGCCTCATGCTTGGGATCCCGGGTGACAACTTGGCCTAAGTAGACAGATATATTCACTTATGACTTCCAATGCCTCGCCACCTATCTGAAAGCTCCGTGCTCTCCCGGGGTTATTTATCATCTACGCTTCGCTAAATAATATACAAATATTACCGAGAATCTTTTTACTCGCACGACTAAACGTTTTTGTAGTCTTATACCTAAGGAATATATTATCTCCTTGCGCATAGCTCATAGACAGCGGAGAGTTCGCTCCCATACGCTTTCGCGTCTGTTTCATGAGCGGTTATGGGAGCGACACAGGGGAAAATTTGTATTCGACGCGGCGAATGTACACCTGCAGTGTTAGGGTATGCCGTAGTGGAAACGGAATGACTAATGAGATTCGCCGTGACTCTTGAAATTTCGCGGAATTTCATACACACATGAAGGTTCTTGGTCACAGCCTGCATTAGAAAAGGAACCGCCTTGATCTCGAATAGCACCAGCGCCCTAGTTGTAACTAGCGTCCACCATACCACCGCTGAACGTGTGCAACCCACAAATGCGGCATGCCAAACTGAGTGGTATATGATATCGTGCAGAGTTATCGCGGTTTAATGCGTTGCATAATAAGGCAGGGATACTCACTCAGAAGACGACGGTCCGGTTGTTAGGACAAGTCTGTGTCTCTAATGCTCTGCAAAAAACGAAAAGGGAGCCGCACTTAATACGCGCAGTTCATTTATTCACCATACACGGCATTTGTATTTCCCTGCGTCAACAGTTTATGAAAGTCAAAGTCGACGATAAACAAATGGTATAAAAACGGTTGCTTTTTCCGCCAGCAAAGGCTCCAATGTAACTAGTGTTTATAATACTAAAGTTATCTCTCGGCCGCATCAAACGCAAGTAGTTCTTTTCCGCTGAATGCTGGCGTCACGCAGAAAGAAATTAGAATTTTGATGTCCTTGATTCTCTTTGCTTAGTTGTTCAACTGGTACATGACTGGTATACTCGTTTCATTAACCGATGCCGTTTTTTTTTTCATTTTTGTCGTACAAGCTATCTTAAATATCGTGAACTTGTCAGACGGCGAAATCTTATTTACTCCATTGCTCTGAAAGAACGACTGTGACCGCCATGTTATTAATGACAGTGACGGCGACATTTCGCCGCCGAATCAATGCATCACGCATCTGGAAACGACGGGAGTAACCCAACAGAAATAAAAGAAAACCGACAGCGGAGGCCATGATGTGGTCAGTCCAGCAACCAAACGTACCATCACAAACTTTTACCTTCTAATTCATCACGAATTGCGCACGTGGAATGAATATATTATTTCTGTATTTCTTTGCATCATTACAAAAAATTGTTACGGGTACCTAATGAGGCTCCACCACTCTACCGCTGTTCTCTTTGCGCCAAACTGAATCGAGTGATTGCAGGGTTGGCTCGCATTTCTAGCATATCTATGTTAAGTCTCCACAATCTGTTTCGGGAATTATCGTTCTGCAATCGAACTCAAGGGAACAGCAAAAATATGAGTTTGTCTTTGTACCTCGCTGTATCCTTTTCTCTTTAGTGTCGAGTGTATCAAAACTGTAAGCCTGCACCGCAGCCAGAAATTTCAGCTATGCTTCGTGGCCGTGTTTTTAAGCTGTGTGCGTTCCACTCATGGTGTAATTTTATGCAGCAGGGAAGATGCGTCATAAGCTCCCTCGCAATAATTATGGCACCTTTGTTTACATCTTCTTGTTTCTACTTCAGTCCCACGCGACACCCTAGAAACACATCTGCCAGGTGTCACAATAATCCCCAGTCTACCCGTCTCTCCTGTCACAAACCTTTCAAAACCATAGGCGCCTATAGGAATCATTAGTCGGACCCGTGGCAGCGAGCCTCCGCAAAGGCTTCCTAAATTTCCACCGGCTCCGGCGTCACTGAAAGAGCAATCACTCTGATTTCTGTTTTTATATGTCTTTGTTCGTTGGGCCCGGATCGAACAAGTGTACTTTTCGTTTATTTTCTGCTAACTACCGTGAGATTGAGTAAGATCATTTTGTCGATGTCGATGTTTCACCGTTACCAACGAGATATTTGAGAATAAGAATGAACTGTATGTATGCTTCCTTCGGAGAAATATGTGCGTCTGTGTTCCCTGCTTTTTGCTGAAAAGGGCTACATGAAATCTATGGGTGGTAATAATAAGAGGCCCTAAGACCTCCATGTTTTTATAGATCATCACACATTGCCCATAGACATGTCTTACCACGCTGATATTAGTTACTCTATAGGAAAACGCCGACTTCTAACGCAATTCTGGAGATCCATAAGGTTTAGAGAGAATATTTAGTAAACAACTCTAAAACCTTTTTTGATTGATTGATTGATTGATTGCTGATGGTATACCCTTAATATAGGTGTGATGAGGTGTGTCACCATGCAAAAGATAATATGACAATTATATACTTTCTAAATTTTTTCGCTCATCATATCGGCATGCTCAATTTATATTTTGCCAGTTACGGATGAGAGCTGTACTATGTTATATTGATATGATGGTTGCAGGAGGTAGCTCTTCCAGGATATTTTGATATGACTGCTTGGGCTGCCCTGAAAATTTTGCATTTTAGGAGTAACGGTACGCATAATAGTGAACCGGACTTTAAAAGGGCTCGTCCTGAGGCAGTCTACCGCACAACTGGGTATCTGCAAAGTTAGCTTTCTAAGAATGCATCCGTACACTGCTGTGAAGTCTTACTAAAGTAAAGGGGCCTTGTGAGAAAGCCTGGCAAGGGTATGTGTAATGTGGTGGGCACAGCCAGAATGCTCACGCACTAGCGGGGAATTTCTTAGAGAAGTTTAAGGCTTATGATTTCGCAAAGCGTGTCAACATTGAAGTATAGGCCCCCTATTTTTTCACTACATATTTTTTCTGTAACATACTAGCTCTAATGTAAACCTTCCAACATATTTTTGCAACGATTTAAAGATTTTTATAGGGCAATTGTAGGTCGCATTGCCGACGATAAAGGCTGCATAGAAGAAGCTTGACAAGCACGTCTGCCCGATAGAGTTGTGCTGATAGAAGGCCTAGAAAAACGCATACGGTAACCGCTGTGTTCCAGAACCATGCAAACTTAGCTCTTTCTATTCGAACGATGATATTTTTTAATTATGGTTTATTTATGTCACTGTTTGACCATTCTTTTTGAGCTATGTATGCTCGAATATTTCAAGACTGATTCCACTATACTAAGTAGGCATATAAGTCGTAAATGGAAGATTTGCGTTTCTAATTCAAAGTGGCAATTCAGCAAATTGTTCAACCCCTCAGAGTTTTACTGTCTATCGCACCTAAACGCGGGCTTTACGCGCCACCAGTTCGGGAACCTTACCACCCCAATGGAAATCAGCTAGGATTGTTTTTATTCCTAAACAAGGCAAGAAACTCCACCTCGAAAACTTAAGACCTATATCGCTTACCTCGTGTGTAGGCAAACAATTAGAACACGTCATTCTCAATAGGCTCCACAAATTCATGGAGGAGAAAGATCTGTATCCCCACACCATGATAGGGTTCCGACAAAAGCTATCAACTCAGGACATTATGCTCCGACTTAAGCACCAAAATATTGATGCAGACGGCTGCTCACGACTAGATACCAGGGCAGTACTAGGCGTCGACCTAACAAAAGCCTTCGACAATGTGCGACATGATGCAGTGCTCTCCAACCTCGCCCAGCTTGAGGTAGGAAAAAAGGTCTATGACTATGTCAAAGATTTCCTCTCGGGGCGGACTGCACAACTACTTATTGGAGGATTGGAATCTGGCGAGATCAAAATTGGTAGCAGAGGGACGCCGCAAGGGTCTGTTCTCTCTCCCTTTCTCTTTAATGTCGCCATGATTAATCTGCCACAGCAGCTAAACGAAATAGAAGGACTGCACCACAGCATATATGCTGATGACGTCACACTGTGGGTTGCCGGTGGCAGTGACGGAGAAATTCAAGAAAACCTACAACAGGCGATAGACGTGGTAGTGGCTTATGTGACCCCCAAGGGCCTTTGCTGCTCGCCACAAAAATCTGAATTGCTTATTTGCAGACCAATCAGGAGAGGCTGCAAACGAGACCGCGATGTTGCCAATATCCTGCTATATGCGGACGGCAGACCCATTCCCATGGTACAGAGCACCAGAGTCCTTGGTCTTCGCATACAGGCCAATGGTTGCAATACAGAGACCACAAAGGCTCTCGAAACGAGTGTACACCAGACAGTCCGCCTCATCTCCAGAATTGCCAACCGGCATCATGATATGAAAGAAGGTAACCTCGTCAGATTAGTGCAGGCTTTTGTTCTTAGCCGCATAGTCTACGTGACGCCCTTCTTGGCACTAAAGGCCGAGGAAAGAAAAAAAATCAATAACATCATTAAGCGAGCCTACAAGCAGGCACTAGGTATACCCATTACGGCACCAAATGAACGCTTTGGAGCGATGGGGCTGCACAATACCATAGACGAGCTTATAGAAGCCCAAAAAATAGCACAGCTAGAAAGACTCTCCAAAACCGCAACAAGCAGACACATCCTACAAGAGCTTCAAATCACCTATGCGGCTCAACAAGGAAAAAGGGTGGATATCCTTAGCGACCAGAGGGCACGTATATACACAACCCCTCTGCCCAGAAATATGCATCCCGTGCATAACCTACAGCGCTGGAATGAAAGAGCCAAAGCCCTCCAAAAGCGATTCGAACGATCTGATGACGTGGTCTACGTGGACGCGGCCGAGTACTGTGGACACAACGCCATGGCCGTGGCAGTAGTCGATCGGCAGGGCCATTGCATAGCCTCCGCAACGATCCGCACGGACACTCCGGAGGTAGGAGAAGAGGCAGCCATTGCACTGGCGCTTTCTTCTACAAGAGCGAAATACATAATAAGCGATTCCAAATCTGCAATCGTAAACTTCGCAAAGGGAAGGATCTCACCCGAGGCCCAAAGAATCCTTAGAGGATTAAAAGAATTAAGACTCCGAGGGGTCCAAATTATATGGGCACCGGCGCACTCTGCACTTCCGGGGAAGGAAAACGCTCACGAGGCAGCTCGAGGTCGGAGCTTCCGAGACTGCCCAGAAACACCTGGGGCATCGTTTCGCACGGGGGGTAGGGACCGCATGGTGACCTATTGGGAGATAATCGACCATTACAGATTAGCGAGGGCCAGATATCCCGCAGCTCATCGCACCTTGGGAAAGTGGCAGTCAGTAGCATAGCGACTACTACAGTCCTACACTTTTCCGAACCCGGTGAGGTACAGTCATTGTTACCCCGGTCTATACGAAAATAAGTTTAAATTATGTTCAGCAAGGGCCCATCTTGAACACATTTTATGGGCCTGCCCCCTTAAAGTGAACACCACACCTCAAGCACTACACACCACTTCCTCAGAGCAGTGGGAGACCGTGCTGCTCAGTTCACACCCGGGCGTTCAACTCCGGGCCGTCCAGATGGCCGAAGACGCCGCCAGGGAGCAAGGACTCCTGGCCGCCGTCTGAGGGGGGAAGAATGAAGGGGACTCCCATCTCACCTCTGCCCTTACCCCCGTCTCGGGCTCAATAAAGTTATGCACTCACTCACTCACTCGGCGGACTAACAATCTGGTTATCCGTTGCACATTCTCCTACATTCACGACGAAAGCACATTACTTGAACCATTAATTTAAAAGCTACATACTTTATAAACAGCTGTTTTGGGGCAAATGCTGTTTTAATTCCTGTATTGCGCAATATTTACAAGATTGCACGTCACCCGCTAGCCCGCATACAATGAATGTCCTGGCCTGCTGCTATGGTTTGCCCGGATAGCTCGGCTTCGACGGCGGCCGTATTTCATTAGACTGCTAGACTTTCGTATTTACGGCGTCAAGATAACACAGAGAGCTTTGTACACTGCTTGATACTGACTTGTGCGTGCTTATATATCCCTATCGTCAGTACCGCAGTCCTGATCTGCCTTCCAAAAAGTTGTACAACTATAGAAATCCTAGTTTAATCACGTAAATTCGAGTTGGCCCTACTGACCATGGGTGTCATTGAGATTATCGAAGTTGTCCTATTAGGAGTTTTTTTAACTATAGCCGTGAATATGAGCTATTTGAAGTGATTCCTGAAGAGGAAGAGGTTATTCATATATTCCGGCTTTGTTTTGCAAATCAAATGGTAAAACGTAATGGCGTAGTTAATTATTAACTTCTCTGAAGTTTAATGGGGATCAAGAGCAAAAGTAAAGCAGCTGTTTGGGAAGTTTGCATTAGAAGTTTGAACACGTTCCAGAACAACTCTACGTGCTTTCAGATTGCTGAAGCTGTAATGAATTGGAAATAAGGCAGTGCCCAGAAGGCCACACCCTACGCGTCGAGTTAGCGCAGTTTATGAATATAAAGTAGTCGCAAAACACAACGTGGCCTTGTACCGATGTTTGCATTATGGCTGCGTAAACTTTCTCCGAAACGTGGCTTACTGAGTACACATCATTGATTAGGTAATGCCATCCGGCCTCATTTTTCGACGTGAAATACCGTAGTAAAAAGTTGGTTGTGCCCCCCTTTATATATAATTTGCGACCCCTATCGTGTTTGGTTCTGGGACGCAGCTACCCAAGAAGACGAATAATAATTCACTCCTTTTATTTGCATCATAAATCTTTGACAGGAAGCAGAGCTTGCATAAATTCCACAGAACTGGTGCCAGATATCCCTCAAAGAGGTTTTTAAAAGGGTATGGAAGCTTGAGGTCTCTATTTATGGCCAATAAAAGTAGGCTCACCGTTTAAGAAGATTTTTTACGAGTGGTTTTTAGGACATCGCTTATGATGCCCTCTGTTCATATCTTAACTCTAAACGGTTTCGCAAAATAAACCTTTTTTTTCTGCCCGAAGACAAAAATCATGGTCCGGAGCGTATTGCAGGTGGTGCAGTTTAAGTGTCCTTTAAAAGCACTAACCTACGCTCTTTGGGCTTTGATAACAAACCCAATCCTGCTTTCCAGATCCGGGGACATATTTATTTATGTTTGGGAAAATATCACTGCTCATCATTGAAAGTTCAGTATATAAATTGATATTCTTCCTGTACATCAAAATACAAGATTTGCACCCGAATCCCTACTCCTATCATCTTCCTCTCGATAGTATTCATCATTTCTGGGACAACCCTATAAACATTACTCGAGCAAGGCGATGTTCCAAGCAATCATAAGTGAATGAGTGAAGCAATTGTACCTTATTCAAAATTTCAGTCGCCACAGGATGAGACGTTCCAACCGCATGTTTTGTTCCCAAGCTTATCTTCTACGGCATCACGGCTTCCACAGGACAATGGCTTCTGCGGGAGGACTGCCGACTTAAATATTCCTCCATTCGTTTATATAGAGTAGGAAGCACGAACGAGGCGAGTTTTGAGCCGCGCAAAGTGCGTGGTTCGTCTGGGAACTCGCGGTGACAGGCTTCATAGGCACTCTAGTACGCCCCTCCATCATGAATATTGCCATACGTGTGCAGTGATTTCGCGCGTCTAGTTTCTAAGATGCGTGTTTAGAATTAGCTTAATACACATCCCTGCGTAAAATTTACAGGGCACGGGAGCTGCGGCCTTATTGTGTCCTTGGTACATCTAAAGGCACGGCCTTTTGTGAAGACAGCGCTTTGTAGTCTCCCTAAGCACTATACCTTTTCGCGAGCACGCTTTCAGGTTGAATGGTCGCTTCGCTATAAATGCCTCGTGGCATTCGCTGTGAAGCATACTCGCTATCCGGAAGCAACTTCATGTGTTGCGTGCTGATACTCCTAACAAAGTTGCTCATTCTAATTTTTCCACCTTTGGTAGGTGCAATGGGTTTAGCCGACGGGGCAAAGGAACACATTATTTTCAGGTATGGTGGTCATTCTTACGCGGGTAGCCAATTACACGGGGGTTCCAAGGGGTAAGCCCAAATGTATCGCACCATAAACAATCAGAAGGATAAACACAGGTCTTTATTAGCCCTGTAAATTGAGTTCTTTTATGTGAACAAGTAAACCTGATAACAAATCATGGCCTTGGGCTAATTTATTTTGGGGGGGCCCTAACCTGCCACCCCCGTGATATATATATATTGACGCACACCACCTCGCTTACAAGACAAATGAGCTAAGTGAGCTATGTAGTTGCTGAGTACTACGAGACCCTATTACAAGATAGTATTTGTACTTGTACCTTAAACGTTTATTGCTTCAAGTCTTCGAACGTAACAGGTTTTCTAGATAGGTTTTAAAATCTCCCGCAGCCCAGGGAGTCTAATTACCAAAATGTTCACGGTGTTTAACTTGAGTTTAGCTGCATGATAAATTGCAATCAACCCCTGAAGGTTCAGCCCACTGCGCCTGCAAACGCTGGAAAGATTATAATTGTGTATGTAGTTGAGCATGTCAGCAAACAACGCCGAGCGCCCCTCATGACGTCCTAGAGGGCTGTTAACTAACACATTAGGCGGTGCGGAACGGGCGGTACCATGTGGCGTTTCTGTAGGAATTGTCGTGGTGGGCGAGTTCACATCTACGAGTTCATATCTGACGCCTCAATTAATAGGGTAGACCAGCTGTCTGCCGCCATGGCCTCCGGCGGTGTGTAGAAATCTCTTCTTATAGGCGTTGGCACCCAACTAGTTATAAAAAAATTCAGCGTTAGGCAACTGCGCTGAGCTGACCCTTTGCTTTGCATAATAAAACCATGGGCGAATGACCTGACCTTAATCAGCCGCCTAAATACTGCTGCTTAAATGCAAGCACCTCTCAATGAAGTATTTGTTGAAGAGAAGAACCAGCTAACCAAGCCTATTTGGCGTTCTGTAGGCCTTGAACGGCACTGTCAGTGCTTCAACCTCACCTGCCCTCCTCGTTCCCTGCGGCTATTCAGTCAAGTGAATGCTAAAGCCTACCCGCTCCTGCTGAGCCATGTGGACGAAGCTCGAAGCAAACTCACTCGAGCAGAGCCGCTGGGTGCAGGAGCACGCTGCAAGCATCTAACTCCAGCCGCCAGACAATAAAAACTAAGCATGAAATGAACGAAGCAACACTGAACGTGCGCTAAGTGCTCGGAACAGCGCCGCGTCCCACTAAAACATCAAACCTGCTAGAGCGACCCCTATAAGCCTCCCTGCATGACCCCGTAATGCCAAGATGGGGCGCGACGCCCCGCTTAACTCAATTGAGCATGCCTCGCTGGGTGAATACGGCCAGCCCCGGAGGCTAGCTACGCCCTGAGGAAAGTTCGTTAATAGACTGTCATTGCCTATAACGGCGTCAGCCACTCAGTGAGCCTGGTTATTGCGAGTACGTGGTCGCTGCGGAAAAGCCATTTTCGAGTTTCCCACCTGAGCGAGTGCTTTGTCTCGCCAATCTAAGCTTCCTTAATTTCCCGCCCTAGCGCGTCACCTTCCACGCATGCCGCTAGTTTTAGGCGTAAAATGCATTTAGCTGTACCAAATTCGCCTTCACCCTGATTTGCACGCATGCGTGGGTGTTAGCTCTTAGCAAATGGGCGAAAAATATAACACACAAGTAATTAAGGGGGGAGCTAAACCAGTCAGCGTGGTGTTCCTATGCTGGAATTCTAAGCACTCAGTCATGTTTTCTTTCCAGAGAAGAATGTTTGGATTTTTATACCGAACTTTTGCGCCATTGTGAAGCCTAGAATGCTCAAGGCTGATTAACAATGCATATCTATAATTAGCATTCGTGGAGCCCAAAACAGAGAATAGACAAACGTTTTGTGATGTTTATTTTGTTATAAAATAAATATAAAGCCACACTAGGCGTACCCACTTCCCGCAGTACCTACTATAGGAATTGGCCTACAAAATGACCCCGCCCATTTGGTTTAAACAGTATGTGAGCACCATTTGGTGTGAACACAAAATTGCTCCACGTCATAGATGTGGAAAGAAAGAAAATGAATGTCATTGTCACAGGAATGGCGCCCATGTGGGACGGAATACGAATAAAAAAGGCTTCCCGCACCATTATAAAAACACCGTCTCTCTTGATAACTTTTGTGTATGTTTACACCAACTGCCTGGAAAGCCAACAAGCATTCGGTGCTTAGGCAGACCAGAGAAAAAAACTATGTAAAACAAAAGTGAATAAAGCTGAATGAATGAATGAATGAATGAATGCTCTATCGGAACATGCTGAAAACCTATGGCCCATTTTCAGATTTCTCTCGCATCTCTCAAGTGCCTGTTTCTTCGGTTGCGTGGGCTGAGGGAAGAGGGGCACAGGAACGGATGAAGGAGGGCGAACCCTGAGTGCAGCAGGGGTGAATGGCAGTGATAGCGAAGAGAGAGCGAGGAGGAACACGCAGAATAGTGAGGAAAAAAGTTCATGGCGCAGCTCTTGGGGGCCCGTCTGTCGGTTCAGCAGCGTTGGTGTGGGCCAAGTGAGCCGGTAAAACTGGTTTAGGGAAAGTAGAACGTCTTCTGCGAAGTATGCACTGAACGCTTTCGTCAATATCACAATGGAAAACAAAGCGCTGCTTTAGCAGTCGTCTTTCTTTGGAGGCCGAAAGATGGCATTGGGGTGGCGTTTAACTGTAAAAAGACTTGTTCACATCACTTTTCAGTTGGAACGCAAGCTCACTTACTTCACAAGTATGTGTTTCAACTGAAACAGCCATTTTTAGGGCAGATTTTCCTACTTTATTACACGTGTGACCCCTGTTCTGACATAGAATTGAGTGAACGTTAAGCACTCGGACTGCTTTGCCAATAATCCGCCCAGAAATGTTAAGGAGTTGCTGATTATGAAGGATATGCTCATTTGCTAAACGAATCACCCTCTGCTTTTACTCAGAAGATTTTCTGTTGTAAGTCCCGAATTGTGGAACTCGCAGTGGGGAAAGCGCCTTGAATTTTTGCTCCCATCATAGTCTCTCTTTTTTAAATATTTCCTGTTGTCCCAGAAACCAGAGCTGTGATCTCGTTGCAACACTAAGGCATACCCTTCGGTGGTTAATATTCTAGGTTCAATCACTCGATAATGAAATTTCTTAGAGCATAAATAAAACTATTGATAATGACTCTTGATACGACGCGATTTACTGGACTCTAGATCTCACATGCCCCTTTAAAGAGGACTGGTATCTTTTTCCTGGATATGCCCGGCTGGGATTATGGAATATGCAAACGAATGCTATTTTACAAAAGCGTGCATAGTGCGGGCTCTTCGTGCCAGAGGCATTTTGTCAAGGCGTAAGTATTCCTATAACAGGAACCTTTAAATCCCGATCAGTCTTCACTGATCATGGCTTTGAGGAATCAGAAGCTGGACAAATACAACGACAATGCTCACATGTCACTTTTCTAAGCATCAGAAATAAATACTTTTGCACGTTTCGTCCTATTTCTAAGCTATCTCATAAGGATAGCTCTTAAACCATTCAGGAAACCCTGATGTTTTACAAGCTCAGGAGTTCTTGATGAATGTGGCATCCTAATGCCGAATTAACGGTGCTGGGAATAACAGATGCCTGCTCAGTGTTCGAGGAATGGGCACGAGCTGATGAATTTGAATTCCAGTGCGTTTAGTTTTGCCATGCCAGGTATGCCCGCAAATGAACCGCCTCATACAAAGAAGATACTACAACCGAAGAAAATAGCAATATATTGTTACTTACCTTACAACGAAATTTTATTTCAAAATATTTGCTTCCATTCTCTATAGGGTATATTCGAAGCACTCTAGAAACGATGATATATAGTCACACAACAAATGGATGGTGATTCAATGTATTCTTGAGAAGGAAAAAAAGCATATGTCGAGTAATGCTCGCTGACAAGTTGGCTGGCCTCACTGGTTTGATTCCAGCAGTAACGGCACCTCCCTTTGTTTCGTGCAAAACAACGGCCACAGCCTCTCCTGCGGTGATTTAATAACGCATCGGCCACCGCTAGATTACCTTCCGATGCAATCAGGACGTGATTGGGCGAGCGAACGAGGAGACACGGAGCTGCGCAGACGAGGAAGGCCACGGCGCGCCCTCGCCAACACCCCAGCCAGCTAAACCGTGCTCCACTTGCAGGCTGTCCTCCTTTTGCTGCGCACCAAGAAACGAGCTCTACGCACGAGACAGCCTCCAGCAGGCGGGTCTGTGTCTCGTTTATTTCGGCGGAAGCCCAATCTTTGCCGGAGCCAGCGGCTTCCGGACGCCGGCTGTGGTCTCATCCGGGCAGCACGCGACGCCGGGCTATCCTGTGCTCCCTCAGGGCGGAGCGCATGGGTGCAATAATGACGCCCCAAGCACACACGCACTCCCACTGAGTCTTGTGCTCCGTTCCCCAGCGTACGCATGCCTTGCATTCCCACCGCGCCCTGCTCTCCCCAGCGACGGGTTTAACGCCATCCGCTAAGCCTCGCCCGTAACTCTTAATGCAAGCCGACGCTAGAGAGCGTCCCTGGCAGGGCGTTCCATACAGGCGTCGCATATCAGCGACATGGCGCTTCCCCGTCCCTCTTCCCTGTGTTGATCTACAGACGCCACTAGCCTGGCCGCGTGATGCCTCCCCTGCGTATCCCTTTCCCTCCTTCCAAACGAGGGCAATCCCGTGGTGTGCCCCGTAAAGCTGCGCACGGGCGCGAGCGCCGAATAATAATCGGAATCATAACCTCCCCGCTATCACGCTGCATTTCCCGCTCATTTTTTATTCCTTTCTTTCTGTTGTCGGATAACGTGCCGGCAATCTTAATCTACGACGTCGAGATCGTTGCACTGATGCAGCAGTCGCCTGTAGACTTCTTTTTCTTTTAGTATGTGTTGGGCAAGCTGAACCGTCCAGAAAATGTGCACAGGGCTCTTGTTCGTATAACTGCAAGTGAGAGGGTGTAGACCATAATTGAAATTGAAATTGAAACGACCTGTGAATCTTGCTTAGAGTGAGTGAGAGAACACCGGTGAGGTTTATTCCGCGCAACATCGCGAAGTGTTTCCATTGTCAACGTCGCTTACAGATGAGGTGTACTTACGCAGTTTTGTCTCCCTATGCAGGTAAACTTGAGCCCATCAGATTTTGCCGAGAAGGAATACCTTTGTACACATTTAGGTGTGTTCTTCGATATCTATTCGCGCAGCGTAGAGTAATCCCGATTTTTGTTAGAATCGGAAAATCTGTTTCCACCCTTCCGCGCGCTGATGCATTCTTGCCGCGTGCTGAACACAATCAAGTTTTGCTCCTCGGCGAAATTATTTTGCATGCAACCGACCTAATCTTTGCCACTCCCCTACAGCTTAGCAAGCCCTAAAATTCGGTGTGACCGTCGAAACATAAACAAAAACATAACTTAATCGTCACAAAAATTCAGTGCACAGAGTAAAGAATAATTTTCTGGAAACAAATTTTGTGCGGCACACAAAAAACCTAAAACAGGCAATTATTTTTGTGCAAACCAAAAAAAAAAGCGTTCAAAATTGTTGCAGCCATGGGCGTTACCAAAGGTAATTGAAAATTGGGCGCGAATAGGCGGAGGCAGAAAGAAAACACGGAAGTGCGCCGTTTCGAGCTCACACTATTTTTTCGTCTTCCGCTTTTCATGGTTTGTTTAGGCAGGCCAGACTGCACCATCTTTACATGTTCGCTTGCATGATCTCTTTGCAAGAGTGGGAAACCTGTAAGCCATGCCAGATGGCCTGAACCTAGGAAAGAGAAACTGCAGGAAAAAAAATGTCTAAACATTTTGAACAATCTATTTTATGGCACGACCGCTATTTCAAAAGCATATTCAAGACCAAGCATGTAAAACAATTCTCACGAGAAACGGCACGACGAGCGCTTCTGTCATATTTGTTGTTAAGCGCTAAACATAAAATAGCAAATAGGCAATACATTAAACGTATGAGAATAGCAAAAGAACACAGAAAAAATGCAAAGATCTCGCATCTTTTGCGAAATAATATTTCACCGCTACAATGTCGTTTCGGTAATTCAGAAATCCTACCTCCCTCTCAAATATCTTTCAAGGAAGAACACGCACTAATTTTAGAGGGTGGGGTCTCGCTGGCATTGGAAATATCCTCTCTTTTTTCATTTTTGTCTACATTTTCTCACGCACACATGCAAATGCGCTCTAGACAATGCAAGTCCAGTTGTCTGGTCACATCCTTAAAGTCATGTTATAGGTATTTAATAGTTATATCCAGTTACTTGATTATATTTACGTTCTTTCAAGAGTTCACACATACATAAGCCCATTTGGCTGTTATACCTTTGGCCACAGTATACAGCAGTGCAAATAGACCCCTTAACTCTCTCCTTCGAGCCTGGAAGCCCTGCGAAAGTTCTTTTGTGGGATACCAATCTCCTTTGCACAGGCCAAAAGACAACAGTGTGTCAGTGTAGAAACTAAATGAACACAGTTTAAACAAGTCTCCTCGAGGGCCGCCGGTGGAAATGCCACAAAGCTAAGGCCGCACATAAAAGTGTAAAAATCTCCAGTGTCCCAGAATGTAGGGCTCAACTGCAGCCACCGAAAGTGCCGTAAAACGCCACCGTACCTGTCGCCGTAATAAAAGCGTATAAAGTTTTCTTTGTCGCTTTGCTTTCGCTTTTGTTGCAGTGCCCATTGTTTGCTCGGTGTAGTGCACCTTAGAAAGACTGTGCTTGTAACCAAAATTCTACGTGTTGTAAGTGTACACTAAAAAACGGGTACAACTTTAACACAATACATGAAACTTTGTTTGACATGCGCAATATCATTTCGGCGTCCTGTACCAAACATTTATCATGCTTTAGACCGCTGCGCATGCCTTCCACCAGTGTTTACCGAAAATTATAACTGTTCAAATTCGTTTCTTCTTCTTTTATGGGGTTTTGCGGATGGACTAAGGAGTAAATGTTCCATTTGTTTTCTTTTAAGCGCCGTAGGATGGGAACAAATGTTTTCATTAAAATTTTGACGGCCAAAGTATGGTGATTCCATCTGGTTTATGAACATTGTTCTTTTTTTCCACAAAGGATGGATAAGAGGAAAAGCAGCGGATGTGGAAGGGGCTTTACGAAGGGGTTTTTATAGTGTTTGCAGCCATGGTCAGTGTAGAAATATTCACAAAATGCACAGTTTTGTGACAAGTATTTACCCTGTCCTGCACACAAAACATATATACATAAAAATGAAATTACATTACGAAAGAGCGCACTCGTGTAATAAAGTCACATAAAGGACAAATCTATGTACAGCGCGATAAAAAGACTAGTTTATACAGAAGCAGAAGTCGAAAAAGAACACTTGCAGTGCAGATCTTAAACTGGGAAACGGCTGTCGTAAAACGTTTCCTTTCCTCCCTACTTTTTTTTGCACATATTCATCATCAACAATCCCAAAAATGTTTAAAAACCTGTATTCGGGAAACAACAGAAAGCGTCCGGGTTGAAACAGGTGAGACTAGACGAATATGGTTGATGCTCCATCTTCTATCTGTCAAAAAATCAACACTGATGACACCTTTATTTTTTCAGTCGTATCATGTAGAAATGCTCAGGAGGTGTGTCTCTGCCACCATCATGAGCTCGTCCTGCTCTTCTAACTATACGTCGTTTGGGTCCGGCTTTTATTTTTTGTAAGAGCCAAGACTCAATTGGGAAATTTCAAGGATTCCATGCTGCTCTTTTTAAATTGTACAAAACATTGAAACTGAACAGATGAATCAAGTGCGTAGGTTTCATGGTGTATTGTTCTTCAAACTTTCATCCGTCATAAAATCGCTACGCTTTATTCTCAAAATGATATACGACCTTTCCACGGCTGCGGTACTCTTATCGACTGGAGGTATCAGCATCGACATTGTTTTAGGTAAGCCAGTGGATCTTCGTCAAGATGCAGGCTCGAGGGAAGTACCCGTTTATTCCCAAATTATTTATTTTCTTCTAATGACTTCGCAAGGAGAACGATCAGGATTAAGCCAAGTGCACGTGGCTGTAGAAGTAAACATAAAGGAAACTCCCCGTCAGTGCCATTAGCGACAAGGAAAGGATTTTCTCGACACGAGCCCAATTGATTCGTTTGCTTTGGTGATACGTGTCTTCGTTTCAATCTTCTGTCGCCACTGCTACCTACCAGGGACTCCAAGCGTCTTCACGGCGAAATCCTTTCCGCTAGATCCGTTGGTGCTCTTGGCATGTCAGGCTACGGCAAACCGTTGACAAGCATAAGGGGCACCCACGTGTCTTGGGCGATTGGGCCCAACAACATGCATAGAGCTGGGGCAGCAAAAAAATAAAAGGAAACGTTCGCCGACTTCTGCATTTTAGTAGGGTTATTTCTTTATTTATTTGTTAGTTGGTTTGCTTATTTTAGTTTCCTTATCGCTAAGGGGCATTACAGAGGACAGTGGTGATCACACAAATATCTGAGTGAGTTTGTTATGTAACATTCTAGGCTCACCAAGAAGCATATGATATGAACATAAATTGCCGGTTACGGGGATTTTCGCAAAGCTATCAAGCCTTTGCCTCTCAAGTCGTGTATAAAACTCGCAGTGTGGGCCTCTGGGGCTGCATTTTGTTTCACTCACGTCAATCAACTTACAGAGCTAAAAAATATAAATAAAGTAATACTAAACTACTTGGAACAAGAACGGCATATAATAATACAAAAAAACAATGCTAATTGTGAGATTCCATTACGGTTACACATTTTGTATGATACAACATCCCCCATAAAAATAATTCTTTTTAAGCATGTTGACGTTTTGGAAAAACCTGTATTTTTAAACAACTTCACAGCTATGGCAAATTCGCCCATTGCGCTATCTTAACAGACAATTTATTCTAACACGGGGTGCTAATGAGGGTTCCCTGCTTTACCTTTAATTCATGGGAAGAGCCGAAGTATAGTTAGGATATTCGCACCTGCATCTCTGGATCCGCAGATGGCAAAATCAAGAGAACCTTAGCGGTGTTTAACCATTTACTAAGCAAGAGAATGAGATGTATCAGATGAATAGCGCAATTCATTGCTTCCTTGCACCTTTAAACCTATTTACAGAAACAGTTATCGCGCCAGAATTTCATATTAAGCTCGCACCCACGAGCGTTCTGGCATAATATTCATTGCAGAAAGACCCACTATGGCCACAGAACGGGGACGCAAAGTGATGTGCAGCTTGAAGTTCTTTTAAGTTGTGTGCCGTTCCCCTGGTCGAATAGACGAGCTTGCCGCATGTGTGAACCATTATGATGATGTAAAGGAAGCTCACAAATAGTGCGCGCCATGCTTGATTTTCTCATTTTGGGAGATTCGAGCGGTTTTAAAATTACGCAGCCCGTTTTTCACAAGGAAAAGGGGAGCCTCAATTTATTCCATTGTTTCATATTTGACATATGAAAGTAGGTATTGAACATAAATTTTCTGGCATTCGCCTTGCCCGAAATTAGCTCTGACTTCGTCGCTGTGGCAAAAAAACTAGCATTTGCATGCTACTCGTCAGCCTATCTTTTGCAAATTTTGCACGAGAATTTTAGCGATGATTTCGTGAAATATGCACATAAAAATCCAGCATGATACACATTCACAAGAGATACATGATGAGGATGAATAAATCTTCCTGCCTCAAAATATGCAGGAATTGTTTTTAGCACCTCAAGACAAACACGTTTCGCTGGGGAACTCTTCGAGCTTCTTTAATCGTTCTTATTCCAGATACGTATGACTAATACACTTTACGAATTCTGGCTTAATAAATTTCGTTTGTTGCAATTTAGTATGCTTGAGGTCATCCATGAGTACTCGTGTAGTTGTAGCATCCCATCTTTCTTAACAGGGCTCGTGCTAATCAAATGAATCTCAGGCGTTCTATTTGCTTAATTTTGGGTTGCCTTAACAGTCGAAACCTTGATAAAAAACGTCGAGGCCCCGTACCTGCAAATCTATAAACCGCGCTTTTGCACGTTTAACCAAGAACACACATGCGAACCCCAAAAACCGATAACTAAGACAGCAAGGGACAATTTTCAACGCAGGGTTACTTGTCATTACTGATATTGTCATCCTCCTTGTAGTGCGTATTCGCCGTTGCAGAATTTAGTGATTCAAAATGACTTTCAATATATCTTGGATGTACCGGTGTTCAATCGCGGAGGCTTGTTGTCAGGCATGCTTCTTGAAAACTGTGTTAATCTTTATTTTACAGCAACCGCCGTCAATCGATTATCCAAAGAGCACTCTTTCTCGCCGTGCATGTGCGGCTGTGCGTACAGTCATAGACAAATAAAACGTGGACACAAAATTATGAACCAGAACACACAGATACACCGATTTCTTTCTATGCAAGGGAAAATGACGCGCGGCTTACTTATGAAAACAAACCTGGGAAATTGGGATTTTCATCTATAACAATAGCGCGGATGTATTATACAACAACAGACAGTATTCTTTTAGTTTTGCGTGTTCTGGTTGAATTTTTAATGTTCGCATTTCATTTGCTCATGACTGTACATCGCCGTTTGTCCGTCGATTATGTCGGCCAAATGGCGCACGCGCGGTAAAATTATTTTTTGGTGAACACAACGGTTTTAAAATTGAGAGATACAGCTCACAGTAGTACCTTGGGAACCTGAAGCAAGAACTAAAAAAGCTGTCCCATAAATGTTGACTACTAAGAATTTCAAAAGCCATAGTATTTCTTAGTGCTGCTGGTCTGTGTGCCCGTCCGGCTAGAGGTACAGCCGCTAAGCCAAAGGGTAAATGAATACTTGAACGAAACGATTATATAGGCAGAACCTTTTCAAACTACTAAATCTGGTGCAATACTTGTCAAGTATCGCAAAAAGATGACATTGTGTGTATATAAAGCAAGAAATTAATAGATTAGTGCACTTGCAATGTTCTTTTATGAAAAGTGCGTGGCTGCTTCATTTTGGCGACAGAAATTCGGAAAATACACGCTGAAACAATCTTTTCACCCAAAATACAGGAATTCACTCATTGGAGGTATCCTAAGACGTCGGATAGTAACAAAAGGGTCCAGTAGATTACTCGTGGAGTGGAACGTTGGAAAGTTGAATTGACTTGAGCAAACCACTACCGTTCTTGTGGTGGGAGGAGCAAGGTGGGACCTGAAGTGCATGACAGGTGGGCAGAGAAGAAAAGAGAGCAATTTACGGGGAAGGGGCGACAGAAGACTGTTTTGCGACAACATTTTCAGCATAGTGAGCAGATGTGCGGCCATTTTTTGTTGCGTATGCCGTATTTAGTTTGCTCGGTGGATCTAGGAGCAAGAACACCCAAGAATTTATCCCAGCTTGTTTATTTTGCCTCTGTTGGAAATAGCCGTACCAAAACAGTATCACATGACATAACTTGTTATACATAATGACATGTAATTCACGTGCCCTTAATGAATCAGAAACATATTCACGCTGCGCCTTCACAAAAAATCGAGCGCAATATATTCCCACATTCAGAGGGAGGTGTTCTCAAGGCCGACATGCACATATGCACACGGACAATATACCCACACACGGGGATATTCTAGGTCAGCCACGAATTGATCCTGTACGATGTTCATATTGGAATAACCGTAAATCACCGGCTGTTTCTTCGGGACTTAATATATTGGGGTCATCGTCTTGGAATTTCCTACCATCGGCTATTTGAAATGGCAATAAATGCCAGCTCGGATTAAGGACAGTGGACGGCAAACTTTTATTGCTTGCGCAAACAGACTCCTTAAGTGCCGGTCAGGTTGCAAGCACAACTTCGCTTCATTTAACTCAACCCACACAAAAGAAGAAACAAAACTTGAGCCTATAAGACTCTGTCGAAGGGGTATATATATCCAGGCTGGTCTTTGGATTACATTCAGCTGCGACACCCTGTCGTAAACGTCGCGCCACAGTTATGACCATGCTGTACTATTGGAACAAGGACATGAGCTGCCCCGCGTTATTGTCTTTGGGGACCGAAACACTGCTCTGGCGAGCTTGACCGGCTCCGTTGCGATTGGCAAGGCGAAGTCAGAGCTATAAACCGGTCGGGTTTATCTTAGGCTTAGGCCTCCTCGAACGGGATGTGAGGAGATAGACACGCAACTTAAGGAGAAGAAAAAAGTTTCTTTGGATAGAATGTATGTTCAGAGAAGAATATACGTTCCACAGTTCTCGAACGTTTTATAGTTTGTTCTGCTGCGGCTACACAGCGGCGAGGTCGGCAAATTGTGATGCAGAAAAATCAAAGCAAGGCCTCTGTTGCGACGGAAACGCATAAAAACTGGATGAAAGTATTAAGGGTGCACAGATGGACCGGCATACTGAAGGTTTCATAGAGTTTGGGATCACGACACTAAACTACGAACCTCGAAGCTTGTAAGCTCCGCTTATAGAGTTCATTTGAATTGACACACTGGAAGGATTTTATACTGCTTGTTGTGTACATCTATCCACGCCTGCACATCACTATGAAAGGGGGGATTTTGTTTTGTGTAAGCGACCCCAAGTGGTGGCCAGAGGTTGAGGCGTTGGGCTACTAAGCTCAAGAATGGGGTCCCATCCGGGCCATGTGTCCATTTTTTCTGGTGGAACCAAAAAATAAAAACACCCATGGATCGAACTTTCGGCGTTCCTACATGTCTAATATGGTTTAAACAAATCCGTCATCAACCACATAGCTCAGAGTCATATGGCGCGGTAAACCCATGTGCTATCTTCATAAAAAGTGAGAGCTGCATTGGGCTCATGGCGTAAATAATAGTCAAGCGGTCGAGCTCTTCACCTGTCAAGAAAGCCATAAGACATGAAGGAAAACTCAGGCCATGGCTACTTTAGGCAAGAGTTATGGAACCCAAAAGATAAACTCAAGTATCTTAGGCTTTTTGCACTCGCTCCTGAAGCTAGTTTCGCGTTAGTAGGGCCACAAAATCGTGTGATTCCTGCCTGTCACTCACCGTCAAAAAAGTTTATGACGATATGTATTAAACTTCACTAAACAATATTTTGCTAACTACCAGACATTTGCTTTTTATTTTTTACTTACCAATGATTAAGTGAACATCCTACCACACGGGGGTAAGGCGGTGATGATATGTAATGCACCTATTTGCTAATTATGTCGTGCTTACGTTTAAACACATTTTTCGTCGATGTCTTCAAACTGGCTGTCTTCCTGGTGTCCACAAAGTTATTCATGGTATTCCACACTAAGTTGAGATTTATTTCTCTGTTTTAAAATGACACGAAAGCACTTCGATGCATACAGAAACAATATTACAATTTTGATCACCCAAATTTCCAAAACACTGCCACGAACGCATTTTAAATTCTGAAGGAAACAAGTCTACACAAGGCGCGAAGCATTTTGGTGCACCTATGTCAGAAAGCAACCTGAGGTTTCGTAAATTGCCATTTATTTTTATTGTATAGGGCCGTTCTGTTGTGTTTACGTGTTTATTAGACTTATTCGTATGCCGATGACTGAGCACGAGGCTGAGATCCCTGAGAACAGGGCAAATGTTTTTGGCATCTTTCTGTCCCAGTTCCTCAACGTCATTGCTGCTGGAAAAAAAAATTCCGGCAATGCTTCCCCAAAGTTTTCTTCAGTCTGCAAGCTTTTCGGGTGTCAAAATGCACCCATATTTCTTACACGGTGACAAAAAAGGTCGAGAACAATAAAAGAAAGCCTAATGCAGAAAATAGGTACAAATTGGCTTGCATCGAAACTATACAATTGTGTTGTGCCTGTTGTCAACTGATTGCTGTTTTAGCGTAGCGATGACTTTACAAAAAGAATGTTTTGTAATTTATCCTAAACACGCTCCTTTCAAATGAACTATTACCCGGACAAATACAATTGGTTCTTATCACATTGCGTCTTTTTTATTGTTGATCGCCGCTACCTCATCACAACTGGGTTCATTTTCGTCTAGGTGTTCTCATTTAGCAAGCACTGGTTAAAGCGGCCTAGGTTGGGAATTTTAAAACTGTTAAATTATTTTTCTTGTGTTTGATGAACAGATCTCCACGTTTGGCTCTCTTGCCCCTTTATTCTAATCCTCACTAGGTTGGCTGTATGTACAACAAAATCAAATGCATAAATCAAGTGGATTTCACACAATACGTTTACCTGTACTAAAAATGCACGCACACTACTACAACAAAAATTTATTATGCAATTTTGTATTTGTGGGTGCTATATATTACTACGGTTTAGAGGAATGTACTGCTGCATCTTGTTTTTAATGTCCTCTGACATCACCATTGGTGAACTTGACGTATAATTTGACATCGTTGGGATCGTGTTTCTGTCGGCATTCTTTGCACAACCCATTGACGCAAAAGCCAACCACGCACATGCTCCCACGTGTGATTCCACCTTCTCCATGTCTACAAGCAATTTTCTTATCACTTAAACGGTTATGCTCCCTTTTATTATGTGTTATAAAAACGTGTTTTGCTTTACTAATACTCCTCGTACATCCGCGAGCTGAGGTATCTTCTTTTTTCTATTGTTCGTATGTTTGGCACACTCCGTGCACGTGTTTGACTAGACGGAAACGTCACAAGCACCATTGCGTAGGTGGCCTCAAATATTATATCTCTGTGTCTTCACACAAATATAGCTATCAATAAAGTATTATGACATCTGACCTTTGTTGAAAACCAATACGAAAAATACGCAGAAAGCCTGGCGGCCAGGACCATCCAACATTATTTTGGTGCATCGGTTAAACCGAATGCGAAGCGACAGTCACCTGACCGAAGCAGCATCCGCAAGTTTCCATGACTACATAACCAGCGGAGCCAAGGGCCTCCCGTTAGTATTGGATGCAAAACGTGCACAAGAAGATAAAAATATTCTTCTACATAAGCACACTTTATAAAGGAAGCATTGAAGCACCAAGGTTACTTGTTTGGGCGATTGCACACAACGCGCCGAACAAGAAAACTGTGTTTCACGTATATATTTTATTCTACTGCAAAAAATGCAGAAATGCGTTTCGAACACTCTCGTTGTAATAACGTAACTGTTTGCACTGCCAGGCCGAAGTACAAAAAAAAGGCGATCTTTTGCCTACAAGCTGTCGGAAACATCGCACTCAATTCACGCGATTTCAGGGGTTGCACAGCAAGTAACTTCACTCGGGCGCAAGTCGAGAAAGCTTTTAAGGGGACCCTGCAACACTTTTTGCAACTTTTTTTTAAATCTTAAATGCTTGCTGAACGCTGTCACTCAAAGACACCCAGACCTTAGATAAGGGGGTCGCAAAATACCTCATCCAAAAATGGCTTCTGTATGCCCATCAGGTAACTTGTAAACTCGCTCATAAGTTCATTTTCTCTTTCGCGGTCTTGAAGTTGTTCGACGACATGAATTGCGTCACTAAAGCCATGTAGCGGCTGTTCGCCGGTTTTCCTTCAGTTGGTGCAATGAACGCTTTTCGCTAGCGACTTTTAAAATAAAGCCACAGAAACAAAGCATAAATGGAAGGCGTATCTGGTGCGACGAGCAAATCCCGCAGTGCCTCTCTGTGCTGGCGATAACTATAGCTTTCGCAGTGGTTCCAGGCACGAAAGAAGGAGTGAATAGGTAAAGCTGTACACTGGGCTAGTTGGTAATTCGTAGTGATCAAATGTGGCGCAGCACAAACACACGGGATGGAAAGAATACACGCGGACGAGCGCTAACTTCCATGTGATTGTTTATTCACATGACGGCAAATATATATGCTTAGCCTTAGCAGGCACAATAAAAGGAGGATAAACAAAAACAACAAAGACAAAATAGCTGAAAAAAACGCCCCCCCGCATCTTCCCACGGGGGGAACTCGAGTAAATGCGTCGCATAGGGGTGGTTGTATTGCGTGAACGTTGCGTAATTGGGTAGTTTGTCAGGGAACTGCGATCTTTCCAACCCACACCCCCTCTTCGCGCCGCTATCACGCAGCTGGCACGCCGCTAGCACGCCGCTATCACGTGTACACCTGCCACTGTTGCTGCTGAGCGCGACGGAGCGCACGGGGTAACTACTGCGGATGCGCGCACACACGCGCGCTCCCTGCCGCACCGGCGCAGCTGTTGTTGAGAGCGACGAGGCGCACGGGGTAGCTACGGCGCATGCGCGCGCAGACACGCTCCTCCCGTACCGCCGCAGCTGTTGCTGATAGCGAGGAGGGTACGGGGGAGAGACGCGCACCTGCGGAGTGAGCGTGTGGACGGCGCCGCCATCAACAACGGAGGACCAGGCGAGCCTAAGAAATGCTCAGCATTTAAAGGAGCCATGAAGACAAAATACAAGTTGGGTTTATTAGAAAGACTGCTTAGTCCCGATAACAATGATGCCAATATCATCGCAATCTTCGAACAGATAACGAAGATATTAAAGAAAACGTGTGAAGCAGTCGCGACCCCCTAGCCAATTTCCCGCAACTTTTCTATGACGTCACGGAACCTTGTTTGTGCGATTGGCGGCCGCCTAACTCACCTGTCGCGACGACACATGGCTGGACGTCTGTAATGGGGCCTCTAGTTCCGCTTGACCGCATCACTTGAATGCTAACGTGCAGTTAACGCACTGAAAATTGTTTTATTGTTGGCCCGTATGACGTTATTCTTGCTCATAACACGTCACTGTGGCGCAATTTGAAAGTTTTAAATACTTCTTGCTTTTTTTTTCGTTAAAAAAACGTCGTTTGTGGCTGTAATGGAGCTGAGTGGGATACTGAATCCTAGTTCTTTCAAATTACACGAAGTTGTATTTTCTCTTCATGGCTCCTTTAAAAGAAAGAGGCATGCACCCAACACGCGCCAAACATTTTGACAATCGCAGTGGCCTGTAACGTATGGCATCCCATTGCAGGAAATGTAGTTCACGGTCAGATAACGCACCCGACGGTTTTCTAACAGAGTCGTTCCTTTCACGCGCCATCTGGAAGGAGGAGTGAAAGCGCTTATCGAGAGTGTCGCAGGGTCCCTTTGACCGCACACACTGGGTTGAGTCGTCGCTAGTGATAATTACCTCAGAACATAGAAGCACAGGGCAACCACGATATTTTGCCTCCAGAGAATAGTGACACGAAATTTCAAAGCTGAGATACCTAACTAAAATGCTTTCTTTTTTTCAGAAGATATCATCCGGCAAGTTGCCACAGCAACCGTTGGGTGTATCATATTTTAAATCCGTTTTAATCTTTGCTCGTGCGAGAAAGCCCACAGCGAGCCAGCATGACATCATCTGTTACTGGCCCTGAACTGCCAACGTCGGGGCTCCTGTGACGAAGCCGACGCGCTGGCAGTGATTGGCGCGCGCTGCTCCGGCGGGTTTACACGTCATGGCTTTTGGGACTGATGTCATGCTACCTTGGCGCGTGGAGAAGGTGAACACCTCGGGCGGTCTGGGCGCGCGCGTGCGCTCGCTGGCGCGAGCGTCCGGAGCGGCAGCACTGCGGCAAAAATGGTGAAGGTCAGGTACGTCCTCCTGTCACCGAAACCGAGACTGACATGAATAAACGATGCCATAAATGAATGTTTACGCTGCGCACGGCCGTATAATGTGCCATTCTATGATTAGTGGGCTGGTAAATACACGTAGCAGTGAAAACAAATGTAACAAGAAAATTTCGGGTCAGTACTCATTCAAGGCAAGCTCGTCCCATAGTATCCTGGAATGAGAGCCCACTCCCACATCCCCAAGCTCAAAATACAGTTTTATAACAACGACAACACACTAAGTAAAAAAACCGAGGTTATTAGAAAAGTTTCAGATTAATCAGTACGTACCAAGCTACCAAATTGCTTCAAGATTGCAGAGTCTCCTATATCGCGGAGCGAGCTGTTGATCCAACCTTAGCGCTATTCATTTCATCATCGACGATTCTGCTGCAGACAGTTTGTTACGAGACAAACACAAGGGAAAAGAGAAATGTCTAAGACGTAAAGCTATAAAAGCTGCTTCGGTGTGGACAGCACAAAGCACGGACGAAACGTCATACGTCGCAAACATCTTTATATGTCCGTGATTGCCCGCGTTCCGGTCCAATTTCAAGGCAATACAGACGTCAGGGCGTTCGACAGAAACGCTGGGCCATTTGTAAGAAAACCTTCCGCCTGGAATTGGGTTCTGTTGCCGCGCAGTTCTCTTCTTACCCAATACAATTCTACCGGTAGAAATCCTGCTGCACTATTTTTGCCGTTGCGCTCTCCTGTCTTTCAGGAAGCATGCCGTTAGGCTGTCCATGGCGACAAGTACCACGTTGCCCACGTTCTTCTGGGTTGTCTATCAATCAGTGACGTTCAGAGCGAAATTGCATTCTCCCGCGCCACGCGTTCTCGACGCGGAAGGAATAGCGTTTACTGAAAAAGGTTCCTGAATCGACCGGCAGATGTACTGCCTTCAAGGCTTTGCAAGGGTGGCGGTTGAAGTTCGCGAGGGTTTCCACCGTAAAAGCACTATAAACATTGCCGCTGGAGTAGCGAGACTACGTGATTTTACAGAAGGGTCGGTGAAAAATATACAACCGTGTGTTACCCACAACCAAGATCCATGTCATCGCACCGCTGTCTTAATATCTCGAAAGTTATCACTATGCAAACATTGTGGGATAACTTCCCTCGTTGCGCTGTTCAACACCCATAAGCCCCATAAGTAGCAAAAAAATCGAATAAAAATGAAAGTTTGTATTTAATAAATTTTTGTATTATTCTTGATACGCGGGTGTTATATGTACATAAATAGAACGGCCATGACCGTAAATTTTAACATTAACTTACCATGAGCTGCATTTTGGCTTGCATAAGGTACTTACTGCAGAATGTATTACGCCCGTATGCCATCCGCAGTAGTACATTTTCTTCTAGAAAACTCATAGAAGGGCGTCAGCGCAACGGAGCTACCCTAATTGGACAAAACAGTAGCAAAAAAGTTTGGCTTCACTTCAAAGGTTCGCCGAGAAAAGAATCAAAAAACCAACCAACATTGTTATGGCATTCAGAAGAACTGCGAGCTGGGCGTGTTGGTACATGTTCATGGTGGGAAAAGCGCTACAGTAACAAGGACAAGTGAGTACACGGGACAAAGCGCTACTAGCAACTGAAGATTTTATTACTGCAAAACATATACATATATACAAGGAATAAACGCCACAGTCATCACTTCAAATTTCACAATGTACCATCTGAAAATATCAAGCCGCACCGACAACCGAACATTTTATAGATATTCACACCGCACGTGTGCTGACACGAAAGGCGCCACACACTTTATCAACCCTGATTTAAAAAGGCATACTCAGTGTCAGACAGCAAGACCGATGGTTGGCTGACACATTCATTCCCTTCTTTCTTTATACAGAAAGCTTCTATTATTTCTCTTGTTAGTCGTTTTTTGTGTTTATCAACAATTAACGTATCTCGCAGTTTTGGGCGGCATTTGCAGTGTTTGCAATAAACGGCTAAATCAGGGTTGATAAAGTGTGTGGCGCCTTTCGTGTCAGCACACGTGCGGTGTGAATATCTATAAAATGTTCGGTTGTCGGTGCGCCTTGATCTTTTCAGATGGTAGATTGTGAAATTTGAAGTGACGACTGTGGCGTTTATTCCTTGAATATATGTATGTTTTGCAGTAATAAAATCTTCAGTTGCTAGTAGCGCTTTGTCCCGTGTACTCACTTGTCCTTGTTACTGTAGCGCTTTTCCCACCATGAACATTGTTATGGCACCTCTGCACAGTTGTTTGGGCTCGTTAGAGGACAACTACACATCGGCATGCACAGGCGATTGCGTGAAACCGAAACCAGTGGCCCTGATAAATTTTGCTGTTCGTATTAACATCGGCGTAGCGTCCCGAAAATCAGAAGTTGCAAGAGCCTAATCTCATACTGGTTTTTTTAAGTGCGAATGCACTTTATAAGCGACCCCAAACCATCCACCGCCGGCGGCGGCGGCGTTGGCGTCCGCAGTGCTCCTCTATATTTAAAAAAGAAACAGCATCCGGCGCCAGGTTTCGATCCGAGGACTTTGCGGCCGCAGCGCGACGCTCTACCGACCAAGCCACGGACGCGACGCTGACATCAGTGTTAGTGACGCGCGTTATATCTTTAACGCATTCAAACTACGTCGTCAGCGGCGTGCGTTGGCGACTCAGCGGCGTTATAGCGGCTTGATAACTGCGTGGTGTACACGTGATACTACAAACCCGATGGAAGAGATGGAAGAGAAGGCGGCGAGGCGGTGGGCTGCGGGGGCCGAGCGCAAGCGCCGCAAGCGGGCCGACAACCGTGCATTCGCACTTTCACATTCTCCCCCTCGGGGAAATGCGGGGGAATTTTTTTACCCACAGGTCCCTTATTAAGTTTGCTTCGGTAAACACAATCAGCGTCTGCTTATTTGCTGTGCCAGTTTGCAACACCGAGCAGACTTAAGGATTACGTTAGCGTGAAATGTTTTTTTGTGAGGCATGTATTTCCAGGGTCGCTTCGCCACACTTCACAATCTGCTTCAATCGATTACTTACAATTTTAGCTGCTGCCAGCTTCAAGTGAGCCACGTGAGTATGGCCTCACCCATGGTTATATCTTTCGGGGCCAGAGTGTGTTAAGCATGAAAGAAGTTAGCGGGTAACCAAAAATAAGCTTCAAAATTATAAAAAGTGCCACAAAAGAAGTAAAGCGAAGCGCATCACAGTAAAGTTAAAATGTGAAGCCCAATGCCAGAAAACAGATTCAAAATATGAAGTCTGTGAAAGCACTCCCGCGGAAATACATACTGTGCCGCATTTCCCGATTTACGTGGGCAAGCTTTAAAAGTATTATGACCGCACCTCGGAGCGCTTCTTCAGACCAGGTCTTTATTAAACAAAAAAACACTAATTTCAATATTGTGACAAATGGCAAGAACGGAAAACTCCGAACTTCTTTAAAGTTCTTTTACAGCCACTGGATATTCTAATTGACAATTTTCCCGCCGTTTATCGTCTTCCAGCATTGGCCTTAGCACACTTCGGGACTTCTTGAAATCCACAACTGGCAATAATACATTTGTGTCAGTAGCCACTGAGTACGCGACACGCTACGCAATTACGGGAGCCCTGTCAACGCGAGCGCGACACACACGCTTCCGAAGAGCGACAGGCACCGGAAAGGCGCCTGTCGACTAGAACGACAGGTGTCTGCCCTGTCGCTCTTTTTAGCAGCGGAGCCGCTCTAGAGCTTGCCCTGACGACAGTCTTGGCAGGTATCGTGTCACGCTCTCCTTGGAGCCGCTTTCTCCTCCGCGCAACAACCGGTTCCCGTATATAAAAAAATTAATACAAATGAAAAAGGATCTCAGGGTCTTCACATTTGTTTATAGGACAGCTTTTATTGTTCCTGGAAAAATGTCTTCCCACCAATGCATTTGTCTTTGAGTTGAAGTCGAATTTATGTGGATTGGTATGGCTTGCTCTTTGTGAGCTTGGTTTCCACATTGTGCGTCGCACAGGGAACCGTGGCCATCTACGAAGGGAATATGCATACAGAAAACGGCTGCAGCTGTTGTTTTCGTGGAACTATGTGGAAACACATTATATGACAATTAGCCACTAAAATGTCTCTAACCTTACGCACCACAGCTACGCTGCTATCCTTCTTAAAAAGGCACAAGGGTATGAATGTTTTTCGGTCTCTCGTTCCTAATTTTTAACAGTTTTGCCTACCGGGGAGATTTTAACTCGTCTGCCGCTGTTTTCTCGTCACGATCTTGATTGCATCTGAACTTGCAAACTAACGCGCGTAAACAAAAGCTTTGTGAGATATACTGAAAAGAACACAGTAAAGCAGGGGACGCACCAGACAATCGCTGGTGGCCTCTTCCTGGTTGTCCTCGCCGTTTGGTATTGTTCATAATGAAGTGCTTTTAAATATGTGTCACAGTTCAAGCAACCAATCAGCTCACATTGTTATAATAAAAAGCGTTTAGTCTTTTGTTAATTCATTTCCACTATGCCCGAAAATGATTAGACAGTCCGAAATGCTGCCCTTTTTGCAATGCGAAATCTCGGCTTGGTGTTAAGACGTTACATCTAGTGCCAGAAGGTTTTTCTGTTCGATAAAAATCATTGCTTTAAGATAGCCATTGTCCAAGTACACTTCTCCGTACGTGATCACCTGAAATAGATGTACTAATCAAAGTTAAAGGAGCCACCTACAAAAAGCAATGGCTCTAGGATAACTATTACCCTATTAGTCTATTGCCCTAAGATCGGAATATCTATTGGTAATCATGGAGCCCCCAGTGTGAGTGCTACGGAGATGTATAAAAAACACGAGCAATGTAAGTAAAATAAAATAAAACGGTCGCAGTTATAACAGGGAACAACGTGCTTGACACGAATGAATAAAGAAATGAATTTATTGTTAAAATGAAAAGGAAAGACCACAAGCAGGCGTAGTTTGTCTCACCTAAGGATGGACACAGCAACGCGTGCTGGTGTGCCAGGGTGTGTGGAATGGGGAACACAGGTATACAGGAAAGCAATGTGAAAGACAAGGGGAGGATACATATATATACATATATACATGACTAATAAGGACATATATTTACAATATATACAAGCTAAACGCTAGGAACAAAAGTATGGGGTGGGCCTCGTGTTCTTGGCTGTTTTAGAAACCGCGATGAATTTTTTTTGTCATTTCTGGTGTGGTAATACGAATGCTGTGCGACGCTGCATCACAACGCACGCACCTTCTATGCGAGCGATGCATTGAGCTGGTGTTTAACAGCTGGACAGCTCTGTTGTGCTTGCGCCTGGTAACGCTCTCGATCAGCGAGGGTCGTCGCATCCATATTAGCGTACACGTGTCAAGCGAGTTTTGAATTTAACGTGTGGTTTTTTTCCCCAACGGCGCCTTAGTGAACCAAGGCCATGTGGTCAAAGCGCGATTCACGATTGGTCCTCTAAGAGCGGAGCCCCGCGGTGTGGCTACCTGCTGCCTCCTCGCAGAAACCTGTGAATAATGTTCTGATATCCAGAAGCATCTCCTGCCGATCGGGATAGTGGCTTAACAGAAGGTACATGCTTTCTAGGTTGCTTTAAATGTTTTTTTAATGCACTAGGCGATTTATGAAGAATTTGACTCAAACTGACACTCTGATATTTCGTAACTGACATTTCAACGACAAAAAAAAAAACAATTCAACAAATAAGAAGAGGCCCTGATTGCGATCTCATTCCGCACTAAGGCGATTCCTCTTCTCCTATTCGTTCAGCACCTACGTTCCATGAGGTTCGGCGGTGAACTAATTTCTCAGAAGACAGCTCCCATCGTCGTGGTACAAGTTCACCGTGGCCGCGGTATTAGTTCACCCACGAATTGACGTACATGGGGCAACTAGTACCGCCAATTTTATGCAAAGAACCATTTACCTCATCAACTTCTTATGATAAACTTCCACATGATTCACCACCATTTTCATAATCATGATCGGCCTGTTTGCTTCAACAGCAGTACGAAAGTCTCCCACAAATATTTTCAGCCATGCACTTCTGTCATTACATTCCCGAGTATCCCGAGTATATTGTTGGACCAAATTTTCTTAGCTCATTTCTCCGTTGAGTCCCTAGTCTTCTCCTGATTTGTTTGCTACCTCTTGGCAGAGCAGGGAGAGTACTCCCGTTGTCAGGTGTCCCGGGTTCATGCACTGCTTAACCCTGCTTTGCAACAGGAAATTGCGCTGGTACTGACACGGACGAAGAGAGGGACGCTAAATTCTGACAACTTCAGTTTGAGCGGGTTCAAATATATTCATGTAATACTTCAGCCACGGGCTAGTACGCTGCTTGAAAAACAGCAAAAAAACTGTGACAAAATAGAGGACAACCACAAGCGCTTGCGGTTGTCCAGCTACTTCGTGTTCCCGCTGTTTTACAAACCAAGTGTACCCACCTAGGCCTACGTCAAGCTTTTGTGGGTTATTGCACAATTAATAATGTGATGTTCGACAGATAAAACCGATGCCTTTCTGTGGCAGTGCTACTAAAGCAGAGCTGACGACTTTCACTCATCTAATGTTTTTAATCTTGCCCATGAGTTGTGCTTCACGCTGGGCAATTTATGTGGTTCCAATCACATTACTTCAATTCGCATATGTTCAGCGTTTCATCAGTGTTTATCTCGGTACTGCAACCATGTAAGCCATGTTGCTTACTTTGAAGCCAGTGCCCCAAAACGAAATGCTCAGTTCACCAAACGAATGTAGCGTTAAAATTTGTGGATTAATTTTGCATTTATGAGGTTCATTTCTTCTCAAAAGGGGGGGGGGGGTTGTACGGTAGCCTCATTTCAGGAATTTCGCGGTTTAAGGTGGTCTAGCTCCAACGACCAGTTCCGAAGCTGCAATATTTGTTCTATAATTGAATTATATGCAATATAAATAGAAAAACCATGCTCTTTCTGTTAATTCGAAGGAACTTGGTTGCAAAAGCAAAAATAAAAACGCTATTCCGGCGGCAGGCAAAGTTTTTCGACAAATACTAATTACTTCTGTTTTTGTTACTTTGCATATTGCCACACCCTTCGGGCATGCCGCCACATTTTTCGAACCGAATAAAGTGCACTGCGACGACGAGCAGCAAACAGTAGTGCAGCGGGTTATCACCAGGTATGTTTTATTCCATTTCGATTCCGTTACGCAGGTGCCCGTAATGAAATGGAATAGGTGTATATCGGCCCTCTGGGACCGCTTCATTGGCTTGTAAATGTTAGATATGGCGTATCCCTTTGCTAGGTGAGAAAGTTTTACACCCCTAGCCAGAACGACCCCCGCGAAAATGGTGGCGGTGGGAATGCGCAACTCTCGTGAGCCTAGGAGCCAGGTCAAGCCAATTCAAGCCAAACGGGGACGCGCGAAGATTGCCCCCATCGTATACGGGAAACACTTGCACCCAACCTTTCTCAGCGTCCGTGCGCTTCGTCGTAAAATGCGGGGCCCCAGGCAGTGGATGAGGGGCATACAGTTGCGTAGGGAAATGGAAAAAAAGGAAGTAAGAGTAGGAATGGCGCTATTCGAGAATGTGCTCTCCCTCCAGCCAGCAAGAATGGTTTCAATTTTTTTTTCTTTACACTCCATTGCGTTCACTCGTTCTGTTTTTTTTTTTTTTTTTTGCTCGGGTGACGATATTCGAAATGGAACCGTTCAGATAGAGCAGTGATTTGTCGCCCCCTGCGTCTGGATGTGGTTCGTTCTCGACAGCAGTCCTTTCTCTCGTTCTGTTTCAATGTCTCATCGTAACACGAAGCCCTGGTCGCCAAACGCCGCTGCCATATCTGCAAAAGGAGCCCATGAAGGCCGCCGTAGCCCCACTGGCATAAGTCTCCTCCTATCCGGATACCGCGGGGCTTCTGAAGACCTACAGCAGCACAAAAGGCCTCTGGCAGTTGTTGACGTGATGGCTGTCGTTACTTGAGCATCGATATATGCACAAAATGTATGCTTACAAAATCGCTGTGGTCTTCTCTGTGTGCAAAGGTACCGCTGCACCTTAGGTACTCGAGTTGGCGCCCGGCATTCTGATGTGTACAATTTCGACTCTAGTGCTTACTATCGAAACAGGCCAGACTTATGTTTAGGCCGATAGACATACGGAACGTTGAAGTCGTAGTCATATTCGAGCATTATTTGCAAAAACTAACAAGATGACTGCTCCAGCCCTGCCTAAATTTAAGCGGAACACAGGTGAACTAGCAAAAGTGAGTCGTACTTTATAATGAATGTTTAACAAAACCTTCACTACTCAGAATATTATTTCTAAAAGTTCTTAAATGTAATTTGAGGAGGACTGAGTGGGCAGAAAACAATGAAAGTAGCAAACGCAAACAACGACAGAAATATAGCCCTTTCACGTAGCCAGCTGCCATCGAATAATTCTGCTAAAATGTTTCTTGCAGTGCTTTCAGAGAATTTATTGAATACTAAAAATGTCGTGCCTCGAATCAACTGCAGTCACACGAACATGTACGACACGTCGGAAGCTGGGGACAGGCCAGACCCAGCGGCAGCCTTTGAATTTCAGCGAAGAGGCAATTTCTCTTCATGAAGCCTTCACCTGTTCTGTGATTTATTGCTAGCAAGGCTAGTGAGACGATGAAGAACGGCAAATTTTAAAGGTTAATATTGTTCTTAGCAATATATGAGATGACACCGTGACCTTGGTTGAGCGTCACGTCGCAGTGAAAACTACCCATAAATGGTAGGCTGTTCTGCAATGCTTTCAAAAAGCATCCACACCGATATAAACCCATCCTGAGAAATTTTTCACTTTTTCCCTCTAGACATATGTCCACATAACTTAACTGCACCATCCACAACCACAATTGCAGGTTAATATTTCTGTTATACCAATCATTAATGAGCCCGCAAAAGGACAATTTACCTTCATTTGTTCTTTCAGTGTGCTTCATTTCTTCTTTCAGATGGGCTCTGAATTTTGAAAGCGTAGCCACTCTTTTTGGCCCGATTTATATACCCTTTTCCCAAAATTATGCATAAACATCTATTTTCGTGGTTCTTGCTTGCCTGGAAAGAAATCCGAACGCCTTTTACCTTGCTTTGCGTATAAATGATTTACCAGTATTTTCTGATTAACGCTTTAATAGTTAATGAATAGCGTTCGCGGGCCGTGCTGCCTGATATTTACTTTTAGCGCCATGCTCTTTATAAGCAGCTATCAGTGGAATAGTGCCGCCTGTACACTGAGCTGCGAGCGGAGGGTGTCGCCCCATTTAAAAAAAAGTACATTCATAAATAAAAATGACACGTCACAAATGCTGGTGCTGTCCGTTACTCGTCAAGTCCAAAGGTCATCATCGCGTGCAATAGTGGCTCGCACTGCAGTATCCTCACAACTATATGTCCCATGGGGCTCCCCTATTATCGAAAGAGCCTCCACGCCGCTAGTTGCTACGGCTACTGCACGTCCTCCCACGGCTCCGCACAAATAAAAAGTTGTCCCGCAGCTGCTGCACCCGCATAGGTGATGTACAACTGCGCGCAATGATTGCGAACGTTAATCAATTCACCCACCCCGCACGAGCGACCCACAAAGTTATGCGGGGGCTGCCTGGAACGTGCCTTATGGGCATGCATTACGCCTACCAATGCTAGTGTGTCCCCATTTGCGTTCGTTACCCAATAGCACCTGTTAAGCGAAATGGAATGATGCATGTCGAGACGGCAATATTAAATCGAAGCTTCATTGTCCTCCGTGATGTCCTGCAGGAAAGCCAAATTTCTCTAACGATGACGATGAATAACCGTGGGCGAAGTTAAATAACAAACGCTTCCCGTAGCCAGAATGAAATCTTTGTTCCTCGCGTTACGAAGGCGGCTTCTATCCGATTGCTGCATTTGAACATGGCCGGAGCGAACGTCAAGCAGCAGGTGCCGATTCGCGCCTTACGCCCCAAACCCAAGCGTTAGGCCTAGGGAGGGCACATCCGGGAGTTGCTGTGGGAATTCTATAAAAATGGTGCGTACCTGCCGTGTAGCCCATGCTCCCTGTGTGGGATTGTCCAACCAAAGAATCCCCCCCAACAGAAAGCTTCGCGTTCAAATGTTGTCGTCCTTGGACGGAAAGGTTCACGATTTTGTGCCATTCCCGTTACAACTGCTTTTCTTCGTAAGCTTCCGTAGCTGCACCCGTGCTTTCCCAGTCAGGCTTTACAAATTGATTAAAATAAGTGTTTTACTTTCAATATTGCTTATATGACCGTCCCTGCAAAGGGCATCATCCGAAATTTGCCATCTTTGAAATGTGGATCTCTTTCGTTATTGCGAAATGAAAACTGCCTGTTCATTTTCTTTCTCTCCAAAATTGTCTCGTTGTATTTTTTATACATTCGTCGCTTTGCCTGCTTCCTTATGTGGCATATCAATATGATGTTTTGTTAAACATTAATTCCTCGGTCTGTGTCGCTGTTCCTCTAGGCCATTGTTATGTAGCGCGGTTCAGCTTCCCAAAAGCTTTGTTCGTTGCATTTATTGATTATAAAAAAGCCTATAAACGGTCTGCGACCACTGCTATTGCGGACACAGAAATAACCCTGCTGAAGTGCGGACAGCTTTTGCAGGACATCAATCATTCGTCTAGAACCACATTTGCGTTTCAGACGGTGCATTTTCCTCCGGAGGGAAGCGGTACTTCGCTTTCGTGATAAGCTGTGTACCTTATCAATCATAAGTCACAAAAGGCCCCAGAAGAAATCGATCTATGAATAATCATTGCATGCTCAGAAGAGCCGCGTAATTCTTCTCTTGCATGCAGCGCTCATTCAAAGCACAAGACGGGTATTGTCCAAGAGTGATAGAGGGCCTTTTCTTTAGATAACTCCATTACATTGCTTGTTACGCTAATGACTCATCGTGGTTTGCTCCCGCAGTGTGTAACATGGGAGCGCTTTTAATTTAACATGCTTCGAAATACGTTTTAGCGACTTAGAATGCTGCTTTTTTTTAATCTAAAAAGGCAAATCCTGGTGTTGATATTCAGCTGCGCAGGTTAGGGTTTTGGGCATCGAAACGCTCGTTTTCAGTGATCATTTCAGTGAATAAAGTACGCCTCTAATGGTATTTACAGCAAACTATACTAGCTCTACGAAATTTTTAATACACAGCTTAGAATTTAGTTTCCCGCTTTGCTTTCACTCCGCAACTTCAGTTTAATACGCGATGCCAAAACGCACTCTGAAGGATACACAATTAGCGGAAAGTACGCCAACGTGGTTCCGCTAACATAAAAATCAGAATTTTTTCGCGTGTAGGAAACGCGCTTGTTTACCGTATTTTTTGGGCTATTCTTGCATTTAAATAGTCGTTGTATGCTCAGTTTCACCACTGTGTTCTTAGGTCAATGCCTTGAGTTCCCAATTGTGCGAAAAACCATCGTTGTTGTTGTTTCCCGAAAGAGAAACTGGCGGCCGCCGCAAAAGCATATAAACCACACGTTTCAGTCCATATGCATTTTGAAGTGGGGTCCCAATTGTAGTTCGGTGCATTACCACCTTCTACCTCCGCAAGTTGGAAGCGGTGGAACTAAGGTAGACAAATGCCCGCCGACTGGCCATTGAACATGACGGCTCGAGAGTGAAACACGTTGAAGCAAAGAGAAAAACATGGTGTCGCATTGAAGTTGTCTGTGGCAATATAACCAGCTCCACAACAAAGAAACAAAAGCAAAGAAGCGGCAACCACAAAGTAGTTGACAACTACCGCGAGGCTTATGCCTTGAAAGCCGGCAAGCTGACATAATGTGCCCGTGGAACTAAAAAATCTTTAATTCTCAAACTAAGTGTTTTCAAATTTTCAAATAGCTTTGTCTTTCATATTCCGATATTGTCATAGGGTTTGTTTTGCGGACCCTTGATTGGGTAATAGTAAGCTTTCGTAAGTGTGGTTTCGTAAGTGTGCATCTTTTGTTCCGCCGTCCTTCGTTTTCGTTAATTTCAATTTAGCGCAGTATTTTTACAAGAAATAATGTACCAACTAGCCCAGAAGCAAGCTATCATAGAGTAATAGTATTTTATATGCGAAACAGGTATGGGCAATTCCGGCAACTGTTAGCCTTCACTTCTTACTCGACCCTCTTCAACCTTCGCTTTTTAAGCCGTTTTCAGCTCATAGGCAGATAACCTTTGAAAAAAAAACCTTTATTCCATTAGAGTGTGGGTGAAGGTTGTGTTTACGCGATAACATGTTCCGATATACGCTTAAGCCCGGAACTTCCAGTGCTATGTAACACGGCTATTAAACGTATTTGTATGCTCTATACTAGCCCTCAATGGACCTAAAAGATACGAAAGCATTTTTATCGATGAGAGGGATGCGAGAGATAGAGCTATGAGCACAGGTTACAATAAAAAAAACATCACAGGACTTGACAGAAATATATCGGCAATGCTAGGGGCTCGAACCGTGGGCATTCCATCTAACATTCACGCTTCCAACCCTTTTCTACTGAGGTAGAACAACGTTGCCCTTATAGCATTTGCTAAAAAAATATCAGGAGCGTTCAAAGCAAAGCAGTACATAGAGCCAGTTGGGCACATTAAATGCTGGGCTTGTACTCACAAGGGAACGCAATCTGGCGATGTGTATAACGGCAACCAACTTTCTAATGTAGTCGTGCCAGTTGCTCGGTTCCCGCATGTCAGCATTGTTTAGCGCAAAACAAAACTCAGACATACTACAGGACTAACATACATAGTTAACAAGAAGCACCAGCGCTGTTGTTCACTCTGACGTATTCCAAAACACTTTGAAGTATTACAAAGAGAAACCTAAAAAAAAAACAGTACCTGGGTTAGGAGCAGTGTAGAAAAAAATACAGATAACTAAACAAAAGTGTGGTTGATTCTTCTGTCATAGGAATCGGTAAAACACGAAAGTGAAATGTGCAGCGAAATTTGCAGCTGAGCATGATTTGCCGGACCGCAGCTGCCTTGACGGTGTGCTTGGCGAGTGACGTCCTGCTGGCGGGTCGCTTCTGCAAAGGTGTACTAGCGTCATTTCCGTGACGAATATGAAGTCAGTGAAATTTTGGTTTATCCCGGCATAAAAAAACTTTCGTGCTAAAATATAAAACCCCAAAACGAACAACCTTAAGTATTAAGTACTCTTAAGTGGTAAAGGTTACTTCCCCGCAAATCGACCCTGTGTGTGCAGGGGTGCATCTTTTACAGGCCGCTTGCTTCATTGTGCTAGTGGTGTGATATCCGTGGCGGATATGACGTGTGTGAAATCTTCGTGTATCGGGGCATATACCACTGGCGTGTTCAAAAATTAGCTGCTATCCGCTCTATTCGCTGCAAATGTCGTGTAAAGACGATACTCTTCTGCCGCCCCTTCCACGTAAATGCTTCGCTTCTCTTGCCTGCCCACCTCTCGCGCTTTACCACTCTCGCTTCACACCTCCCATGATAAACACCGTATATATTTGCTTAAATTTTGCCGCATTCCATGGCTCGCACCATCTACTGAAACCTTTTGTTACTTTTAAATTCAGAATACTGCCACAAGGGGGCGCCGCGAGCGCTTTTTCTATTTGGATGTAAAAACATTTTCTTCAGGGAGAGAATCTAACTGCGTGTATATTGAACTAAAAGAAAAAATGTAAATGTCACTTATGTGTGGATGCCTTGCCTCATATACGACTTTTTTTTTTGCTGAGCAGTGTTGCAAAGTAGGAACACTGCCACCGGATTCAGTTGTTTGGAAATGTTTTACCTAGATAAGACCTCGTTGAAGAATTCTTTTATATTTTGTCCTGGAGGCAGAATCGAGAAACAGACAGACAGACAGACAGACAGACAGACAGACAGACAGACAGACAGACAGACAGACAGACAGACAGACAGACAGACAGACAGACAAACAAGCAGGCAGGGAGACAGACAGACAAGTGAGCAGGAAGGCAGGCAGACAAGCAGGCAGGAAGGCAGGCAGGCAAGCAAGCAGGCCAAAATGTTCGGGTTAGTGTAGCCCAAGAAAGACTGTCGTCTTTAAAATACACGCTGTTTCACGCTGTGGGCCAGTGTGGCGCAACAGCTGTGTTGGGGTGGTTTTGGCCGTTATAACCGTTACACGCAACCGGTTACATTTAACAGCGTTAATTACAAGTTCTTACGCACTACCAAGACGTTACCGGCGCGCGCGGCGGCACTGCTGCAGCCCACGTTACTGCTGCCAGTTACTAAGTATACCATTCGGCGGTTGGCGTAGCAACGGATGTTCCCCCCTTTACTGTTTCCTTCTTGTCTACGCGCTAGTACTCGCTTTATTCGAGAGTGCCTCAACAAAGTTGAAGCTCGCGGGATAAGGTCCTGCTATATAGTTATAGTACCAACATGCTAGTTTTCATTTATCAAACGACGCTAACTACCTGTCACGAGGACGAGCGCGTTTCTCTCTCTTTCGCTCTCTCTCAATATATATATATATATATATATATATATATATATATATATATATATATATATATATATATATATATATATATATATATACATATATATATATATATATATATATATATATATGTATATATATATATATATATATATATATATATATATATATATATATATATATATATATATATATATATATATATATATATATATATATATATATATATATATATATATATATATATATATATATACATATATATATACAGTCAGAAAATAAGGGTTGGCAGTCAAGAAAACCCCGGAAAGCAAAGGGGAGGTTGTGGTGGGTCTTAGTAAGAAAATGAAGAATTTTTTGAGTCAGAAAGACAGTGGTGAAAAAATGCCCGCTGGGTGGAATATTATATATATATATATATATATATATATATATGTGTGTGTGTGTGTGTGTGTGTGTGTGTGTGTGTGTGTCTTTGTGTGTGTGTGTTATCTGCATGTGTGTGTGTCTATATACACATAGCTCCCCCAGAGGATACCAGTTTCGCAGTTAACCCAGAGCAAGAAACTTTTTGAGCCCTAATGTTTCCTCGCAGTATGTGCTATGCCGTTCCAAATACCAGTGGAGTTTCGAAATATGGCGGCAGGGCAATGTCCGCGCAAAATATGCTGGTATCTGGTGGGATACGAAGTGATTAGCCACGAAGCCTGTAGCATTCCTTTTGTTTTGAGTGGACGCAGGGCGGGCCCGTGCGATATACAGCGAGCCGTCTGGAACTCGTTTAAATCAATATCTGTCTAGACATTGATTTAGAGCGCTCATATTGAGCGGCCTAACTAAAAGAGAGAAGTAAGCATAGGCGGAACATGATGAAACGCGATGCAAGCGGGGAAAGCATCAATCCGAGGCTTGCGTTAGGCACATCCTTTTTACCCGTCTTTTTTTTAGCGGTATTAGTTTTTTAGCGTTTCAAACTTTCCAGCTCTTCCTTTGTAACCTATGATCAACCCACGTAACAATTATCTGTCCACAATAAAGGTTATTTCTAGGAATATATGTATATGCTTGCTGTAATTGATTAACAACTATCGCAGGGCTCTTTTTATCGGCACGCAGCAGACGTGGCATGATTAGCGCAAAAGAACGTCTCGGCGGATTTTTTTGCTCCTGAACCCGACTTGGCCTATTTTTTTCGCTTCCGAAGTGTTCCATCAGTAAGTAACAAGGTACACGCCATCGTAAGTACCAGTTCTTCGCATGCTGAAATTTCATACGAAAGTGTGCTCTACGTTTGCGTACGTGCATACCCTCTAGGCTTCACTGGTTTTCATCCCCGACTTGCCTAATTAACTAGATTAATTGCCTCATCAAGCCATGTATGCTAAGGTGCCAGTCCTTAGATTATATTAGCGCCCTGTCACCCAAGCGTGAGCGTTTATCTACAATAGAAATTACGGGTGAGCTCGTGTCATGCAAGCCAGACAGGTTGGGCTGCAGATAGAAGATATGGTGGGACGAGGGTCAATCAATCAATGAATTGATCAATCAATCAAGAAATTCCACTTATTTTTGATCCGCAGCTTATATTCGGCCTTATGGTGCTCCGGGCACCCATCGGCCATGATGTGCAAGATGCAAGAAAATTTTTTTCTTGCGGCAGAGGTAGCAACACCAAAAGATTATAATATAGATTATACAGGTACATAAATGCAACTTCTCATAATACTGCATAAAATTACCAGGAATAAAGTTGGTCCGCCAGTACTCCACAATACTCACACTTTGGAAAGATTCTTCTGTGGACGTGTTAGAATATCAATGTGTTTTCAGAGGGGGAATGGAGTGTTCCAGACAATCCGTGCTAATTTTTCTTTCCGATTTTTGGTACGGGAAAAAGATTATAGTTAATGTGACTGGTTCCGGAAACATATGTGCCCGTAGTTCGTTTGAGACGATCTTGGTTTAAAAACATATCCAAACCGCCCTTCAGAGACCCTAACTGATTGCATATCAAATTGTAGTGCTGTATACCTTTCGTTTTCATAATTTTGTGCTTCGTGAAGAGAGATTCTGTGTTCTAAGTAATAGACATTTTAATTATTGTGGAGCACGTTTCTCTTATACGGGGTTTTTGTGTATACTTAAAACTTTAGCGTTCCCCGCACAAGCATGGGTTTAGAGGTGAGGCCGGCATGAGAGGATTGGTGTAAACTTGGAATTTGTGATGTGGCTATCACCCGTTGTGTCTTGCGCAGTTAAGAATGGACATTTATGGAGGGAATATGTTCACAGCCGCCGCCTCTTTATCAGGTCGTGCGTAATCCTCGCCACTCACAGCGTCTCCTTCTGACATTGCGCAATGCCTTGGCTCAGCGGCCGCCCCCTGTGGGGCACACTACAGCGTTCGCCATGATTGGCGTAGCCGCGCTACGATAAAACATCCTTGTCTACAAAGTTGAACCTCGTCACAACGAAGTAGTGCCGGGGCACCAAATTAGTTCGTTATAACCGATATTGGTTGTAAGAGTAGTGGAAAAATTGGCTCTAACAAATCGACAATCTGGCTCGCGCAAGAGTACTTGATACAAAAATGCATTTTTTAAGGCTTCGATCCCACTGTAACCAAGGTAAGCCTTACCTTTCTGCTTGTTGCATTTCAGCCTCAACGAACCGAAGCACGAATACGTGAAATTACAACAAAACAGAATTTACTTGAAAAAACACGACTGCGTCCTTATTTATTTTATGAAGGATGTGATTTTCGTCTGGGGGACAGTCACAGCACTGAGCAGGATGAAGTTTTCCACAGTGGCCACAAACAAAAGGGCCTTTATACGTCTGCAGTGTTAGGGCTAGTGTTTTTTTTTTTTTCAAGTAGCTTCTCAGCGTCCTGGTCAAATATTTATTCGTTATATTCGATATTCTACAGATCACACGGTTTCAGTTTCGTTATAAAAGAATAAGCGTCATTGAAATAAATCGTGAACAACCAGTCTGTATTTGGTTCGCTATAGCCAATAGTTCGTTATAACAGTGTTCGCTACAGCGAGGTTCAACTGTACCATCAATCGCGTGCGTCCATAGTCTGTGACGTAGAGACCGCGCCACTGTACGTCTTTATCATTGGCATAGCAAATTCCCAATATGGCTAAACCAAACAGACCAAATCCCACCAGAGATCCTCCTTTGCTAGACTCCCGTCTTCACAGGATGAAAGCGCTGTGATTTTTTTATTGTGGCTGTCGTCCCCACCAAGTTTATGTCATAGACAGCAAGAGAGCCCGACAAGGAGGATGACGTCAAGAACGATGGCGGTGCTTCCTTGAATGCAGCGGTCCTCCTGCTTCCTGATCCTCTGTCTTTTTACGCCTTCTTAGCTCACGACCCCGTAGGTCAACAAACTGTCCTCGGCCGTTTGGTTTAGGGAGACTTTCTCATTACGTTTTCGCGGAAGTGTTTGCATGGGCCGATGGGAAAATATACCTAGGGGCATCCCATTTTATAGGCACATACTTGCTTATATACGCGTACACCGACAAAACACTCAACAAGAGACAACCAAAACAGGCTACTGTGTAAAAACGTACGCAAAAAAAGCAAGGAAGTTACAGTTGCAGCCAAGGTTCCTGAAAGATGTCTTCGTATCTCGACGTGACATTTACTTGATAAGGAGAGAGTGGGCCTAACGCCGATGTGCACGAGAAGGACATTTCAGTATTGCTTGGTTGAAACATTTTGACGTCGCTTGTACACATCGCAAAATATTTTTTAGGCCTGAGTCAGCACAGAATTATCACATTCCGCGCTAAAAACCAGCACTCCAAGTAACCACGTTTCATTTTTCTACCCACCGACTCGACGCCCAATGTACTAAGAAACCTTCTTTTAACAACACCCGAAGCTCGGATTCAAAGCCAGGTCAACCAAAATTCTGTAGCATATAGTAACGCGGAGTGGGCAGTTCAGGGCTATGCTGCAATCGTTGATACGCGCTGCAAAATACTTATATTCGTTGAACTGCGTTCCACTTGTTACATCATACCAATGCCATACGAGGTGGAAAACGAATCAAAACGGAAATAAGTCTTTATAGTAATATGGAGCTATAATTGTGTGCTGCGCACTTCCGCAGATTACTTATAGGGCTGAGCTCTCTCTGTTCAGGGAGACAAGAAACTGTCTAAAACGTATGTCTCTTTTTCCCGATTACAGATTATGTGTGTTCGATTATCGTGCTGAGTACAATTTTTTGGGCATCAGGTTTACATGAAGCTCTTAAATATATACCCGTGTTGGTAAATGCACAAATAATCAGCTTACTGTGACCGTGAAGACTTTTATGTTGGTTTCTTATGACTAGAAATGCTAGATCTCACAAAAACTTTCAAAACCAGGTAGGTGGGCGCGCTGAGAGAACGTGTTTTTCAGCTGAACGTATGAATACACCGGGTCGTTTTTGTCGACAGTAATGCTGTATGCTTCCAGGTCTATCTCAGTACGATTAAAACCACAGTTTTTAGTGCGCAGCAGTTAAGCGCCCCCTCCTGTGGTTTCACGGTGCCATCGTCCCTTGTTGTAAGCGAACGAACTAATGGGACACCGAAAATAAACGACTTGGAATGAGCAGGAAAGCGGAGGAGGAATCTATGGCGAAAGAGTGAGGCGGAGAGCGCTATGCCGTGACGGGTGAAGCATTGTCTCCTGCCGCTACGCGTTATGAGATAATCAAAAGAACGACGAGGCCACCGAAGATGGAACGAGGAGGAAAGTGGGGGAAAAAGTATGGCGAAAGGCCCGAGACATGGCACAGTCGGCGACGCGCTATGAGACAACGCCGGATAATATATAGCGACTTCATGCTTTGGCTGAATGTGCGACCACTACGTTATATGCAGTAGCTATGCGCTGTCACCCAGAATATTGTATTTTGCTCTCCGCACCAATTTAGCATTACGGAATATTGTAATCGTCAGCCAAATGTTTCTCAACATCATGCAGTAAGCAAGCAGAAATATTGCTGATACAGTGGAAGCTTGTTAACTGCTACCTCAAATATCCGAGTCATTAGGAATTCGAGTCCTTCGATTTGGTACAGCAGAGTTCCATAGTGGCTATATGTATACCGAAGGACTTCTGTTATTTCGAACGCGAGTAGATAGCGCCAGTGTTAATGGGAACCACAGCCACCACTCCGGAGGCATGGCGCCTGATACACAGCCAGAAAAACTCACCAAGTGCCTAAACACGAGGGTACGTCGCCTCCGAAACTGAAGGAGGGAGTAAAATCTGGTAAAGGCGATTTCACATACCAAATGCTGACGCTTTGGAATACGTATTTTTTGCGGACCCCGCCGATGTAGACGCATATTACGCGCTGGGCGGTGCGCTGGCAAAACGGGGCATCATTTCTCACGCCAGAAGTGCACAATCTGTCGCTGCCAGTAACGAGGTGGAGGAAAAGGACAAGGTACCAGTGCGGACGTCCGGTAGGAAGTCGAGGCCGGATAAAATGCCGGCCGTCTTTTCTTTTTTAAGAAGGCAATAGAACGCCTCCCCCCACATCCGCTCGTTAGAGCAAAAAGCAGTGCTAGTCGCCTTCAGGTACAATGAAGAAAACGGCGCATGGAACAGAACACGAGTACAGCAAACGAGGAAGGGCGCTTTTCTTGCCCGTTTTACTCGTGCCCTGCTCTATGCGTTGTTTTTCTGATAGATTCCTACCGACTCACAAAATTTGTACTCTTGTTCAGGAACAAAACTGAGGCTTCAATCATGTACGTTTTTAAGGATCAAATCCCTGGCATGCCTTAGTGCCTCCCAGTAGCAGGGTACTGTTGTAAGTCTTCCCGTTCATTAGTTCGAACGTTCATTTTTAGAACTAAGGTAGCTTCCCCTGGCGGTTCTAATTAAATGCTTTTGGGTTTACACAGACGCACATTGATGTTGACATCAAGGAGAACGAAGCATATAGGCGTTGCGCTGCTGAGCACGAGGTCGCGGGTTCGATTCCCGGCCGCGGTGGCCGCTTTTCAGATAGAGGCGAAAAGCAAAAACGCCCGTGTGTACGAGATTTCGGCGCACGTTAAAGATCCCCAGGTGGTCAAAATTAATCCGGAGTCCTCCACTACGGCGCGCCTCATCACCTGCGTTGCGTCGGCGCGTTAAACCCTACAATCAATCAGAACGAAGCATATAGAAAGCCATGAAAGCCTATGCAGAACCTTTAAAACATACTGTCTAGCACACTTCCCACATTGGGGCTTGTTTACTTTTTGCATGTTATATTCTTGTCAACCAGATTGGCATGTACTATGTCAAAGATAAATTGCCCCAGATTGGCCCCACATTTGGCTTGCTAAACGTCTCATTTAATTTCTTTACTGGTGAATTTAAACAGACACTCCTGTTTGTGTGGCTAGCTATACTGTATTAGCGCCAACGAAGAAAAACACGGCTGTGTAAAATTTCATTCCGAAAGGCGCATTACCTCACTGTTTTCTCCCCCTGGTACAGCAGCAGCTTCACGACAGCTTTGCGTTCCTTCTTTGTGAATCAGAGAAAAAACCCGCTGAGCGAATGTACATTCTCACGAACAGTTTGAGTTCGCAGAATTCTAACTCTAAGGCAAACAGCGGCGACGGAAGGAAACTGGGCCAGTTGATTAGCAAACTTGGAGCCGCTTAGGAACTTGGAGTACTGCCTCAACAAAAAAAAGGCACTTTTTCGACTCTGAAATGAGCAGAAAGACGGGCTGAGATGGACGCGAGTGTACAGAAGCTAGGCGTGATGCGGGGCCTTAATTATTTCAAAGCCCCTGCGCTCGTTCCCAAGCGAGCCTTCGCCAAGTGGTGGTGGTTCATTAACAGTGCGTCAGAGACGATTGGGAGTTCACCCAGTTTCTTCTGTCTTCCGCGAAAAGAGGAACTCAGCGGTGGAGAAAAAGGCGATATATCTTCTTTTCCCTGCAATTCCGGATGCGGGACTTTTCCCAACCTATTACCCAAGGTGGCCACTTTCATGACAGGGTCTCTCCTCATTAAAACTTTGTGTATGAGTTCTTAGAACGCTTTGAAATTGAATGCAGTTAACATGTCCCTGTTGCAATATTGTGCATTTCGCACGAAGGAGATGTGGACACATTACATATTACGTTTCGAGAGCAAAGCTGTTCTCAAAATTTGTGGATCCCATCGTGAAGCCATTGTGAAGATTTTACGTCCTTTCACATTGAAAAAAGGGTGCTAAAAGATAATCAATGGATGGTACGTGCTTCCCTAGCATGAAACGGGTTGGTGGCTATCGTAGAGAAAACAAGGGCAGCGAGTCGTTACACAATAAAATAGGCAGGCTACTTTACAGCTTTTTTAATTAGGAACGAGCGCAAACATGATTGCGCATGCGTCGTTCTTCAGAATCTGAAGTGTTCTTGCTTTGTAACCACCGCCCAATGTAAAAGAATTTTGTCTAGAATGCTAAAGCATGATTGACGTCCCGCGAATTATTGTGCTTTAATGAGCTTTGATTTTCAAAGCAAGCAAGTTACTTCCAGTCTGCTCCTACGACAGCAACTTTGTGGTCGGTGAAGAAGCTGTGTAAATTAAGAGCCAAGCTGTTATAGGTCAGGCTTTTTTGTCTGTCTGCTGTAGGTCATGCACGACGCAGGCGTAGGAGCAAGTTTCCAGACCAACCAAAAGAGGGCGCAGTCGTCTCCCATGGGCGGGTTACTCTCCATCCAGCCAAGAGAGGGAGAGGGGAGGGAGCCTCCTGCGTGTGATGTTTAGCTGCCGATAACTTCGCATGAGCCTGAGACAGCGGTGCCGTTCTCCGGCGAGCGCGCGTTGATGTTCGAGCCGGCACAAGAGGACCACATCTCCATTGTTTCTAAAATTGCACACTGGGTGGAACTGGGTTTCATTTTTTAGCTTTTTTGTGACCTGCGAAAGTTTGGTGCTAGTTGAAAGGATGGTCTGGTGGCACTAATGTATTGTTCGGGAGCGTTCGCAAGCAGAAATGTCGGCGTAATGAAAGATGCGAGCGCAAAGCAACAAGCATGAATACCCACCGTGTCCTTGCAATTAAGAAATTCATAAAGCTTTCTATCTGAAGTTTTCCGCCGGTGTTCGCTTATTTCCGCATCCGCCTCAGAGCTGTTTGCGGCACCGGCAAGCCTGACGAGTTTGACAACTGTGTGTAAGGTGGATTGTTTCTTTTTTGCTGAGATGTTTTTTTTAATCGTAATGTATTGTATTGAATGAGGCAATAAAACAAAGCTTTTACTAGTACCACATGATTCTTGCCTTTAGTAGATAGATGTGAAAGGTTGTTTAGTGTAGCAAAGTTGGATACACAAGCCCTCATTTGGCGATGGATTATCTTGGGAACTTTTAACAGAATTGTACTGGTGGTAACTGGCATGCGATGGGTGAGGTTGAAAGTCTTGACCACTGGAGGTAGCCACCACTCGGCCTACAGTGCCAAGTAAGATTACGAAAGGACTGCTCCACACAAGAGATATGGAGGGTTAGTACTCAGCTAATGGTGTATTCTTGACGCGTGATAGGCTCTAGTAGAACATTCCCATTAATGTGGTGGAGCCTTCTCTTGAAGTGGGATTATCGTGGCCTTATACATCTGTATGAACAAACCTAATTGAGAGAGGATATGGCGCACTGAGACAAGAACAGGTGGCGAGAAACAGAACACCGCTTCTGTGTCCTCTCCTTCCTTAATTATCTGTCATCGTCCCAGTTCGCGAGGAGTCATTGCTAGATGCATTACTTACTACACAAATAATACATCACAGAGAATGGAATTGATCTACCCTGCCTGGCCTCCCATCTTGATATTGCTTCATGTGATGTAAGTTTGTTAAACTTGATGTATGGCTAGCTGGAGATCAGTTACAGCATTGAAGACGCAAGGAATAAAAGAACAGATAGAAAAGCGGTCTTTCTCTCGTAAGCCCCTGTGCTTCTTCGTTGCACTCCAGATTATGGGAAGTACTAGTGGCGATTGCATCCTCAACCTTTCGCTTATGTAGTTTCTTTAGTGCTCAGGTGTTTACTTGATCGATGGGAAGTCTGTTTTGACATTTTATGCACTAGACGACTCTAGCGGGGCGCTTTCGACGACGATATTCGGAAAATGTTTGGGACTACTTCATCACCACTCAGTACGATTCTGAAATTTAGCACAGAAAGGGAGCGTTAGCCACAAATCATTACTGCACTGCATATATGACCTAAGCTATGTGAATAACAAACAACGATGTGGGGATATCAAAGAAGACACAATAAACCTCTGGGCATATGTTACCCGCCCAACAATGCTTAAAGGTGGAGGCCGCCTAGCCTCCGTTTCATGCGACACTTCTCTCAAATATTCGCCTCAATTTTTTAACAGCAGAGCTGTTTAGATCGGCACAAATCAGTTCCGCGTAAACAGAAAATGACGAGCGCACATAAGCGCGTGCCTCGCGGCGACCACCCGACGTCCGCGCCGCGAGGTGTCATGCATGGCCTTCGCGCAGTGGATTTAAAAAATACCAAGCGCAAGTGAGTGCCTGCCTCGTTGCGACCGACAGGGGTGGTCCAGGCTTGCACATGGGCTTGTGCTACATGAGGAGCTCCCGCTTTCTCGCCGTCGTCGTGTAGCAACCGGCGCGTCACTCCGCGCCGAAGACGATGACGACAAATATGTCAAGCCATCCCTTCATAATACACACGTGGAAAGGGCCAACGCACCAGCTGACGAAGAAGTGGAGGTGTGCCGAGGCAAAGACGCGCTGCAGGAAGATTTGTCCTGCACGGCTGTGCCATCGGAAAACGAACTCAAAAGGGACGATGAAGACTGCTACTTAATAAATCACTGTATATACTTTAGTGGTCTTTATTTTACTGAGCCGTCCAAAACGGCTTTGCACTGCTGCGGTCCGGATGCTCCCTCTATCCTCGAATCCGCTGTCAGTGTGGAGACAAGCTAGGTCGACCGCAAGCTGTGCTATTATTCCAACCTTGCACCGTCAGTGCAAGCTGCTCCAATTTTTTTAATACGGTGGAAGAATGCTGTGCCACTCTTTGATATATTCCTGAGTTCCCTTATAGGTTCCTTCTTGATAAAATTATGGAAGACGCTGAAGTCTCCTTCTATAGCGCTTTCGAAATGACTAGGCTTCGATACGCGGACCTCCCAAAGAAGCAGTGCGTTGAGAGGACGTTTCGGGAACCCAAGCTACGTACGCTGTTTTCCTTCCGTCACGTACGTGTCTACGTTGCCACGTAACATGACGTCCTTCTTCACCTGGCCACCTCCAGCACGTCGTGGCTAATTTCGCGTAGTGTTCGCACCTATGCGGTACCACCCGGCCGAATGATTTGTGCCGCTACCGTTTCAACAGCGGAGCAGCTGTTGCTAGCCGCAATGTGTGCGGTGCGCGGCATCATGAGAAATCCCCGTGTCCCGACGTTTGCTGCGCACGTGAGCACGCGTCTTATTACGCACGCCCGGCGTCGTCTAGGAAAAACCTGGAAAACAGTTCATGTGCGTCTGCGCCTTAAGCGGGGAGGACAGGGTGGCTAGCGCTACAGACGCCCAGTTCGCGGAGACGGCTGCGGGTGGTTCTAGCGCGCGCTGACGCTTCCCACTTTAGGAGAAATGTGGAAGCCTGCGGGAAAAACGATGCGGGTCTGCCACTCATGCATGAGGATGACGATGACGATATAGATGAATGTGACGGTGACTACAACTACCACAGTGAAAAACGACGACGGAGCATGTAAATAGAAAATTTCAAACATAATGCTGTTCCTGGTGGTGTGTCCTTCCGTGCTTACATAGAAAGAAATAGTCCATCTTTGCTATGGTTCAAGCTTTTCACGACTTCGTTAAAGCTTCGCTGTTTTTTATAACGGCGGACATATCGATATGATCAAGCTGCGTGTTTACACTAATATCACCATCATCATCATCAGGCTATGTACGCCCATAGCAGGGCAAAGGCCTTTCCCATACACCTCCAATTATCTCGGTCCTGGGGTAACTGCGACCAATTTACCCCGCAAACTTCTTGATCTCATCTGCCTATCCAGCCTTCTGCCACCCCCTTCCACGCTTGCCTTCCCTAGGTATCCGTGGTGGTAGCCTTAATGACCAACGGTTTTCTTGCCTTCGCATTACATGTCCGGCCCACGTTCATTTCTTCTTCAGAATGTTATAATTACTTTCAATTCAACAATTACGCAGCGGTACCGCTGAAGGACGTGTTTTATGTATTCCTTACTCCCTCAAGGACACTCCATAGGGAAGACAAAGAATGCTTTTCAAGACCTAGGCACAAACCAAGTGTGCGCCAGTCGTGACCTTTCTCCGCAAGGAGCCATTAGACGTTCCAAGCACGCACGAAGCAGAGTGCGAGAAAGGCTTTTTCTGCAACGAAGATTGAAGGAGGGGCCAGCTCAGACGCCCACCGTTCACGGCTGCGTGTCCCCGGAGGGCATCGGTACGGCACACACAGTTTTTCCACCCGTCCCCAGAGCCCCCGAGCTGTGTTGGCTTCACCCGCGTCCCTAACGCTGACGCGTGACTTGGCGTTTATGAGTGCTCGTAGCGCACGCTCCGCGCCGGGAACCGTTTATGGCCGTACGGACCTTACCGACGTTTCGGACATGTTTCGCATCGCTCATTGGATAACATGTTTTCCCTCCTGTCCTGTTTGTAGTGCAACACCCAGTGTCCACCAACGTAACTCGTAAAATCCCACGGTCGGCCCACTGCCCATACGTAATAACTCTGAAATGTTGGCGGCTCCCGGAAAACCATTTAGAATAGCCTCCTTTTTCATTCCCCCTGACGCTTAATAACTCGGGAAAAATATTGCCCATTTCGGAGCCCAAACAAACAAGCTGGAACCCACTGAATTATGTTTCAATCTAGTAGATAGGGTTACAGCTTCCGCATCTTTTACAAGTAATTGTGTGAGAAAAATGTATATATCCTTAAAAAAGAGTCGCCAGTGAAAATACAGGTGAATAATATTGCCGCGAACAATGCGTTGGGTTTGTTTGTTTACGTTTTGCTTTTACTCCCCGGCCGCGCCCGGCTGTGTTATCTGTGCCACAACCGAAGCGCGTGCTCCGTTCTTTATTTTTATGCCGCACGGGTTATGTCATTCTAATACGGAGACCGTATCGCCCTAACATTACTAGCCTATAATGGTCTTTGATCTACAATGTTCTGGATGTAAATCGACGGTTTGAGAAACACTGGTGCCAAAAGATAAAAACCTTCAGAGCAGACGCCGCTGTATTCGACTCGCCGACGCTCGCTTCCGCACGTCACTTCGCTGACTGCTGCATCGCCACCTGTGTATTCTTTGAGTTGTTAGGTGCGCACAAGTTCGCTGCAATAAACTTATTTTCGTTGAAGACAATGGCGGCGTCTTTGGCTTCATGACAATATCACAGATGACGCACTCTAATTATACACTTAACCTGGCACCACGCATTATATGATTCTCGAATTCAACATCGACAGTTCACACCTTCCCCGTACAACAGGGAGCCCCATGTCAGTTGAGCAGACGCAGCCCTTGTACAATGTAAGAAGTTTTAAGGGAATGTGAAAATCCCACAATTGTCTTAAAACACTGCAAGCATCACCAAGGCCACTCGCAAACAGGAAAACAGCGCAAAAATGCCCGACTGGAAACACATCAGCGCATGAGGAAGCTTTAGGTTCGTTTCAGCTTGTTTTCGCAAATTTTGGGTTGCAACAACGGGTGCAAGCGCAAGCCGCATTTTGCCGCAGTTTCCATCGTTCATGGTTTTCAGAGGCCGTCCTTTCAACGCTCCACACGTGCCGTAGGAAGGAAACCCGGTCATATCTTTTCTGTAACGTTATTTCAATTGTTAGCAGACAGCGCGTTCACAAGCCTTCTTTTGATGAAATACACAGAAAAAACGAAAACCGTAAAGACGAACCCATTGCAGTGCCATCGCGCTTCATCTAGAACTGTTTCTTTATTTCCAGCTAGAAACTGAAACCCTGAAGCACACTTTGAAATAAGACTTTAATCTGAACGGAATATCGGTTAGTCTATGTGAGCGCGGGGTAAAACTGGACAAAATATGGCTGACGGTTTCTCGAATCCTCATTTCCGTTTCATTCATTATGGTCTTACAGAAAGTATAGATAACCGTGAATATCTGATTATATTTTTTACTCAGGGTTTATTTCGAGCTGAGACACAGACAGAACGTCTGCTTTTGCTTTGCACTCAGTTCTCTCCAATGAACATTTCTATGATGTGAGCTTGAGACGAAACAAAATTCATGGAATACAAGCTAAGCCCATTGATGTTCATAAAAATTAGTTAAAGAGACCCTGGAACACTTTCAATAGGCGCTTTCAGTCTTTCCTTCGCGTCTTGGAATGCTTCGAAAGCTATGGTTATCGCCAGCACGGAGTGGCCCTGCGTGATTATCTCGTCGCACCACATACTCCGTCCATCTTTGCTTTGTGTTTGTGGATTTTGTTAAGTGGCTATCGAAAAGCTTTCATAGCTGCAACTGAAGGAAAAACTCCCAACAGCCGCTACATGGCCTTAGTGATGTATTTCGAGCCGTCGAAGAACGCCAAGAACGGGAAAGAGAGAAAAATTTTTTGAGCGAGCTCACAGGTTCTCTAATGGGAACAGAGCAGTAGTTTTTGGCTGAGGTACTTTGCTACCTGCTAATATAAGTGCTGGGTGTGTTGGGTGACTACGTTCTGCAAGCATTTAAGATTCCAAAAAAAAAGTTGAAAAAAGTGTTGCAGGGTCCCTTCAAAGGCAATCGCGTTTGTTCAGTTTTACAAGTAAATCCTTCCTACGTACTGATGGAGTGTGCTATCATGGAAAATTTACGATAACCTATAAAAGCTCGAATAGAAAAAAAATGAATTATGTTTCCAACACAGCAAACGGGTATTGTGTTGAGACAGAGGCGGAAAGCCGATTTGTTTAGTTCTTAGCTATTGTGAGCTTAAACAACAGCGCAAAAGACAATGACTAGGAAAGAAGCACAGACAAGCGCTTCTAGTCCTTGTCTTTTGCGCTGTTGTTTAAGCTCAGAATGAACCAACTGGCCCCAGTCGAGACACTAATTAGCTATTGTGTATAGTGCAAGTTAGCGGCGAGCATAACCAAAGCTGTCTCACACTAAGAAACATCACGAACCGGCTTTGTAGGCTTGTCTCAACAATCAATTGGTTCACTTCGATTGGTGTAAATATCCAACAACTGTGGTGAAAATTTCGTGTGTATGAACAAATATAACATAAACTGTACAGCCTCCCAAATTTTGAATAATATAGCGAGAGCGACGCCCGACTAGCATGCCAGCGCCTATCACGGTGTTCACCGGCAGAATAGGCGAGGGTACGCGCACGTGCATAGATCCATCTGTTGTGGTAGCGTCGTCTGCTCCGCTGTTCTTCTTAGTGCAACACACCCTGTTTTTTTCTTATCTTGCAAGGCCGTTTCGCTACCGCCCAAGGTAGCTAAGCAGCGTGGGGCACAAAGTCATTCAGATGCAGTCGCAGGGGGTGTACCACTCTAAAGGAAACAGCCCAGCAGACGCACTCGTACAGCAGATAGCCCTATGCGCGTGCGCGTACTCTCGCCTATTTCGCTGCTGAACACCGTGATAAGGCGCTGACATGCCGGTCGGTCGTCGCTCCGGCTATATTATTAAAAATTTGGGAGGCTGTACTTCAACGCATTACAGCAGGCTACTGATCCGCAGGCGAAATTGGTGTATCCCGTGCAGCTATCAGAATTTTAAAATAAATTATCCTGTTTTAAGATTGTACAACTCCACATTGCACTCTACGTGAATAAATTATGTTATCTTCTACCCATGAATTGTTCCGTGACAGTCCCACAAATTCAGCAAAGACGGTGCTCTAACTACGGATGATATGGCACTGTATCGTGCTTCTACAGAACATATATCTTATTAAACCCAACGTCGTGCCACTGATTCATATAGGTCAAACGTCTAACGCAAATGGAGACCATATCTTTATTGAGTTTTCTGTCAATCATTCGCGTAACCCCAAGGCGCCCGTAGCCGTCATTCCTTGTATGCGAGACAAATGCGAGGGATTCCTACGAAAGGCATACGTCGCCCAGTGACCGCGACATCGCAATCCGGTGAAACGACACGTCTGACTCGTTCGGCGGCATCGCAGATGCTTCAGCGTCTCAACGTCCGACAGACGTCCGTGCCAATCAGCGCATTCGAGCGATGAATACCGCAAGGACGCATTCTTCGGTGCCTTGGATGTGAGTCCACGCCCTTTGACATTAGAGCCTCGTAAGGCGGCAGTCACAATGGCTTCCGTGCCGTATCCCCCGCATGACCCAACCATTCGCAGACGCCATTGTTCACTGAAACTGCATCGCGAGAGTCGTTGGTATAATTAAGTCCAGCGGCATTGAAGTTGACAGACATGCTTCCATGCGACTTCACGCACATTGAAATTTCAAGTCGTCTGGATGGATGATTACGGAGGGGTATTATGCGTCGTCTGCCTTAGGTTTTGTAATTTGAACTAAACAGTACAGCATATGAATATACTTCTCTAACTACGGCAGCTTTACTGTCATGTGGATAAACAAGAATATTCAAGAATGTCATAGCTACGACAGATAAGTAAATTACAAAAGCCTACCATCTGTCTGACAACGTACAAAATGCGTTGGTTAATTTTGCTTTTATTTTGGTAATTCTTCATTAGTTCGGTTGTAAACGTCTTTCCTTGAAATCTCAACGTATGCGCACCGCCACTGTTCACAACGCGCATTTCTATGTAGGATAAAAACGAAAACCTGCACGAAGCGTCATTAGGCCAGGTACAAAGGCACAGTCCCTTTATATTTCTAAAATCCCTTACAACTGTCTGTTGCTTTCTTTATACATAGTCGTTTATTCCCAGGTATGGGCGTGTGTTTCTCAGAAAGATTTTGTCAAATTGGAACGCGGGAATAATATTCTGAAGCAGCAAGGAGCAAAAATACTGCCGATAGTGACATTCACTCTGATGTTTTATGACGCATGCTAAGTTGTGTGTTATTAGTTTCTGGATAGTACTAAGGACCGCGCTACTCGCAACGTCATTATGATGATTGTGCTCCTGGTGGCGTAGACAAACAGAACAAGTCGAAGTTTTATTCTGTCCAAGTTGCAGCGATCGCTATTAGTCTCCAAGGTATTTATACCAGGTGTTCAAAATTTAGCTTTATGGTTTTATTTTAATTGGGCACAGGAAGGCACGTGAAGATCACCGGTGCAAATTGTGGCCAGGGGGACACCGAGTGCGGTGATGTTTATTGCTGTCAGCAGCACAGTCAACTAAAATTGAACAATTAACTTTTGGTCGCCTGCAGTAGGTGGGCATTTTTGTACTGAAAAGTTAGAGGCAGTCGTGTTTTTACCCAGTATCAGTTGGGGAATTCTTCTCGCGTGTCTGTGCTCCGAGATATCCGGCTAGAAACTTTAATTGTCGTTCGCATGATTACGCACGCCAGAGAGTTAGGATCATAGCAAAGCTCCTCCCTCATGTGACGTGGCTGTTGCTTGTTGCGGTTAGTCTGCAACACAGCGGAGGCATTGGCAAAGATGATAACTGTCCCCCTTTCCCTCTCGGCTGGCGAAATGGAGATATGACAGCGCAACGGCCGCAACAGCCGCATCACATCAGGGAGGTGCTCTGCACCGATTCTCTCTTGCAGGCGTAATCATGCTAATGAAATTAAAAATTTGGAGACGGATATCTCCCAGCACAGAAACGCTAGAAGAATTCTTACAACTGATACAGTAGAGAAACAGTATTGCATCTGACTTCTCAATGCTAACATACCAGCGTACTGCTGTTAAAAGGGTCAATTTTTCAACTTTAAATGATTGGGCTGCTGACAGCGATAGTTATCATCTCACTTCGTGTCCCCCTGGCGGCATAACTTATTTTCACCGGTGGTCTTCGCGTCCCTGCCAGTGCATAATTTAGACAAAACCATAATGCTTAATTTTGAACCCTCGTATATGCAAAAAAAAACCTAATGGAGGCAGTGAATACTTTTCGCGGTCATAAAAATACAGACGCATAATTTGCCCCCGAGACGAATACTTTGAATGATCAAGCTGTATATCGTACATTCCACGCAGATCTGCGGCTTGTGTAGATATTGTGGAAAATGTTCCCGCTGAAGCTAATAAGGTGTTTCCCAGTGTGTCCTTTGTTTAAAAATATAACTATTTCACACTGTAGACTTTTTAGGAGCACCCGGTGAGTACAAGTGCCAACCCACAATGGTGGCTCAGTGGCTAAGGCGTTGCGCTGCTGAGCACGCTGTCACGGGTTCGATTCCCGGCTGCGGCTGCTGCTTTTCTGAAGGAGGCGAAAAGCAAAAATCCTCGTGTTTACGAGATTTCCCGGCATGATAAAGATTTCCAGGTGGCCAAAAAAAAAAAAAAATCCGCAGCCCTCCACTACGCCGCGCCCCATCACCTGCGTTGCGTCGGAGCGTTAAACCTTAAAATCAATCAAGGACAAGCGTCCCACCAACTTAGGCCTAGAATTTGTTTGTTAGAACCGAGAAAGCAAAGTACAGGCGCCCAAATTTTGAACCTCAGCGTGCTCGAGCAACCTTTTTTCTGTGCGTCAGCCCCTAATGACGGAGCCAAGTTGCAAATAGGTTCAGGTTTATCGCTGGCTGAGAGTGCGCGCTTACTTGGGCCAGTCGTCTACTTGGTGGTTCTATCTTCGGAGCGTCACCTCCTATGAGCGCATTGTAAACAAACATGAAAGCGTGAGTGAGCTAATGTTTTTGCTCCTGTTTTATGTTCCGAAGATCAACGTTGCAGCAGGCACTCGAGGAAATAAAATTTAGAGATTCGCTAAGCACTCCAATTCGTTCGATAAGCCGAAGAGTGTGAATTACTCATTTGTTACTTCCTGATAAAAAAACGCGTTATTCATCAGTAGAAAGAGCAGTTATCAACCCTGTGGGCTGCTACGTTGAACTTCGGAACATGAAACACAAGCAGAATTATTCGTCACTCAAGCTTCGTGTTCATTTGCACTGCGCTCATACGGGGTGATGTACATAGGAACAGCCTAGCAGACGATGGGCCGAGCTGAGCGCGCTTTCTGAGTATGCGCGTAGCCTCACCCAGTTTGCATCTTGTCTCCGTCATATGGCGCTGACGCACAGACACTGCGCTGCTCGCGCACGGTACTTAATATTTTTAGCAACTGAAGAAGCAATTTCGAGCATATAAATTGGAGAAACACGCCTGTTTGTTTAGATATTGCGTACCATCTAAGCACTAGAAATGTAGCAACACCTGCACCATTATGTGCACAAGCTAATGAAGTATTCATTCGGCTTCTGCAGTGCGGAAATTTGCGACGATGTGTTTCAACACTTACGGAGAAACGTTGTCGTAACAATAAAACACCAGGTTGGTGGCGTAGCAAACGATATTTTCGGTAGCTAAAAAAATACACTTTCGCAATTTCGCTATCACCGTTCTTAAAAACATCAGGAGAGCCGGTGACAGTGTTGATCAGTGAAGCTAATAATAACCCTTCAAAGCGTGTCATTAACCTTCCAGAAAGTAATCTGCTTGTATGCCCTTTTCGCCCCTTGATCAAAATTTTGCTTCATCGGTATAATATATTGCTCTCTGGTTTGTACCGCCAGCGAGTGGATTCAATTTTCGCAACTTGGTTCAAACAGTCCTTATTTATAGCAACAAATACTTCGCAGAGTGTGCTGAGCCCACCATAATGCAGCAGCACCGTATTTTTTCGTTGGTTTCTTCTGTATTTTGTTTTCGAACACAGCGCTTTTGATAATAATTGAAGAGTTGGTCCTAATAATGAACTGGGTTTTGCACTGCAAAATTATATTGTTCTCGAAATTTAGGTTGTGACGGAACATTTATTTTGTGATTTAATACTTTGTTTTAGCCTTATAAATACGCTAATCAATTCTCCCAGTTTACAACTCAACCTTCCATGATTTACAAGCGTAACTCCGAAGTACAAGAAATATATGTATTGTTAGATCTGCAATAAACAAGAAAATGTAGGTATATGGAAAATATGGCGCGGATGAAGAAGCAAAGGCAAAATAAAGTATTCCGGATACACACTCAACAAGTTGCGTTTTTTGGCGGTAAATCAGGCTTAAAACGCGCCGCCGGCATGGCGAGGCAATTGTTTGTAGAAGCCTAGTTGTACGCTTTTCTGAAGCTGGACGAGCCGCATTATAACAAACTGCGAGAATAAATTTGAAGTCATGTTTCGAGCACCCAACAATATAAATACTGTATTAACCTGTAAACGCCATTCAGGTGTACCTACATGGTATATAAGAAATTAGCGGTCCAAGCGTCTTTTTATCCAATGGCTAAGGATTATGGTTAAGGCATCATGGCTAAGGTATCATCATCCCCCTGTCAAGTAGTCTGAGGTGTGACCCAGGGTACGGTCCTCGGTCCCCTCCTGTTCCTAATTTATATAAACGTCCTGCCTAATAACATATCGTCAAGTATTCGTTTATTCGCAGATGACTGCGTCATTTGTCACCCAATTAATGACCCTAATGACTCTTGCATTCTCCAAAAGGATCTAATAACAATTGAAACATGGTGCAGAAATTGGCTAATGACTCTAAACATAACAAAACGTCTGTCGTTTCTTTTCATCGTAGGAAACATTACCCGGCTCCAACATACTTTATTTTCGGCTCTACGTTATCCCCCATGGACTCCTATAGGTATTTAGGTATAAACATACCACCCGATCGTAATTGGACACCCAACATAATAAATATCGCTATCCAAGCAAATTAAGTTCTCGGCTACCTCAGACGAAAATTACGCCTTGCCCCTCCTCCTGTAAAACGTTTAGCTTACCTAACATTAGTACGCCCGAAACTCGAATACACTTGCGCCGTCTGGGACCCACACCAATCTAATCTATCTAAAATGTTGGAATCTATTCAGCATAGGGCAGCAAAATTGATTTACTCTGATTATTCACCTCACTCAAGTGTCACTAATCTGAACAACCAAGCCCAACTTCAGAACCTGGAATTGCGACGCAAGGCCTCTAGGCTAACCCTTTTTCACAAATTCTTTCATTCATTTTCTGACGCATCCAGTATCATGCCCGCACATTGAATTTGTTCTCGTGCTAGCCACCACAACACCGTTTATCCTAAGCATTCCCGCACAACTGCCCACCTTCGCTCGTTTTTTGTTCAAACAGAAAAGGATTGGAATGATCTTCCACCCGACGTAGTGCACCACTCAGACCCCATTCTGTTCAAAACCCACATCGAAAGAAATTTGTGCCACTGCCCACCCCTCATGTAACACACCGTATTAGGGTATTTGAGTTATAATAAATAAATAAATGGTTTCCTGGGTATGCTATTGTGCGAGCGTCCGGCATCTAAATTTTGCAAACTTTGTGATATGTTTCCAACTGCCTGCTGTTCTAAAAATCCGTAGGGTTTGAAAGTAGCGTGCGTGCTTCATCAGCCAGATTTTGGAAAGCCTGTAAAACGAGCTGATTCTTTTCTCGTAAGGGGACCGCACATAACTAATAAATTCGGAAGTTGGGGAACTTTCTCCTGAAAGAATAAAATAATGTGCAAGTCAGCTTCTGAATAGTCATAAAGGAAGAATTAAAAACAACAATCTAAAACAACCGCAATTCTAACCCAACCCACACAGGCGACAATTTAGTTAAATTGAATGACCAAGAACATGCACTGGTCGACTTCGTGCAAGATAAAACCCTTCAATTCGTCACCCATATAGCATCCGCCGTAATTCAAATTAATAAAGCAAACTGCAATCATCTCCAAACTCCATTTACATTCAAGAGCCCCCACGCCTCCTAAATGAAAACGCTCGATTTGTGGTGACCTCAATGGTAATAGCATTTACGTCTTGTTTTGACAATAGGACTGCGTTGGTGGAGAAAAAAGGGGGCCCCTTTGTTAATGCTCGTTTGGCAACTGCAATATCCTACGACATTTTTGCGAGCGTTCTTTAACGGGAATAATGAACTGTTTTCGCAACTCTGGTTCTATACTGAAATGCTGCAGTGTGAGGCTGCTATAAACACTCAAGCAGCGCCTTCATTTATTATCCCTTCAAAGATTTGCACAATGTGGCGATTCTTTCTATTTTTCATATGCACGACAGTCCAGTTCCTTTTATATGTCTAACACATTCAGAACCGTCAACTTTTGTCGCATGCGACACTTTTTATGGATCTGCGAGTAAGCAACAGCAAAGCAACTTGCGCAACTAGCAATAACCATCAATGATTTTGTATAAAAAGAAACAGTCCAATGAAAGGAACTGCCCAAACAAACCGCCTCATACACGTTTCCTGAGAAAGAAGCCAAGCAAAATTGCCAATGCAATACCGTATTTATTCATTGAGTGAATGCCAATAAACAATTCAATTTAACTATCTTAAAACTGAATCCGTAAAATGTTGCGTTTTATTTTTATTTGTTGATGAGTAGGCGAGCAAGATAAATGAAAACACGCAAAAATACCTGTGCGATGCCAGAAATTACGTGCTTTTTCCATCAACTTCCGTAGCACTGTCCAGATGATTCCCAGCTCCGCAATGTTTATGGTGCTTACACCAAGGCAAGCGTAGAATGCAGACTAACCAATTTTAGCCTAGGCCTGAATGGTCGCGTATTGTATGGGCTCCCCTAAGTGTAATGAACATAGACATTAAAGGCTTCCTGACGAAAAAGTCCAAACTAGTGTACTATGACTCGCCCCCAATGGGTTACGAACGTAAAGACAGAGCAAATCTACGCAGTTTTAAAAAGAACCGCGCAAATACCAGAAATCAAGAAAGAAACATGCACGAGTGACTGTTTATCTGGCAAGTTCTTATCTTTGCACTGTGCTTTTAAATGCAGCAGTGAACAACTGCATTAAGCGCACACCACTATGAAAAGCCTGAACAACATCGGAAAGAAAGAACTTTCCAAAATAAGGTGAAAGTTATACGAGCCCCGAGAAGTACAAGCTGACCAGTGCGTTTTACAGATGTTCTTTGAAAATAATTTTGTGTCTCGAGTTTAGAAATTACCAAACTGACTCTGAAGCAATTGTCCAGCCTCCCGTTAAACTTTAATAAGGTAACATGTGCAATTATGAAATGTCTGGGAACAGGAACCTCACTGGATGATGCAAGACCACGGTTCTTGATGTGAGCGCGTGTGGCGAGTGTCTGTGGTTGCATTGCGACTTCGACAACGACGGGTAAAGCCATTGACAGGCTCGTAAGAAGTTTTGGTTATCACTAGTTCCGGTCATTCTTGGTGGTAAGAACGTAATTTCCGTATTTTGTGTTCGCAAAGGATATCACACCTCAGCAGGTAGTATTTCAATACACTTTTTTTCCTCTCATAGTCGTAGTCTATATGCGGGCCCCGTTCAAACATTTCCCCAAGCACAACTGCAAATGTATGCGGCACACAAAAGGCAAATGCGCTGTTTGGTATCAAACGCTATTTCGATCATAGTAAGAGAAATGTTTTTTCCGGGGCTCATATTAAGGCCGTGAATGCCCCTCCGAAGACTTTTCTGTGGGTGCGTTGTGATCTTAGACGATGCAATTGAACGAAAGAATCAGCCAAGAGCCTTCGTAGGTGCAGAATTTTGTTTTCGGGTTCAGGTTACTCTCCCAGCCCGGCCAGTAAAACTCACAAGACAGACCCACGCTATGACTGCCAAGCATCAGTACACATACATATACAGCGAAAAAAACGGGCGGAACAAGCTGGAATAAGCTGGTACTGGCATTAGATTGCGAAAACATCACTGAATGTGGACCCTAGTTCGTTCCCAAACGGACCAATCTGAAGCTCTAGGAACGCAGCCTAACACAACCGGCGCTACGCGTCCTCGTTAATGAGAACGTCTACAGTTACGAGGCTGGTGTGAAACTAGATGCCGATGGCAGAAGTTGGGCCTGTTTATCTTCACGAGGGCCCGCAACTATCGCACGCAATCTTCCTTCTTCGTCCTCGTCTTCGTCGTCTCCTGCTGACGTCTTCCGCGCTAGCATCTTCTTTTCGGTTTCCCCTTCCTCGCGAGCCCTTCACGGCAAAATGGAATCGTGTTGACACAACGGCTAGAAGCAGGCGGGCTTCTGCAACGTTTGAGCACTGTGTTGTGCCTCGAAATGAAGGAACCGCGCGACAGCGGAAAGAAAAACAGGCCTGGGAATAAACCGCTGGCTCGCGTTTTCCTTTTATAAGGGTCGGGGAGAATGAGATGAACGCAAGCATAGAAGAAGAGTGAAAAAAAAAACAGTAAAACCAACACGAATACCTTAAGTTGATCTTTGCAGCGTTGGTCCCAAGCCCGCAAGTCCGGGCTGTGCGGCAGGACCGGCGCATCTTCTTTCATTCGAGGTCTGTTCCTTTTGTGGCCTCAGGGGGACGCCACGATACACTGTCTGCGTGCACGCGACGACACTGCAATTCTCCTGGCCATGGTCGTCAACGCTTTCCCTCTCCTACACCCGTCTGCTCTTTTTGTGAAGCAAAAGGAATGTAGCAAGGGAGAAAAGCTGAACGGAGGACCGTGCCTCTCGACTGGACTGGTTCCTTCAGTTCCGACACGACATTAAGAGTCAAGCGACACGCCATTACTCGTTGCCGTGGTGACGTCAAGAGAAAAAGGTTGCCTCTTTTCTGTCACCAATGATATGATGAGGGAAGGGGCGGCATGATTCGGCAGCTGGCCGGCCCTTTAGGGTGGTCACGCCGGTGAATATTGCAGCGCGAAACCTAGCTATGAAGGCTCTTCCACTACGCTGTCCTTCGCAATGGCGTTCCGTGCAACCCCGCATGACAAACGCGAAAAAGGGGTGCATACCCTCTCTTCACGCTACTTCCAATTCGGTTTGCGGTGTACGTGCTCGAAATAAGAAATGAGGGCGAGAAAGCTTGAAAACATCATCCGCACTTCTCGGGAGCTCTCCAGAGTAGGTCTAACAAAAGCTACCCAGAGGGGTCCATAAAGAGGAGGGGACACAAGCATAAAAAATGCCAGGTCGGCGTGAATTCAATCAGTTGTTTGGGAGGCGCAGGTTTTAGCAGCAAAACAACATCGGGTCAGTGGTCAGGTAGCGTCGTAATTATTGGTTAAGAGGAAAAATGTTTCCGACATTGCGCGTCATTTCAGAGGTATCGCTCAGCAGTGCTCAAATCGCTAGACAGCATTTACCTGTAACGAAGAGACGGAGGCCTTCGATGCAGCGGGTAGCTGACGCTGTTAGTGTTTCGTATTCTGCTCCTTACTCGCGTGAGGCAGCAAATTAGCGGCTTTACTTACTATTACTCCTCATGAGAGAACGGGAAGGCTTTACTCTGGAGCAGGAGACAGAGAGTAAACATGTTTACTGCGAAGAGCAATGGGGCGGCACTGTCTTCATGAGGGACAGTGACCATCTAGCCTACCCGGCACTAATGAAGGAAGTAGAGGGTACGAGTGGCCGTATGTTTATCCACAAAACCCTGACGTGCCTGCACGCTGCTCGCACTAGTAGTTTGAATGAGATATCCACATCCCCGCATCACATCGGCCTCACGGCCGTATGTTGTGTCATTGGTCACCATGACAGAAATGGACGTGTAACGTCAGATGAGTATAGATTTTTCCCCAAGGATTAACATGTAACGAATGACCGTAAAGTAAAGATTCATCATGAAAAAATTCCCCGCATTTCCCCGAGGGGAAGAATGTGAAAGTGCGAATGCACGAGCTGAATTTGCGCGGTTCGGTAATGTTCGCGAAAGAGAGATCACACACACACACACAACTACAAAGAAAGAAAGATGCATTTATTCACAGACACCTATTTGTGTTGTCGTTGTACTTGATTGCTAGAGCGGATCTCAGCTTTGAAATTTCGTGTCAGTACTCCTTTAGGCAGGTGCATTAGACCTTCTCCCGCCCGATTCTTGGTCAATCCCCCACGTGGGTATGTGCCATGTCAGCGGCCAGGCAGCGCGCGCCCATCTCCCCCCGTTGCCAAGGAAGACGAGGAGATTCCTGGCCAATCCCCCACGTGGGTATGTGCTATGTCAGCGGCCAGGCTGCGCGCGCCCATCTCCACGTGCGCGGACATCGCCGGTGGACGCAGGTTCAGGGTTGCTTAAGAAGTGCATTGCACTTAATATCAGAGCCCTTCCCTCTTGGGAAGACGGAAGGCCAGCGAAGCTGGCTATCTGGTAGGATTTGCTTTGTTGGGGTTTAGCTATATTAAGGATTCAGTAGATTAAAATATAAGAAGAGTGGCCGCATCTCTACGTCACAGACTTAGGACATATGATGGTTGGGTAGAGACAGTGACGCTTTATTATATAGCGGCTACGTCAATCGCAGCGCCGGCTCTTCTGCTCCGCACAGGTGTCCGACGAGGGGCCCATGGCATTGCGCATAGGGGTGAGGTGGACGCCGCGGCGCGCGTCGAGCAGTAAACATGACTCGGCAAAGAAGCACCGGTGGTGGCAAGGAATACAAAGTGCGGTTGTAGGCATACTCCTTCTGTAGATGCCCATGCTTCACACAGCGGTAAACAATGTGGGAAAGCAAGCTTAAAAAGACCGAGCTAACGCAGATTTTCTTAAAGTCGACCAAATCACTAAGCAGGAATGCGTTGCGGGGAAGACATTTAGACAGCGCAATATATGAGATCGCGAAGCAGTGTGGAGGCACCAACAGCTTTTAGTATTTTTAGAACTTTTACGTACGTTTAACACACGCCACTGACCAAGCCGCGGCGCGCACGAGACGGAAGTTACACCTACCGTCGAGCAGCGTAGTTAAATTGCAAAAGGAAGTCGTAATGCCCACCAAGAGGCCAACCAAGTCCTGAAACGTTCGTTCCACACGGGCGCGAGAACTGGCGGGATTGGGCATATACAGCGTCGCTGTGAAAGAATGACAGACGGTCCACTGGAGCAAACATTCTACATGGTGCGCATTCCAACTTTTTTTTGTACAGACTTTTATGGTTGTCAGAGCAAAGGCATTGGTTATGAGCGATTTCAAATTTACCACTCATGCCCCTACATGCACGTCAGGCGGTAGTGTCAGAAACAATGGGCGCTGCCCTGCCAACGCATTCAATACTTTGCTCATGGGTGCCGTCATGCTGGTGTGGCATAGTTAGTAAGGCATCGTCTTCGCAACCGAAAAGACACAACTTCGACGCCGGCTTTGGCAGCTCTTTTGTAGCGTAACCGACACAGGCCGAGGTTGAGCAGTTTCGCATGGGCCGTGAAGGGCCGTTGGTTTAGATCGGATCGGATCGGATTGGATTGGATATGATTGGATTGGTTGGGTTAGATTGGATTAAATTGGATTGTGTTGGATTGAAATCCAAGCCAATTGGAGTACGGGTGTGTAGAGAATTGGGTCTGCACATTCGCCCGTCTGCGCATTCCAGGAGTGACGTCATAGCCGCGGCAGACGCATTGGCGCCAGCGGGTGCATAGCTGTGTGCCTCCGGTGCGCCGTAGCGAAGTCTGACGCTGCGCGAGAGCCGCTTGGTAGCCGTTTCGCGTGGCTTCTGGATAGCCGTGATGCCCATGCGCGAGGAGCATGACTGGATGGACTGGACTGGAGTGGACTGTACCGGACTGTACTGGACTGGATTGGATTGGATTGGATTGGACTGGACTGGACTGGACTGGACTGGACTGGACTGGACTGGTCTGGACTGGACTGGATTGGATTAGATTGAATTGAATTGGATTGGATTGGAAATCGTTTTAGCAGCAGTAAGCATAATCAGCTAATCATAGACAACCAGGAAACCTGCGAATAACCATCTGAACCTTAGCTCACGCTACGTATCGTAGCCGAGCTAAGCCACTGCTAATTTTTGATTTCCTGAAGAAGAGGCTTGACAGCGACAGGGGCAAACAGATGTTCCACGAAACTAATATAGAAAGAAACAGCGTGGGAAATTTAGGTGAACAATTTACTCATAGCCGTTGCAAGCAAGGCATCTGCGGTTCCATGCCATTTTTTTTTCAAACTATATAAAAAGAACAATATTTCTTAATACTTTACGAAGACCTGCAATGCTAACGAATACTAGCACTCGCAAGAGTTTAGCTACCGGGACCAGCTCATCAAACAGCCTTCCGTGATTACATAAACACCTGTGGGTCTTACATGTAATCTATCGCTGTTTCTGCCGCATTTCGGATCACAGGGCTAATTATAGTATTATCCCTTGACAAGTGCACCAGCCCGAGGTCTCTGAGGGGCAAATGTATTAAAGATAATTTATAATTCCAGTTCCTAAGCTAAGAATCAGGCATCGCACTCGAAGGGGAGGGGAGTGTTTCAACCTGAAAATATAAATAATCATTTCATAACTGCAAAATCTAACCATGGCAGCAAACGTTCATTAGGCGGTATTTTTTATTGTAGAAATCATTTGGCAGTTCGCGCGTATAAGTATACAGTGAAGGAAATTTGGAGGGTGATTAAGCTTCGCATTTAGGCTTGGAACACGACAGCGTTATAGGGCTCCGTTTGCATCCCATGAAAGCTTTCCGAGCGGTGAAAACGTCCGCTCATGCCAGAAGGCAATCTATTGGGGCATCGGCTTATGATCGTACAATTCACGAAAGACAGACTTCCAGGTGGTCTCTTCTACTGCACCACGTGCTCACCACCGAAGTAGAATGCCACGAAAACGATTATGTAGACCTGCCTATGCTATCGAAACGTAAGGGGAAAAGTAGGAATAAATGTTTACTTCACGAGCGCTGGTGCTGCATTTAGGGCACCCGCCCGGTGGGGGCGTCTCTAGTCTGGGATGCCCTAGCCTTGGCTGGCAGTCCAGGCCCCCCTCACCAGTATGCGCTGGGTCTCAGGGTCTGGACTTTTCAGGCAGGCTACCCACTGCTCCTAAGAGGGGGAAGGGCTGGGGGGCAGGACTGGGGATTTTTCCGCACTCACATATTTGATGGTGTTGGGTGCCGGGTAAGATACAGAAATTACAGGTGGCAGGGTATCGGCTGGGGTAGATGTGAAGAAAGGTACAATGGGGACAGGAGTTCGTTTTTGTTCTTCAGAGGATGGTGGCTTCTTGTCTGGATAACTTGGGATGTCGAACGGGAAATATTATTCTTACGCGATAGTGGACCAGAATACATCTGTAGTGCGCTATGTCGGGCGAGAGGAAGGAGCCTCAGGCAGGACGACCGTTCGTCGCAAGGCAAAACCATATTCTATTTTGGGAGCACCGGAGAGACCCCCGTGTCCTCGTGCACCCGCGCGGCCACCCTGCCTGTGACCATGTCGATCGGGCTTCTGCGCGAGGAGCGGCGCTCGATCCAGCGATGTCGCTGGAGCTGGTGCTACAGGGCTCCCCCCAAGACAGGAGCGAAAGTGACGATCGGAAAAGTCATGCGAGGTTCCAGTGGACACGCCGGGGTGGTCTTGTAGGGGGCGCAGCAGGTTCGAACGGAGTGACTTCGGCTGGAGGCTCGAGGTACGCGGGCTTCAGTCGTTCAATGGCCACGGTGTCTTGGGTTCCATTAATGTCCGCGACAAAAGTGGTCGAGTGGCGTTGAACGACTGGATAGGGGCCAAGGTAATAAGGCCGCAATGGTCCTCGGACGGGTCCGTAGCGCACGAACACATGCGTGGCAGTTTTGAGGTCAGGGTGCATGCAAGTCGTCGGGTACTTTGCAAGGTGTGTGTGTTCAGGCCGAAGATGCCGAAAAAGCTCTCGTAGGTGATCGACGTAGTCACTTCCATGAACAGGTTGCGAAGACTCGTCGAACAAGTCCGCTGGCAAACGCAGAGGTGTACCGTAGACGAGCTCAGCAGACGTGCACCAGAGGTCCACTTTGTACGCGCTCCGGATACCGAGGAGCGTCAGTGGTAGCCGTTGGACCCACTCGGTTGGGCATCCGTGCGCTGTGAGTGAACACTTCAGCTGTCGCCAGATTCTATTTTGTGAGTACCGGCGAGACCCCTGTGTCCTCGAGCGCCCGCGCGGCCACGCAGCTTGTGACGATGTCGATCGGGCTGCTGCGCGAGGAGCGGCGCTCGATTCAGCGATATCGCTGGAGCTGGTGCTACATATACGTATTTTAGGAGAGGCTTTGTCTTGGGAGCAGCAAGCTATGTTTGTCTGTCGTAGAAAATGGCTCGGTGTACCTGCGCGGGGGCAGCGGCATGCACCACCACATTTCCGGCGAGGGATGTGTGTCCGGGTGCCCACCCAGACGAAGAATTGAGAGGAAATACCTTGGTCACGTAAGCCTGCTTGCGTGGTTTGAAGACGAAAGCCTACCGATTATCAAATAATTCCTTACTTCTACATCGTGTTCTCGTCTGCCTCTTAACTTTTTCTTCGTACTCTTTAGGTGCAAAGTACTTCCAACGGCAAACTAGCCGTGCGTGACGCCACAGCTCCACAGAATCGGAGATCTTCGTGGCTGGTGTGCGGCTGTTTTACTCCCCTGCAGCGATGTTCACCGGGCCCGCGGCCCGCGCCAGATTACCATTTTCCTCTCTATCTCAGGCTGCGCAGTTAGCGCATTGGTCACGGATTCAGTGAGGGGGTTCAACTCACCTACACAGCCAAATGTGTTTTACGTGAGAGCTTGCTTCTGGGTTAGTGGTACATCACAACTTATAAAACACTGCGCTAAACTGGCATTGACAAATACGGAGGACGGTGGAACAGAAGAGGCACACATACCAAAGCGCATTTGTATGTGCTTTTGTATGTGCGCATCTTGTGTTCCGCCGTCCTTCGCCATCGCCAATGTCAATTTAGCGCAATGTTTTGTATACGTAGTGTTTTACGTACTTATGTTCTAGCAAGGCATCGACAATTGTCACTATTCCCTCTTATTAGACATGATGCCGGGGATCCTCGAGCCTGGTCCGTCTTGCGTTTGCCAAGCTTATCGTTGGAAAGTAGCTGTTTATGCACGTGCGCTCATACGCTATTGTACGATCGAGAAGCGCTGCTTTTGGCTGGTCGTAGGCCGCTGAAGGAGATTTACCTATGAAGGAGGCGAGAACGTCCACAACCTCTAACGTGGCATACGCAGGTTGAGTCCTCACGGCGTACTAAAATTCCCGTTGTCAGGAGGTGCTTCCGGAGAGTGGGAGCTGTGACTCGTCCTGCGCGAGCAAGATGGCCTTATTGTAGTCCGAACACACGGCAAGTGGACAGCCATTGCGGCGATTTTGTTTCTGCCTGCTTGCGGTGCCCTCTGTTCATGGTCAATTCCGGACACGACTCTACGACTTCGCTGGGAGGTTATCACATGCGGTTGTGACCAACTGACCCGCTTGGCACAGGGAAGCTGAATGAGAGGACGAGGCCACGGTGTCGAAAAAGGTTTATTTCTAACGTACTGGCGTCTCCCATTGGAGATGCCAGGAGTGCGCGAGCCTTCCGGCGAGGGAGCGTGTACGTTGCCTTAAGTCACGTTGCTGCCGCTGACACTGCGGCTTGCCGCTGCAGGTATATCAGGCTTTTGCCTTAAACAGGAGAAGCATTTGTCATGCAGTCAAATCAAGCATTTGTAAATCCCTTGTATCTGCGTGTCTTGCAGTTCCTGACGCTGTTCTTGCCCGCCATTTCTTGGAACAGCGCTTGCGATCCCGGTGGTTTGTGTGGGCGCCGTAGGTGTCCCTGCGGGACTTCTTGCTTACGGTTGACGCCGCTGGCAACGCCACCTTTTCTATGAAATGAAATCCTTAACACTACGCATTGACATTTTTTTCTCTTTCGTTGTCCACACAATGAAACGACTACATCGTCATAAAGTCTTCATACTGACGGAACATAGAGTGGGGTGGGGGTGACGAGATAATACACTGTCATGTCCAATTATTCCGCCTAGCCCGTGCGGGGTCTCTTACTATAGATGTCTGATGGAGGAAAGAAAGCCACAGGAAGACAAGAGAGGAAGAGAAGGACGCAAAAAGGCAAAACTAAAACACAGCAGCACGCGGACGGAGGGGGATGGAAGAGGGGAGACAATGGCGCCGAGTCCCCCGAGGCGGAATTAGTGCCTTCCGACTGGCAGGGGTCGCTTCGCGTCGTCACATTAACAGATTCCTCCGGGGTAACGACACCAGAATGCCGGCAGGCGGCGCTAGCCTGAGCAGGCGACACTGGCAGCCTGCAGCGAGCGTCGGCTACGGAGCGTACGGGTTGCATGATTCAGTTATCGACAGCAGCCAATTACGCAGCCAAGAGAAGCCGGATAGCGACGCTCTTCGGGGCGTTGCGGCGTCCTTCCTTTTCTTTATTTCCCCTTCGCTGGCTCTGCGATGGAAGACTCTCGGTAACGAGCTTAGAAGTAACAATCTGACGGCAAGGAACGTTTATTCTGCATAAAGTAGTTTTCAGCGAATGTCGTCAGTTGCGCACGAAAGGCGGATACCGAAGTTTGGTGTGATCGCCCGATAACGACGTGGGAGTGCAAAGGTGAACTAGTGAAGACATGTTCCACACATCCTTTATGTAACGCGTAAGACAATAATGAGCTTACCAGAGTTATGAAAACCGTTAAGAACAAAGACCTACCGGCACTAACAGGATGAAGCGTGGAGAAAATGTCTAAACTTGATGGTGATGAACTTAGGAGCTTATTCTGCCGGGCACTCACTGCCCTTATAGATATTGCGAAGCGACATAAGCGAAGCTTGACTTTGTTTCGCAACAGCACTTATTGGATATTGTTTCGTCGTAAAATTCTGCTACTTTTCACATGCCGGGTTTAAGAAATAGTACTTCTATTATAAAAGCAACGTGTGATTAACGCAGATATTAAGCCTTCTAAATGAATATTGCATAATTCTTTTTCTTCATCTTGATAATATTTCAAAAGGCAGGTGCGAATCATTACTTAGTACTACAAACTTAGCAGGCAGACGCACCTGAATTACGGCGCTTCTCACCTACACAAGCAAATGAAACATTTCGGACGATACCTAATTGTTTTAAATTTCTCGCGTAACGTTTCTGTCCCACTAGACCCGGTATTGGGCCAAGATATTGTACTTCTTTTTTATTTTTCACTGAACTGAAGAGCGCACACTGGGTGTACCCTAAATTTCCGAACGAACGAGCACCGACAGTGCAGTGAGGTCAAGTGAAAAATACGAGACGGGTGATCGTTCGGGCCAGGCGCAAGAAACACTGGAAAAAAGTGACCGCACCGCCAACCGAAACTGCGGAGATATTTCGGAAAAATGCCAGATGGCAAACTTTCGGCTCAAGCACGGCAAGGACAAATAGGTGACCTCTTCAACACATGAACAAGGGATTTACGTTTATTTTATTTTGTTCCCTCATGGGCACTAAAGCAATCGATTTTAGGTGGTGGGAAATCTTTGGGATCTTTCAGTAAATCGAATATTTCATCCCTAAAGGGTGGTCGGCGATGTTTCGGGGGTGGGCGTTCGTTCGGAACTTTACGGTCGACATTTTCTCTGCGCAAAGCTGTTGCTTGCTTCACGGGAAAGACATACTCTGGAAGCCCCTCAGGGAGAGGTGAAACGTTTCACGAAAACGTTTTTTTTTTTCAGATTTTAAGACATTTCTTTTTTTTGTGCTTTCACTCAGCTCCAAACGCTCGTGTTAGTGACACGCAAGGGGCTCATCTGTCGTCGAGTCGAAAAAAGGAGTTTTTTCGTCATGGTGTTGTGGCAACGCTAACTCTTCCGCGGTCAATGCATCGATTCTGGGCCAAGACACGGGTTTAGTTGTGGTTTCGTAGTTTCTGCCTTGCATTCAGCGGACGACACAATCACAAGTGCTGTCGCCTTGGAGAGGGGAGGTGGTGCTTCTTGCCACACTCGAAGCCGCCCCCATTAGGTCCATGTAAACATCTCGCTCGATCAAACTGGAAGTGATAGAGTTAAAATTGACCGATCGCTAAAATGGATAGCGTTGTGGAGCTTCTGCAATAGCAGGTCTTTTTTGGCGGTATTTATGGCACAAAAGTGTTAAAGCTGCTTTTCTCCAATGTGTGCCCATTGCCGACGCTAACGAGTTACGAAATAAACTCTGTGTAATTGGAGGGCCCAACGCAGTGCAGACTAGCTCGTGATTGGAGACGGGCTCTCTCACGCCAGAGAATACTGGAGAGATTCGAGAGAAAGAAATGTCAGCTGTAATTATCTATACTTAAATAAATCAAAATTCATTCACATGCAAATAATGTGCTAGAAACGGCCAAATATTTTAATGTTCGATTTAAAAGGATAGTAATTGCAGTTTCGTACGTGCAGTTGCATATCTACCGAAAAGGTGAGGGGGAAAATAAAAAGGGGCAAAACCAGTTTGAAAAGTTTCCACGCGTCACGAACGAATGTTCGAAGGATCACAACACCTAACAACGGCATACAACATAATAAAGCACACATTTCGTACATTATACCATATTTTCAGAGATCACAGCATAACGTAACTTTAAGCAAACTAACATTTGAAACTCGCAACAATATATGCGTAAGAAAATACTGTTAGTTGGATAAAAAATAGCTCTATGGCAGCGTGTAACACGGCGCTGCTGCGAAAATCGTCCTCGACCAAGCTTTCCATAGGAACAGACAGTCTCTGTGAAGTGTTGGGACTGCCTTCCCCATTATGGCAGTCTCAGCATGCCCTGTGGACGCCGCGAAATCTCCAACAATGGTCGCCACTCGCGCCGTCCTATTATTAGGGCTGCTGTTGTTAATAGAGCCTTTTTGGTCAGTTGCGCTGGAACTTGTTACAGAGGCTGAAGAACAAAGGGACAGGATACCGATTAGGAACTGACACGGACCACGAGTGTTTATAAAAAGGAAAAAGACGTTTTGGCTCCCGTAGGTGAGCCTAGTTCACAATGAGCTGAGGAGACGCAAGTGATCAGGTTATGTAGTATTCAAGATGCGACGTAGGCAACGTGCTTACACGTGTGGGAAGTCACCGTAATGGCGACTGAGTGTGTGCTCCGTGGTCTAGATTGTCAGGAATTCAAGATAAAGCCGTCAGGTACAATTGATCTCTTTTTTCATTATTTTCGCACTGGTACAGTCTATTTTGCGGTGAGTTGCTCTTGCGTTTTCGGCCGGAGCGTTAGATCATATGTTTTTCTTGTTCACAGCGTACGTGTGCTGCTTGAGCCTTTGCAGAAAAGTTCCCGTCTCGCCGACGTAGCTTCGATCGCCGGTTGCGCAGGGAATGCTGTAGATATCTCCTGGGAACTCTTCTTTTGTTATCTTGTCTTTGACGTTCACCAGGGAGTGCCTTAACTGTTGTGTTGGCCCGTACGCTACCTGAATACTGTAGGGGCACTGAACACGCTAAGTACAGGTATATACGGTACCGGAGCACGATTCTTGGGACGAGTGTTACCGGACGTTGCCGGACGTTTAAGCTGGAGTTCATTCAAGAGTCGGTGTCAGTTCTAAATTGGTGTCATGTGTTTCCCCGACCAAACGGGCTTGCGTCCAACACTTCATTTCAACAAAAGGACGTACACTTTGAAGTAAAGATGGCATTTTGATGTTTTTGTCTGTCCCTGTAGCAAGATCCAGTACAATTTTCCAACGATGCTATACCAACTAGCCCGACGCGAACCTTTACAAATGTTTGTTAACAGAGGCCCCCGGAACGCTAGGTGTCGGACGTGGCCATCCATCTTTGTGGCTTTTTTGCCCGGGAACCGCTCACAAATACATGACACCCTAGCCCCTAAATCGTTGACCACTTGACACTAAATCGTTGACCACTTGGCGAATCTTCCAACCTTAGCTTAAAAAAGAAGCTTCGGTTTCACGCCACAATGAAGCGTAATGCGTGTTCTTCATAACAGTCGGCTTCTTAAAACGATTTGCGTCTTAGAAGATCCTGCCAGGTTGACAGCTCTAATATCCATTACGATGCCAAATGCAATTTCCCTGCCACGACAATCGAAAACCCTATTTCTTGAATTGACATTAGCCTTTTTTGCGACTTTCATAGCGTATGATGCATCCAGAAACGCGGAAAGCCCTAGGAGACTTCGAAAAGACATTCAGTCTCCTTCGCGTTCTTACCATTGCCATAGATATTTTTTATTTAACTCGAAAACAAGTTGACAGTCACAGGTAAAGGATTCTTGAGCGCTTGAAAGGCTGGCCGAGATAAAAAAAGCCCGCAGCTATGCTGACATTCGCCCCTAGAGACGCTACCCAAGTTTTTGCGGAAAGCACTGTGGAACGTAGTTCTCTTTTAAGAGCAGCCTTTCTGATAGAATTGGCTTGTCGATAAAAAAGAGTCAGGCGTTATGAAGCCATCTACGTGAACTTCGATATAGGTTCTATGTGCACAGGTGCGACATGGGGTGAACAGCATCAAGGTCGCGGAAGCCACAAATTACTTTTCTGTTTTCCTGGTATAGTGGTGCCCTGAACAAACGGCGCACGCACAAAATAAATCAGAAGGATTCGCTTCATGTGGCGCTGAGGGATTGCCTGCAGGAGAATAAGCCACGCTAGAGAGCACTCTATCACCTTCCATCACAGAGATCGGTACGGAGCAACTCGTGTGAAACAGCTTGCTCCGTGAGCATAAATTCTAAAGTTTGAATTGAGACGTGAAAAAGCGAGGCTCAGGGCACCAGCCAGCAAGCCTTCCCCTAAGCTAAAATGTCCTATATCACATACGTACCGCTAAGATTGTGTAATCTAAGAAACACTAATAATGCCTTCTACAACTCAAAGAATTGAGGCATACAGTAGCTTTAGATCTCACCCCTCACCATGCGCAAAAGTCAGAAGACGGGGTTTGTTCTTCCAAGCAGTGGTATCCGGAGACACGGATGCGTCAGGTTTTTATATAGCTTCTGAGAGGAAACGGTTTAACGCATACGTAATCTCTCAGCCGCCTATGCAGAGAGGGTTGCATGAGCCGCAAACCTTAGTGGATACTGTTGCGACACTTCTGTGTGGAACTTTCCGGCGCGCAAATGTGGGCGTATCTCCGTAATGGCGGTATATCTCAACACTATTTCAGAAGACCTTTTTACGCTTTTGCGTAAATCCCAGGTACAAAAAACCCATCAGCAGTCGATTATTAAACGGTGTGGCGTCCGGCTGCGCTGCTGGCGGATGCTGAAGGCAGCATAACCGAGGCTATTTTTGGAAACACTCACAGTGAGTGGATGTCACGCCACCTCAGCCTTTCTCTTGGGTGTTATACAAAAAGAAGGCGAGTCTTCAACGTCATTCTCACATCGATCATTCATGAGCGGCATGCCCAAAAGCCACCCTCACAGCTACGAAAGCAGTTCTAAATGTAGGTGTTGATAATAAGTTAACCGCCATTCGAATATAACAATGTCGATTTCACCTGTGGGGGTCACACAATCAGGATTTTTATGCCGTTCGAAGCCAGGGTTGAGAAAGCCCAGGAAAGTTCATTGTAACACAATATTGCTTACGCGTAAGAAGAAACTTTTAATTGCTGCTTTATATGTTCTTGCTAGAATACAATAACCGGAGATTACATCTTCCGGCTCGCTTCAAAGGAGTCCTGTCTTCCCTGCTTTCTCACGGAGTCACGGTACATGCTAGGCAAAATTTTATTTTTTTTAAGTTTGACTCTGCTTCATTTGTTATCGTTCCTACATTTCTTTAATGGCTTGCGTTTTTTCTTTGGTTACTTTGAGGTACCGACGGACATGTTCCACTCTAACATTTATTTTTTAGTGGTTCATTTTGCGGATGTTCTAAGTATTCTCGGCATATTCCGGTGACGACAGCACCCCGCTTATCTATGAACTTAGCAATCTCCTGGCGTTCTTAGTATTTCTGGCATCCTCCTCGATCATTATGTCCAATGCAACTGACATTGCCCTCCGTTTACACGTGTTCATCTCAGCTCTTCGCCGTGCGAAGAAATCAATAAACGCTATAAATACGCCCTTTCTTAACGGTCCCATGGCAGCACAAGCTGTTGGATTATCAGTGTTGAAGGAGGTGACCCTGTAACAAGGCACATTATTGAATGCTGCCATTTTATATTGTGGTAGATACCCAACAGATATACCTTGTTGTGTCCACGTGTACGATGTTTATTGCGCTACATTTTTTGTGTACCCGATCCTATTGATGCCGTCAATACTTTATAAACCCAAAAAACGTGTTCCAGGCTACTATTCCTAGGGTGGCGAGTAAAATGTGTAGTTTGTAACCAGCGCTCGAAAAGCAGTGCTTCTTTTTAGACCGACCTTTCTGCCCTAATTTCTTGGTCTGACGGGAAAAATTCGCATAAAGCAGCACAAGTCACGTTTCAGAGGTGAACAAAGAAACTTCGCCAGTTTACTTCCAGTTTCAAATATCCTTGTAGTGGCATTAAATATCATCAAATTTTAGAAATCGCTACCATGAAAGAGGTAATTACTTTACGACGAAACAATAACTATCCTACTGTACTACGAGTGTACCTTTATCACAATAACTACCCTAGTGCGACTGCACCTTTATTAGCATAATTTCGGGGTACCTCTACGTTAATTTAAGTGATAACTATATCGAGGATGATGAAAAATTTATAAAAAATATTTTTAGCAATAGACGCCGGCTCAGCAGCAGAAAGCCGCGCCATAAGATATCAAAAAGGAGCGCTGTTGGGCCCATTTGGTTTATTTAATAACAAAAAAGCAGAACTTTAAAGGCGGGGGCACAGAAACCACGCAAGCTCCATTTTTCTTCCGGCGTCGGAATCTTCGTTGCATTAACTTTGAATTTCCAAGCTGTTAGATTCGCCTCAAAGAAAAAAAAATCATTCTCATACGTGCCTTTGTGTAGATTGACTTAACCACCGATCATTTGACCACTTTCTCAACGGTATTTGATGGGAACGCACACCCGAGGTTTTTCGAATATGAACGAAGTAAAATACTTACCGGCTTTTGTTTATCCCTGGACTATGCAATCGTATTCCCGGAGAGGTAGTGTTTTAGAAGAGAAGCAACGAAGGTTTTTGTTATCATTCCCAAGCAATAACGAACGTTTACCAGGGTGCGACTTCGATGTTTCAAACGTTCAGTGAGAAGAAAAGCTTCCATACAATAATACGGATCAGAAATTGTAAAGCACTGTACAAAGATGAAGACCCGGTACAAGGAGAACAAAGCAAAAAATGGGGGCGTCCCACTAATAAAATTGTAACCACATAAATTACTACTGTACGTTTTAATTATGTTAATTTCTTTACGAATAATCAAAGTTTTATGTGAAAAACCTGAGAAAGGATGAGAAGGAGAAGAAGCAACAAAGCGCAGGACCTAAATTTTTCTTTCTTTCATCTTTGTGTTTATTTCGCAAGCACGGCGCGTTTGCCACGTAGGACCGTCATCTCACTCAAGCGCGTCGTTTTTTTTCTTTCAAAGTCGTGGCACCTCGTTTTCATCATAGTCTTTCCACAGAACATTTTCTGTGTGTTTGTTTACTTTTTTCCTGTTCCGCGCTCTTCAAGCAAAGCATTCAAATTGAGTTTCCCTATTCTGGTCTGCTTTCTCTTCGTTTGACGGATTGTTACGATACGCAAATCATTTTCTATCTATGGGAATACTCCGTGGAGGCCATGACTACTATAAATGATTATTGGCTTCTTCGCAGCTCAACATCGAATCTGAACACAAGTAAAAAGTAACGTTTCACATACTTCTCTACAAATGTAAAGGAAACACTTTTTTTGTAGTTTGAAGAACGCCCAATTATGTCATTTTATGCGCTTAAACAACACGAGCAGATAACTGGACAATTTGCAGAAAACATATGCCTCCCGTTTTATCGAGGAAGCTTTGCCATGACCGGTTCCTGATAAACCCACCTATCACTAAAAACTAAACAGGGATCCGAATATACGGCAATCATTGCGGTGCGCATGACAGGAATACCTCAAGACCTGCGTTTTTACAATTCATGAGGTAAGTTCTATACACGGCGCTTCTCAGCAGCTCTTTTATAAAATACTTAAACCAGCTTATGAGGCTGAAATAGTTTAGGCAGAAATACCGTACCAGTATTTGCCCCTCATAATAAAACGAAAATCGTGTCAGTACTAAAATATTCTTGTGAGCTACAAAACCGGGTCACATACATACATGTCCCGAAAAATGGAAGCCTGTAGAGTGGGATTAGATGGAGAATGCAATATTGCTACAACTGCCGGAAGCACAAAAATTCTTAAGCTTACGACCGGGAAGCTACTCACCCAGAATGCGTCCTTAACAAGACAATATTGCATTGCCACCAATGAAACATCAACAATTCCTTGCTACCGTGCCACTTCTTGTGTGCGAAAATGAGAGGAAGAGGTAGTACTTCAAGTTTTAAAGCGGGACTACAGTGAGCAACCCTGTGGTAACAGTGCCTCAAGACGTATTCATTTCGCTTCATTCCTTATGAAATAAAATACAAATCTGTTTCTTTATAAAACATTCTCATTGATCATATTGTTGATCCGCAAAAATGAATGTCCAATGCAGAAGGAATGACAGTGAGTCCTTGATATCAAAAGACCCCAAAACACGAAAAAAAGAAACGTTACGATTGGTCACATGTAGGAATTACCTTGAAGCACATGGTCGTAATTAAATGCTTTTGTGTTGGCAGAAAATTCGCCATAAATGATTCTGCTACTCCCCACACGTTGTGTAATCATAACTCTCGATATCAAGAACCTATTGTATAAAAGGCGTTCATCTCTCAGCCTGCCATATGGATGAGAAAATGAAGGAAATCATTGAAAAGACAAAGAATCCAATAGCGGGCCGGTATTAAGTTGAAAATAACTAATTAGAAAGTTATAGTAATTACTAAGTGTACACGTTCATTGTCATTACCCCAAAAAAATCGAGAGATGCACCGCGGGAGAATGCGCGGGAGGGTACTGCTCCGAAGGAGACATATCGGGACTATAAGTAACTCCGAACTGATTTAAAACAATACAACTGTTTTAAAATCGTGATATGCTAGCTGTTTTTCAATTTTATGCTTGCCAAATTCGCTCTCAGAGAGACATAAAATTGCATCTCTCTTACTATCGAACACCGAAACAAAGACCATGCGCCCGACGGGACGGTTCGGTACTCACCAAACTTCCGAAGCGGCTGAGAAACGGAGGAGGTGTGGCCGGTTTCGGGAAGGCTTGGCTCAAGCCTTAGCTGAAGCCTCGTGGTTTCCCTTGGCTTGGTCTAGATGCTGCTCGGGTGGTGCTGACCCCGAATTTTTCGCGGCCTTTCTTGGGCGAGGGAAGTCAAAAAATAAATGGGCGCTGCTGGTTGTTCTGGAAGCCGGTCCCGTTTGCAGGCGTGCGCTTGCTGATCGCGTGGAGCAGACCGCCCGAGCCGCTCGCTGCTGTATATATACCCGCCCGCTCTCCCCTCTTTCTCGGCCATACCCTCTCCACGAACGGCGCCTCCTTTTCGTCATCGGCCCTCCAGGCGTCACAGTACAAAAAGGATACGCCCGAATACGCATGCGCACAAGCGGAACCGGAGTGATGCAGTGGTTGCCACACGATCGATGCAACAAGCGCGTCCTCTTAGGTCTCCTGGGGCGGCCCTTAGTTGTCCGTACTCTTCGCTTGTTTTGTTCAGCTCCCATTTGGGGTTGTGCGGAGTTCTTGCAAAGGAGACAGGGTAGCGACTTCCGGCCTGCGTTCCTGCCTTTTGCCTCGATGCCCGCAAGATCCGATTGGCCATGCGACGTACCCTTCCCTCCTGCTTCTCCTGATCGTAACGCGCTGAAGAGCCCAATCTTCGCCCTTGTGCGTACACTATCTTTTTCTTCCGCATCGTGAAAGTCAAAGTTGAATGTTTCGGACCCTGAGCCCAAACCACAGCGTCGTTTTCTTTAGCGGGTGTTGTTGGTAGGAAGATGTGATCAATCTTACAACAATATGAGCCCAGGGTCAAGACATTTACCCTATTCGTTCCCTTCGAAAGAAGAAAAGTGAAGTTGAAGATGTTTTTTGCGAGGCTTGTTGGGTTAAAAACTGATTGCCAAGAGTGAGCCTCCGAAATTTCTTCGGAAGCGTTAAGAAGGGGCACAGTTGGAGGAGGTATTTTTATGACGACCATTGTCTAACTAAAAGCGGGGAGCCTCAGCCGTGGTATAACTCACAACATATCCACCATTACAGCGATAGGCTGTACCACTCCGCTAAGTAATATCATTTGTTGGGAATGTTTATCATAAGTGTACAGGATTATCAATGACAACAATCATATGTGATAAAAACATGATTAAAATAAAGACAAAACTAATAAAAAAAGCTTGTCGTTGTAGGCATCCATAGCCCAATATTGAAATTCTTGTTAAAAGCATACGCGTATGTCCGTTGCCCACGGGAAATATTTTTATAGATTTTTTCAATATACCATGATTTGTTCGAAATATTTTGCGAAGGTCAATATCGCAATTATTTATTATATTGTGGGGTTATCTAAAGTACTGAAGTGTTTCTTCTTGATAGCATCTTTGTAGGCCAACACATCAAGGGTTATATATACTCTCCTTTACGGCTTCACATTTTCTAGTTGGGGTGATTTAACACCAAAAAAGAATGTTGTCTTCTGCTTCTTAGTAACTGATTCCCATGCAAGCTAACCAATATTTAGATCACGTACGATTTATTGTATAATCGTTTTGGCGATGAATTTCGAGGCGTTTTCAAGAAGTGTCTTCAATTTATAAATGTTTTGCACTGTTTGTGTTGTTGATATCCAATATCACTTAGCAGTTAATGTTAGAAAACAATGATCTATTAACTCCTCGAAACCTATTGTTACGCTTTAGTTTACGACTCTGATGTCATTGAAGCCATCGCCACCTTTAGTTTTTTAATCCCAAATGTATCAGCCCCCAGTGGCCAGCCTAGCCATTCCCTTCTACTCCTCCACTCTCCCCCAATTGCTAGCATTACCAGTGCTCTAGTAACATGACCGGTTACTCATGGGTGACATGTGGTGGAAAGCGGCAACGTAAGCAAAAGGGGTGCAGCCGCGGCGCTGAGTTTTCAATCGCTGGCCAGAGCACCGCTACTTCGGCATTCTCGAACAACCGCTGCCTTCGAAACGAGGAACAAGCCGGTCTCGAATTCAGTTATGGTCGGGTGATCATGGTTAAGCTGAGGGCCCACGTTACGACATTTAGCGGAAACTGGCGTCCCACTCCAATTGTGAAGCGGGTGATCCACTTGAGATTGAAAAAATACGGGAGGCGATGTTCGAGCAAACTACCTATAATAGTTGAACGGTGTACCGATTTAGCTGACTATCCAGAGACGTTTTCTTGAGTTCCTACTGGTAATATATTTGTCAGAGGTACAATTTTGAGAGGTGCTTATCGCAAAAGTTGCATACGTCTTAAAATTGTGATTCTAATTTTCCAAAAAAAGCTATGTTTAAATATTTTTGCAGGCATTCATGGCATTCTGTTACGTTGGATTCTCGTAATCAATTGCGAAGTATACTCATTGTTAGGAACAGACTACTGTCGTCCACGTAACGGGCCAGTTTCGCGGTTGAATAGATTGCGTAAATGCCATTCCGAGATCTACCTAATAAAAAGGTCCAACACGTCACCCTGGGGCACACCTTTCAACAGTGGCATTGAATTGAAGGAGACTTAATCCACAATAGCAATTTTGGCTTGAAATAATTACTTGAAAGCAAAACCCTTCCCGTTCCCAACGTGTGCCACGTGTTTAAAAGGGCCATGAAGACAAAATACAAATTTCACTCATTAGAAAGACAGCCTCGTTCGGGTAATGATACCAGTTTTATCGCAAAATTCAAACATACAATCGAGATATTCACAAGCATATCATGCAGTGGCGCCTCCCCGGCCACGTTACAGCGACTTAGCTGTGACGTCACAGAAAATTGTTTTGAGCGATTGGGGGCGGCCGACCTAAAAACCCCAAACAAGACGGGACGATTCTACTTGGGCCTTGTGTTCAGTTTGATCGTATCACTCGAATGATAACAGGCAGTCAACACACTTAAAATTGTCTTTACTTCCGGTTAATCTCACCTCAGTCACGCCCGTATGACGTCACGGTAGAGAAAAATTTCAAAGTTTTTGTTTCTTTTTTTACTTTTTCGTTTAATCCTCTCTCGTAGCTGCAGCTGAGCTGAGTGAGCTACCAAAGGCCAGTTCTTTGAAACTGAGCGACGTTGTATTTTGCCTCCACCATTAACACCATGGGTCAAGATTTTGAACAATGTAATCTACATCTGGCTTAGAGCAAATATTACCCGTGTGTGCGATATCGGGCTGCGGCATGTACCCCGCGACGAATCGTCATCGTAACAACTGCCTTTTCACTAGCGGCCATACTGAATGATGGGTGTGGTGAAGTGTGGGGCTTCAGGGATGCTGTGCTACATGGAGCGTCAGAATGACCCAATGGCCAACGCCTCATCTGTGCAAGCGCGGGAAAGTGTGCATGATAGGCGTGACCGACAACGAGAAGGGAGAAGAAGACGGAGGCGTGCGAAGGACGAACGGTAAAAAAATTCACGCATCCCCACGAAGTGAATCATGAAGAGTGGGTGAAGCACTGAGGATCGTTGTTACCGTAAATCACCCGTGAGAGGGCTTACTGCTGTTAAAACAATTCCCAATGTAATCCAATCCAATATATTTCAATTTAGTCTAATTAAATTAAATTTATTTCAATAAAATAAAAATCTAAATCCAAATACAATTCAATCCACTCCAATGCTCCTCGCGCATGTGCAGCACGGCTCTCCGGGAGCACTCTCTCTTTCGCTCTTTCTCCCTCGGTGTAATCTTTTGTGAACATTTTATCTAATTCTTGTTAACCTTTTGTGAACCTTTTGTTCACAGATGTTTCGATTTACACCGTGCTGTGCTTCTCTCTCTCTCTTTCTCTCTATCTCTCTCTGACCTTTTGTGAACCTTTCGTTCACAGATGTATCGATTTACACGCTGCTGTGACGTGTGCGCGGACGCCGGGTGCCGGACAAGCCTCGGCCTTAATGTGCTTCACCCTTGAAACGAAGCTGCTTGTTCCCGTGTTCTTGGGCCTCCGGGCCGGGGAGTGGGTCTGGCGCACTTCTCGTTCCTGTGTTCTCGGACCTCCGGGCCAGCGAGCGGTCATGGCGTACCCCTCGCTCCCGTTCCTACGGAGCACTCCGACAGCCCCGGTGCCCGCATGCCTCGCGGCGTAAATCCCATTTGGGGAGCCTGACCAACGCAGCATGACGCCGTGTGCGCTTCGCGGCGTAGGCTCGAGACTCGACTGGTCACCGACTCCAGAGGCATTGGCACCTGTACCGGGGTGTGGTGAGACGTCGGCGGGACTATTTCTGTAAACTTTTGTGTCTGCAACTGTCCACGTGTCCTGTGAAGCAGTCGCAAGTCTGTCGTATTGCTGGGTGTTTGCGTAATCGGAAATACATGTGATGGCGATGGATGTCGGAACGAGTTGTTAGGTCTAGTGCGAGGTGCTGGTTGGAGCTCTGACCCTTACAATGGGATCCTCATACTCTGCTCACAACAGGAAGTTCTGGGTCCCCCCTCTCCTTCGGTAAGGGAGGAGCCTATCACGCCACCGCACCCAGGAAAACTATGTGGGAGAACAGAGTAGGCTGAGTGAAATCCCATTCTCTATTTTGAATAGCACCATGACGGACAGGTCGACCTTAAGGGCCTTATTATCACCTTTTTATTTTGCGCCAATTGTGAGGCTGCTTTACGCTAGTCCCCACCAACCTGTGCACGTATAGGCCGACGAAATTCCCCGAAATCTGACAGTTAGCTGAGAAAAAAATTCCCTCGCACTTCCCCGAGGGGGAGAGTGTGTAAGTGCGAATGCACGGTTGTTGATTGTGCGATTACGGTGGATATCGTGATCTTGGAGTGGAGAGGAGGCGCCCAACACCCGCAGTCACTGAGCGGAGAGAGGAGGAGGAGAGTAGCGCCCGCCGTTACGGCGAGGGCTACACGAGCGCCCTCACGCGTCGGAATGCGGAGCGCCCGCTACGCGAGTGAGAGCTCTCCCGCCCGAAGTGGAGAGGAGGCGCCCAACACCCGCAGTCACTGAGCGGTGAGAGGCGGAGGAGAGTAGCGCGCGCCCATCTCCCCCCGTTGCTAGGGAAGACGAGGAGGAAGACGAGGAGCGCGCGCACCCGCAGCTGTTGCTATGCGGACTACGGCGGCGGACGATTCAGGCTCGCTTAAGAAGTGCATTCGCACTTAAAAGTATTACCCTGGTATTACTGATTGATTGTTGAGTTCAACGTGCCGATGCAACGATGGCGATGAGGCGCCCCGTAGTGGAGGGCTCCGGATTAATTCTGACCACCTGGGGATCTTTAACGTGCGCCGAAATCTCGTACGCACGGGCGTGTTTGCATTTCGCCTCCATCAAAAAGCGGTCGCCGCGGTCAGGAATAGAACCCGCGACCTTGTGCTCAGCAGCACAACGCCTTAGCCACTGAGCCACCGCGGCGGGTAAAAAAAATTACTGCTAAGTATCCGACGGCTAAACCTATAAAATCTCGTATTCTGTTAGCATTAACAAAATACATTTTTTTGTTTAAACAAGTGCTGAGACTACAAGGCGGCGTAGTGACAATGGCCAAAGTGCCAAGTAAAAGAGTTTGTCGAACCAAAAAACACAAAGAAGTTCTTTTAGGCGCATCTATTTTGTATTTAGTCACATTTCTTTGCACAACTGACCACTCTGTTTCAATGTCAAGAATGAAAAAGTATTTTTTTTGTACTCTCCCCGTTACCACCGTCACCTCGCTGTAATGTGGTGATGCGAAGCATGTCGTCTATGCCGTGACTATTGTGTCTGTGGTATACGGTTCTGACAGCGAAACGTACCACCCTACACCAGAAAAATCATACCGATGTCGCTGATTCACTTCTTTCTGAAGCTTGAAATTGATCAGACCGGCACTTAATTTAATTGCCCCTTTGCTTTCTTTCATATCTCGTTTTTAATCAAGTTGTCTGTAAGTATGGGTGAGTGCTGATACTTGGCTTCCATCTAACGACGACGACTCCACTGACCCCGTGTGATGCGGTGGCAGCAAACTAATAATTCCATTGTTGTGGTTCTTAGAAACAAAGTGTGGTACGTTCCATTTACCCCAACCTGTTTCTGCAATAAGGTCAGTCAAAATATCATTCATTCAGCTAGTAAAATGCTCAAACGGCACACAGCACGAAAAAGCGGCTGCTGAATATTTCCGGGAAATTTATGCTCTAAAACCTAGTGAAATTTTACGGCTAGTGTCGGTTAATGGAGGCCAAGCATGGCTTCCGGCGAAGTAAAACCACGTACCATTTGCGCGAAGAAAACTTCCTAACATGTGAGGTTGTCTTTCCCGCCTGACGTTTACAGCGCGTCAAGACACCGGAGAAAATCGCAACGAGACGCTGAGAGGAACCACGAAGTCGTCTTTTATGCCGTACCCATGAAACCTTTACAGAATTGTCTGGAAAATATCAAGCATGATTCCGGTATTTCCGCAAGGGTATATCGGTATATGCCCAAGAGTAAAAAAACTACTGCACTGTTTTGTTAAGCTTCACAACTTTTTATAATGGCTGAATGCGAAGTATGAACTGCTGCTTCAACATCAGCTTCAACATACCTCTCCGCCGTGACAATCCCGGAAAAATTTCCGCGGAACAGGAATGGCCGTTTCCCTTCATTAGCAGTATCTCAGTGCGCGAACCCTGCTCCATTGCCGTTTGCAGCCGGAAAGAAAAACATCTGCCCAGTTCCATGTTCTGATGGCACAGCGGGGGTTTCTTCTGAACAGGTCAGCTGCGCGAACGGCAAAAGGTGAAGCCCCTTTTTCCTTCGCATCGTTAGCCGCGGGAATCTCTAAGGTTTGAAAAACTGCCACGTGTATGTTAAGTGTCAAATAAGGGGCTTTCGGAACGAGCTGCATGAGGGCAGTTACCGAAATGAATACTTAGCGGAGCTGGTGTCTCATTTTCAAACTGTTTGAAACAGTGTGTTCATGTGCAGCCATATGGGAAGTTACAAAAGTGGATACATAGTGGAGCTGGTCTCTAGTTCTCAAACTGTTTCCAACAGTGTACGCATATACACCAGTCGTAATACCACCCTCTTTGTCCCTTATGAAACCCCGTTTTCATTTCCTTGAGCTGTGAACCATAGCCGTACAAACGCTCATGTTAAAGGAATGAAGCCCGGGAAATTTTAGTTTACCTACTTACTTTCTAACCAGGCGATGGCTTCGGCGGATTGGAAAAGCGGCCGGGCTCCGGAAAGTGCCCTGCGGAAGACTCCCGAAATGAGCAGCTGGGATTCGGGAAGAAATAAAATGAAGAAGCGCGAATGGCCCGCTCAGCTCAGGGCAGAAAATCTTCTAGTGCTTTTCTTGCTTGCTCTTTTCCTCTTTTTCCGAGAAAAAGGGCAATTACTAGTTCTAGAGAGCTTTCTAGCAGAAAGGGATGAAGAGAACCCGTCTGCTTTGCCGGTCTCTAGGGAAATTCGATGTTCCCTACTGCAGCTCTGGTAAAGCTCAGGGTACAGTTAGGGAAAAATGCATGGAAAGAGGCATGTGCGAAGCGCCGTTACGAAGGTCTTCGGGAATATCTGCATAAATCATTTCTTATTTAAGACGAATTCCCGAAAACTGTGGTGTTGTGCCGAGTATCACTGCCAAGAATTAAAAAAATCTGTGGTTGATTCCTATGTCACAAGGATCAGTAAAACACGAAGGTGAAATGTGCAGCGAAATCTATAGCTGAGCATGATTTGCGGGTCGGCGGCTGTCTTGTTGGTGGACTTGGCGCGCGACGTCCTGCTGGTGGGTCACTTCGGCAAAGGCGTACTGGCGTCATTTCCGTGACGGATATGGCGTCAGTGAAATCTTAGTGTATCCCGACATAAAACACTTTCGTGTAAAAATATAAAACCCGAAAACGAACAACCCCACTATAAGGTACTGATGATGATGATGATGATTGCTAATGGTTTCCCCTTTCTTGCGAACTGATGACATGTCATCTTACCAGAAAGGACTAATATACCTATGTTATACACTAATCATTAGCACACTACTAATTACACAATATTCATTGGTACTAAAGGTTGCTTCACCACAGGAAGACTCTGTGTGCAGGGGTGCACCCTTTACAGGCCGCTTGCTTCGTTGTACTGGCGTCACTTCCTTGACGAATATGACGTAAGTGAAATCTTCGTGAATCCCTGAATAAAACATTTTCGAGTTAAAAATGCGTGGAAAGAGGGATCTGTGAAGCGCCATTACGGAGTTCCTCGGGAATATCGGCATAAAACATTTCTAATTTAAGATGAATTCGCGAAATCTGGGGTGATGGGCGGAGTACTACTGCCAAGAATTAAAAAAGAACATCTGTTGGTGTATCACAACCTTGGAAGCTTCTTCTGTAAGTCTTAAAATTTGGCCTTCAATAAAAGCCTACTACTATACACTTACAACTACTGCGAATTCTCCTAGTGGTACATGAAATCGGGCACCACGGGTGAACGGTTTTGATCTGCCAAAAAAAGAGCTTCGAACATGACGACCTAAAAAAAGCTTTTCATGCTTACGGAGCAAGTCTGGCGGCCAAAGCAAGGCATTATGTTCGGAAGTGCGTGCATCATATCAAAAGCTAAGATCAGTTCCCGCAACTATCGGCAGATGGGCTTCCAAATTCTATAGCCTGAAAGAGAGCCAACAATTTATACCCGCAAAGCTAGCACCATGCCGGAGTGGACGGCTTTTGAAAACTGTGCGTCTGCGTATGCCGGCATTGGAAGTTTTAAAAGTGGCGCAAATAATGAACTCTCCATACCGTCACGTGACAAACTCCTGATCACCCCGTCCCTGGAAAGGCATTCCGCTCTGCGATTCAGGACGCACAAGCTTCAAAAATCGACAAGGGGCGACTTTCGTGGTCTGCGAGTGGTCTTTCAAACGATAATTGACTCTCAAGAGCCAGCTAAAAAATAAAAGTACAAGAAATAAAAGTGACACCAGCTCTTGCTATCAACTCAAACATTATTTTCTCACAAAGCACTTCTATACAAGCCCAAATCCGAACTATGAGTCAAGCTACCCACCGTACATGCAGACTAGTCCTATGTGTGAAAACAGGGAACAACCTTTCCCCCTATTGTCTCGCCCCTGTCTTTTGACCTGCAACCTATCGACCCTGGTAAGCCACTAAAGTGCCCTGACTGCGGCCTGGATGCACACGTGACCATAGCCCATCTGTTCTCGGATGGCTGGGCCCGTTCTCTGCTTCCGAGAGGTCACCACCGGAAACTACTGGTGTCGCCATACGAGGCATGAAGCTGACACACCTCTAACACAGTCGTCTTGGTGTGGCCCTTACGTTTAGCTAAACAGACGGTCCTTCTAGAGGGGTGGTTATTTCTTTTCTATATCATCAGAATCACCCAACCTCTAGAAGGGAACGAGTTTTTTACAGCGGCGATATTATACCCTAGGTTCTGACCAAAACTGCGTTCGTAGAGAGGAAGTTGCGGCGACAAACACGACTGCAAGGCCAAGTTTTTGGTGGATCCTATCTAGGATTCCACAGGAAAAACCAAACTAGCATGAAACCCCAAACTAACATAAAAGAAAAACACCAAACCAAAATATGCTGCTTGGACGACTCTACCATAACACCGAGGTTTATTTACTTGCCATGAGTATTTTTGGGATAACTTGTCAATATTGTGGAATTCCCGTCTGGTATCGATACATGAGTATCTACGAGAAGAAAACGGGCGGCCTGTCTTTGTGTACAAGTATACAAGTATAGCCCTTCCAAGTTTCATTCAGCTAGTCACTAGAAAGTATGCTCAATAGCAAACTAGGAACATACGTGCTTTGTTTAGTGCATTCCATGGAATGCGTCCGGCACAGAGGCGCAACATAGGGCTACACTGGTGCTACACGCCCAGAGAATGGAATGACGCTGCATTTCTTGCAAAATAATGATTTTACTACAACATTAAGGAGTGACAACTGTTTGTTGAAAATGCTTAGTGACGCGCGGCTGGTAAATGGGGACCCCCGTATGCAAAGAAAAAATGAACGAACACCTGTTTTTTTTTTCAGTGTGTTATCTATCAAGAAAAAACTCGTATAATGGAGATTTGACGCCGACTTTTTTTTACAGAACCATTTTGGGATCTTCCTGCTTCGTTCAACAGAGTACACTTTATATTCGCCGGCTTTCGCTGAATAGTGCTCATCCCCGAGATTTCTGGCACAGATACGTACGCGGGCGATGAATGATTATTTCAGATCAAATGGCTTTTCAATGTCCACTGAGAATCCCCATGGGTGATCGTGGAGCGCATGCGCTGCCAGGATAATTGCTGCATGCAAGTTACTCATTCTTATTCACATACACGTTGAGTGAGGCAAAGGCACGTTTCGGTTTTCGTACCGGCCAACACGCTTTTATGCGCCAAAGTTGAGCGCACAAAGTTTGTTTACACTGCGCGTAGTTCGGGGATCGGTTTCATTAGTCACAATTATGCATTAATGATATGTCACTTTATATACTACCCAGACTTGCCATCATGTGTGTAGTTCTTGGCATGAGCCGTAATTACCAGCTCCACTTCTGGGCCTTCAGACCGAGAGGCACATTATGAAAAAGTTTAGAGCGTGCACATCCGCCCATATTTAATAACGTTGCTCACATCTGAAGCGACGGTGTAATTACCGGCCTCTCCAGTATCGGAAAAAAACAGCCCTTGGAGACTAGAGAGACTACATACGCGCTGCCTGTAATGTACTCCTAATTGGTTCAAACAGCTTTCATTGACAGCCGTTTGAAGGTTATGGCTTATAATGATTTTGATGTAGTTCATAAAGAGCTCGATTAAAATAAACAACGCGACTGTATTTCTTGAGTTCTATTGCTTTATAAGAACTCACATACTGGTCTCACAAGAAAACATTTCAGGTTAATTTGATGTAAAACGCTTCTGTTTTGCTTGCGGTGTTTCAAACACCCAATAAATTAGTTTCCCTAAATGACAGAAAAGGTAATCTTGCTCACGAGTGTTATAAGTGCGTGTTTTTGCTTCTTCCAGCCTCAGTATTGCATTATTGCGTTCGTCTTCAGTGTTGGCCGATGTTAATCCGCAAAATTAGCAAACGTCATTGTAGCATAGCGCTCTTAATTGGTGACCAGTCTTTCATTAGTTGTTTATGTGCTCTTATGTTATTAACCAAGCGCTGGGTTCGCCATCCCCCGCAAAAAAGTTTATTTTTTATTTAAAAAAAACCCAAAGGCCCTCTGAGGAGGGTATTACATACGGAATTGGGGTTGCACTAGTGTCACAAAAACTACGAATTTGTGCGCGACTGTGAAGCCTGTTATTTAACCCAGAAGTCTAGTGTGTTGTTACATACCACAACACTAGAACTTGTCGAAAGATGTATGAAGATTGCTTTATAAAAAGAATAATACCCCAGTCAATTCAATCGGATGACAATTTAAATCGATACTTATTTACTGCGGGAGGACTAAATGGTCCACCACAAACGTCCTGTACATTTACAGCCTAGCACAGCAATACTGCAACCCTTTGGGTCATATCCGTACGAAGGACGCGAGTCTCCACTGGGGACATAAAGCAAAATATGTTGGGTCTCTGATACCGAGCTCTCGGTGGTAGCAGCAGGGCGAGTGAGTCGTAGTTTCGAATTGACATCAAAATAACTTTATGACACGACTTGGGAAAGAAGGCCGCTCCCAAATTACAATCGAAGCAGACCCTCATAAAAACTAATGAGCTCGCAAGCCCCGTTGGCAGGAGAACACAAACTCAAGGCTAATGCCGCCACTATGAATAACAGTAGACATTACCTCTATCCAAAATACGCTCTAACAGCTCTCGGAAAACGTAAAGAACATTAGCAACTTCGTTCAAAACGGCCATACCGGCTTTCGGAGTGACTTTTGTAGCGTGAGCTACACTGGCCGAAGTTGAGCAGTTTCGCGTGGCTCCTTTATAGCCGTGCTGCGCATGCGTGAGGAGCAGTGACGCCTCACGGCGCACAGCTGGCTCACCGGAACAGCCACCGCCGCGACTGGATTGGATTGGATTGGATGGGATTAGATTGGATCGGATTGCATTGCATTTGATTGGATTGGATTATTTTGGATTGGATTGAATTGGAAATTGTTTTAGCAGCAGTAGGCATGATAATCAGCTATCCCAAAAAAACCACGAAACCTGACGATAATCAGCTGAACCTTAGCTCAAGCTACGTATATCCTGGCAAAACCGAGCTAAGCCACTGCTTTTTTTTTTTGCCGAGACTGAGGACGCAAGTAGGACCGCTGCTTTCTGGTGAGGCGAAAAGCAAAAATAACCGCGAGTCAAGATTTCGGTGCACGTTAAAGAATGCCAGGTAGTCAAAAATGAATCCAGAGTCCTCCACTAAGGCGCACCGCAAAGCCCAGAAGTAGCTTCGGCACGTTAAACTTCACAATGAATCAGGCGAGTGTATTTTATTACAGTAGTTTAGATACCGTAGTTTTGGCAGATGTCGCCAATCTGATCCCGATAAATCCACGGGTAGTATTGCCATCGTCTTGATAGGACAGTTAGTGGCGCTTGTAGAAGCCACCTTTGACGTTGAGCCTCCTGCAGAACCCATGGCCGGACTACCCACGGGACTACTCGAGAGGGGTCTAGTAGCACCTTATACAGACTCTGTAATATGCTTGTTACAACATTTGAGTTTCCACTCCCACCGAAGACAAGTGTCCATAAAGATTTCTTCTGCTAAAGTCGATAGTCATCCTTGGGCTACTTGAATCCAAAAATTTTGGTCTGTCTGTATGGCTGTTTGTCTGTCTGTCTGTCTGTCTGTGACTCGGTTTAGCCACCCGGCCAAAGGGAAACAAAATCTGCGCAATAGTCTTATATACCTATAGCCAAATCTCAACATCTAATTCCGGTGTTAATGTTCATACTTGGCAGCATTGTTGAACAAGAACAAAACATTACGGAAATGTGACGCAGGAAATAATTATTTTTATTGCGACAGTAGGCCCGTCTGCATAAATACTATGTCACAGGTATAGAATAACTCCCGTTTCACGAAGAAACGCAAGGAGGGAGCGATGATGGGGTCCCCAAACCCACCGATGAAGGTCAGGTGGTCTGCCAGGGTGGAGGCATGTGCCTCGGAGGTGTCTTGTTCTCGCCGCTTCCAATGAAGGGCAAGTCCACAGCAAATGTTCTGTGCCCGCATCTTCAGCAGGAGCCGTGCAAAAGGGGCAGTTCTGTGTGGACGGGGCATGGTAATGTGGTGGCCACTCCCGGGTAACAGTGGGAGAGAGGGCTACACCAACACGAAGTCTTCGCAGCAAGACCTCCTCCCAGCGAGCGAGCGTGCTAGGGAGGTCCGTTCCACACGGTGGAATTAGAGCTCGTGTGGCGCGACGAAGATCGTCTTTATAAGTGATATTTTCCATGCCCCTCTATTAAAAAAATCATGAATGCTTGGTTTTTGCGATAGCAAATGAGATACTAATTAACTGCAGAAAACCGTCACCTGCTGTTGCCCGCGCTTCTGGCGGCAATAAGACATCAACCGCAACAGCAACGAAAGCTTGTACTAGATAGGTTTCACGTTCCGTTTGGTACGCTCGTGGAACGCTACATGGTTATTGAAACGTTGTAGTAGGGTGCCTCGAGTCACGCGCGTTTCCGCCGTGCAGCACCGCTGGCATCGAAGTACCTGGCCTGGAGGAGTGGGACGCGGTAAATTTAAATTGACTTCAGCAAATCTTTAGTGCGTTTACCTCGGAAGGAGGGCGACGGAAAAAGAACAGCATAAGAGGTTAGCGGGAAAGCAAATGGAGGAATTTACTTGGCAAATGTCGACAAAGACTATCGTTTTTGTCAACATTTGCAAAGAAAGGAGCAGATACGCGGCCAGTTTCTCCCTCCACGCACTTAGACTAGTTCTCAATCGGCAGTGTCCTCGTGTTCGGCTGCCTGATGTGTACGTGCCAGCGGCTCTTATCGAAGCTATCTTCTTTTAAAATTTCACGTGGACTTCTCCTTGGAGCACGAAGAAAATGCGGTCCGCTGTGCTTCACGCTGAAATGTGTTTCTTAGGTACGCCCTCCAATCGTGGGCGGCATTGTGCTTTGATTTCTTTGTCCGTTTGTTTTAACTTTTTTGGTTTTATTTCTCTCAGTGCCGCAGATCACTGCTGCCGTCGCCTTTTCGACAAGGCTGCGTCGTCCTGGCTTCGCTACTGCTTTCAGTCCCGAATCGCAATGCCTGCCGCTGCTGTACTAGCAGAAATCACGCAATCCCTTCGGCTCTGTGACATTTACATACCGGGAGAGTAGGCTGCCCTGCAAAGGGTATTGGCCAACACTTTATGGCAGGAAGAATGCTGAGTATCATGCACACGCAATAGGAGAAGAAGCATAGTCTACCTCGTCCCGGCTAATGACGCCAATGTACCAAATATATCGTCCGCGTGCACCTATAATGAATCTGCAGCACAGGGTCTAAATAAAGTAAAGCCGGTTGTCTCTCTAGGGACATCGAAATGGAAAATTTGCTTTGTCGATCTATCCAATATCACGCCGCCCACAAAAAAACGGTAATATATTACCTGCAACTAAGTATATGAGAGCGAGGATGTTCCAAACTACTAAAAGTGCTGCCTCGGCTTGTTAGTGTTAACAACATTTAGCGTAAAGAAAACCTCAGTCATGTTTAGGGCAAGGTGTGAGTCGATAACCGAGTGTACTAAAGTTTTTTTTTGTTAGGAATTCATGTCGGATTCACGTTTTGGACAGCAAGGAAAAAAAACGCATTGAAAACGGTGACAAAGCAGGGCGAGATAAGAGCAAACGCTATACAAAAAGCTGTCTCCTGGACCTGTTCCGAGCAGAACAGAAATTGAAGGTCCGAAAAGATGGCGCGCGAGCAGTGGGAACGGAGGAAAAGCCAATTAAACTAGGCAAGCTTTTATTGCATATACTATTGCAGGAGGGAATTGCGATAGAATGAAGGGTTGGAAGGTGAGAGGAGAAGAGGTTTTATGTGGCACATTTTGCGAAAGACTGTAGCCTTTTAACGACATTTGCACCGAAGCATGTGAATACGGGCCATATTTTTAACAGCCGAGCTGTTTCAGAAATCATAAGAGCTGCGTGTCCCAAAGCTAAAAATACCAAGAAAATGTCGAGCGCAGGTGAGCGCGTGTCCGGCGGCAATCACCCGAAAGTTAAAAAAAAAAAAAAAACAAGATAATGCCGTGCGTGCGCACGTGTTTGCGTGCCTCGAGGCAACCGCCCAGCGTCCCCGGCGCACGCTTGTCAAGCCAAGCATACCCACTTAGGGAGATTGGCCAAGATTTACCAAAACACAAAGGAAACTCCCCCTTCGCCGCTATCGTGCCAACACTTGGTCGGAACGAGAAAGACACGTCATAGCGTGCGCCCCTGTATGGTGAGGTCCAATTATTATCACTTCCAAAAAAAAAGGTAGGAAGCTTGAACTTAAAGCAACAAAGTGGAAGCAAATGTCTTTGCGAAAGCGAAGAAGGAGAAAATCGGCTGCAATCGCAGAATTAAACCGTCGTGACGGTCGTGAAGAATGCTTACAGCGTCGCTACCTTAAATTCCTACGACTTAGTGCAAGCTTCCTTCACTATTTTTTTCTTGGACTTCTCTAATATATCTACATTAGGCGGGTGAGAACAACTTTTATTTCCTATTGTAATACATAAACAATAATATTTGTTTCTGGTAAAGCGACTGCCACCATGGGTAATGAAGCTAATCGCGAGCAAATCTTGACCTTGTGATTCACAGGAGTTTATCAGCGCTTTTTACACGGATTATCACATTGTGGCACCGTAGTCGTCTGAAGCACCGGTCAGAAATCTCCGAAATCGCTCCTTTCGGTGTGGTAAACAGGGCCGGTGACATTGAATATTTTTTACAGCTATGTTTACGCCGCCTTCTATACCGCCATCGGTGGGTGCATGGACCGTTCTATCGACAGCTCGTAGGCTTTACACAAGAAGTCAATTTGTTCAGCTTTCTGCGAACTCGTTCACCGATATGCCACTGGGCAAAATTTCTAAATAAGTTTCTTTTTTTTGTCAAAGGATTCTTAATTGGGGTGAACTAAAATGTATGTTACATTAGCTTTAACATGTTTGTTTCGGTGTGCATGACAGACTATGTGTTTGCGTTACCAACAGTAGGATCGCACCAAAAATAGTTCAACTATTTTATCATCATTGCTGCTTAGTCGTTGAAAGTATCCGTCAGAAATCTAAAAAATTGCGTTTTTGCGTATTGGAAACACGGTCGATAGCATTGAATATTTTTTCCACTGACTGGATGCAATTTTCCCCTAGCAAGAAGACTATAACTAATGGCCATACAAAAAGTACCTTGCATCAGAAATAAAATGTTGGCGCTGTTGCGCCTTCCCCGTCTTAACTATCAATCGGAAGTCTGCTAAATTGGCACTTTGGTGTTTATTTCTGTAGCGAATAGATTCTGAACCGTGGCTATACACGTAGTATCTTACATTTCCATGGAAAATGTATGTTAGGTCATGTGTTGCCATTACTAACGTCACGATATCGCACAAAATAGTTGTCACTGTTTAAATATATAACAAAACTTTTTAGGTTTACCTATTTAGACCAGTAATGAGATTTATTGTTTCAGCTATTTATATTGCTTAACAAAATATTTTTCACTATTAGGTTCGATTTCAAGATTATTGCGGCATATGCCCAGCTGAAGCTCAAATCGATTCCGACAATACGTCCCAGAAATTTGTCGTGGCCGGAAAAAAGCTCCCAACAGAGAAATTTCCTGGAACCCTTATGTGGCGCAAGCGAGAATCTCGTCGTGTTGTTCCTCCTTTCTTTCTCTGTCTCGGTGAGTAGCTGTGGCAGATATCACCATAGTACAGCCAACTTAATTTTTGTGAGGCGGCTACTAGGTACAAGGTTTGTTGCCACGCCCTGCCACGTTGCCATTATGATGATGGCTAAAGGCCATCATCAATTGCCTTTAACCCGAATGGCCCTTTGATCCCGGATCATGGTAAATGCCATCAAGCCTGCATCAGTTATTTAACTAAAAGCTTTTGTCTTCTTTCAACTGCTAATCGTATTTTCTTTTGTGTTACGCGCTGAAGCTATGGCTTTGGCGGCCCTGTTTCCCTGTTCCTCTGATTATTCTTAAACGAGACTGTTATCGTCTTTTGCTTATATCCACTACAGACGATTTTTAGGTTCTCTCGGCTGCAAAGCATAGCGCTCATGAAGGTTGACTTTCTCACTACTTGGGAAAGGATTGTTACTTTGGCATTCCATTGTTAAACTCACGATTGCTTTTGGATCTTCGTCACGGCATGCACAAGCGTTCTCTTGTGGCGAGCGCTTTCTTCCATACACCCTTATCCTTAGGAGGCCAGCTCTAGACATAAAGCAGCACGCCCCCTTAAGTTAATGGCAAACATTTTCATTCTTGATACTTACGTTTATGGCCTTATAGGCACGCGCTGAGATTTTCCTCTCCACCTTTTCCGTCCACCAAACAACCTCCGTTTCCTTGCCTTTCTGTTGAACGGCCCCAAATACTCCACTTGCCCCACTTATTTTGTGCTTTGTCATAAGCTTCCTCTCCCTCCCGCACTTTAGGGTCCACATTTTTAAGGTACGGGCACCTGTGCAATCCAAGGCCATTTCTTTCCGTCCAAGTTCCTAAGCCTCTCTGGAAAAACAGTTCCTCTGCGGCTGCCTGCCTTCAAAAGCGGCGCAGCCATATCGCCCTGTACTCTTTCATTCGTTGTCTTACCGTAATCCCCGAAGTCTTAAGAGTCCGACTGGCTTCAGGTACGCAGCTAAATCCCAACAGGATGTTCGGCTTTAAGCGCAGTAGTTCATTTGAAAATGTGAACGCCGGCACCATTACCCGTTTCCAAATCCCTCATACTACATCTTACCTATTGTGCCCACAGAGGGCTTTATGATTCATTCTTTCCGCGTTTTGCCTCTCGCATGAAGCCCCTTCCTTCAGTTGGCAAGATTTCCAAATATTTTGCGCAGGTTTTTACGCAGATGTGTCTCTCTTTTACCACAGATGTGACCGAATATCAACGTCGCTGGGGAAAGTGTGTCAAAAATAAATGCCAGAGATGGAAGCTTCAACAGACCTGAATTTCTTTAATGGTCTTTTAAACTCACTATTCTCTGCTAGGAGAAAATACACGAGAAATGTGGCATCGAACCCTTCTGACTTTCTTTTTTCGGTGCTTCGAGCCTTTCGCCAATCTTTGTGCCATACGGCGGCCAGTTTGGCTACGTCAGCCGCAATCATCTCTGCCACGAGGATATCGTATTTGTTTAAACCTGCAGTGTTAACGAGTGCTTGCGCACTTCACCGGAAAGTTCGAATAGTTTAATGTCACGGGGTTAAGGCATCGCTTCACTTTTCACGGGATTTATTTTCGGACACTCATCTCAGCTTTCTTAAATTATTGCCCACCAACGAGGTACAGTTCGAAGACAACTCCCGACGCTCGTTTGGGATACCTTCTTTCGAACGCGATTACTTAAGTGAACTCCAAGGGCGAATAACGTTTTTTCCTAACGCGTATTTTCCATCGTGTCCTCGGCCAGCGCCTAATTGTGTCCCAGTAGGATTTCACAGAATGAATTACGAAGAACGGCCACCGCCATTCGAGCGCTGAGCCGAAAGCTGATATTGAAATTCGAGGACGTGTTCCCGGCTCGCTGATGAAGAGACGCGACTATTCGTCCAAAATTGCGTCCCACAAAACTCCGATGACCCACCTCGGATAGTGAAAACCGGTCCCCTGAATCACACGAAGTCTCGTAAAAAAGTGCGTCGCTATAACAGGATCGCGAACACAACTCCTCATAATTTGTCTCTAAAACCCTAGTAGTAATTCAGCCAGTAGTATACGGTGCATCTGTCAGCACCGCTGAGACGCCAGCACCGGTTCTTCAAGTGACAGTCGGCCGAACCGCTTAGTATAAAAACGCTTTATAGAACGAGTCCGACTGAGTAAAGAGATTGCGGTTTGCTGTGTGCTTCCGGAAGATTGCTCGGCTCTCCGGAAATTTCGTTAGCGAATGCCTTCCCGTTAGAATAGCCTTCGCTAATGAATGAACCGTCTGTTCGGAGGAAAACGGGCAGGTATCGTTAATCAACCTCCCAATCGGATGTCCTAGTAGTGGTACAAGGGCTACCATTGATTATGGGAGGACTAACGTTTCGCCCAACGGGAGGCCGTGCAGACATTACCCCTCCCTGTTGAACCGTGCTTCGTTCCAGTTCCTGGCCAGTTCCGATAACAAAACTTGGCTGCAGCAGTCTCTTTTTAGCAAAAAATCAATTTGACTAATCAATAATGACTTCTGGTCGGTTAGTCATACGACCACGAAATATCACAAGTTAATTTGCTTTACCGGATGTGCTTAAAACCAGATGGCTGCATTGCTGGTCGACCTGCTAGAAATTCCGTCTCAGCAACTACTCATCATCGATGATGAGGAGGAGGAGGATGATGATGATGATGATTTAAAGTTGTTTGAAAAAGATGCCCGCAAAATCAAACATGATACAATAACTAAAAGCGAACATCATCGAAACCAAGTCACCTGAGACAGTGTGTGACTGATGTGATTGCTCACACCCTGACTTGAAATGATTGAAATAATGAATTTCCTAACTTTTTGATTTTCAAAACGCATGATAGACACTTTTTGAATCATTCGGTATGCTGCAGGACTTTTTCTGTGCTGCGTATGGCGTAAAAGCGCATGATAGACTTCTGCCATTCTTGACACATCTACCCTCTCCTCTCAGTGCTTTCCGCATCTCAAACTCTTCTCCTGCCCTCTCGCTTCTACGTAAATGACTGGGATGAACGTTTGCCCAATTTAAATGTACTTTCCACCACTTGCACACCCTCTGCGCCATCTGTTGTTATCGTTTGTTTATGGAGTGATTGGAACACACGAGCAAACACCTTTGTTTCAGTCATTGCTTTTATCTCGCGTCTATTCGATAGTGTTTTTAACTCGCTTTAATCAGTGTTTATTGACTATCGGGAAAGCTATTACACCCGCATTTCAATTACAATATTGCCGATAATCATGGTTACTGACTTATCACTTACTCAAATATGTCTGACATTTTCTTGCGGGAAATTTGAAGCGTAGTTTCGACCGGCCGTGGTAAAATTTTGGAGGCTTTATGTTGCAGCCTTTCAACAGAAAAATTGCAGGCCATCTTTTTTTGTCTGTTCTTCCTAGCATGCTCAAAATTTAAAATGGGCAGCGTTTCTTGCTAGCAAAACGGAGTTATGTGTCGCCATCATCATCACCATCACCATCAGTTATGTGTGTTCAGCTCACAATTTGCGCGCTCCCTTTCGTGCGGCGAAAAACGCTAACTGCATCAAAGTGACTTCTATAACAGAGCGTGCACACAAACTATTTCAAAGAGTGAAGACATTAAGACAAAGCAGGAAACTATTTCAAAGCATGAAGACAAATACAAAGTGGCAAAACTTTTTCCGCTGGGCATTACGTCTGGGATTGTGTTCGCGCGGACAAACATTCCTTAGCCCTTGCGAAGCCTTTCATCTTGCCATAATAGGCTACTGCCGCAGCAGCATCCTCAGCAGCATCGTCCAGACGGCTGTTATAACGCACGAAACTTCCAGCTGCTCCGACCCCTTTTCCGCCGTGGCGTACATTGTCGACCTTCTCTGTTGTGACTATATGGCGTTTCGCCCATAGCAATGGGTAATGATGCCCTCAACCATCTCGGCGGCGTATCCAGGGAGCTTCTAGAACGTTCAACTGTGTCCAACTTTCCGATCGCCCTCCTATATCGCTTCAGCTTTCCTTTTTCTGGTGCGGCTTCGTCAAACTTTCTTGGAGCCCTCCTCCGGCCCTGCAGTTCAGTTTATTCGGCGCTCGCTTTGATTTTCTGCACATCGTTTTTCTGTACGCTTTTCTGTACCACACGTGGTCCAGAAAACATAACAATATAAGGTTCTCGCCTGAATATGCGCGCCCAAAGTGACCGCTACATTCCAGTTTAGAAATAGGAAGTGTCAGCGTCACTTCGTTCAGGGGGAGGCGATTGAACATGTACTGCGCAATGAACAGCTCCGATATTGACAGCAATTGGCATGCAATCGCTCAGTCAAAGTTAGCTGTTCTGGCCAAAATGAGCCTGTATTTTTTTCCTTCAGCAAACACTACTTCTTGTAATTTGGCATGGAGAAAAAAATTATTTGCTTTTGCACTGCGGAAGTTACTTGAAGAATGCCTTTTTAGCAAACTTTGGCTACTAGGAATGCGCTGGGGCTAACCTTGCACTGAGGCAGAAATCACGAACATTGGCGCCCGATTCGGGCCCCGACACATACCATTTGGGGGCAATAAAGGCGTCTTATGACCGTTTGCAGGCCTCCTGTGTATTTTTTTTCTTTATTAGACATGGCCAAAGCAGCTTTCGCATCGTGCATGGCTCGTGTCCATTGCAATATTTATAACGCAACAACTATGGGGATAGCCGTAATCTTACAGCCCCCGACGGGATTGTTATAAGGCTCGCTTGAAAGTAATGCCGGGAATTTTTAATTATACATTCTCTCCTTACAGAAATGCAGACGCCCTCTGAAATGCTCCCCAGAGACACGGGCTCATATAGGGCGATCACCTTATCGTGCAACTGCATATAAGCAGGTGGGCTACCTTGCGCTTACCAACGGTCCCGTCTCGCTGCGCTGCCCAAAAGATTAGTCATTCGAGGAACATGAACTGCCAAAGCCATGTAAGGTGTCCCAAAAAGTGTAAAATCAAAATTCAGTAAGCAAACATGCACTTGGGTTAGTACCTCAGGCGCCTTCTCAGCTTAGTTATCCCAGGTAGACATTGCATTTTCCATTTTGGGTCAGTTGTTCTAGACAGAAGTTTTTCTTAGGCAACTTAAACGCTAAAATTTAGTGTAGTCTAAAGTTCAGCGAAATTTCGTAAGGTCAGACATGGAAATTAAGAAAAGAAACGAGCACACTGATTATGTATGAAAACTGTATTGGACGTTGAGAACCGCATACGGGTTTATTGTTTACCAGGAACAAGGAACAAGTATGCGGTTCTAAAATGTCAAATATATTTTCCATATTGGTCAGTGTTCGCGTTTTGTTTCTTCATTAAAACTTGCTCTGTCTGTCTGTCTGTCTGTCTGTCTGTCTGTCTGTCTGTCTGTCTGTCTGTCTGTCTGTATGTCACTACATCCAAAAGCGCGCTCAAGAACCGTTTGAAAAACGATTTCACCGAGAGTATATACAGACACGACCGCTGCAAACGAATAAGACTAATGGCATGGCTTCTACGTGTGAATGTTAGGCAACCTAAAAGAACCCTGATGCATTTCTGAAGCCAGATGTAAGTGCCAGAACGAAAATACCGGGACTTGTTTAATAAAAAAATGGACTAATATTGGTCTTTATAATCATAGACAAAAAAACATCAACACAAATTTTTGTAGCAACGACAGGTGGAATAAATGGAAATATATAACAAAGGATATTACCAACTGCCGTAAAATAGAAGAGTTCAACAGATGGCCCTCGAACACGGCGAATGCGGAAAAAAATTAGTTGCGCCAAAATCGACACCAATGCTAAGTTGACATACTGTATTTACCACAAGAAAAAATGTGCGGCCAGGGTCATTCATGACGCCAGATCCATGGGCTGAGGTACATGGCGCAGTTTTCCGCCGAAAGGAATTTGACTTCTGCCATGCCCGCTAGTAGGTGGTGTGCACTGAAGTCATCAGTATTAATCCCCGCTCTGGCTGCACATTTCCGTTGCCATGTAATCGTTTTGAGCGAGTGGTATAGAAGAACATAAATGGGTCCTGGCGAGGGCAAATGAAACTGTATCCTCCGCCCAGTGAAGCATGCGTACTGATTGTCACCGTGTCGTGGCGCTGAATGCTATGCGTGCTGAACGACGTGCTTCAGGGAAGAGGACGAGGCATAGCGAAGCAGGTGGCGAAGGGGGTCAATGAACTTCGGGCGATTTCGGACGGCTTCCAGATCGCGGTCTGCACGGTGCCGGAAGTTGAGGGCAGATGAGGCCACGTAGCAAGGACAGTGGTAGAAGCGAACCGAGAAATTTGGACGCTCTCTAAAGCAATGAATTTTGAAGTGGTTCACCTCAACCGCGAAGTGCACCGTGCGGGCTGGGGCCGGGAGTTTGTTAGAAACGAAGTACTTTCACTGAGGGCGTAGCGGAGGCGGTGAGGAGGTGACTAGCTGCGCGGGAGGTAGCTTTTTTTAGGGGGACCAAGGGCATCCCGCAAGCTGGACTAAATACAGGCACAGTGAAAATGCGGCAGGGACAAGCGATTGCGATCGAGGTCGAATGTACAGCGGAAAGGAAAGTACCAAAGTTAGCACAGGGCGCACAAAAGCTTAGAAAGGGGCATGAGGTAGCATTGCAGGCGAGCGAGTAGGCAAGCGACGTCTCCCCGCTGACCGACTCTTATCCCAAACATCGGAAAAGAACTAACCGAAAGAAAAAGCGTGGGGTGACTAAAATTAACCACATAAACATGCACGGTGGCAGATCACGGGAAAAATGGTTAGAGGTTCGCGGTCAACTAGAAAAAGAAAAAAACTGAAGTATTTGCCTTTACAGAAACTTTTCTTCGAGATTTAGTAGGGCTCCCAGCAATGCATGAATATATATGGCAAGGCTGTAACAGAACCGTAGGTACTAGACAAGGGTGAGGTGTCGGCATGCTTATTCAACAGGGAGCCAATTGGCACAGAGTAAACGAAAATTGCGAAGAACATATGTGGGTTAAGGGCACGATAGCGGGAAGAGAAACGCTGTTGGGAGTCGCCTATCTGTGGTCAGGTGATGACGGAGAGGTTAGAGAAAAGAATAAAAAACTGGTAGGCTGCATTAAGCGGGACTCCGATCAGTTAAGACAATCGGAAGAAGTGATTGTAGTGGGAGGCATGAATGCCCACATTGAGCACCTGGACGGATACACAGACCGCAGCGGCAAACTTGGACTAGATATGTGTGAAAAACAATCTCATTGTAGTAAACAGAGAGAATAAATGTCAATGACAAATTACTTGGGAACGAGGGTAAAAACAGCCCAGTATAGACCACAGCCTCCTTTCAGAAGAAGTGTATGAAAGGTTGACTCCAATGGAAATAGATGAAATAGGTGCCCCCAGCTTAGGAAGTGAATATAAACGGATAACTTTGACTTTTGCAAAAATGGAAGGTCAAAAGCAGAAAACGGCGGTACAGGACTTGAAATTAAACGATCAGCAAATGGCTAATATTGACAAAAGCCTGGAGACGGAAATCGAGAGACAACCTTCGAAAGATTGGGAATACAGCGAACTGATTGGTTTCATTAAAGGAAAGACAAGGAACGCGAAAGAGCGCAACTACTGGAAAGGAAAAAGAAAACCTAGAAGCTGGTGGAACAAGGAAATCAAAGAAGCTATATCACAAAGGCAGCAAGCATCGAGAGAGCACAGGGAGGCCAAGCGAGTTGGAATGCAAACAGAGGAAATAACTTTGAAGTGGAATTGGTACCGCCTTAAGAAGCTGGAAGTACAAAAACTTGTACAGCAAAAACTTAAACGAGAAAGTGAGCGATGGGTCTCGAATATACGGGCAAAGGATAAAGGCGCACCGAGAAAGTTTTGGAATCATGCAAAGGAGCTAAGCAAAAAGACAGAAGAAGAACAACGTCATGTCATACACGCTGAAGGCCAGGTACTAAAAGGGGAAGAAGCGGTATTTCACATACGATCAATGACACAAGAGAAGTTCAAAAGAACGGAGAGAGGACTACAGCATGTAGAGAGTGGGGCAACTGATGTGCGTGCAGATATAGAGCTAAAGTTGGAGAATCTAAACTGGAAAAAAGCTGAAGAAAATGTTCCAGCTAATACGACAACAGGGACGGATGAAATTCCAATACAGCTGGTCAACCTACTGGGTCCAAAAAGCAGGGCACAACTGATTCGAGCAATCGACAAAGTGATAAAAACTAAGCAAGTACCGGACAATTGGCGTAAGAGCAGGATGAAGATGATATATAAAGGTAAAGGAGACAGGGCTGATGCCAATTTGTACAGGCCTATTACAGTTACCTCAGTGGCATACAGGCTGGCAATGCAAGCCTTAAAAGCAGAACTACAGGTGTGGATAGAGGAGAACAGCATACTGGGAGATCTACAAAATGGGTTCAGACGAGACAGACGCTTAGAGGACAATTTATTTGTCCTAACCCAATGCATAGAGGTGCCAATGGCTCAGGAGCGACCATTATGGATAGCATTTCTCGATATAAAGGGAGCTTACGACAACGTAGATAGAGAACTTCTATGGAGCATACTTGAGCGGGAGGGATTAGGCCAGGACTGACTTCATACAGTGGTTACAGGGAATTTACAATGAGAGCGAGGTGCAAATTACCTGGGAGGACCGAAAGTGCACGGAACCGGTAGTCACAAAGAAAGGTTTAAAGCAGGGTTGTCCTCTGTCGCCATTGCTGTTCATGCTGTACATGGCTAGGCTAAAAAGAAAGCTTTAAGGCAGTAAAATAGGTTTCAATTTATGTTATAGCCGCAAAGGACAGGAAGTGGAAAAACATCTCCCGGGACTGATATATGCAGATGACATAGTACTACTAGCAAATGGCAAACAGTGTCTGCAACAGCTCACAGATATCTGCGGGGAAGAAGCTATTCAACTGGGGTTAGAGTTTAGCACAGTAAAGTCGGGAGTTCTAGTTTTTAATGATAACGCCCGTAACGAATCGGTATTCATTCAAAAAGCAGCAATACCGTGGGTAACAGAATACAAATATCTGGGCATATGGTTAAACGAAGGTCAGGCGTATATAAAAACTTATGAGGAGCATTTAGAATGAAAGGCAGAAGAAACGCCTCTATCATGAAGCACAGAGCTCTGTGGGGATATAACAGATATGAAGTAGTGAGAGGAATCTGGAAGGGAGTAATGGTACCAGCACTCACCTTTTCAAACGCAGTAGCGCGTGTCAAATCAGAGATTCAATCAGGGCTAGAAGTAAATCAGAGGGTCGTAGGTCGATTGGCATTAGGAGCACACAGTAAAACAACAAATGAGGCAGTGCAGGGAGACATGGGATGGGCATCCTTCGAAGTGAGAGAAGCACAGAGCAAAATGTGTTTTGAAGAACGACTTAGAAATATGGATGATCAGAGATGGGTGGCCAAAGTGTTACGGTATCTTTACATGAAAAGCGTGGACACAGAGTGGAGGAAAATAACCAGAAGGCTCAGGACAAAGTATATGAAACCTGGAAGTGCAGGGGAAACGACCGAGGCAATAAAAAATGAAGTGAAAGAAACAGAGACAACGACCTGGAAAAAGAGGATGGATGCGAAGAACTCCTTAGATATCTACAGGACCGGGAAGCAGGAGATGACAAGGGAAAAATTATTCGATAACACCAAAGGGATTGCATTGCTTTTTGAAGCCCGGGCGGGTTTCTTGCGGACAAAAACGCTTATCCGCGAGCCGGTCTAGGAAGAACTATGCGCAGGCTGCGGAAATAAGGCAGAAACCATGCGACATATTGTAACGGAGTGCAAAAGTATCCGTCCAGTCCTCAGTGATGGAGCCATCCAGCTTCCGGAAGCCCTTGGCTTTAAGGTTAGCGGAAAAGTGAATTGGACGGCAGTAAAGATTAGTAAAAGAAGGTTAGAATGGTGGTGGGAAAAGAGCAGAAACAATCTGGGAAGACATGGGAACAAAGTCAGACTAGCACAAAAATTTCGTAAAAGTATTTTCTTTTTATTTTGATGTTATTATTTGTTATTTATTTTGTTTGTAATTTTTGGCGAGGTGATTGTACAGTGGCGTTGCGACTAAGGCCGCTGTGCAACGCCGCCCCGTTACAAAGGGAAGCCACTAAGCATCATCATCATCATCTCCAGATTAGTTCATGCCATATGAACACCAGGCTCTTACAGCCTGCACTACACTTGGACGACTCCAATGCATGGTGACGTTAAAACTTCCCGAAAATGTATAAAGCATGTAGTTATACCGATTTAAGTGGTACATCGACCAAACCTATCGCTGCTAGAACCAACATACAAACCAGCATGGGGCCTCTCTCTAGAGGGATTGATCCACACGTAGGGCATTTCCTCCCACGCCGTGCAAGTGTAACGTTTAACCGTTTAAAGTGAACGCCCTGCATGTTTGCTCATCGTATCGTAAAAGCGCAGCTGAAGACCATATATGCATACCAATGTATTCCAACATACCAAAAGCAAAATTTGGCACGTGGAATCGTTCCGAGCGTGAAAATAAATGGTTGTGCGTGGATGCATGCAAGAGTGTCCCTTTATCGCAATAGCAAACGATGGAAGGATTTCTCGGCGATGCACTGCACACGTGTCTTAGCAGTGCCCGAAGCCTCAAGGGCTCACTCTGGCTTGTTTTTCAGCCAATTGTTTTAGCCTATGCCGGCTTTTCTGGCATTAATGGTCCTGTCTATGCTTGGTCCGTTCCGATATAAAACCTGAGTGGATAATGTAGGCGCTGTAAGTTGCGTCTTTTAAGAGGCCTCGACAATGTTCAGCAGACCTAATTTAGTAACTTTCGGCTGTTGCTGTCACTATTTTTTGAAGTATAAGCCATTTTTTGCCGGCAGGTGGCAATTTGTCCATTCCAAATAGTTCCTTTTGGCTTTTGTATACTGCATGAGTTACACTCGAACTGCAGTTGCATATTACTTTCTTGATTGTGGGTTTCAAAGTATCTTGTACACGTGTTCTTATATAAAAAATGGATGCCACTCTAACGCAATATTTGCAGATATGAATTGTGTTTCAAACTATCTTGTACACGTGTTCTTAAAGGGCGATATGGACACCACCCTAACGCAGTATTTGCGGATATGAAGTGGACACAGCAGCGTAATTATAGCACAGCTAATTACGAATACTCTGCTAATTAGCCAATCGAATATTTGTTATAGTGTTATCGTACACATTGCGAAATGGAGCCAATATCAAAATTTGAAGTGAACAGCAATGCTGTTTCTTTCTACATGCGCGTAAGTGCTACTCTCGCGTCCTCCGGATCCGTGCCGTGTTGTCGGCAGGAAGCACCATCAACAACCCGGATCTCTTAGGACTCGGCCGAGATCTGTGTACCCAGGGCCGTCCGGTGCTGCAAGCCCTGGTCAAACAATGGCGTCCTCGGCGTAGTGGGAGAAGCTGGCGCTAGGAAGGGGAAAGATTCCGCCCGACCGAGCACGAGACGTGCTCGTGTGCGCCCGTTATGCCTTCTGATTCCTCGCATAGAAACACATCGGCTGTGCCTGCTATACACGGTGCGTATGTCAACGCAGGATGTTATACATGGTTAATATTTGGTAGTGTGTAAAATTGATCGGCCTCTTTTGGAACAATACGCCTCTGGCTATGACATATGTTTATGTTCCTATGTCAATGACATATGGACATAGACATGTCTATGTCTATATGTCAGTGTCTGTATGAGGCGTTTTGTTTCGCAATGATCCAGGTCCACCTAACGCGAATTTGAGAAACAAGCGGAACTTTTTTACTGGACCTAAATGCAACGCCTTCATAGCTAATATATGATACATTTTATATGGCAACTAGGGAATGTTTATGACCAAAAGTAGCTAAAAGTTATGCCTTGAATTTGAGCAACATTGAAGGGAGAACTTTTGATTTGGCTCATATTGAAATAAAGCTCTCAAGTTGAGGCGGCATTCTTACTAAAAATTTATTTAAATTGACTTTCAACAATGGTGCGATGGAGTTTTGGTAGAAAAGCCATTAAACATATGACACTGATCTTCAAGAACCGTAGAACCATACCAGGAAAGCAGTTGAGTCCTCTTTGCACCATTCGCAGCGTTTTCAATTTTTTCGCTACGAGAATTTTCTTGGGCACCCCTGAAGGCACTCGCAAAGTATGCAAGCTCTTCATTGGCTTGCCATGAATTTCCAAATTGCTCCACAAGAAGGCTGCTCATATCTTCTTCTTCAACTGAATGAAGTGGTTCGTACTCTCAGAAGAACGGGGGGAGATTTCCCAGTGCTTGTAAGCAGCGGCCATTTAGTTAAGTACTAAAATGGTAAACATGGGAGTAAAAAATAGCTATAACCACAGTTGTCTCATAGTGCGTGTGAGACGAAATGAAGTTATTATTTGACATTTCTCAGTTTCATTTTGTTCACTTTTTCTTCTGTTCACTTCATCGTTGACATCGGGAGACAGATATTTCGCCGATCTCCTAATTGACTTCTGAATTCATAATAAGCCAGCTCCGAAAAGCAAAAAAAGAACTTCCGGAAACACCCACGAAAGAGTCTGAACAGTCAAGCCAAAAGCAAACTCCCGTTTGGGAAATGCTCTTGGCTCACTGTGATCCGTGAAATCGCAGTATCTGGCTCGTTTTTTATATGAACTGCGATCTACGTAGACGTTTTCAGTGCGTTGTCTCAAATATTTTCTTGCCCCCAATTTTTAAGGGGAAAGTTGCCGGGGTTTTCTTATCAGTGCCGTTTTATCAGACTTAGTTCCGGTTTTTGGATCTTTCCCATTAAAAAAAACGCCTCATATGTTTATGACATAATAATATGTCTATAGCACGTCTAGTGACCAAGTTACTTATTAATTCGATACATACTCCGTACCACAATTCAGCGCAAGCAGGAGGTCGTGGTACAATACGAAAGCACAATACCCTAAGACATACAAAACAGTGCAAAGTGACTCAGTAGCGGAAGGACGTGCTTCGATTAACTGGTTCCAGTTTGAAACATGCGCGGGCAAAACTAGAATTTGAATTTGTCTGTTCTCGCATAGTGCGGAGTTTGTGCGTTTGGTTGGTACTCTTTGGTGGGTCTTGTCAACCCAACCCAACTTCTGGCCCTTTAAAAGGGCCAGAAACGGGGTTGGATCAAGGCCGTTTGCGATTATATAGAAGAGACAGGACGAAGGCGGGACTTCTCGCTTCGATCCTGAAGGGAATAAATATTTTTAGCAAGTAAGAAGTATCAAATGGAGCCTTTTCGTGTAAACATATATGCACTTCCTTCTTGGACTGTCAATTCAGGACCTTGGGGGGAACACCAGCGGTGGTGGAAACACTGAGATAGTAGCTAATGATCGCGCGAACGAATCAATTGTTTATTTATATGTTCCAGTCGACTGCCGTAGTGAACAGTAGTGTGGATAACGTCGGCTTGTGGGAAGAACCAGTACTGTTACCACTCTATGCATCCTGCAGTACAGTAGAGACCAGAACCAACCGGTTCAAGGCGGCACGGCTCTTATGCTGGATGTGAAGGCTGGCGCGCGTAAACGTATAAAAGACATCATAAAATATAAAACAGCGCCCATCGCACTTCTAACACAGCGATACCGATGCCCGGCTTATTTCGTACGCAGTATCCTCCATACGTTTCCATATCTTGTGCAAGGCCACGCCGTCTCCAGCGGCTCGAGTGTGCGAGGTAGGTAGCGCGCAGATGAGACGGAACGCCGTTGTATTTTTTCAGTTGTTTTGCTTTCGGGATTTACTTATCATTTCACGTCCTCATTCTCACAGCTTGAATATATCTTTTTCTCCCCACGTCAACATAGAATGTTTCATTTATCTTATACTTTCATTTCAAGTCTCATTTCTTTTCGTGCTACGCACTGCCAGCGGGGAAAGTGGCTGTTTCGGGCGCTGCGTCGTGACATTTTCCAAGGGAGCTGATATTCGTAGCGATTCGTTCCACTCGTTGGCACGGCAACAACTTGACGTCTGCCTTCGCGCGTCCTTATATCAAGCCTCCTGATGAAGTTGAAAAAAAAACTTGGAAAATGTTACCAACACTAAAATTGGCAAAACGTAAAGAGGCGTAAATAAATACAGATGAAGACCAAAACGCAGAGGAAGCTCCAGGCCTCCGACGACAGCGCTGCAGAAGAACACTTCAATATTATCATTCCCGACAGACCGATTGCGTACAAAGACAGGCCGGAAATAATAATAAAAAAGCTTTGACGTCTGAGATTGTGTAGTCTTGCACAAGTAATAGAAATAGAGCCTACGGCAACCTTAGTAGTGAAAGACGCAAAATTACGTGCACTGGTGCCATAAAAGCAAGCAGATTGGATTCAAAAGTAGCACGCTAATTTGCACTTGCAGGTGGTTAGTCTTTGACAACTTCTACAGTACATATTTGGGATGCATTGCGAAAATCGACGAATAGAAGAGGAAAGGCATCACAGCCATTTGCCCAGGAAGTTCTCGGGGGGGAGGGGGGGGGGTAAAAATTGTGGGCAAGGTGCGCACAAAAAATATGTTTCAGTTGAAGTAGGCATCGTTAAAAAACGGTTTCTGGCGTGACTTAAGTCCGATCCCGTGCTGGGAAGGCGAATGCCTGGTGATGCTAATAACGGTTTCTTTACTTCTACATCGTCCTTGCGTGACTTTGTTTTCTTTAGTATCAATTGTTTTGTCTTTTGAAGCGAGTGCCATTGACCTGCTTCTTTTTGCTACGCCATGTTTGCGTCGCTTCCTTCGCTTTTGTGTCTTTCTCTGTCACCGCGATATACGTGCTATTCCACAACGTCTACGTTCCCAATTCACAGTTTTGGGAATATTCTCATCTGTAAACTGAAACATGCTGCCTGTAGCGTCAGGTATAAATACGGCTTGTTGTGAATCCATCTTTAAAGGATTGTCAATACGCCAGAGGTTACAAATAGTCGACAGTTGTCTCGTCATGCGTACAGACAAGTGAACGATGTGGGTTGTTCCACGGCCGGACTGGAGGAGCGGCGAGCACGCACTTTCAAAGTGCGCGCCCACCACTCCTCCAGCCCGGCCGTGGCTGTTCAAACAACTTGCCTTCTTATAGTTTGCGATAAGACTTTGTCGCTATGTGCGTGCACCCATGCGTAGTCATTCGTCCCTTTCTGTGCTTGCATTGATAAGAGGGAACGAAGGCAGAAGCGGGCAAGCGTATTTATGTCTGGGCCTGCCCGCTTAAAAAAAAAAAAAAAACACACGCGTGTTCGACGATTCCTGGCCGTGTAACTGAGAATTGTAGTAGTAAATCTTTGGCAGAATTTGCCCTCCTTTTGATTTCGTACCAGTATCGCCACGCAATTTCGGAAACAGCACTGGTATGTAAAAAATTACAACTGCAATTTTGTTGCGCCATTGGGGTAGCGTGTAAAGGATGAAAGGATCGCGTCGCTTGTAGCAGGCGGAGGGGTGGTATTAACATGCCGCTTAAAGCTAGCTACTTGGTATGTATCGCAATTGTAAAAGCGGCCCGTGAAGAGGACTTGGAACATAAAGTAGTTACAGAATTCTTCGGTAATATAATTGTACAATGAAGCGGCGAAAATACCCGTCTCCCCCAAAGAAGAGCACGTAAGCAAACTGGCAAATTTAATTTCTATTGCAATTCGAGAACGATTTTCTATTCAGCGTACTGATGCGGGGGCCGTTCAAAGAAATGCGGGACCACTCAGAGGAAAGAAGCAAAATATGATTGTTTTTAATTACCAAAAAGCATGCTTCGTAGTTTCCAGCCAAATAATATTGAAAAAAAAACAGTCCGCAATGTGGCCAAACTAGAGTGAGCAACTAAATCAACGGCAATTTTCATTTAGTGATTTACAACACTGCTAAGACAATAGGTGTAACGAAACTTGCAGGGTTTAGTTTTAATCAAGCGGGCAAAGATTACAACCTGTTTCAAATCTACTCTATCATACCCTGTAACGGCTAAGGATGAACTACGGAAGCAGTGAGGAAATATTAGATGCATTAGTACTGCCACTGCTCATATTTAATGATGCCAACAAACACATCTTCGCTCAGCATGTACCCGTGAAATGAACACTTGTTTCCACATGCATGTTGTAAGACACAAGTTTAAAAACACTTCTAACGATATTTTCCACGTGGCGCTAATTTTTATGGTGCACGGTAAATCACAAGAGTGTACAATGCCTGCGGTGAAGAAATCAACCTTATGTTGTTGATGAAACATAGCCAAGCTGTATAGTACGCACAGAGGTCAAACAGCATGCAGTATTGTGAAAGCAATTCGCATTAGATGCCAGCTATACCTTTCTTTACAAATTTTGCATGGCTGCAAAGTGTAATAAAAATCAGAAATAATGGCACAAAAAATTTACAACAAAGTACCACCGACTGCTTCCACGAGAGAGCAATAAACGTTTATTTCCTGAAAAGCTGAAAAGACTAACTAGACTTGGTCCTAAACATCGCAATAAGTTGGCCACCAGCACTGTCTCCTTTTGTACATTTTCTTTGTCCCGTTTGTGCTTTGTTTACCAGGGCGGGCAAGCAAATACGGCTGCACAACCGCCTCCTAGTTGGAATTTTATACTCGGACGTTCTCGCCTACTCAGCGTCGTCTACAGGGCATGGGTCCGTATACACACTCTTGTCCGTTAACTCTATCATCATTTTACGTCTTGTCAAACGGCACTGCAAAATACATGCGTAATAAGAGGATGTTCCCCATCTAAGTCACTACCTCTAGAGACTGCTGATCCAGCCTCACAGTGCAAGGATTGGGAGCACCCCTTAGAAAGGGTACGTGAGCAGCCTGCCATAAGGTAATTGGGGAGTGGACATAGCTGTATTGTTTACTACGGGTCATGCAACCCCCCCCCCCTCCCTCCTCCATCTAAGAAGACTTCTACGCACTGATTGACGAATGTTTTCCCAGTCGAAAAAGTCGACAAGAAACATTTCTGTAGCTTGTCGTATTTTTTTGTGCCGTACTGTCGTCTTGTAGTATTCTTGTCGTGTCCTGATTCTGATGTTCTGTCCTGTGTCGTATTCCTGTCCTGATTTTGATGTTCGGTCGGGCTGAATTTTTTTTGGTTGTGATCGTGATGTTCCATCTGTTGTTGCACATGATTTGAATGCTATTGCCCATTGTGAACAGTGGCATAAATGGCAGTTCTATTGCTACTACAGCAATGTTTGTCGCTGGAAAAGTGACTCTGTCGTAACGACAGAAATGTGTGTGGTAGCACCACATGGATTTGTCGTAATAACGGGATGTCTTTTGTCACAACAAAGCTCTTTTCATGCGGCAGAAATTCCTGTTAGGGTTCGTGGCATTTCTGCTGTGATTTTGGACTGCGTTGCGTCTTTTATTGCAGGCTTACTTTGCAAGATAACCTCCAAAGAAGAATGACATCTGTTATGGCAACTGCTAAATATTGTGGACGATATCAGATCTAGAAGAAAATGATGGCGTCGCACTGGAGTCTTCCAAGTAATGAGCGACGCACAGTGACTTCCGCAAAAAACACTGATTAACCCGCTACAGCTATCACGAAACAACTATGCTTATGCAATAAGGTTGAAACAACCACTATTCCTTGTTAGTACGCTATTCCCGGTAAGTGAGGTGGGATTTCAGGGAAGTCCAATATGGCTTTTATATCTTATAAAACCAGAGAGAGAGAGAGAGAGAAAAGATGACCACATACACAGTATTTTTGAAACACACATGAACAGCGCACATGCAGTCAGACCAAAGATCCCTTTGTTCGAGAGTTTATAGTTTACTGTCAAGTCCAGTGCTCCGGAGACGAGTTAGAGCGCCTTTGTTGCGCAACCTGTCCTTCATGTTACCCATGAAGGTTCCGCGAATAGATCTGGGAGGACACGGGCAGGATCAGAGAAAGAAGCTAAGCGATGGGGTGCTCAAGTTCGTAGCGCGCATGGATGCGCAGAAAATGGCTTCGGGTCCTTGTTATAAAAACAAATTCCCTCGTTATAGTATTGATCCACCACATGTTCTCCATTACAGGCCAAAGAATTCCTGCACAGTGTGAATTCACCCAGAAATGTACATACCAGGATTTACATTTATGTGAGGCGCCATATTTTCTGCCATCTTGAAACTGCCCCTGAAGATTTTAAATTTATAATTCTTGGCGAAAAAACACCCAACTTGCACCGATGGAGTCTGCTTGGGCTATGATTGAAGTTACACATAAAAGACTTTATCCCTGCATACCCTGGGGGGCAAGTTGATTGCATCCGCGACAACATATTTGCAATCCGATAAAGAGCGGAAGACAAAAATGATGGTCATAAAACCTGCGAAAGTTCCTCTACTTCGAGTGATAGGGGGAAGCTCAGTTACGTAAATTTGCTTCATTTGCGTCCTCAATGCCTTAGGCAATGCAGATGTTGGAACGCGTGTGTTCAGTGGGCTTCCTCGGCAGCTAACCAATAATGCCAAACTGATATCGGGGTAAGCTTCTCAACGAACATCCATAAACGTAATATCACCAGTTCGCCCCTCATATTTCTGATATTCGCTAACTCTACCAGATTTTATATACTCGAAGAAGTGCCTCAGGGCACCCTGCCATATAGGTAGATTCGTCCCTACGGTTACCGTCGGCAGTGTCTCGGGCTGCGACCTTTCTAAGTGTTCCAATGGCGTCCTCTTATATGGCATTTAGGGTTGTCGACGGGACCAGGCTACCTTTTTAACTTCCTAAAGGCAGACGCTGCGAACAAAATGTTGAGTCACGAACCTTGGAAAAACTAAAAAGTGAAAACACGTAATCGCTGGATTAAACGGGAATATTGCTTTTTACGAAGATGCATGGCGCAGGCGAAAAGTTTTCTGGAATAAAGGGCCTGGCATGACTTAGACCACGCGGTAATATTTCTCGGCTCCTCTAAGAAAATCGCCGCTTCGGGTCAAAATCGAACCCGGGAATTTGTGCTCATTCTTCCGGGCCGGTACTTCTCCGAGTAAGCGAAAATTTTTCAGTGTTTCTAGAGATCGTTAGCAGGACCCTACTCAATAAATATCTGGCTCCCTTCACGAACACCGCTTCCGTCGCACACTCCTTGTCGCTGCCTTGAGCTTGTATTCGAAGTACAAACTTTTGTCATTTATTTCCTTGTGCGGCGTATATACTTTTACCATTTCGAATTGAGGGGAAAATAAGGTTTTCAGCTGCCTAGTGAAATGCTCAAAATGGTTGAGCCCTCCCAGGTAGTCATAAGGTTATGAAGTGCGGATGCTGCTGTAACTGTGTCAGATTACCATCTTACGCGCAATACTTGCACAAGCTCGTCCAAACCCAGCATTCGAATTACCTTCAGTTCAAAGACGACAGGCATTTTTATTTTCGAAAGAAAAAAATTTGCAATGACGAGTTTGCAAAAAATCTCTCTCTTGTCGCAAATTCATTTCAAGGCATGTAATTTTCTTACCGTACAAAAAATTGCGAATAACGGATAGGACTGGGAAGAAATACGATGCTGGCAAAGCTTTTTCCGCCATGAATTTCATTTTCAAGCATTGCAGTACAGTGCATTGTACCTTGGCTAAGGTTGTCATCATTTCTGCGTCTTCGATGCTTATATATCTTCGTAGCTCTGGTTACAAAGCCGTTTAATTCATTTACTGTGCTACCGGTCACTGCTGCGGCATTCCTTGGATGCGCACCCATGAAAGTCAGTGATGGCGAAAGTGCGGTCATGACGCCGTACGTCACTGCCTTTCTTTCTGGCCATGAGGTCGATCCAGACATATGTTCCTGCTCCAGAACTCCGAGACGGCCGGTTTTCACCGTTTTATTGACGCTTGCAAAGCTTTCCGGAAGCCTCACTTCTATTTCCGTGCTGGGCCTGTTTCCGCTATCGACCACCGTCACAGCGGACGTCACGTAGTTCACGTTTCTCGGATCAGCATTAAATAGTCCCGATCCTCATTAAAACAAAGCTGGCTGCTCACTTCCACTAGAGAAGTCATCTAGTCCAAGCTCTCTTTGCAATTGGACGTTATTAATTATCTTTATGGGGCTATTATCTGGAACCTTTCTGCGCCCGACACTTTTTCATCTATGTGCTAACCGATGTGTACCATGGGTTTATCTTTTTTCGCCGGACGTTGTAACTTAGGTCTTGGGGTCTTCTTGTTTTTGGATGGGTGGCTTGGCCTTCGAGCGAAGGGGCTTCAAAGAAATGGCCTCTTTTTCAAAGCATCGGCCTCTCAATGGGTGGTAGGTGTGTAGGCGCAGGGTCTGCTTCTGAAGAGAGATCAGAATAAAACGTTCGAGCGCTCCTCGTGTGACGTCAAATATTCCGTAGCCAGCCAATTTTAAGTGGCAATCGAGGACGACACGCGAGCCTCTTCTGCGTCTTCACCGAGATGCGACAATCCTCTGCAATCGGTTTCCAGTTGCCCGGCGGTCGCAAGATTTCTTCCTATACTTCTTTCGGTGATCTCTGAGGTCACCACACCTGCTTTTCTGAAATGAAAGCACTTAAACGAGCCGGTCCTAGAATATCGCTGACAGCCTCATTATTTCTTTTAACCGCTACAAATACGCGTCATGCTATCAACCATGCCTCATGCCATATGCGTCATGTACGGCGAACAGTCATGGACGGTGTGGGGGAGAAACCTGCCCTCAGAATGGGTTGCGAAAATCTAGTAGCACAAAAGAAGCCTTATAGAACTCCGAAGGATGAGGGAGTGACCAAAAATGTATTTCGCCTTGACGACCATCGTCGTGATCGTCGTACTTTCAGATGACGATATCAATGCGGCTGATCTTAATTTTGCTGCTGCCCAGGCGGATGGGGATGAACATATCGGGCTATTAAATGACTTCCAACCTTAGGACAGCAACGCCTTAAAGAAAATAGACATGCCTTTCAGTATCCTTAAATTTTTCTGCCTGGTTGCTAGGCCCCTAAGGGGTGAAGATAACATGAGGAGGAAAAAAATTCACAGCATATCCACGGGGTGAATGATGATGAGTGGGCGAAGCTCCTGAGGGGAAATCATCGGTAAAACCGTGACTCTTCAGTGAAAGTTCGCTTACTACATCTGTGTCCGAACGTAACGTCTAGACAGTCTCGCTTAAACCGCGCGTCGGCACCTTGGGGCTGAGGTCGCCTGATGCGTTTTGCAGACGCCTCACGAGCTCTCACTGCATCGGGGTCTGCCTGCCGATACGCGCGCTTTCTTGCCGCTTCCCGTTCTCTGACGTTTTGGAGATCCTCTTCGCGCCACAGCCGTGCCGCTTCGCGTACGGCAGGGTCCTCGCGCCGTTGCCGTGACGCTTGGGCCTCTCGTTCTCGAACGCTGGGATCTTGGCGGCGCGTCGCGCAGCCAGACGACACGCTTCGGCCTTCCGCTCTCGTTCGGCAGGATCTTGGGGGCGGCGTCGCGCAGCTTCACGGAGCGCTTCTGCCTCGCGGGCTCGCACATCTGCAGCCTTATCCATCGGGCGACTCCGAGCGCGCGCCAACAGCGAACGGATTTTATTACAACGCTCCCCGCCATCTAGTAAACAATCCAACAACTAAACTAGAGGTAGCCACGCCATCTAGTAAACAATCAAAGCGCATCTTTTCATCATATACAAGTACCGCCATCTAGTCAACAATCCAAGAACTAAACTAGAGGTAGCCACGCCATCTAGTAAACAATCCAAGAACTAAACTAGAGTTGGCTACATACATACGTCGAAGATGGACAGACCCACGGCCTAAGGAGCTTCGCCCCTAAAACAACGAGTGGGGTAAAGATGGCGTTCAGGGCCTTCATGGCTGTGGGCAGGGATGTTTTTTCAAGGAGGAAAGCACATCTCCCCTTCTGAGAACACACAAATTTAGTTTAAACCAAGCTAAAACGCTGGCAATTCTCCTGTTGTCAGCACCAAGTAGAAATATTTCTCATATGTTCGTAGCTTACACGCCGTTGGAAGTCCCAACCAGGCGTTCTGTTGGTCTATATGTCTTCCCTTGAGTCCAGTTCGGCATTACCTTAATAACTAAAAAATGTTCAATAGTGTTTAACAGCAATTCAGCCCTTAGTAAGTACGACCAAAAAAATAAAGCCCATTTCCTGTTGTTATTCAGCTCCACTTAACGCTACCTGCTGCGTCTTTTTTAAAATCCCGGGTATTGGAAGGAGACGTACATAGGAAAGACAAGACAACCGCAATCCTGGACTTGCGCTTGTCCCGCTTTCCCTGTGCTCGTCTCTGCTCACCGCCCGTGCACAACCAAAAAGGAGCACGGACTGGCCCAACACGTTCTGCTTACTTGTGACATCGCTGATCAGTTCTCTTGCCTGTCAGGGCAGTTAGTTGCGCTATTTCAGAAATTTGTCACGTGGGATATTGGTTACGAAATTATTTGATTCTGATTGATTTGTGGCGTTTATTTCACCGACGCTACACCTTTCCTTTGAGGCATGTAGTAGTCGATTGCTCCGGAATAATTTGGAACACCTGGGAATCTTTAATATGCGCCTAACTGTAGGCACAAGGGTGTTTTCGCTTTCCGCCTCCATCAGAAAAGCAGCCACCGCGGCCGCGATCGAAAACGCGACCCTGGGCTCAACAGCCCAAAACAATTTGCTGAATAAAGTGAATTGAATAAAATTGAATTGAATTTGACTCTCAACCACTTGTATTTCTGCGTACACTTCCCACGCCAAAACGTTACTTTATAAACAACATAACTTCTTCCTAAGCTGCAGCACAATGTAAAACCACTGTTGGCGAGTTCAGGGATAGTCGTTGCAGAAAAATTGATCAGCCATTCCTCAGTGTGAATGAAGGCGGATAACTAGCAAACCGGGTGTCCGGACTATACGTGGTCTTCACATGCGACGGCAGAATAATGAAATTCAGAATGGAAACGGCAACTCATCTTGACGATGGGAGCGCCTCCCGCAGATGTCAAAGGAAACTAGAAAATCAAGTCCTTGTGACAGTTACAAAGAGAGGCTGAGGCTAACATACACTAGGGTTACCAACCATGCCGGATGTTGCCGAAATACCCCGACTTTTCAAACATACCGAGTCCCACGCCGTCCGTGTCGGGACAGCTCTATGTCCCTGATTTGTTCCGGACAATCCAGTTAATTTTTTTTAAACGCACGCCAGACGAAGTGCGTCAGGCTACGGAACACAAAGTTTGCATGAACTTTTCCAGGCAGAGCTGCAGGCAGGAAAAGCTGAACTTTCGCGTGAAGTGCAACAACTTTTGCGAGTGCATTCTCCAGCCAGAGGAACTGTTGCGAGCAGCATGTAGCCAACCGAAGTACCACAATCAAGAGGCTGCAGCAATAAAGACACAATAGATTCGTCCTGAAAATACCGCCATAATGATAACTGTTTTCGTTCCCTGCCTTTGTTAAGGTACGCTAGCCTCCCGCCCCCCTCCCCCCCCCCCCTTCTGTCCCAACTTCCTTCATTGAAAAGTTGCTAAACCTAGCTTACACGTGTCCTAACTGGGGCTAAAGGGCAAATTATTCAGAAACCTTCGTCATCTGCCTGAGAGTATACGGAGCTCGAAAATGGTACTCATTGATTACTCATCTACTCAAAAAACTTCAAGCCGTGAGACGCGTAGGCTTTTCCGCAAAAATGAATGATCGTTTTTCAAACTCCAGACCTCTGGTTTTATCCACGCGCAAGATAAACGAGAGGAACAATAACCACAAGAAGACTCTCTGTTAAAAGCCACAATTCGCTACTGGAATTAAAAAGAAGTACTAACATTATATCCTCCGAATATGAATTACTGCTGTCCTTCACTCGGACAGCGAAAGGGGACAGCATGTCGCTATCTCAATAGTGCGCTGTGTCAAGCAACTCATTTGTGTGTTCACGTTCCCTTCAGTGCTGCCAAGCTCCGCTGCTGCGTCGCGTTCCCGTGGGAGCCGTCTGCAGCTTCTCTTCCAGAAACACCTCCAAGAAGATAGGAAGCCTGCTGTGTAGCTTTTCTCGGCAATTTTACCCAACATCACAAGGGCAACTTCCATCGCAGTTTGATTCACTTGTATATTTCGCGATCACAAGGACAGCCCACGAAATTTTTCACCGCTTGAATTGCGACGGCGTATTTGAGAGGTCGTTCGAGTGTGGATCCAAAAAGTTCGGGACTCCCTATCGCTCTCTGACACGAGCACACCAGCGAACCGAACCCGTTATCCGCCTCGTTGCCCATGGAAAGGGCGGCTTTTGGAGCCACCACTCACTTAAGAAGGCCTTTAACATGATTGAATGCTAAGCGTTTCGGTTTTAGCCACCAAAAGCTTGAAGGGAGTAGGGTCCTGTAGGAGAGCAGTTATATAGGCATCAGCATTTCAGCAGTAGGAAGCGTTAGTGAGAACACTGCGTCAAGGGCTTGGTGCCTAGGGGGCGTGGGCCTTGCTCGAGAAGTCGTGAGGCGTGAAGGCGCAAACACACAGCCAACGCACCGTAAAGTAAACGTGCTGAAAAGGGGGTTGCCTGGAGTGACTTAATGGTGCTTGGGCCGCTTATTCCCTCAACAAAGGTAGCTAAAAATCGGCGGGCAGACACCGGCTGGCGTTTAGCTGACGTCAGTGCGGTGCGTTGGGATGCATTTGGCTAATAGGCGTATTGGGATTTGCATTCACGTATGACCTGGCACAGAGATAGTGCTATTAGCTACCATTGGGGAGTATTAAAGCCAGTGAGCATTCCGTAGAAACCAATGTGGTCGTTCAATATGGGTCGGATACCACTATACTAGGGGGTGCCTGGCAAGTTGCTCGCTAAAAATTCCGCTGCAACGCACCTCGAAAGGTTTATTACATGACATTCCATTAGTTATAGTCACTTTTAGTGCTATAGGTGTTCGCTGGTCTTTCCACAAAGCTATAGTGTTTCTTCGTTCTAAATATAAAATTTATTTGATGGTTCTACAGAGCTCCACAGTCAACTACGTCATTAGGCGTAACATAATTCGCAGCACCATTTGATGGTTAAGTTTACCAAACTACCTGCATTTCTAGAAACTCCTGCAGGATTGATAGTACGCATGGAAAAGGCTAACGTTTGTAGAATTGTAACCTACAAAACGTTTCCAGTGTTTTACAGGATGTGAGTACTCAATGCCCGAAATAGCTCAGGATGTGGTGCTTGAATTAGCGACTCGGGCTAACCAATCGGAATACAAGAGGTGACAAAAATTTCACGTAAGAGACGGGTTGAATGAACGGCCGTTGTGGGCACCAACGCTTATAACCCTTTTTAAGAAAAATGAAAACAGTGTTTGATGGTGGCTTCAATGACCTTTGTAAATCAGGCTTGCTGTAAAGAAAATTTTGCTGTAAAAATATGGTAACGGCTTATACGACTGCTTTTAACCACAAATGGGTCCTGACGTCCCATAGCGGAGCTCCCCGCGTACGTTAAAATCGGAAAACATAACTTAATGATTGCGAACTGTGAAAACGACTGAACAAGACGCGGTCAAAAACCCCTGGTTTCCGTCTTTGCCTAGGTATCCAGCCTTTCACAAAATTAATTTTCAAATCATGTACCAATAGGTCTTCTCAGTTGCGTCACTTAGTACTGATCCAGCCAAAAACAAACAAACAATAATATTTGCATGAACTCGTAGCCTCCATTTATATTGTCATGGCTCCGTAGGCGCTTGCCGCAGTTTTGGTTTCCGGACAACTTATTATCATTGGCTTCTTTTTCCACAAACCGATAGCCCTATACGCCTACCGCTAATTACCCATAAAATTATATGAATATGCGCCTAGGACATTCATTTCCCGACACCGGATGCGTCCCAATATTTATCACGCAACCGAATATAACTTACGTTGCTGCATGCGTCGTATCCAAACCCTGCTTGCCAGAATGAATTACCACTCTTCCCCGTGGGCTTCATAACCATCCGTAAGATTTATATATGAAACACCGCAATTCTACTTCTACACCAGGAAGGAAGACACCCTATGGGCTTCCTTACAGCTCATAAATAGTGTGTCTAAATTCCGAGAACGTAGCGCAGGGGAGTTGCAGCTGGTTATTACTCCCTGTGGGTTTCCGTTCCCTCTCCGTCATTCCGAAGGTTTTTTTTTACTTCTTAAATAGTCTCAAGCGTCCACAACATCTGAAGATTTGTTGGCTTCTGCCAAGCTCACTTCATGTGACAAAGTTTCGCGCAGTTAAGGACTGGTTTAGTACTACTACTTTCATTTCCCCGAGCTTGGCCTCGATTACGGGTCGAATTTCAGAAAATGGCGTGAAAAGCATGAACGGATAATCTCATGCTGATGCATACGAGTGTGCGCCAACACCTTTCGGAAAGAAGACTGCTTTTGGACTCCGATGTTATGATCTCATGCATCAGTGCTGCCTCTTTGGCCTCGAGGCTCTGAGTGCGCTACAGCGTTCGGCTCTTTGGATAGCGCATCTTACTTTCCGGGATTGTGACTTCCAGCTACTGCTGCAGACCCTGCGAGCTTATGGCCGGAGTTTGCCAAGCACACGTGCATCGCATGAAGTAATCCGACGCTGTGGGGAATCCCGGCCTTGTGAATATAGTATCCTTATGAGTAGTCATCTTCAGAATATGAGCAACAAGGACGTTGAACTTGGAACTTGCATCTAAAAGGAAGACTGTGCAAACGTGATGTAAAGGAAACTTAGGGATGTGTACACTTCTTTCAACTTTTTTGTTGCTGTCATCTGACCGGTCTGAATGTCGACACGAATATTGCAACACGCAGTCTGTCTTTCAATATCAGCGCATTTGTTGCTACATCCTAAAGCACACGCGAGTGTGCGTACGCACTTATTCGCCCTGTCCGTCTGGCGTATTCTCCTGGAACACGAAAAGTACTTTAACGGTTCTTTGAGCCTCTCTAGTGCCAGAGAAAGATAATTCATTGCACTAGCGTTCATCATATGTAAGGCCTGCAAGTTGTACACTGGCTAACGGTAAGCGAATAGACCCTGAAAATTGCAGGACATGCCATCTGCAGACAGTGAACCAAAATTATTCTGCCCAAGACATGTGCAACAGACCGGGGAAACTTAGAGACCGTTGAGACAAGGTGCTTAATAGTTACCGGAATAAGATGTAACGAAGATAAGCTATGGTTCTTTATTTGTAGAAGCAAGCAGAGATTCTAACACCATTATTAAACAAAGGAGACACAGGCTCCGCGTTACCGGCACCGCACTACGTAATAATTGGTAACATAAAAAGCAGCAACATTATGCATCGGAAGGCGCTTCCAGGAAAATATAACGCTTATGATATTGTCATAAAGGACCAAGCGGCCATAGGGCCAGGACAGAAGGTATTGGTTTGAGTATTTTCGCCCGTCGTATCACAATATATAGTTGCTGTCAAATGTCGACGTAACACTTTAAAGCGAAGCTTCCAATGCCTTACTGGTGTCGTATGTCGCATGGGAAACGCACTGCAGGAAAGCCAACTTTCTCCGACGATGATGGTGATCGTGGGTGAAGATATCAAAACTGAAGCTCTTCCCGTGGACGGAATTGAACCTACACTTCTCGCGTTATGAAGCCTAAGTCTATCCGTTTGCGCCAATGCCACACGGTGGCAGTCGTTCGGATTTCGAGAGGGTTGCATGGACGTGCAAAATTAGCCAGAAAAATTATGCACACAGAGAGCGGCCACCCATCTCCTCTAGAGTTAATAATAAAAGTTTATTTCTGTTCTTCTTCCGTGTAACGGCGGCGACAGTTTTATGCAAAGCTTTCTTCATGCTAAATCAAATGGCGAAGTTTCAAAATCAAAGCCACAGTGATCAAAGGACTAAACTGTGTGCGAGTCGAATGCAAAGCTCAACGAGTGAATGTGCTAACCGCCTGAGAATGAAATTCAAACTCGTTCGAGAAGCAGGCAGTCCCTCATGGACCATCTTCGCGTTCGACCATTGTCGTCGTTGGAATGAAAGGCGCCTGACATTTCCCTTCCTCTAGCACTTTGAATTATTTTCCAGACATTAGCTTTAACTCTGTTTGTATAGTTGTGCAAGGAATTTTTACGCCTCCCACCGGATTAAATTTTTGCAAACTGTTTGTAATCCTTTTCATAACCACCGTGATTAAACACGTCAAGACAGGTATAAAAAGAAGTATTGAAATGAAAGTCACTGAGCTTCACAGCTATGTTTTTAAAAGTCATTCTTTAGACAAAGTTCACAAATGGCTCACGGAGAAACCTTACTTGCGTATTGTCGAAGCTTTCAAATTTAATTTGGAGCATTCCGATGAAGAACGTATTGCCACTTCATACAACCATACCGTGGCGTGCAGAGCACACCGCAGCTGACGCCGGACCAACGAAAGTATTTTGTTCTCTCATTATATCACAATGTCTAATAAGTATGCAAAGATTTCTTCGAAGGACACAGTACACACTTCCAAGTTGAAGACCGCAACACATAAACTAGTTTTACCTTTCGTCAACTGAGGCAAACGATCGGCTGCGGGGCACAGGAAGGGGGGTAATACTCTTGCTACAAATGCCCTGGTTTCCGAAGCTCAGACGACGAAATCTAATTTTCAATAAGTCATTTTTAAGACATTTGTTTTTGTCACAGTGACGCCCAACACTGGTTTTTCACGTGATGGGGCGTTTATTGTTTTCACAATTAACTTTTCGACTGATGGTTCAGAAACTACAGTGCTGGTCCTATTTACAATAGTTTGTGTTCAATAAAAATGTGCACGGATACTAGTTTGCAATTTGATAGTTCTAAATGTCTGATAGCTTGACTTGAATAGTTAATATTGTCGAGGGTAATGGAAGCAGAGCTTAGAGACGGAGAAAGCATGTTTGAATTTGCTTTTACAATCTGAACTTTATGGTTTTTCTGCGTTTACAGTATGATATTTATTTTCTTATCGATTAAAATGCCTAATAAGAAGACCGTGAAAGTGGCCGGTTCAATGCAAGCAGGCCCGCAATGCAGTAGCGTTGATACATTTTTGTGGGACCATCTTTTAGCACACATTTGAATACGTCTCTTTCGTGCACATCGAAATACGCTTTTGAAAATTGTTTATGCAAATGACTGAACATTTCTCATGTCATCGGTCCAGTTTTAATCTATATGGATATGAGGATCGGAAATTACTTATTAACGGGACTGGAGACATCTTAGGGTAAAGAAGCGCTGAATGTCTTTGAACGGGGAAAATGTGTCAGGCCCCCAGAATGAAGATAAAGCGCATTGACCACCAACGGCACGTGGCGCAAGGTCACCAAAATCTTTCACGACGACTCTCGCGTTTTTGTCGGGCTGTGTCGAGGACAATCGATTTACGCTCGCCTCCTATAAGGAGTCGGGACTGTTGTGTCTCTCAGACTTTCAAAAAGAATACCAACCGAGCTCTCTCACGCGTTGTCAAGTCATAAAATGGTAGTGAGAAGCTTAGTTTCTGTCATTCTTGATGGTTGGCTGGACCGATTTAGCTTGTAACTTAATGCGGTCAAAAATTGTACACAAGAAATACCCGTTCCTATCAACATCACATGCAACTGCCCTTTTCAGATGTTCTGAGAACGTTACCCACACGTTCAAAAGTTTAGCTGCGTTGCTTCTAGAACGGCCTAGTACCTCCGACAAATTGTGCAAGTGAAGGTGTCGCAGGGTCCTGTGCCCGTGACTTGTGGTCTTCCTTGTTTGGACGTATATTCATGGCTGTCTCCCACTGGATACGTACTAGTGGTTTAAGGCAAGTTCTACAAACGCGGCGCTGATAGATTGTTCCCTGGCTACAAAAATCAACATGTTGCCTGGCTACGAAAATCAACAAGGATATTAGAGGTCTCATAAAACTGTAAGCGCACTATCATTCTGAAACAGGCATAGTCGGCGGATCATGATACGCCAGAACAGAAATAAACAGTGGGCCTTGGTAAAACATAATACGATGGCCTCGCACTCTTTGTAGTTGCCGAGGCTTTGAAAACAGAGATTAGCTGGTTTCAGCGTTATTTTTGTCCCGTCCTGCCTTACGGAGTGTGAAATCACTTTTGTAACGGGACTGGCATTATCGCCTCAGCATTAGCCCCATAGGACACGTAGGCACGCGTGTTTGTCTTAGGGCTCCAAGAAAGACGGCCGCTTCGCACACCCACGGGATTATCTTTTTGGGCAACACCCGTTGAGCCACCGAAATCCTCTTGGGTAGCAAAACTACGCCGCATTTACCGCAGTGGTTTTCCCCTGGCCTCGTCTCGAGTCTCCTTGCCAAGGGTTCCCAAGCTCTTCAGAGTCTCGGAACTCTGCGAAGTATCAATTTCCGGAGGCAGAAAAGCAGACTTGGGGTATTGAAATTAAGGCGAAAACGGCCGACAGGCTCAATCATAGAGCGAGAGCACCGGTATCCAATAGAAAAAGCTTTTTGTTTAGCTTAAAAGTTAAGTTTTCTTTCATATGTTCCTTTTTGATGTTTTCGTTATTCCATTATTTGAAAACATTGTTTACTCAAAAATTTTGAGTTACTCATTTCGGGGTACAAACGTGGCAAGTTCAGTTGATATTTCACCTAAGCTCTGCAATCTGTATCGGCGCCTCAGGTACGTTGGTCTGGATATGCCGCCTAAAAGGATCACGTGCACCAGCCAATAAATAGGTGTACTTTTATAAACAGAAGCCAGCATGCATTGCAACTAATATGTTCAGGTACCTTGCGTTTACACTTCATCCGATATATCGCATTAGGAGAAAGCGTGTTAAAAAAGGTCAATATTAACAATCTACTTGATACAGCGTCCCTGGCAATATTCAGTTATTTCTTACTGAGAAGGCCATAATGATTCCTCCAGGTAAATATTTTCGCCCCGACCATTTCAGCATAGTAATAGAGCTTCCCATGAAAGAACGCCACTAAAAATATTTCCCGTGGTTTGAGCCCTAAAGTTTAAATATTGTGCATTCTGGACAGTTGCGGCACCCGTTGGGCTATCTAATCAGGAAGCCGCTAGAATCGCAAAAGCAACCTAATTGATAGATCAGTACGTTCAAGTAAACAATATGGATAAGCCAATATCTTAGAAGTATTCCCTAGGTTGAGGAAGTAGGTGTACTAAAAAAACCAATATTGTCATTCCTGAAAAAGTTTCTTTTGGTGGTTAGTTTGCTATATATGCTATGAATGTACCCCTGGTCGGTACATTTGTGGGTATGCAGCTTAACCCGCTTCCAGAACGAAGTGGTTATAGGATCACTTATTATTGTGCGTGCAACCGGGAGAAATAAAAAAAAACGACAACACTATTTAACAAAATGCATATTGCGAAATCACTCATATTTTGAGGAGGATTACGCGCATTTCTGCAACATGCAAAAATATTCACATTCGTGTTAAGCAGTTGCAAAATGTCTACTTCACAAAAATGTATGCCATTGGTTCTGAGAAAAAATAGTTTTCTCACGTTAAAGTATTTCGCATAGTGTTGCCGCTCGCAACTTTTGGCCAAAGTAGTTAAAGCATATTTTGAACCTGCAGAGATACTCAACATTTTAAATAAGGTCTTGCCCCCTAGTACTCTCCATAAGGGAGTCTTTTATTAATGTTTTCGTATGAGTTAAAAGTTAAAACCGCGCATTTACTGGACAATACGATTGAGTCCATACACCGCCTTTCAAGTGTCTCGACCCAGCCATGCGTTGCATTTACTGCGCAGCTGTTGTACAAGCCGCAAGTTCTTCGTTGCAGGACAAAAACAAAGGAAATGCCGAGCTCTCGTCAGCGCATGCCTCGTGGCGACCGCCGAGTCCCCGGCTCACGTAGTAGCTTTAGCAAAAAGAAAAAGAGCTCCAGCGCTGTCGTCCACCGCTACCGCGAATGTAAAAAAAGAAAAACTCCAGCACTAAAGTTCAAGGTGAAAGGCACCTTGCATAAGAGAGATCACCGCGGCCACCGCATTCTCTAGAGGCTATAGCCACGAGTGGCCCACTCGATCCCGCCACCACAGTCTCGAGTGAATTGCGAATAGCTGGTTGAAGTCTACAATGCTGAGGATGGCTTTGCATCCACCACTCGCCGCGAAGATGATGACGACCTCTTGGATGCGTATGACGACGATTACCAGCACCGCAACTGCGCAAATAAACAATGATACTGAAACTTTACTATGTGTCCGGTAATGCTCACCACCAACAGCTTCGTCATTCAATCCCTGCGCGTGAGTGCAAGTTTCCATGAAAATTTTCAATGTTTTAGTAACGTGCACTAACCTGCTCACCTTCGCAGATTCTCGCTATTTCTGCCTTTACTGAGTGCTTATCTCCTACAAACGTAAGCTCAATTAAGTGCGGGCACCACAATTATAGGAGTTCCGTAGGTATAGAAACCTGTGCTGATGATCACGAAAGATGCCCGCCGCGGTGGCTTAGTGGCTAAGCCGTTTTGCTGCTGATCACAAGGTCGCGGGTTCAATTCCCGGCTGCGGCGTCTGCTTTTCTGATGTAGGCGAAAAGCAAATACGCCCATTTGTTCGAGATTTCGGTGCACGTTAAAGATCCTCACGTGGTCAAAAATAATCCGGAGCCCTCAAGTACGACGCACCTCATCGCCTGCGTTGCGTCGGTGCGTTAAACCCTGTAATCCATCAATCCATAACGAAATATATTACGGAGGTTTAGCTTTTGACGTGGCCCTAAATATTCAGTCCATCCATAACTTTCAGCTATAGCCGGATATCCAAAAATCCGGAATACGAATTTTCAAATTGAACAAAAATCAGAAGATATCTGCATTCCTAGTCGAAATAACGAATCTTCCCACACCCATGCTACTACGTTGAATAGCACTACTCTGAGCGCTAGGGGCCGAATGGACATGCTCGATACGATTTCACCGCTGAATGCCCCCGAGCGCATTCATTAAGGTTTCTTCTTCAAACGTGTCATCAAAGGTAGGGGTTGAATGTGTAGTCATAGAGAACCGCACACACTCGCATTCGTGTCAACCTTTTTTGGTTTGCTTGTCTGCTTCTGCACCAGGGTGCATGTGTAACACGACCACGAAAAGAGCGCTCTGTGCACGTAAGGCAACCAATCAGCCTCAATCATCCGCTCGTCTGCGCGACCGTAAATACCCCGCGGCAGGGCACAGCGTGCGAGGTATTTCGTCTCGAGTTTAGCGTCCGCAATCTTTGGGATTTGGTAGGGTAACGTTACGACTCGCCCACTCCGCTAGGCGCATGAAGAAAGCAGGATACGAGCCCGAGGGCACAATCAGCGTTGATTAAAAGCTAAAAATGAAGCAGAACTCATCAGGAATAGCGTCGGTTCCGGGTATCTGAAGGTGGTGTGCATGCTTTGCCACAAGCACCGCAAAGGAAGCAAGCAAAAAGAAGCAGAAAATAATCCGGTTTTCAGCTACCCTCTTTAACCCTGATTGTTTTGCCGTATCTTGAACCCAGTGAACGCTTGGTCACGTAATACAACAAACCATCTACGGGTTGAGGCACATAAGCCATTGCAGTGCCTAGCTCAGAAATGATGAGTTCAACACAGGTGTGTAAACATTTGTCTCTGTGAGCACGTGCGTAACTTTTCAACACCGTAATCTTCAGGAAAACTTGTGACATAAATGTGCTTAAGATGTTGCAAAATGAGGGCGGCGAGAATCCAACACCCTTATTTGTAATTCTAGAGGTAGCAGCTGCGTAGGAAAAAAACGTAGCGACACCATACATATTTTCAAGATTTTTTGAACGTAGAAAGGGTGTTTAGTCTTTAGTTGAAGTTTGTATACTTTACTGCCTATCCTCTACCTATCTGTTTGGTGATGAGCAAAACTGAGCTTCATCTCCACGTTGCGATGCCGACTCTCTTGAGGAACGGAGTTATGTTGCACCATGTGTTATGAAAATGATCCTACCAGTCGTTCCACCCTTTATAGAGGTCCGCGATAGCAATATTTGTGGAAACCTGCTTCATGATCACGAGAGCGATGAAGGAATAAGCCTACGTCCTATGTGAAAACAGCCGCAAACTTTTCTCTTGGAGCTGCAGGCACTTATTCTATGCTAGAAGCGATCTTGTTATGTCTGGAAGCTCTGAGTGACGCCCTATTCGCTGGCTCTGGAAAATGTTACACGGATTAATCATGCTCCTCTGGACTAACGGCGGCAATAGTTTTGAGCACAACTTGGACTCTAAGAAGTCACTGTAGGGTTTCCTCACCGCGATGATCCACAAGGAGCAACTGTACTGGCCTAGTGGCGAGTTGGGCGAATTACGTGAGGGAGAAAGAGCATCTGAGTGAAAAAGAGCATGTGAGCATTTTGAGTATGTGTGTATGCATGTATGTGTGTGTATGTATGTATGTATGTATGTATGTATGTATGTATGTATGTATGTATGTATGTATGTATGTATGTATGTATGTATGTATGTATGTATGTATGTATGTATGTATGTATGTATGTATGTATGTATGTATGCATGTAGGTAGGTAGGTATGTATGTATGCATGTATGTATGTATGTACAGTAATATCTCGTTAACTCGAACTCGCACATCTCGAAAAATCGGTAAAGTCGAAATTTTCTGCGGCACCGAACCATGTTCTAAACGTCCCATGTATTTGTCGCTCTTTATTTCGAAGTGTTTTTTGTGCTAAACTGCTGATATTTCAAAATCTTGACTGAGTGGAACGAAAATGTCGCCGCCGCGGATCATTTCACGAAATTCGCTTGATGCTGCCGCGTATAAGTGTCTTGGTTTTTTTTTCCTTCAGCCACGCCTGCCACAAAGCCGAGGTTTTCCCCGAACGTTAAGTCTGAGCCTAGAGGCATACCAACTTCGTGAAGCAACCCTGTGGCACGTCATGTGACGGTAGACACATGCGAAGAGGTACCGTGTACTATAAGTCAGAGATGTGTCGTGCGTGAAAAAACCCAATGGATAGCGTGGGTCCCTTTTGCGATGAAAAAAAAAATGGTATGGAGTGCGGGCATTCCCCGCAGAATTCCTGTTGCAGCCAGCGCCACTTGTACGTTTTTAAACCAAACTCAGCAGTTAATTGTAGTGTTTTGTATGTGTGTATGTATGTATGTATGTATGTATGTATGTATGTATGTATGTATGTATGTATGTATGTATGTATGTATGTATGTATGTATGTATGTATGTATGTATGTATGTATGTATGTATGTATGTATGTATGTATGTATGTATGTATGCATGTATGTATGTATGTATTTGCGCGCAAAGCCAGTGTTTATTCATCAAGCTGCACCAACTCGCCAAAAGCAAGTTATTCTGTACTAAGCATACATTTGGACTTTTTTCGTTCATTTTAAACCTGCTTCCACACCTGTGAAAACATTCGAGCGCAATCCCTGTGCCAAGCAGACCATATCACATTTCTCGACAAGCTGCCGGGGTTCAAAGAGCGCGAATCTATTTCTCTATCAACACCAACACGTACGCCCCAGCGCTGCAAGAAAAAAAGTTGAATAAATAGGAAGCGTGTGGCCCGCCCAAAACTTTCAAAGAACTCCCGGCATGGGCGTACGTTAGAACTAAAAGTAAGCAAGGTAATATAGCTGGTCGTTAGCTCGATGCAATACGGCGACAAACCCGAGGGGTTCCTATTCAGCCGCCCGCTGTAGACACACACTCAGAGACACCGTACATCAAAGGGCGCCTATAAAGCCCGCCCGCCCGCACACCGAAAGTCTCGTCGTTCAGCGTGCCAACCGTGGTGTTTGCTTAACATTTCCGCGCAACGCACGACTTTTGATGTTCTGTTATTTTTTTGTGTGGAATGCTATAATCGAGGATACCCTATAACCAAACTGTAGCACAGTTTGTGTTGGAGGTGCATCCGCGCGGCTGCTTGGAACTTGTTTGTTTGTTTGTTTGAATTTTGGGTTTATTACGTACTTTATCTTCGAAATGAAAGTAGCAATTTTGACGACTAAATGAAAGTACGCACTGATTAACTAAGAAAAAATACCCGTGGACTTGTTATAGATGCATATCAAATGCGAAGGGAGGCCTTTAGACGTGCTTTTTTGGGGAGGGAAGGAGTCGTTTCTTTCGCGACCATTTATATAGAACCGGAAATTCTTTGGGTTAGAAGTTGCAATAGATGTGAACTGCCATCAACGCTTCTGATCACCCACGTACAAAAATACCACGCTTCAAAAGATCCTAGAAAAAAATGCAAGTTTGGTTTATGGCAATGTTTACCACGGCCTGTTAAAAATTATTCCTATTTTGATACTTTACCACGGTGTACAACAACTGCCGCCAAAAACCGTACTTTAGTTTTCTTGGTTCCTGCTAATTGTAGCGTGGAGTTCAGAGGCATATTACTGTGTATTTATTGCTCCCCGAGTGCGCTATGGCTGGCATTGAAGTGGGAAGCATGAGTTTGTTGATACTGCATTTATCTCAAAACGACCTATTTATTCGCGTAAAAAAATTCAGCGAGGTATTAAACACCAGTTATTTTTAATAACTGAGTGCTCTGTGTTATCTTAGTGTTTTTTTATGAAATTGTGGAAGGGTCTACTTCCTGCCTTTCCCACCCGCGTGCTTCGCTTATAATTTTATACCCCTGCCCTCTCCGTCTTTTCTGGGTTATTGCCTTTATTCTTGCCTAAAGCGATAGCATTGCGCTCCATTCGGAGCAGAAGCGCTTCCCTGCCTACTTTCACATCTCATTTTCACAAAGTGATCTCAGAGAAGCTGGGTAATCACGGCTGCAAAACACTTATCCTCTTACATTATTTCAGCGTTAGAAAAGCTTATCCAGTCTATCATCTCCTCGTTTGAACAATTAGAACGTTTGATCAAAGGATGCCTTTAAGGCTGTGTGGAGGTGAATGGCTAGTGCAGCGTGAGTCGGCACATACGCATTGTCCCCATTACAAAGCCAGAAGAAAAAAAAAATTCTAATGGAAAACTTGAACTTGCCTTGACGACGGTACCGCTGCTCCGAGTTCCTCGAGGAATCTCGCCGCGCGAGCACGTGGCACGCCTACTTGTTGCGAACGCAGACGCGGCCAACACGCCTCGCACAGCGGCAAAACTTTGATAAACCTCTACTATTTAAATGAGACTCTGAACCTACTGAACCTCTAAATGGTACCTATTATTAACTATTCCCCTAAAAATGTAAGTTGCGAGTCTGTATAAGCTTGACGTCTACATTATTATTTTGAACGGCGGGCTAGTTTTATGGTAACCGCGTGTTACTGGCGTGTTCCGCCTGGCGTTATAGTAAGCCTAGCGCTTGTAAAACGTAAGACGCACGGGTCATCGGGAGTTTTCCTTCGCAGACAGAAAAACGACGCAACCCTAGATCTGTAAGCGCCGTTTTAAAGCGTGTTAAATTTTACAGAATAGAAAAGCGACCTTCAACGTAGGTGTCTCCTTCCCATAATCAGGGCCGCAATGCATAACACGTAACTCTAAGATTGTAAAAGCTCTCGTGCCTCAAACATCTCGCTTCGCCTTAATTTCTTCTCTAGTAATGGCAGATAACAGTGTTCACCCGTACCCTTATAGAGTGCTGTTTTTAAGGCTCAACTTTGGCAAACTTACACAACTTTCCATTCTCCTTAGCAGGCATGTTCAGAAATTCGAAGTTTGAAATGACAAATCTTGTTCCGGCTTCAAGTTTTTCGCAATTACTTTTCGCGCGTCGTTTGAAAACATCGAACTAATGAAGATCTTTGTGTACCAGTGAAGATGAGGCCAACTCCAAGGAGTGTGCGGAACGCTCTGGTGAGCGTAGCGTAACGGCGCCTGCTCCCGTTCGTACTTTCGCAGGCTAAGAAGGAAACAAGGATGCAGAAGGAAGGCAGAAACGTTAACCTGGCTAAAGCCTAGTTTGCTATCCTGCACGTGGGAAAAGGAAAATAGGCAAGAAAGAGAAAGGAAAGAATGAAGAAAAGTTGGAGCAAACAGGTATGCCCAGCGCTGAAGCACTAAACGTTCAAGTTCAGCGATTGTCACTCGAGGCTTTAATTCTGTAATCCGGTGTTTAAGTTCGCCGCCCGTAGAAAGCGTAAGAGTTCATTAATCGCCTTCTCAGCGGGTGACAGCGAAGGCCAGTGACACGGAATCTTAACCTCTGAAAATGGCCGCGGAGAGTATACGTTCCTCAGTGCTGAAGACAGCTTCTTTCTTTCAGGCGAGTAGCGTGGGCACTCGTATAAAACATGGCGTATCGTATCTGGCGTGCCGAACGTTTCGCACTCCTCACTGGCTGCCATTCCTATCAAGTAGGAGTAAGCATTTGGAAATGCTACTCCCAGCCAGAGACGGCAAAGAAGAGTTGCGTCAGTCCAGCGGAGGCTAAGTGGAAAGGGACGCTGCAGGGGCGGGTCAAGGGCACCAATGCAAAAAAAAAAAAAAAAAAAGCAATGAACCATGCTGCATCATACAGCTCCGATCAAACGTTAGGACTCGTTTCTGGCGAGCTACTAGCAGCAGAATCGTCTTGTTTCGGGCTTCAATGCTTTAGGAAATCGAAAAAAAAAATAAAAATAAGTTAACAGAAATGCTGCATCCCTTGCTTAGATGCAAACCGGGAGAGAGGTTGGTGGCCGGAAATACGACGAGTAGGTGAGAGAAATGTATTGATAAGGATAGAGCAAGCAATCCTGTGCTGGCACGCCCAAAAAAAACTGGAACAAGACCAGATTACAGCTGCCCTTTTGGTTCATGCACTGGGCATGTGCGTTATCGTTTTGTTTTTCAAGAGTTATTTTTCAAGCTGATGAAAAATAGGAGGCATTGCAGTTTGTCTCACAAGTCCGCCCTTCCATACTACTCGCTGTTTCCACCGCCTTGTTTCCTTTCAGATATCTACATTCCTTCCTAAGATGCCCATAAATTCTATGCCACTATCTGTGCGTGCACATTCCCAGCCTCCCCTGTCTTGTAACAGAAAATGGGGCATCAACAACAGCAGCAACAAAGAATGCACCGTTAATATAAACAGCGAGAACGCTCACGACATCTGGCAGGAAATAAGAACGAGGGAATATAGAGTGCAGTTCACGCCTCGGCCGCGCTGTCCCTAATGCGACGGTAAGGGGCGGCCGTTATGCTGTCAGAGACAGGCGACGCGGTTGCTCAGTTCTTTTCTCCCGCGATTGCTCCACGCGGGCGAGGCAGTTTTGTTTATAGTAAAGGCCGTTGCTGGGTCTGCCTTTGTACTCAACTGAAAAGGATGGATGGGTGACCGGCCACGACGCAAGTGCGTATTCAAGGGGCTTCCTTTCCATATAGTTACTTCGTATGCCTTCCCACTCCTCGTCGTTACGGTAATGAGCAGTCATGGAGAGACTAAGATGATGCGACACAAAGGTGACCGAGAGATAGCTATTTATTTGGTAATTTTGCAAGCAATAAGCATACGATAAGAGGATGTTTCTCCGCTCGTAAATGCCGTTGTGGGGTAAAGAAGAACGTATATTTTGTGCTTGTTCACTTCTTCTTGCCCTATTGCTGGATCATATAACTCTCGGCTGCCGTTTCGTCGTTTAAGCGTAGGCAGTCCATAAGGCTGAACATAGTAACTGACGTGTTCTTATTGCATAACCTGTTGATGGGCGTCAAGTTGCCGCTAAAGGTGATTGCATTGAAGAAATTATTGAGTATGTAAAAATCTGTGTGGTTATGTTAAGTCCCATTTCCTGTCAGGGGAGATTTTCGTGCTGTCTGGGCCAGAGAATGGCTAACGATGCACAAATTAGGAAAAGCAGCACAAATAAAACTCGATGCAGAGACCAGGTAATCATTATCTGTGAGAAAAGAATGGAATCTGGTACCCCGGATTAGCATATGTTGGAGCGGTAGAATTTTGCCTCCGCTGCTTTCCTGAATATATTAGTAAACATCAATATGAGGATGATAAATATTGTACGGTAGTGATGTTCGCTATGACGGTTACGAAGAAACTCATGCCATGATTACACACCTTCTCCGACTAACCTGCATTAAAAATAGAAAATTACGGCTCAACACATGTCGCTCTATTTTTGCGTTGGGATTAATGTTACGACACCGTCGTTTGTCACCATACACCCCTTTGAAATTTCAAGGTAATATGGGTTCGCGGCTTAGTAAACACACTGTGCTTAGCCATTTTGTTGCAACAAAAATACAATAATTGTTTTATTACCAGTCGTCTGGGCTGCATGATGGAGTCAAAGTAATACCACAAGAAGGAAAGATGTTGGAGTGCCGTAAAGAAACATAAATTAACTGGGAGTGTAAATTATACCGAATTTCTCCTATATGGCGTCGTATGCCAGGTCTATCTTTGGAGCGTTTGGTCGCCGATTGAACGAAGCAAAAGCCCCTCAGATTCCTTGTGCCATACAAATACAACCATCATAATAATCAAAATCCCCTCAAACTCCTGTTTCCCAACAGCTCAGCCATTAAACGGGACTTTCATGTCTTATCTGCGGTAAAACAAAGAAAGCCGGCAAATTTGTACCAATCAAAGTGGTTGTAAAGCGGAAAATATTTGCAAATAACATGTCGCCGTACAATGGGGCATGATTACACGTGATTCCTAAACTATAGTTTCTATCGTCACTATTGCAATAAAATGGGCTTTGCGATTCGTCAGAGCGAAACCACTAGTACTGCAGGTACACACCCGAAAACAGGTCATTTTTTCTTGTCGCGTTAATATGATAGAGATTCAGGAAAGATCAAGGCGGCGCCTCACCCATTGCACCATGAAAGCATCTAATCGCTTCTTCGTAATAAGACAAGGGGTGCGGACAGGAAGATAGGCAGAAAGAGTAAGCGCCCTATAGTCACGTGATGCAATTCTGTGCCCGTTCACTTCACGCTCTAGGCGCGAATAACGAACTGTCGCTCGACAAACTTGGTTTAACCAAGTTTAACCACAATTTTCTTCCATGTGATCGAAGCTGAGCCCGGGTTTAATTCGTCTCACTGCCTGGTTAGATTGTTTGGTTGGTAAGGAGTGTAAAATGGTCTTTACTCCCCTAAACTTCTGTTATTTTTAATTGACCATTTTTGGAACGCCCTACACTCCGAGATAACAGTACGCAAACAAAAAGTCTCCACCTTCATTTCGAGAGTGCTCGCTGAGACCGTTACTTCATTGGCAGCTCCTTCGGCGTTCGACTTTTCTCCCACTGTATTTCGACATGACGTTTACTGTGAAAGCACACCTTCCTACGAGAACCTTGGGTTATTCTTGATTACGTGTTAGTATTACAGGGTGACAAGTACTAAGCATAGCCATTTACAACGAGTAGGCGTGAAGCTCCGTTAGCAACCCGTGAACCCCGTCATCTAATGAAGTCGTCATCGCCGTGATCATTATCGTCTGTATGTCTGAGGGTAAGTCTCCTGGCTTATAAGTAGCTTTAGAAGGCTTCAACAAATCCGTTCTCTAGTTACCTACAACATGAGTGAGATTCGCCCAGAAATGTTCGCTCGGCACGGACATACTCATTTACAAGTTCGCGCTCTCGTAACTCTCAAGAAAGTGGCCACGTACGAGTACCGTCCCCCTACGCTTTCTTTACGTTGCCGACATTTAGTAGCCACCATGTGGTATTTATTCCACCAACCAAGCTGAAACCACTCCCAGGCGAGAATATTACGCCTACCATAATCCACCAGGCCACGAAGGCCGAGAATTAAAGACTCGTTCGTGAAAACAAACGCAGACCTGAACGCTTCGTTTTACCATGAACTTTGATGTTGTAGTTCTTGAAAAGACACATTTGACCATTTAAACATATTGCATAAAACAGTGTCTTCACGCATGTACCAGCTGAAGCACGGTCATTATCACCTATTCAGTCAGTTGGGGCCAGTATCAATGTCAGTATAAGTCAGGCATATCTTGAGATACGTGAGGAGCGAGAATGCGGTCCCTGGAAAGATACAGGGGGGAGCTGGCATGGTCTTTTAAGGGGTAGTGGCATTCGTTCTTTCAATTGGTGTGCTCTCATATCACTTGTGCCCACAAAGTTTTTGAAATAAAAAATTGATTCCGAATGTTAGAGCTCAGCTGTTAAGCATCTCCTGTTGATTGGCGGCGTCCCTCACCGTCGTACTTTTTGCAACCGAGAGAAAGAAGAAGCCAACGAAGATAGAGCGAGGGGGAAAGCGAAAGAAGAGATTATGGCAAAAGTGTGAGCAGGAAGCGGTATGGTGAGGGTGCCGCACGAGAATTGCTCCGCGGCGGCGACGCGGTACGAGATAGCGCCACTGTACCGTGCGCCCACGTGTGTTCGCCGATGACGCGATAACTTCCTGATACGAAAGAAGTGCTTCGTCTTCCGCAGCAGCTTAAGAGCGGCCCGAGCAGAGGTTCAGCGGTGCTGACACCATATACACACGTGCACGCCGCCGAAGCAGCAGTTATGCGCCATCGCCGAGAAGACTCCGCAGTTGGCTCCAGCGACGCAGACGCTTAATGTCTCCGCTTGTACAAATATATCTGTGTGAAATCCTTCACCCCAACCTATTCCGCAAAGTCGAGACAGCTGAACAGCTGCGTTCCAATTTCCCATGAGGAAGCATCATATTCGGCAGCCATTTTCATTGCAGTTTAAACTGGTATTGCACAACACTCTTTGCCTCAGGGTGGAAAGACACAACAATGTTTTTATATTGCTAGGCGAAATAAAAGGCACGGTTCCGCGTACACAGAAGCTCTTCCGACACAGCCCCATGTGCACGTGCGAAGACGAACCAGTTTGGGAGGTGTGTGTAGACGCCTTGCGGTCAGCAATTGGCGCGGTTTATAAATGATCACGCTACAACACCCTAGCATCTACCGGCACTGAGGAGTGGAATGGGGTTATCGGAAGGCGCGAAACAGAAGATTAAACACCGACAGCGCGTTACAGCTCTGTATGGAGTGCATAGACAATTTTCTTTACGGATTGACTTGTTCTGTTGTGGGGCATCAAAGGGCAATGCCACCGCATAGCGTCCAGGTATCTGTGACATAGTGTCTGCTACGTATTCGTCATTACGGCCTTATGTGTACTACCCACAGAAATGTGCCAGCCTTTTATATCGATATGCATTCCTCTTTCCTCTAACAGCTTGATATATTTCTTATTTGCTAGGCGAAGAATGTAAAAAATCGCACAGAATGGCGTTTCGGCGTTGAACTCATAGCACGCGTCCAGGTAATTATTGCGCTATACTATTTTCCGTGGAAGAATATTAACCTTTTCGTGAAAGCACGAAACAAATAGGCGCTAATAATATCGACCAACAAGGACAAGGATTCCCATGTCTGGGGAGGGCTATAATCTCTTACTTAGAGTTCTGGAAACAGTGGGAGAAGCATTCCCCGTGAAACTGCCCAATATTTGTGTCTTGCAGGACCAGAACTTAGAAAGTAGATTATAACGATGGTAATCTTCTCCACGTGCGGATCGTCTTAATAAGTACCTCATTTGCAGTCAAAAGTCTCATGATTCTAAGGCATAAGGCAGTAAAGCTTTGTTTAAAAAATTCCGAAGATAACAATTATTTTGTGATTGCGAAAAAATTATTTTCTAATAAAGCACTGCTGAGTTTCCTAATGAGTTTTTTGCTGCGAGTGATGATTTCAAGCTTTTATGTGTAGTGCGTTTTGAACTTTTGCGAGGAAAGTATTGTAGGTTAATTGGCATTTTCTAGGTTAACACGTTGACGACGAACCGGAATCATAAGAAATAAATAATTACACTTAAAATGCATTCCTTTTCGTGCAGTGTGTTTACAATACATACAGGTGGGTGAAGCACTTCTGCACAGAGATATTTGCACCGGCTCGCCATGCAGAGCACACTAGGGAACGCATCGGAGGCAACTGGGTGTAAAGTAACCGTTTTTCCGGTACAGACACTGGACGCCGGATTCTTCGCCTAAGGGACCATTTAGGGCTCTCTAGATCGTTGACCAGTACACAACTGCTGGTATGTGCTTCGGGCCGCAGCCTATGTCATGGTTAAGATGAGTTCTACTGCTATAGAGACTGGACGCCGGCTGTGTGTCCAGTGCTCTTAACGGATACTTTCTGTGTGTAGACCATCAAGCCTTTGCTTCTTAAACGCTCTTTAGAGCAATGTCAGAGTGCATTGCTTCGGACAAAAAGTTTGGTGTCGTGATTTAAAGTTTCTTGTTTTATGAGCGGTTTCTCAACGCCGTGTCGTCTTTTTGAAGAACAGCCAAGGCGACAACAAAAAACTCATCCCCATGCCTCAGTGGACACCATTTGTAGACAACTTGAAATACCTATCGTATGACAATGACGATGGTTGAAACATTTAGCTTTCTTGTACAGAAAAATCAATTGGCGAAGTGCCAAATTCAGGGCTGGTGCAAACAGTGTAAAAGCGTCAACGATCAAAGTGCAAAGTGCCTGTCAGTCAAAGTACGAACTCAGTATACAGCAAACGAATCCCCCAAGAGAAATCTGGTTCCCCCTCACCCACTAAGACTTGTCGTTCAGAGTAAACCATTCAAATTCGTTTTAAAATCCAAACTCCTTCGACCATGTTGAAGTGGCGCAATCGGATAGACGTCGGTTTGATAAGGTCAGGGGCCTAGTTTCGATTCCTTCCCCGGTAAGCAGCGTTTTTATGGTGCGCTATTTTCATTATCACAATCATCATGTGTACTCCCATTTTGTAAAGTTGCATTTCCAGCAGGGCCTTTTAATGACACCGCTATCAGTGAGAGCAAGACAGCTTGCCTTCAATAAAATAATTCATAATTCTTGCTTAAAAATGATATACCCTAGCAAATTATGTCCTAGGGAACTTACTCTCTCCGAAGGTAAAAATACGGAACTCTTTTCTGGTAGTAACAACATGTTCACAATGGGCCTCCTGTATGCCGGTAACCCTCCGCGGTGGCTCAGTGGCTAAGGTGTTGCGCTGCTGAGCTTGAGGTCGCGGGTTTCACTCCCGCCGCGGTGGCCGCTTTTCTGAGGGAGGCGAAAAGCAAAAACGCCCGTGTGTACGAGATTTCTGCGCACGTTAAAGATCCCCAGGTGGTCAAAATTAATCCGGACCCCTCCGCTACGGTGAGCCTGAACGCCTGTCTTGCGTCGGCGCATTAAACCCCACGATAAATCACTCTGTGTGCCGGTAACAAGATTACGTTGGCTGCTTCAAACATAAATACAACAAAATCTCTGTTATTTCTCGTGCTATATATGCAAAATATCTTGCGTTACGCTGACATCTGACTTAAGCAGGACCGCCCATATTGATAACGTCTGCTCAAAGGCATATAGGCAACTGGGTTTTTTACGCCGAAAACTTTCCGGAGCACCGCCTGATGTGAAACTCACTGCATACAAGAGCCTCGCATGACCGATTCTTGAGTACTGCAGCATGGTCTGGAGCCCTTATCAGGCGAACCTCTCTTACAAACTTGAACGAATCCAGAACATGGCTCTCCGGTTTATTTATTCTAAATATTCGAGGCAACAAAGTGTACGTGATTTGCACATCAAAGTGCGCATTCCAACTTTGGAATGCAGGCGTTGGGTCGCCGATTTAAGGTTTATGATCGTGCTTTATCACCGCGGTTTGAAATTAGATAGAGACGAGTATCTCAAACCACCTTATCATCATTCCAGTCGTACAAACCACAGTAAATGTGTCAGGCCATTCATTTCCCACTGTGACACATTTAAACATTCTTTCTTTCCGAGGGCTATCGAAATGTTCTATGGATTACCGCGTGAGGTTGTAAGTATGAATCGTGTCGACGGTTTTGCTGAAACAGTCAAGGGACTTTGGTTACGCAGCAATGCATAAACATGCACCATGTATCTTTTTTGTCTATTTTTGTGTCTGCAATGTATGCTGGCTTCATGTTAGTTGTGATAAACTCTGCATTGGGTGTTCCTTTTTTGCGTTTTCTTCCTTTTTTTGCGTTCAGTTGCTCATCAGTGTTTTGTTTATGTATACGCTCTGACGATTTTTCTTTTATGCCTACCCCTGTATAGGCCTGACCAAGGCTCACAGTATCAATAAATAAATAAATAAATAAATAAATAAATAAATAAATAAATAAATAAATAAATAAATAAATAAAAATAAATAAATAAATAAATAAATAAATAAATAAATAAATAAATAAATAAATAAATAAATAAATAAATAAATAAATAAATAAATAAATATAATACAGCGTTTCCCTTGCGCTAAGACTGCGCTCTTGTTCATAGAATAATTTGACCACGCTAGACACAATACGGGACACGATGAGATGACGAGAGGACTCCTCAAGTACGAAGTACTACTCGTAAATGGTTCAAGGTTAGACTAGGCGCTACAGCTAGAACACAATAGATAAACATTGCAAAGAATAGGAAATAGAAAAGGAAGGCAAGGTTAAAGGATGAAACAAGAAAAAGTTATGAAACTTCCCAGCCAAGAAGAAGATCCCAAAACTAACAAAAAGACCAACAAAATGCATCAACACACTGCAACCATACACGTTCGTGCAACAAGCTCTTCGGAAGCAGCTCGGACATAAATCAACCCCACTTTCTCGCCGACTTGTTTCGTATGCCCGGTGGTGAGCGTGGCGTCGTGCGTCGCCAGACGGCGTTATTAATGCGAACCACGTCATGGCAGCGGCAAGAGGGCGCCATGACGGCAAAATGCACAAATAATATTACCACGGACAGAAACAAAAATTATGGACCGGACGACGCAAACGGCCTGGGGCAGTGCAGAAGGACCACTAAGGACGCCTGGACCATGAATCAGGCTCCATCACGCGTTTTATGGAAACTGCTACTTTATGGACCGTGGCACCCGCGTTGTATAACGACCTTTTCCTCAGGTTCGCTTCTTTCTCTTCTGTTACAGTTCGTATTGTGTTGTATGTGTAAATGTTCCCCGTGGCATTGTTGTGTATGCTTTATTCTATTGCTTAAGTTTCTTTGAACGCAAAACTGAAGAACGAATTGGAAAGGGAAATATGGTGTTAGAGAGGGGAAGAAAGATAGCTGTAATCCGACGTTGAAAAATGCGTGCGCAGCGGCTAAAATTTATCACTGTAAACTAAGATGCAAGATGGGTCCGGGCTCCAGCAGTGACAATACTGCCTCTTTTATAATACCATTCAATGTGCTCAGATTCGCTTTTTGTGGCGGCATTTCTTGCAGCTATTGTGTTCGCTTTTTCAATTCTTACACAAGACCATTTCACTTGCCTTGCGACAAGTCGTAAATTATGCTATTGAATTTTAGTGTTAGGCCGTGCATGAAAAAAAATTTTCGGGTGTTTATTTTTTAGTTTTTTTTATGACGGCTCCCTAGCTTCGGAGTGCGGCATCTTTTTTGTGGGAGTGGGCAAAACACAAGAATGTGGATTTTGCTGTATGCAACACTTCATTACTGTGACCTTTTCCATCTGAGGTCTTTTTGTTGTGTACGCTCGGAACACCGCGGGGTCTGGTATAATCACCGTTTTTTTTTTTTTTTCATCCAGCAATGCAGGAACACTTAAGGCTTGAAACGAAGGGAATTATATTAGGGTTAGCGCAGAAAACTTATCGCAAGGCCCCTATTTTTCTTCTTTCGCGGAGTGTTATGCCCCACATCGTACCAGCAACAATGGGTTTTGTACTTGCAGGAAAGACAGCACTGAGGTAGATGAAACATGCCGTAATGAAGCCAGGCCAGACGCTGCAGAGTTTTCGCAGTGCTCGTCGAATAGATGATGCGTTTTTTTCGTAATGAGCCACATCCACCTAACGGTAATTTGACAAAAAAGCGGATGTTTGTTGCTGGACCTAACTTCGGCGCAGTAAAAGCAATTATATGATATATTTTGAATGTCAGCTAAGCGAAGTTTATGTGCAAAAGTAATTAAAAATTATGCCGTGAATTCGAGCAATACTAGGATGGTAAGTTTGTATTTGGGTCAAATTGAATTGAAACGCTCAAGTGGATGCACAATTGTTATAAAAACTTCAATTAAATTTCCTTTGAAGCATGGTGCGCCCGTGTTTTAGTGAAAATGGCGTTAAAATTGCAACAGGGCTAAAATAACAGTGTAACTATACATGGAAAGCAGGTAAGTCCTCTTGGCGCCATTTTAAGCTCTTTTCGAATTCTTCCTTAGGATAATTTTCTTGGGCACGCCTGAAAGCACTCACAAAGTAAGCAAGCTCTTGCTTGCTTTGCCGTGAATTTCCAGAACGGTGGACAAAAAGGCTGCACATATATTTTTCCTCACCTAACGAAGTGGCTCGTACTCTCAGAGCAGGTGGAGGAAGCGGGGATGGGGGAATGCGCTTGGGCTTGTAAGCGGTGGCTATTTGGTTAAGCACTAAAATGGTAAATAAGGAAGTAAAGAAAATAGATATAACCAGAGTTATTTCGCAGAGACGGGTGAGACGAAATGTTGACTAACTTCCTAAGTTGAGATATCCAAGTGATCAGATGTACAAGCTTGAGATCGAAAGCACGTTTTGAATGGCGATCGATGTTGGTTACGACAGCATACTAATAGCACAAACACGGGGTAATTTGTTTTCCAATGCGACGCGCTTCAAACGCACTAGACGCCTCGGGAGGTTTTGCAGGGAGACATCAAAATACAAGAAGCTTTCGCCCTATACGCTTCGCGTAAAACGTTTGTGACACCAAAAGGAGACACACGCTTGGGTCCATAACCATTCAACGCAAGAAAAAAAAACGTGGGAAAGATTGGCACGCATAAAATCTACTGAGCACAAAGGAAACCGAGCAGAAGGTTTCGCTAAGTTCAAATTAAACCTAGCCTATTGTGGACATAGTTGATAGATGCGGGCTGCCCGGGCATGCATGAGCGGAGTCGCATTGTTGGCGCCGGTAAATTGCTCCACGCGAGTGCGGCGGCAGCTCCCACGGGAAAACTACAAATAAAATAAAGACGACCGTAAAAAACAAAAGAGATACAGAAATAATAAGAATATCAAACATTGAACAAGAATATTAAGGAAGTTTGTATGAACAGAACCCTCGTTATCGATTTTAAAAAGTAATTTAAAGTTAAAATTGGAATTAGCCTTAAAAATTTTAAGAACACGGGTTATATAACCAACATGCGCCTCTCCGTCTGATGATCACGATGTTTGAACGCGAAGCTTTCTCGTGATCGGTTCTTTGGTCGCCCAATCCCACACTGCGAGTATGTGCTACTCTGGAGGTACACACCATTTTTATAAAAATACCCACACAGACAACTTTTAGTACTCACGAAAGTGTGGTGCACAGTGGAATAGTATAACCGGGTTTATGACCCTGTATTGGTGAAATGGAGTAGCCGGGAGCAGATCCGCTTCCAACCTCTCCACTCAATAAACCAGTTAAACCACCACCACACAACTCTCGGGTGTGGAGTCCGTAGGTATAACGTTTGTGTTTGGGGTGTACGGAGCGAATCTGGTGCCTTCTGCTTGGCGTTCGCTAAGATGACGTTAAAAGCGGCTGTGCCATTTTATGCCCTCAGCTAGAATGCGTGGATTCGCGTAAAATCTTAATCAATACAAAAAAATGGAGCAATCAGATGGACGCCCGCTTCATTACACGAGTGACATAGGTTCGATTCCGGCCACGGCAAGCGTTTTTTAACAAGAAAGTGTTTTATTCCCAGATAGATGAAGATATCGCTCACGTCATTGTGAGGTGACGCACTCGGTTCGGCGCAAGAGCGGGCCCATGACCGTGAAGGGATTGCCCTCATCTTGCCGTACCGAAGAAAAAGAAGCGGGAAGTCACATGAGGGGAGGACGTGGGCCAATGGGAGGCGGCCACAACCGAAGAGCAAGGAAGGCCAGGGGAGGACAGAGCAGGACGTCTGGTTGAGTAGAAGAGGCAGGTTCGAGGAGAGCCGTGTCCAGGCGAGAGGTCGAGAGCGCGCCGGGTTTCTGGGACCCGAGCTCTCGAGAGATCTACCTGACGCCCTGCCTGCCTGCGGTCGCTGTCCGGTCCTCCGGAGTCCTGTCCCGCGGCAGGCGCACGAAGTGATGGCGTACCCAGTTCCTGGCCCGCTGTTTCCTGAGCGTCGACACCGGCCTGCTGCCTGTTGCCTGCTGTCGCTTGGTAAAGTGACGACTGTACGACGAAGCAAGCGGCCTGTAAAGGGTGCACCTCTGCACTCAGGCTCTTCTTGCGGGGAAGCAACCTTTAGTACGAAAGAGTACGTTATACCTAGGGTTGTTTGTTTTCGTGTTTTATATTTTAACACGAACGTGTTTTATGCCGCGATACCCCGTGATTTCACTGACGTCATGTCCGTCACGGAAATGGCGGAAATCAGGGAAATGACCCGCCAACAGGAAGTGGCTCGCCAAGCACACCCCCAAGACAGCCGCTGACACGCAAATAATGCTCAGCTGCAGATTTCGCTGCACATTTCACTTTCGTTTTTTTTTATCCCTATGACCGAGGAATCCACCACAGGTTTTCTTTTACTTTACCCACGATCAGTAATCATCATCGCCAGAGAAAGTTAGCTTTCCGGGAGGGGGTATTGACATTCAACGGCATCAGTGAGGACACTAAACCTTTGCTTTAATAAAAACAACAATAAATATAGATGTACAGGCGCGTCATCACTAATTGTAACAAGAATTTGAAAATATCACAAAATATTTGTCTTATGTGACAGCGCTTACCGGTTTACAGGGCAGTTTTCTATCAGAAAAGGATCTCTTTAAACGTACACCAATGCAGCCATGCAAACTACAGAAGATAAAATTCATGTGAATTTTTAAGACCATGTTACAATTACTTTTGACGGCACCTGACGCGGTGGCTCAGTAGCTAAAACGCCGCGCTGCTAAGCACGAGGTCGCGGGTTAGATTCTCGGCCGCGGCGGCCGCTTTTCTGACAGAGGCAAAAAGCAAACACGCCCGTGTGTACGACATTTCGGCGCACGTTAAAGATCCCCAGGTGGTCAAAATTAATCCAGAGCCCTCCACTACGGCGCGCCTCATCGCCTGTGTTGTGTCGGTGCGTTAAAGCCTACAATCATCATCATCATCACCACTTTCGACGGCACCTGTACTTCTCAGGCGATTTGGATGAAGCTCAGCCGTAGGTTCCATTGTGCATTGCGTGTTTACCACGAAGCCTCCCGTGTTTTTCCTTTTATTTAGGAAATGAACATTTTATCTTTTCGGGGTGTTTATCTGTTTTGTTTTTTGAAACCCCGTTATAAGACGTGCGGCTAAAGCTGGATGAACACTACAGGCACAGTACGATGATGAACACTACAAGGACAGTATCAGGATGATTCCAGCTGCACTCTTCCCTTCTATCGAATGTTAATTAACTCTGTGATACAAAGAAAACTGGGCGCAGCTTGCCTAGTAGTGCAAGGCTGGAGAAACAGCAGAGCTGAGGGTAGCCGTAGGTTCTCCCCTCACTGACAGCGGGTCCAAGGAGAGAGGCAGCAGCCGGACCCCAGCAGTGCAAAATCGTTTTGGACGGCACTGTAAAGGAAATACCATTAAAAAAATATACAGTGTTTTCTTCAGTAGCGATCGTCGTCATCTCTTTCGTCGTCATCTTCCGAAGGCACAGCCGTGTTGGGCAAATTCTCTTGTAGCGCGTACTCGCCACGGTAGACTTCCACCTCTCGTCAGCTGGTCCGGTGGCCGTCTCCGCGTCTGGATTGTGGAAGGATGGCTTGACAGATTATTCGTCATTGTCTTCGGCGCGACATACACGTGGCGCGCCGGGCCCTACACGATGACGAAGGCGGGAGCTCCTCATGCGGCGTAAGCCCACGCTCAAGTGGGGACAGCCCCGGGCGGTAGCGGCGAGGAACGCGCTCACGTGCGCCCGGGGTTTCCAGCAGTGTCGCTGCCACTTCTTAACACTTAGTCCTTTATTTTCAATGTTCAGCTGGTTTCTTCTAAACGATATATCCACCAACTAGCCGAGCAACAAACTCTCTTGTATTACCTTTCTATCTCCGTGGGACGGATGTTTCTGGGCCTAAAGAGGTCCGCTGTTAAAAACATTGAGCAAGGTCACACTAACTTATAATACTTGAACGTAGTGAAGCTCTACGCAACCTTCACGACCCCCGAGAAGGTTGAATTCCACGATTGCAGCCGATTTGCTTCTTACGCATAGTTGCGCTAACCTCTACGGAGGCTATTGGACATGGATTTTCCGCATACCGCTTACTTGAGAAATACCTTTACTTAATGTATCGCCTACAGCGTGCTTTTACTCCTAATTTTATTTTTGAAAAGTAGAACAAACCTGCATTAAGTTGCCATAATGACAGTTTATTCTTGTTGAGTGTAATGCTGTGATTGCATGGCACGGCGTCGCTGGTGGCTTTCTCTAGCGTCACTGTGCATCGCGCTTGAAGAGTCCAAAAGTATGCAGGGAAATGAATCACTCTGAAAGCCTCCTTATCCAGCAGGCTTTGAAGAGCGACGCTGACTTGATGCATAAGGGGACGTTGCGTCAGCCATCCTCTCCATTTCGGATTATGCAATATTGCGCAAACCTTCACTGCGCCTCAGAGAGATGGCTGCAGCATATATGGCTTGCCTGAATCACGCGTCCTACGCAATTTTTTTCGTGCAGCCTGCACTCACGTCTCGTTGCAACAAGCCCACTGAGACTGCCTAGGGTCACTGGAAAATAATCCAGACGAAAACAGGCGCATTACAGACATCGTAAAATTAAATTAATGAATGAAGAGATGGAGGTTGAGCTTACGTGAGTTCTCTTGGCTTTGCCAACCCGTGTTAAATACACGCTCCTTTAAAAAGTCCAATAGGGAAGACGAATCAACTGTAATCCGAGACAGCCCGCCAGTTTACATCGCTAAAACTTGATAGAGCCTACAGAGAGGAGAAATTGGGGTCTAGGAAGCATTTATATATTATTTATCTCTAACTTTTGATCCCATATCTCTCAATTTGTTTTCGTGAAGGTTAGTTCTAATGATTCACTGTGCGCTGCGATACGCAACTAAGAATAATTTTTTCGGTGCGTCTTTGAAGTGAATTGCAAAGTGGTTAAACTAGCCTAAACGCGTGTTTTCTGGTCTAAATGTAAGCTTATTATTATCCAGTTCGTCCCTCTCCTGTATTTTGGTCTGCGACGTGCCTATTTATTTTATTTAGTTTTGCGCAAACCCAGGATGGGGAACTGGCAAAAGCACTATTAAATGCAAGATTTAACAGAATCTTTAATGGAACGTTATCAAAGGAAATTAATATTTGACACGAACCGTCACTAAAAAAATAAAATTGTGAAGTGGTGACGAGAAATTTATAGGTCAAGTCGAAAGTGGCATTACATCAAACTGGGGACAGTACACTTACAACGTCGAGTCCAAAAAACTATTACCGCCCACCGTTCCATTCAATTTCGGGTATTATAAAGCGGATGTAGCGCAGTACATTAAAAAAAAGTCTGTACAAATTCTTTAGCACATAAATATGAAAAAAGCTCTTGATGCGGGAAACTGAATTACTGTTTTATAAACCAAACTCGAAATTTTCGTTTGGTTATGGATTTACCTATGAGCGGTAATATTTCTTATTTCAGAAATTCGCAGGCATAGTTCCTCGGGGCCAGATAAAACGCAAAAGAATTGGGGGAATTTTTAGTGTATTTGCAACAGCAATATTTTTCAACTGAGTCGTTTCTACGATTGAGGAAATGGAAGACGTCGTTCTCGTTTAAGAAACAGCTGTAGACGTCGTTTTCGTTTAAGAAACAGCTGTAGACTTCCATTTTAGCCCACCCTAAACACTCTCGTCCCCAATCCAACCTTCTGAATACTTTTTGTAAACATTGGGATTGGGAACATGTGGGAGTAAGGGTTAATGGAGAATACCTCAGTAACCTCAGATTTGCTGATGTTGCCTTGCTAAGTAACTCGGGGGACGAATTGCAAAGCATGCTTTCCGCACTGGACGAACAGAGTAGAACCATGAGCCTGAAAATTAATATGCAGAAAATTAAAGTAATGATCAATAACCTCGGGACAGCACAGCGGTTTGAGATAGGTGGCGAGGCAGTGGAAGTGGTAAGCGAATATATCTACTTAGGCCAAGTTGTGTCCCCAGATTTCAACCATGAGGCAGAGATAATTAGAATGATAAGAATGGGGTGGGGTACATATGGCAGACATTCTCAGATAATGAATAGCAGCCTACCATGAATGTGCAACCTACCAAGAAAGTGTATGACAGCTCCATCTTACCGGTACTCACCTACGGGGCAGAGGGTTCAACTTAAACTGAGAACGACTCAGCGTGCAATGGAGCGGAAAATGATAGGTGTAACATTAGGGCTAAGAAGAGAGCGGAGTGGGTCAGGGAAGAAACACATGTTAAGGACATATTAGTAGAGATTAAGAAAAAGAAATGGACGTGGGCAGGGCATGTAATGCGAAGGCAAGATAACCGCTGGTCATTAAGGGTAACAGAGTGGATCCCTAGAGAAGGCAAGCGTTGTAGGGGGCGGCAGAAAGTTAGATGGGCAGATGAGATCAAGAAGTTTGCGGGGATAAATTGGTCACAGTTGGCACAGGACCGAGGTAATTGGAGAATAATGGGAGAGGCCTTTGCCCTGCAGTGGGCGTAGATAGGCTGCTGCTGCTGCTGCTGATGATGATGATGAAACACTCTCGTAGGCGGAAATTCAAATAACCTGAAGACGTACGTCTAATAAATTGCAATGTTATCACCAATTTCTTCTAGTTCTTGTTTGAAATTGGGGATCGGCCCAGAACTTGTCAACAAAACATCGTATAAAATTATTTTTATTATCGTTACGTAATTTTGTGCTTTCTTGCTACAGAAATGCCTTCCAAGGAGCCCACTACGATATGACTGAACATTTTGGAGCATGCTTGAGATTTTGAGACTGGGCTTTCATCTCATGAGACACGACGGCTCAGTGTCTAGAGCGTTTTGTTGCTAATCCCAAGGACGCGGGTGCGGTCCCCTAGCAGTGGCTGCTTGTCTGATGGAGGCGAAAAGCGAAGACGCTCGAGTCGTGTGTCGATGTTTCGGCGCAGGTTATAGAACCCAGTTGGTCAAAATTAATACGGAGCCCTCCACTACGGCGTGCCTCATAGGGCCAGGAGCAGCTTCCGCGTGCTAAACACAAACATTTATTTTTTGAGGCTGCCATCCAATAGCTGACATGACGATGAGGTATAATCTTGAAAAACTCATTGAGCACAGTGAATTGGCAATGACAGCTATTACTGAGGGCTGCAGTTATCATGTACGCATTGATGATTAAACATTTAGTACAATATCTGAGGCACCACAAGACAATATATTGCGAGAAAAAATACAAATCGCTAATTTCAGTTCAGGCTGTAACAATGTAACAATACAAACCTAAAACTAAAATAATGTAATTGTCGATGTAAACTGAAGTAAACTTTCACACGACACCTTTTTTATGCCGAGATACACCAAGATCTTACCCACGTGATATGGGTCACGGAAATAACATCCCGAGAAAACGTCCCACTGACGCGGCTGCATCCGGATTCGAGCCTCGAAATCTATCGCCGCAACGGGAGGTATGAAGCGCTCTGCCAGCTGCACTGTGAACTTTTTTTTTTTATTATTGCATGGAAGACCAGCCCGAAAAGCTTTAATGTCGCACCATACCTACAATAACAGTGCCTTCACTGACACATATTTTAAAAGTCAGGCAGGCACACACACGCCACAAGAAGATGAAACAAGTCCGGCACGCCAGAGCACATTGTTCGCGAAAAATTGACTCAGTTCCACGAGGTTCCTCCGAATTGCGGTCAACCATGCGACACTTCCGTAAACTGAGCAATCCTATCAACGCGAAGAGGTCGTAGGACACGGAACAGTCCATCACTGGCAGGAATCATATATTGTAGGGGGTGATTTATATGACCTTTTGACAGTCCGCTGTGGAGTTCCGAAAAAAACTGAGCATCCTGACATAAAACAAAGCAGTGATCAATTGTCTCAGGCTGGTTCTGTCTTTAATGCATGAAAAATTTAGGTACACTCACGACCACACATAACGACTAAGCGACAATACAAAAACAAAAGCTAGCAGGCATCGGCCCAGAAGCGCTAGGTCCAACCGTATTTTGTGTCCTTCAAAAGTCAGGCAAGCGGATACACGCATCCAAAAGATTCAACCAGACCGGTGGATCATACTGCGCCGCATAAACACTCCTCACCAATGCATCCAGCTCCCGAAAAATGGTCCTAGTTTATACCTAGGGTTTCCGCATGCGGGTCACTCATGCGGCACTGCCACAAGCTATACAAACCCAGCACTACAAATACGTCATAAGGTGCCAAAATAACAACATGAAAAGGCGGGAACCGGATGGTGTAAGGAGTAATTTCAACGTTTTTTTAGAGTCCGCTGCAAGACGTCACAGAAGAACACAGCTTCACGGCACAATACAAAACAATGATCAATTTTCTCTGGTTGATTGCATAGGCGGCAATTCTCGTACCAAGGAATAGACATTCCCTTTTTCGCGCAGCCATGTGTTAACTTGGAATGCGGAAGAATGAAGCTTGAAGAAAAACGTTTTTGCATTGGGAGGGACTCACATACTCATTACGCGTTTTGAAACATTGCTTTTCTGGTGTCCAAAGTAAAGCTGGCGTTAAATAGGCACCGGGAATAGACTTTCAGTTAGAGTGCTCGGCATATTTTTCTTTGACATACTGAAGAGACATTCCACAGAAAACCGCGCGGAAAGAAAGTTGAAAAATTCCACTACATTTTTGAGAAATCCTCATGGAGGTCTTGTGGTAACTTCGCCCGTACATATAAGCAAAAAAGGCAAATGGAAGCGACTTCAGCAGCTCGAGACACAAGCTCCTTCTAGAGTTCCAGATCCGAGCGCCCCAACGCCTCCCTCCACTGGAGACGGGGCTTAATGGGAGGGAATGGGTCCTCTGCACAAGACCACATTTGGTGTTGGACAGGGGGCGCTGTCCCCGCAGGGGGGGTGGGGGTGGGGAGAGGCAGAGTGGGGAGGGGTGAGGGAGGGTTGGAAATGACACAGGACCACCCTGCAAGGTAGAGGTTCCGTTTGGAGTTGACGTCAGAGGTGTTCATTCTCGAGAGTGAGGGACGAGTGGGAGGGGAGAAGCCTGCGGCTGGAGAGGCGGTACTGCTGTGTGACCTCTCGGAAAGTGAGGAGACTGTCCCTGGCCGATCTCGCTTTATGGAGGGAAGAGTGGGATAGAGACGGCCCAAACGGCCGTCAGAGCGCCAGTGAACGCACGCACAACTGCACCGCAAGACAGACGCCGTCTGGCACAGTCGGAGCCTTAAGGCCTACCTCCAGGCAGCGAGATTTGACGGCGAAGTTCTCGCGGCGGCTGCCACGGATCAACGCGCCACGCAGTTTTCTTCGATCACAACCTCCATGCAACATGAAGTGAGCGAGCTGCTTGCTGCAATCAAGGTTGTTACATGACAAATCCTAAACACGATGCGCGTGAACATATCCCTGCTTTTAAGTGGTCTTCAATAAAAAGTAACTATTGACTGATAAAACTTGATGTAAACGACCTAAATAATATGTATTTATTTGTTTATTGTGAGGGTGGGGTTCTTTTTTTGAAATTGGCGACGTAGTTTCCACCACAACATTACCAAATGGCAACAACGAGTAAGCTGTCCGTGTTGTGCGTTTGGTTGCTAGCTTTGCAGCTACTTTTAAGTATTGTGCGCTGAACTTCACTGCAATGACCATAAATTGATCTATTTTGTCTAAACGTTTACCCTCCGCGCTACTGTGGCTCTTTTCTGGCACTTATCTGAACGCGGTGTTCACCAGAAAAGAGGCGTAGACGAAAAACTCCCACCTCCCCTCGCGGGAACCCCTGTGTAGATGCGACGCATAGGGGGTTCACGTTGCAGCGTTGGACAGCGGAGGAACGGCGCTGGAACGATGGAGCGCAGCGGCGCAGGCACCGCGTTTTATAGTGCGCCTAACGGTGACGGGGACGCGCCGGCGCCAGTGCGTCTGCCGCGGCGATGACGCAACACAATCCAACACAATCCACTTTAATCCAATCCAATCCAACCCAAGCCAAGCCAAGCCAATCCATTCGAATTCAATCCAATGCCCCTCGCGAGAGAGGGGCATCGGAGAGGAGAGGGGGTGAGCGGCGGAGAGCGCAGCTTGCGCGGCGAGGAGAATGGGGGAGGGGCGGACGCCGACGACAACTCCGACGACGCCGGATGCAGGGACAAGGCGAGTGAATGAGATGCAGTCGCATCTAAAAAAAACTCCCACCTCCCCTCGCGAGAACCCCTGTGTAGATGCGACGCATAGGGAGTTCACGTTGCAGCGTTGGACAGCGGAGGAACGGCGCTGGAACGATGGAGCGGAGCGGCGCAGGCACCGCTTTTATAGCGCGCATAACGGTGAGGGGACGCGCCGGTACCAGTGCGTCTGCCGCGGCTATGACGCAACACAATCCAACACAGTCCAACACAATCCAACACAATCCACTTTAATCCAATCCAATCCAAATCCAATCCAAGTCAAGCCAAGCCAAGCCAAGCCAAGCCAAGCCAATCCAATTCAATCCAATGTCCCTCGCAAGAGAGTGTTCGCTATCGGAGAGGAGACGGGGTGAGCGGCGGAGAGCGCAGCTGGCGCGGCGAGGAGAATGGGGGAGGGGTGGATGCCGACAACCCCAGATGGATGCAGGGACAATGGGAGTGAATGAGATACGTTCGCATCTAAAAAAGGCGCCAAACGATCGTCTGCTTTTTGGCTGCTGAGGGCGCAGGTGCTCTGTGCAGGCAGGAGGTAGAAAGATGTGATTGACTGACGGTTATAAATACAACTCGACGCTTCCGGTCGCGTTCACCGCCCCGCGTCTGACATCTATAATACCCCGCGCAGATCGCCGGCGAACAGCCGTTTTCACGACGCCGGTGGCGCAGCGGTCCCCGCCGGGCGTCGTTCGGCGCATCTTCGCCGACATTTCGCTGCGTGGAGGTCAGCCTTTAGGCGGTAAGGCGCAGCGTACTTGGATGCAACCAGCGCCCAGTCATTTGCTGGTGGCATGCGCCCGTACTCTTTCGCTCTATCCCCCTCTCCGCACCCATTTCCTTGGAACAAATGAGAAATTCGACGCCATCACTTCGCAACCACGCAAGGCGCTGGCTTGACCTTGGCTGATCTTGAACTTCAGATTCGCGCTACGAGGAACAATCCATTTTCTGAGTTTGTGCGGGAAGCAATATAGCTTCCGCTGAGACCTTTAAGAACGAAATAATGACTTTAGACCGACTTGAGAAAAGGAAGCCCGCACCGCTGAGCTTCCTAAATTAATCTTTTCGGTCGGCGCTTATCTCACCGCCACTCGCCGTATCGGCTAAAACCTTATTTCCCGTGGCCAGCGCTGAGCGTCCTAGGCGTAAATATAATGGCCTTCCAACATTCCCGCTAAACCAAAATGCGGCAATACAGTTTCAAAAATCCGCCCCCGCGAACCGCGCACATGAGCGAAAATGAAAGCGCACTTCACAGACAGGAAAATACATACTTGGCAATACAATAATTACCCCGGCGCTGTTCTTGAAAGGGATCGTATAGGTGCACTCTTCACCTAGGTCACAGAAACCACGCAAACTGTACCACACCTCTAATAAATGTTATGATTTATTGCTTTTTTGGAGTCAGAAATAATCTCTTTATGTTGGAGCGCACGCACGGTTATATGTTTGTAAGACAGCACTCTCCTGTTTGAACGTAAGATCAAAGACAAAACCATCGTTCAAACTCAAAATTTCACTTGAAAGTGCAAATACAATTTGCGATCACCTTTTAAGTCACACGTTCTGCACTTTTCTTGTCTTCTGAAGGTGTTTTTGTTTTGTCCGAGAAAAAGGTCTTATGTGACCCACAGCCATGATCGGGTGTAATCTGAGGGAAGGCTAAAAAAATGCGGTTGAGGCGACATCACAGGTCTGCCTTTCGAGACGAGATAAGATTGAAGGCAAAATATCAATATGCATGTGCCGGATCCAATTCTTTCCTACCGAGAGGGGGTTGAGTAACGAGAGCCATAATTGGATTTGTTCGACACAATACATGGCGATCTTCGACTGCTTCGGTTGGAAGCTTCGATCTTTCGTCTCATTGCTGACCAAGAGCTCGGGTATAGAAAAAAAGAAATAGATCAGGCTCGGACGTCGTCACCGACGGCAGTGCTGCTTGCAGAGAGCAGGACACCCAAGAGCAGCTCTTTTTGTTCTTATGGATGGACGTATAAGAGGTGTCGAGCACGTGGTGATTATTTCATCTCGGTTATTGAGAGCTAGGAGATCGTAAATAGATTTCTTCGTGAGACGAAGGCATTCATGACCTTTGTCCTCTTTCCGACAATGGCGGGCACTTTCCAGAGAGGAGGTAGCTAAATCATTCCGTTCAGTTACTGTTTGCGCTTCGCTGAGCTTTCTAATAGAGCAAAGCTCTCGACGGAGAAAGTTCCACGTCTTAAGCAAAACTAACTGGCTGACAGAAGCCCCTAGAGGAGTCTCATATGGGGACCACTCTTCATGGTCTACAGTCCTATCCTGTAGTGACAGCCTAAAGATCTGAAGTCCGAAATTAAAACTATTTTTTTTTGTCTGACGTACAACAGCTCGGGGGCTTTTACTAAAATTACTGTATATGCTGCCTAGCTGTAGGAAGCATATACAGCAATTCTAGCTCTCACCTGCGACGAAGGCCATCTATTGCGCAGCCGCCGCACATCTGCAGCTGAGCATAACAAAACCCTCGTGCCACTGCTTCCTTTTCTAATTGCACCGCCTACAACCTATAAATCAAACATAAAAAAATATCACCATTGCGAGGGGCTATTAGTTTTATTTTGTGAAATTTTATTGTAGTTTATAGTATATATTTGTTTATTTTTATTTTTTCAGGAAAATATTTCATTATATTTTATTTTTGATATATTTTATATTTAAGTTATTAGTTACATCGAGTCGTTTTAAGGTGTGACCGTCGCTCAAGTAATGTTAATGCCAATATATACTAGTGTTGCATGCTAATATATACAAGAGGGAAACCTGGCTACGCAGTCACGGGCCGTCGTGGGCGCCGCAATTGCAGCTAGCGACATGCCTTGCCGACTTGGCTTGGCTAGCCACATGGCTTCTTTTTTGTCTCGAAGCCAAATTTAACAAAAAAGTGTAACATTGTTTTATTGTTCAGCTTACATAAAGCTTTTAATTAATACGTTACACATAAACCCTTCTGTAGCTTTAATTTTACAAAAACAAAACAAATTCAATTAACCCTCTGCAGTAATAATGTTGCTTTGTTCAGCCGGAGACAACTTCGCCGCCTGCTCATGAGCCGTGCCAAGGACATGTGGAACGTGCCTGCCTGGTACATGACGGAACGCTAGCTGAAGCGCGGTTCCCATAGACAGTGGCGCCAGATTTCCCTCTAGTATATATTGGTATAAAACTCTATCGCTCAAGTACTCCCAGGATCATTTGGCGAGAACCACGTAAACACTGTGTTTAGCCAGGAGGGAGCCTTTCAAAATTCCTTGTCTTCAGACGCCGGTATGAGCCGGCCTAACGTGTGGATTGGTTATGAATGCGGTCGTGCAACTGCCTGACGTCCCTATTGGTATCGAGGCGTTATTCGCTGAAGAAAAACTGGGGAAGAATAAATATTCAAATCAAACCATATCAACTGCTGGTGCAGCTGACGGTGGCGGGGGGATGGATGCTTACAAGTTAGGCCTACCTTAAGACTTCGAAGTGTAACGTTATCAACATAGAGTTAATACTGTTTTCGGCCGGTGCCCGAGCTTGACGAACACCACGATCGACCTTGGTTAGCACTCCTTTGGCAACAACGTTTAAGCTAACCTAACCTCACCGTAAAGGCAGGGTAGCGATTACATAAGGCTTTTCACCATAATAACGAATAGAAGAGCGGAAGTACACAAAGGAAGAGGCAGGTCGTGTGACGTCAGACGCCGGAGTAACACTAAATTGAGCATCCCAAAACTGAGATATACTAGGTGGCATAAAACTGCCATAATTCAGGTTCACGCATTGGCGCATTATAACGGAACGTTTCAGTGCCCCAGTATTTGGTTAGGTATGCTGGCGCGATTACTGTTAAACTTTTATTACTGCACCAAGCCTATTCATCACCCGCTACCTCTCTCGCGCTACCTACTCTTCTTTTCCCAACATGTCTAGCTTCGGGCTACAACCCTTCAAATTTGTGCAATAACGTGCAGGGACGAACAAGCTGCCCGCGTTGCAGGAAAGGTACATAAATATCTGCCATCTCTGGCATTGACAACATTCAGGAACAACTCTTGCGAATCTAAACCGAAAAGATTCGTTAGAAGTATACTGAAAGTAGTGTTCGTGCCACGGTTAGTTCCAAAGCTACCAGGATAAAAAAATGGCAGCATCTACACTCGGTGAATGATGCCAAGGGTGCGTAGTATGGGTTCTTGAAATGACATCCAAATTGCACCCCGAGTGTCATACGATTTGCACCCCGACCGTCACTCGATCCGTGAGTTGCCCTTTTATTATTCCCTAAATGAAACTGCAACTCACCGCTGAAATCGAATTTTGCTTGATTATCGCTTGATGGAGGAGTCCGCACGGATGGACGCGGATGGACACTGGGAGGTCCTAAGGTACTCCGTACCGTTACAGGCGAAGCAGTAAGCCGTTGCACTCTCGGGTACTAACTCATGGTCGTAGCCAAATGCGTAAGGCGACTGACACTAACTCTGTCTGGTCTACCAGACACAGGCTGGAATCCGGCTGGTGCCTGTGTGATTTTTTTTGCGATAGCAAATGCTATGCGCACGGACGCGGACGGACATTGTGCGGTCCTAAGGTACTCCGCACCTAAAATGCGTATCGCCTCATCGGGCCGTATTGTTTACTGTTTAAATCGATTCGCAGCGGTTGTTTCCCAATAGTTATTCTCCTCTCTGTAGCCCCAAGTTACTTCAGTGTATAACTGTTAGGAAAATTTCACGAGTCCAATCGGGTTCGCGTCCACCACTTCCAACTCCAAAGTAGCCTTACAATAACTTCTGGAACGTGGTGAATGCTTTCCCGTGTTCCCTTCAGGTTTCCCTATAAACTTTCCTTATCGCTCGTTCCCTCACTTTGTAGGAACAACTTCCCAACTCACACCCCTTTTCTAATCTATTTGGTTGAAGCTGGAGAAAAAAAATATAAATACCGCCATATTGCGCTTGCGTCCAACCACACTTCAACTCAATTAAAAGTGAGCCCTCACCTTTTAAATCTAAGGGCGCACCCGTTGCCCGTTCCCCCCTTTCCTTTCGGGCTGATTAAAATACCAGCCTCGGCTACGGTCACCTACCGCGAGACGCGCGAGTTGTACGTATCGCAGTTCTCTCGCCCGTGCCATTGCAACTTGTCCCAACCCTTCTCCGTCGCCCCCTTGACCTAACCTGAAACGGCGTCAGGGCGTGCGGCTATCCATTGTGAACCGGGCGCAGCCCCATGGTTCAGTAGAGCGGTGTACGATGCGGGGTTGCGATGGCGGGCGGCTTTTAATTGGAATTCCGGTGAATCTAATTTCACCTCGGAATATCAATGGACGAACTGACGAAACTGAGGCGCCGTGGCCGTAACTCGTAGTCGATTACGAAGGCGGAGTTTTCTTCAAGAGGGAAAGGAAGAGCCTTTGTGCGTTTTCTGCTGCATTCATTTGCTGTTATTAAGGTGAAAAGCCTTTCTGTGTCGTCACTCAGTCGACGTTAATTGTCTTTGTGGTGTGCACGTATTGTACAGTAAACAAAAGCGCCTGCTAAGGAACGACTCGTGCAATGGAACCCCTCGAACTTCGAAGTCAAGAAGAGCCGCTGCGTGCCTTAGCAAGTAAAAGCGAAATATTGGAAATTTGCTATATAATGATGGTAAAATATGTAGGAAGATGATTAGAAAGATAAATAACTTGTCTAATTGTGATAGATATTTAAAGTAGAAAATTAGGATGGCTTAGACAACTTGTGAACCAGTTAAGGCATAAAGTTGGGCTAGTTGGTTATTTGACTGCATTTTACTAGCAAAAAAATTGCGCCCACCTCCCCGCGAGGGGAACCCTGTGTAGATGCGACGCATCGTGGGGTTCACTTGGTGTTTCCGTTGGATTGATTCTGAAATCGCGTGAAGCGTGTCGGGAACGCGTATGATTATTATGTTTTATGATTATTATTATGTTTTATTGGCCAATCTTGGTCAATCTGTCTAAGTGGTATGCTTGGGGCTTCGCTGCCGCAACGACCTTTACTCCATCATTGTTGCTGTAAGTGGGAGCTTCTTTTTTTTTATTGCAAGTGTTAATCATTGCCCCATCATGCGTTGTATCAGTAAGTAGCATCTTGACGTAGTTTGAATGAGTCAAGGATATAAGGCGCGTTCGTAGCCTTTGATTCTGTCTCGGTTTGGTGGCGCAGTGGGAAGAGCACCATGTACCTCGCGTTCCGCCCACAGGGTCGTGGGATCGAAACCGGGCGCCGCTAACTATTATTTTTTTTTTACGGTGTAGGGGGAGGGGCGGACGACAACAACGCCGATGACGCTGCATGGACAAGGCGAGTGAATGAGGTGCAGTCGCATCTAAAAAATAGACACGGACGAAGAAGAAGTACACAGGACACTCGCTAGACTATAACTATAGTCTAGCGAGCGTCCTGTGTACTTCTTCGTCCGGGTCAAATTTTCGCTAGTAAAATGCAACTTGTGAAGATGTCAGTATAAGTGTTGCCGGTGAAATAGTCACCAGAATAAATAAATATGTGGACGGCGGACGTAAAAATAGTGCCGCTAGAAGGAGTGCACGAGTACAAATGCGCCAACTGTACCGCCAGTGTGCCCAGCAAAGGAGGGTCTCGTGGGAAGTAGTCCGAAGACGTGAGGCAAAGTGAGCATGAGATAAACTACACCATTGTCTGTCTTTAATGCATCGTCACTAAACGTTTTTGCTCGCCCTTGCGATTACATTGGGAACCCTGTCATATTTCCCTCTGAAAATCATATCATGTTTGTTTCGGTTGTTTTCAGAATTGTAACATTTTTTAGGGCGTAGTGATAAATATTCCGAATTAAAATTATGAACTATGAAATCCAGCAACAGCTGTTGCCAATTTTTTAAAATATTTTGTGGTTATTAAATCTCTCCAGCCGTGACATAACCCGCCGCCGATGTCTGATAGACCAGCCCTCACAAACAGAAAGAGTTATATGTAATCATTATAGTAATCAACATGTAATCTTTATGTGCCTCTAAACGTGTACCTTGGTTTAATTATTATGTATTATTATATATTAGTTATAGATTGGTTACAGTATATTATTGCCTTTGCTTTTCAAAATGGGCAAGCTGTGTTTGAGAAGTTAACTCAGCAGCCATTCTTGTATCTTCCTAGTATTGAAAGAAGTGTCCAGTTCTGTAGCAGTGCACTACAATTTCCTAGAAGAGAATTCTACTAATACTGCACAGCTAATGTGATCCAGTACTCTTCCGTACACTAGTCTGTAGGGTACTTAAGGCCCGAAGTTATGCTAGGAGAACATTAACAAATCGCAAGTCTTTTTTACTGACGTGCTGGAAATCTCTGCCATGGTTTTTCACTTTCATGAACGTTTTTCTTTCTGAAGAAGTCGTGTTGTCAAAGTGATATGCGCGTTTGCACTTTTGCTGGCGACATCGTAACTTCGGTTTCATTAAGCCAGAACAGTGCTCGTAAACCGATTTAATGGACGGCCGGGCTTGAAAACAAAATTGATGGTTGGTTCGGGCAGAATGAGAGCAAAAAACGTAAACCTTCGGACATTTCGGCCACCACAAGACTGAAAAAAAAATGCATGGTAGTTCTGATCCAGAAGAAAGACGATATTTAATTAAAACTGGCCACGAAGACACCATACAAGGTGCGTTCTTCAAAAGACGGCTTTTGCACGATATTTTTATTAAATGTTAACGCATTTTTATATCAATTTTAACGGGATAAATTTTCACAGGACTTCGCTACTGCAGCTGATTTTATATCCGAGCCATGTCTTCGAATATATAGTAAGAGCCGATCTTGCGCAGCAGGTTTCGTCCCATGTAAATTACCACTTAGTGACACACGCAAGCACGCACACACAGACATACACACGTGCGCATACACACACACGCACGCACGTACGGATGCGCACAGATTCTTAGTCACTCTTCACTCTTAACAAAACTCCAAAATCTCAATGTAGAAGCGCCACCGACGTATCATTGATACAACCGTTGCCACGCTCCTCCGTTTCTTGATGCAGGGTGCCCCCTCTAATTTGGGCGCTTTCGTGTCATAACTTGTATCCCAAAAAAAGCCCGATCTCGCTTTGCCGGGGTTACAAATGCAAGACCCGAAATGCGGAGGAAAATGCGGAGCACTTTCATTTCTTTATGCCAATTTATGTTTCTGTGCTCGATCGTTTATACGGCGTCCCGTAGGACGGATGTATGCTCTCGTACAAGACAGCGAGATCTCGCATACTATTCCTGTTGAGAAGTTTACGAAAGAACTGCCGCGTGTATTCTTGCAAGCACGCTCCTCTGCACCTTAAATGCGCGTGCAAAGAGGAGTGAGCTTCCTTAGCAACGGAGAGACAACTGGCACGCTGCACCTTTTTTGGGCACATAATATACATTGTGGTAAATTTTGGGCACCTAAGGGACCAAAGTCAGGCTTTTTATGTACTTTACAAATTTTTTTACTTTCCTTGCTGCCACCGACCAGACGTTAAGGGCATGCATTATAAACAGCTAAGTGTACGTATGTCACAATCGCTTACGGGTTGTTTGATACTTCTCATTAGCAATTCAAGTGAAAATAAAATTCGTCTGGGGAATTCCCTTTTAGTTAAAATAAGTCATCGTGTCCATATAACTACCTCAGAGCGACTCCGAACCCCTGTACTATATTAAAAATATTTTGTCAAACTAATCCGTTTTGTATGGTTCTTATGACTCTTACGATTCTTATGATTTTGAAATTTTTTGCTCTACCATAACGAGCCAACTTAAAAGTGAAAGCGCTCTGTTCTTAAGGGCCCTAACAGATAGGGCTCCACCTTTAGGACAGGGTAGTAACATTCGCCAAAACTGTTTTAATTTGTCACTTGTTACCGCGTCACCCTTTAAGACACTACTGAGTTACAAGAAATTGGCAGAGATTCTACTAACAACTAACGTTCTTACACAGCTTGCCTTTGTGACGAACTTTTTATAGCCAGATTTGGATATAAGTGGACGAATACATGTTTTTTATTTTATAGTTTTCTTTTGTTTCTTTTCACCAATGGCATACAGTTGCTGGTCTCGGCTATAAATTTGGGAGAGAGGTCTTACCAGTACATCAACAACTTCCTAACGGGGTGCATGACGGAGATCGTGGCAGGGGACATGGAAACAGAAGCCAAAGAAGTGGGTAGCCGAGGCACCCCTCAACGGTCGGTAATTTCACCGATTCTTTTCAAATTGATCATGACCAGAGCATCCAAGAAGCTTAGTCAGCTAAAAGACATCGGACATACCATATATGCCGATTACATCACGTTATGGGTAACAGGAGGTAGCGACGCTCACGTCGAAGCTGCATTACAGCGAGCGGTAGAAGGAGTCGAGGAAAGCTAGGCGGGCACGGGGCTTCGGTGCTCGCCCAGCAAGTCTGAGCTCCGGATGTAGAGACCACTGGAAGGGCGCCATGCAAGAGAAAAAAAGGAGCATGAGGAAATCAAGGTATGCACTGGGGAAGGTAACAGCTCGCGAAGGTAACGAACATACGCATCCTGTGCATGCTGATTGACGAGCACGGTAACAACGGATGTATGATCACGTGACTGGCAGGGAAGGCGGCCAACGCCATGCCGCTCCTGCGCAGAGTGTCCAACAGAAGAGGAGGAATGCGCGAGGACAAACTCACCAGGCTCGTGCATTCCTTCGTGTTGTGCCACACCACGTACGTGTCAGCGTTTTATTGATGGAAGAAGAGCGAAAAAAATAAGCTCGACATCATTATCCGAAAGCCGTACGAGACTGGCACCGGAGTACCAGAGACCAGCAACACGAACAGACTAGTTAACCTGGACATCCATAACACGCTCAACGAAATCGCCGACGCCCAAAAGGTTGCCCAGGTAGAAAAACTGTCGACGACCAAGGCCGGAAGAAATATCCTGAAGAAACTGGGAATTGGATATCACACGCAACAGGGCCACAGGTCCAATGCTCGAAGGCGTATGTGGCAGATTCCGGGTGGACCCTGTCTCGCGGAACATGCACCCAGAGTATGATGTCGGCAGAAGGCGAGCAAGGGCCAAGGCATTGACGGACCTGCACGCCAACGACAACGGCGCTCGATATGTAGACGTTGCGGAATACGCAAGTAGAGGTGGCTTCACGCTGGGAGTTGTCAACGCTGAGGGGGATACGAGAGCGGCAGCCAGCATAGCAAGCAAACAACCAGAGGAGGCAGAAGAGGTCGCCATCGCGCTGGCCATCGTGGCGCAAGCATGCCGAACAGTCCTCAGTGACTCTAAGCAGGCAGTGAAGAACTACGCCCGCGGTGGAATCTCCCCTGCGGCGGCGAGTATACTGCACCAAAAGACCGAAAGCTACGGACATGGTAGAATCAAGTGGTTCCCCGCAAATTTAGGGAAGGTTTCGAAAAATAACGAAAAACGCAACGAGACCGCCCACTCAAGAGCGCGAGAATTAACAGACCGCGCCGGGGGAGACTGCAGACGACTGTGGTTCAGTGCCAGGGATCGCATGACAACCTTCAAGGAGATCAAGAAGGCCCACAGGACGGCCAGACGCACGCTACCGCCGCCCTGCAGAGGACTCAGCCGGAAGCAGGCCGTCATATATAGACAAATACAAACAAGAACGCAAACCCAAGCGTTAGGCCTACGGAGTGCACACCCGAGAGTTGCTGTGGGTATTCTAGAAAAGTGGCGCGTACCTCCAGAGTAACGTATACGCGCAGTGTGGGATTGGCCAACCAAAGAATCCACCACGAGAAAGCTTCGCGTTCAACCATCGTCGTCGTTAGACGAAGGGGTGCATGATTTTTAGGGCGCAGCCCTTTGGTGGCCGTCTCTGGGCGAGCCGCGTCGTCGTCGTAACCGAGTGAACGATGGCAAGACTAAATAGTGAAAATACCGAGCGAACGATGGTGAGACCGAGTAGTGAAAGAAAGCAAAGGAGCAGAGTGTCGCGAAATTGTGAGGGGAGGGCGGTTCGAGAGCTCTCCGAAAGTGTGCGGTGGAGAAGGGAGGGGGGCGGTATACTGCGTCTGACAGAGACAGTCGTCTGCGTGAAGCTGGCGAAAACGTGAGGGGGGCGTGCGCGTGACGATGGTGTGCGTTCCCTGCGTGAGAGGCGGGTCGCTATACCTTCCAGCAAGGCACATCGCGGCGCCGAACCAAAGGCTCATCATCGCTGCAGTCGAGAAACACCACGAATGAGTGCTGCATCAGCGGACTGCTGCTGCGCCCAAATATCTCTTAGGGAGTATCGTAATCACCAGCCAGTTTTTTTATTCGTATTTCGGCTTGCTTTTATGTGGCCTTTCATTTTCGTCTGTTTAATCGAGGAGGCGTGTAAGACACCCATTTATTGGTCTAATAGTTTGTTTATATATATATATATATATATATATATATATATATATATATATATATATATATATATATATATATATATATATATATATATATATATATATATATATATATATATTTATATATATATATATAAATATAAATATATATATATATATATATATATATATATATATATATATATATATATATATATATATATATATATATATATATATATATATATATATATATATATATATATATATATATATATATATACAGTCGAGTCCACTGATAACAATATCCAAGTGCCAAGGAAATCACATTGTTATAACCGATAATTGTTATAAGCGGGTTGCGAAATAAAAAGACTGAACAGAGCTCAAAACATTTTATTCGCATGCCAGGCAGGACGGTAGTACTACTACTAATTTGCGGAAAAAAAGCCACAGCCGCTCACCCTTGTTTGCCGCGTGTGAAGCTAGCGCAAATCTTTTCCAAGAGCATCTATAGGTGCTTCACCTAGCTGAGGTAAATGTCCTTGGCGGAAACAAAGTCCCCGAGGGACTGTGTCACGCATTGGGCTTCCTACGAAGACACTACCTGAGTAGGCTGCGCAACCGCGTCGTTAGAGTCATCACTGTTGCACTTTTGGTGCACAACATAACCGGATTCAATCATTTTATCCGATATCGTGGCACTGAAGCATTGTAATAAGCGGTTTATTTTACTGCAGAAAGAATACAAAAGTTGACGGTGCCATAGCTGTTCATCGTTATATCCGATATATTGTTATAAACGGTATCGTTATAAGTGGACTCGACTGTGTATATATATATATATATATATATATATATATATATATATATATATATATACATAAGAGAAGAAAAACTTCGAACAAGGTAAAAGCACGATTGTGGCCTACGTTTCAGCAAAGAGAACTTGCTTTCCTCAGGGCAATCTCTCGCCTGGCAGGCAGGGTTTATATAGGGGTAGGACCCCAGGTGAAAGGAGAGGGAAAGATGGCAGGGAAATTGAGCAAGCTGATTGGTTTCGGAGTGTGTCGGGGGAGAGATTTGAGGGGCCAAGAAGGTTGTCTAGTTTAAGCCGCGAAGTAGGTCACACGGAAGTCGGCTGGTGGTTGATAATCGTGGGACATTCCTGGCAGACCCATAGTTTCGAATAACAATACCCCAACCGAAGCACTATCTCTGTTTCTGAATCATCACCTATCCGACATTCCGTCTCTTCTTCCTTCATTCGTTCAGGACAGCCCCCACTTCCTCCGCATAATAGAAGAGATAAATATTGGCGGGCGCCTACCCAGTGGAACCCTCCTTGTTACTCTTGACGTTGCTGCATTGTATACAAACATTCCGTTCGCCGAAGGAATTGAAGCGATTTCAAAATCTCTATCAGTGAACCCGCACCAACATGCACCAGAAGTGTACATAACTTTGTTAAAACTAGTTCTAACTCTCAATTATTTTGAATTTGACTCTTCTTACTTTTTGCAAGTTTTTGGAACTAGCATGGGTACTCCATTCGCACCGACCTATGCCAACATTTTCATGGGGCAACTTGAAGCTGCCCTATTAAGCTCTTTTCCGCATAAACCTCAGGTTTACCTCCACTACATAGACGACATCTTTATGATTTGGGAACACGGTCGCGCGACTCTAGAAACGTTTATATCCCATCTCAATTCTTCGCATCCGACTATTAAATTCTCCTGCCAATATTCTGAAAAAGAAGTGAACTTCCTAGATACTACCGTCATTCTAGACAACGGTAAACTTAAAACCACGCTTTTTAGAAAGCCAACAGACAGGCAGCAGTACCTAGATTATAAAAGCCATCACCCCAGACACTGCAAACAAGGGATATTTGTAGGACAAGCCACCAGGCTTAGAAGAGTATGCAGTGATGACAGTGACTACGTAGAGCACCTAGACGAACTCAAGGCCACCCTTATGAACAGGAACCACCCCAAAAGCTCGCTCGATCAGGCGTACCAACGTGTGTCTAATCTCAAAAGGGATGACGTTCTCAACAAACAGCGGCAAAACGAAAGCGCCAGGCCACCTGCCCTAATAACTAAATTTTCAAACGCCCTCCCAAACGTAAACAATATACTGCGGAAGTACTACCCCATTTTAGCCAGTAACGACCGACTTAAAAAGACTTTCCCGGAAGCACCAAGGGTTACCTACCGGAGAAACAGGAATCTAAAAGATATTTTAGTGCATGCTAAAACAGGGCCTTCAAAGCAACCAGTCATAGCCAGCTGCTCCCGCCCCAGATGCAAGACTTGTAGGCACCTGCAAACAGACTGCGTTGTAAAAAGCACAGCCAGTAATTATGTCCACAAGATTAATTCAAGTTTTACGTGCACTTCATCCAACATTGTGTATATGTTGGAATGCTCAATGTGCCACAAACAGTATATAGGCGAAACGAGCCAACCTATGAGCCTACGGCTTAATGGTCACCGGGCAGATACTCTTAGCAAATCCTCCATAGCTGTAGCGCAGCATTTCAACCAACCAGGCCACAGTTTTGATGACCTTAAGTTATATATACTTCAGTCAAATTTTAAGTCTCCTAGGGACAGGAAATACCGAGAATCCTACTTAATTCACAAATTCAACTCCATGGAACCTGCTGGAATTAATGCGTCTAAGGGCAACTTGGAATCCTTGCGATATTCACCGGGAATGCAGCATTAGGCATTTTCGTGCAAATACCTCATCCAAAGACTATGACCGTTCACTCTGCTCCGTACCTGGTCACCTAATTTCTTTCCCCCCCCCCCTTTTTTTTTTTTTTCATTCCTTAGCGTCTAGCTTAATACTCGCCCTCATCCTCCCTCCAACCTTTGCTTTTGGAATTCAATTTTATTTATTCTAATTTCTCCTTTTTTTTTTTTTACTCCGCGTGGTCTTGTGCCCCGTACGTCACTCTAACTTTATCTTTTCGTTTTTGAGTTTCAGGACAGGCCTGTTCCAGGAATGTTGCCGTGGGTGACACGTGCCATTTCAGTTGCCGGGTCATTGCTTTTTCTTTTGTGTGTGGGTTTATGTGGTTTCCTTCCCTGTTTTTTTTTTGTTTTTTTTTGTTTTTTTTTTCTCCTTTTTTTTCTTTTTTTCTTGACCTAGTTAGTTTTTCCCCCGTCTCTATCTTTTCTTTTGACCTGAGGCTTGCAGATAGTTTCTGATAAGGACCCCACCCTCACCGCCTGGTCTGCTTCCGGCGGTTCTGAGATCCTTTCCCTATACCCCGCGGCGGGTCAATAAGCACCCTCTCATCCTGTCTGTCCAAAAATTCCACGAATATCAACCACCAGCTGACTTCCGTGTGACCTACTTCGCGGCTTAAACTAGACAACCTTCTTGGCCCCTCAAATCTCTCCCCCGACACACTCCGAAACCAATCAGCTTGCTCAATTTCCCTGCCATCTTTCCCTCTCCTTTCACCTGGGGTCCTACCCCTATATAAACCCTGCCTGCCAGGCGAGAGATTGCCCTGAGGAAAGCAAGTTCTCTTTGCTGAAACGTAGGCCACAATCGTGCTTTTACCTTGTTCGAAGTTTTTCTTCTCTTGTGTTCTCTACCATCTTCAAAGTTCTACTACTCCATATATATACATATATATATATATATATATATATATATATATATATATAATTTTTATATGTTGTGTTTATTTGAGAAGCTCTATAGTTACCAAATATCTTCATTAATGCTTTTCGAGTATTACATACGTTAAAATGGAATAGAATCCCGTGGTAAACACAGGACACACAAGAAAACGACGGGACGAGCTGGGAAAATGCCAGCTGGTCCCGTCGTTCTCTTCTGTGTCCTGTGTTTACCGCGGTTTTTATTCCATTCAAACATGTACCAAATAGCCCAGTCAAACATCTTGGTAACTTAAATACGTTATCTTCGCCTGTTAAGCATTTTGTGGAAATGCAGAGCGGTGCACAATTGGGGCTGGGGGAGCACTGGGCAAAGCATACTATGCGTCAATATGGAACGCGAAACGAGCTGTTAGGAGCAGCATTCCGCTTGATAATAGGTATTCGGAGAATGGTTGCTGTTTAGTAGTTGAGTGCTGCGCAACATACTTTCGCACCGGTATTGTTGAATGATACGGCTTGCAATGTCCGCAGTTACAATATCGGAGGGTTTGCTCTTAGGATTCAAATGCATGGGAGCCATCCGGCCTAACCATACGCTGTTGCTGCGATGACAAAATACAGAAAACGACTGATCGTTCTGCAACACATTTTTTTCAGTGCTTCTATTTAAGATGACCCTTCTCTGTATGCGTAGTCTTACTCTTCTGCGACTAATTATTAAGCAGTCGGCATTTTGAGAGAAATTGCTGGGGATGCGGAAAAATATACTTGGCACCATGCAAACACTGGTACTTCCATGTCCTTGTACATAAGGGCTACTTTTCGCGCCTTCCAACGTGTATAGCACACCTTATGTTATGCGACACGTACTTCTTTTGCGAGTATTCATTTTCTCACTGACTAACAGCGGTAGTCAGGTAGTCATGATTACTAAAGGCGCACGAGACATGAGGGAGAGAGACAGCTAGGCGAAGACGCCTGGCCTGCTTAGCCCGGTGGTCGCGAAAAATGGTATAAAAAGAAAACAAAGGAAATGATGCGTATAACGAATGCGACGATGGTACCTAGTATGATAACAATAATGGGCACGCTTGTAATTAGCAGAAAATTCCTGCACTTCAGAGAAAATTCAGAAGTGTTGGATAACGCGGGATGCCCGTTAAAGGGGCCATGAAGACAAAACACAAGTTTGGTTCTGTCGAAAGATTGCCTCGTTAGAATCATGCTGACACCAGTTTTAACGTACACTACACTCAAATAAGCTATATGGTTAGGAAAAAAGGGCCCATCTCTCCGCGAGGGGGACTCGAGTAAATGCGTCGCATAGGGGGTGGGTGTATTGCGTTAACGTTTAGTGTTTGGGGAGTTGGTGGTAGTGTATGCGTTGTATCAGGAGCTTCTTGACGTAGTTTGAATGAGTCACGGATATAAGGCGCGTTCGTAACCTTTCATTCTGTGTCGGTTTTGTGGCACAGTGGGAAGAGCACCATGTACCTCGCGCTCCGCCCACAGGTAGTGAATGCGTTGTATCAGCAGCTTCTTGACGTAGTTTGAATGAGTCAAGGATATAAGGCGCGTTCGTAGCCTTCCATTCTGTGTCGGCTTTGTGGCGCAGTGGATAGAGCACTGTGTACCTTGCGTTCCGCCCGCAGGGTCGTGGGATCGAAACCAGGCGCCGGTAAGTATTATTTTTTATATAGTGTAGGGGGAGGGGTGCGGACCTGTTGTTGAGAGCGAGCAGGGTAGCGTGATGCGGGAGAGGAAGAGTGGGGGAGAGGGCGCACCTGGAACGGCTATTGCGGACGCCGAGGCACGCCAACACCGACAACGCCGGGTGACATCGTTAGTTAAAGAAATGCTCTGCATTTAAAAGGGACTGAGCATGCAACCCATTAGCTCATTTCCCGCCACAGAACCTATGACGTCATACCAGCCAGCTCTGTCATTAACGGAGGCCGGCGAAAGCAAACGCAAATTAGGCAGAGCTTAAAAGCTTGCCGAACGAGCTATTTTCGCTTAAATTTAGGGAACATTCTTTTTATAGCAGTAAGAATTAGGGGATTAACAGTGTAAGTTACGAAAGCGAACGTAAACATAGAAGTACCGATGCGTACTGTTATTGGTGCTGCACTCACTATGCTTGTTTTAGCTGCACAGTTGCCCGCTGCTTTCGAGTTGTGTTACACGCACTGTCCGATTGGCGCAAGGGACGTTGCCTTACGTGACCATGTTTGCCGAGGATATTTTACGTTTCACGAAACGATTAATTACTTTGTACAGTAACTAACAAAAATGAGCCAGGCACAAATACGGTCAAAAAACAAAGCAACGGCAGACAACGGTCCGTGCTTGAGTATGATAGCGCCATCTGGCAAGACTGCTGGCAAATAGCGCTGCAGCCGAATCACGCAGTGCAAGCTCGTGTGCATACGCGCGCTTATGACTCCATTGCTGACGTCCCGAAACTGCACGATTTGGCGGGAGAATCAGAATTTTAACCTAAATTGATTAATTCCTCAGTTAATACGGCATCATTTTCTCCCTGACCAGCGCTAGGAGCACTATAAAACACGAAATCTTTCGAATAAAGAAAGTTTGTCTTCATTGGCCCTTTCAGGAGCCGACGGGGGGCGAAACACATCACTTAGTTGCAATTTCCCAGAGTGCAGCTCTTGAGACAGTGGTAGCAACTGAACACAGGCCTTGGGCGAGTACTATAAGAGCGCATATGTTTCGTCTGCTTCACTTGGCACTCACAACGGCTTCGGATGACGGACGCAGCTCCGACCAACACCTGACAGTCAGAACGGCGCAAGAAGAAAGGTGTGGCCCTGTAGCGTGTATCGACTCCGGCCGTTGCAGAAATCCCCCCGGAGATCGGCGAGATGTGAGGAAGAGCGGATACGAGCAAAAGCCAGCTACTGCACTGAAAACGACACGTGCCAGCGCCGCAGTCCTCCAGATGCAGGTCCATAAGGGGAACGTACTTCCGACAATAATTTACCATAAAACTCGTAAAGATAAGCACCGGTATGTAGGTATTACTATGTTATACAGGACGCCGAGGCAATACAATGTTTTAACAGAGCAATTCGAGTGGCAAGAAAAAAATTCACGCATCTCCGCAAAGTGAATCATGACGAATGGGCGAAGCACTGGAGATCGTTCTTACCGTAAATCACCCACGAGAGTGCTTACTATTGCTAAAATAGTTTCTAATCCAATTCAACCCAATGCAATTCAATTTAATACAATCGAATTCAAATCCAATTTAACACAATCCAATCCAATTCAATGCTGCTCGCGCAGCGCGCACGGCTCTCGAGGAGCTCTCTCTCTCTCTGTAACCTTGTGTGAAACTTTTATTTTGTCCTTGTTAACCTTTTGTGAACCTTTTGTTCACAGATTTTTCGATTTACACGGTGCTGTGCGCCTCTCTCGCTCTCCCTTTCTCTGTATATTTAACCTTTTGCGAACCTTTTCTTGTGTTCTCGTAACCTTTTGTCAACATTTTGTTCACAGATGTTACGGTGCTATGCGTCCATCTCTCTCTCTTCTCTCTTTACTCTCTCTCTCTCTCTCTCTCTCTCTCTCTCTCTCTCTCTCTCTCTCTCTCTCTCTCTCTCTCTCTCTCTCTCTCTCTCTCTCTCTCTCTCACTAACCTTTTGTGAACCTTTTATTTTGCTCTTGTTAACCTTTTGTGAACCTTTTGTTCACAGATGTTTCGACTAGCACGGTGCTTGCCGTGAGCATGGACCCCGGACGCCAGACGGACTAACCTCGGCCTTAAGTTGCTTCGCCCCTAAAAGACCATTCATCCCAACCGAAGCAGGGTCAACACGCGAAAAAAATAAGTGGAGCACGAACATCGGCATCTAAAATAATCCCTAACATCCGAACACCAAATTCAAATGTAATGGAACGGAAAATACGTTTGGTATAACTATGTTTGCACAAAACCTCTAAAGACACCTAACAACGTCTGGGCTGTGAATACACGAGCATTAAGGTGGAATGCTCTTCGCTTCTATTTCGTGTTGTCGTGGGCTTCGTCTTCATCAAGCCGCTTAAGACGCTTTGCAGTTCGATCCGTTTCCTCCCAAAACCTTTGTAATGGCTTTGAACTGCTTCGTACGGGTTGCACCGATGAAGTTCCTGCCACCTTGTACTGGGAGAGTTGATGAAAATGACGAATTTCTATGTCTGACAATACGCTCGTTTCTTTGGGTAATTAGCATCTTTACTCCGTCTGCGGTGTTCTTCCGTTGGCGGCCACCTTGCTATAGTACTAACTCTTTGGTTGCACTATTAAACGCCTTTTAAAGAGTTTTGAAGCATTGTGGCATGGGCGGAAATCAGAAAAAAATTGAATTTGATTGTTTTATTTCAATTTTAATTTTGAAGAGCGCACAAGAAGCATAAGTTTCTAGAAACACAGTAGGAGGTCCAGAGGTTAAAACCATATGAGGGAGCTCTCATGATGCTGCTATATTTTTTGTAGTGAATGGTAGTGGTAATTAAATGAAGCAATACCGCAAGTTGGGTTAGTCGGTGCATCGCAGAAAAATACAAGATGTGCCTACGATGACAAATTCCACGAGCACGAACCTTCCTTCGCATTACACCCTTTGTTTGAAGAAACTGTCATTTCCTACCGGCATAATGACCAGACTGCTGGTAGGACCTTCTATAGAAGTGTAAATGATAACACGTGTGTCATCAAAACATCAATAACTCCACGTAGAACAGAGCGCACGCTAATGGGCGCTATGTTTTTTTTTGTTTTTAATTTATGGTTCGTTTTCTTGTATAAATTTTTGTGTGTTTCAATAAATAGGCAGTTGTGAGTAAGGGCCTGTTTGTATCGTTTGTTTCTGTCCCCGTTCTTCGTGCCCTTTTAATTTTTCAATGTAGCGGTAACTTTTCAGTAGAATGATGTAAGTAATGAAATATTAGTCCTTTTTCTATAACCTATATCATCATCATCTTTATTTCTACGTGCCCACCAACAGCCAATCGCCTTAAGCGGTGGTGCACAGAATGAAATACGAAATTTGATGCAAACACAAACAATTTCAATATGTAGCCTGAAACGAGGAAAAATAAATAGAAGGAGAAAGAAAGAAAAATGCGATCATTGCACTGCAGTCAAAGGAAGCTTAAACAAATGCGAATTGTTAAAAATATCGAGGTGACTTGCCATTTGATTGTACAGTCCAAACAATCTTTGCATAGGAGAACGAGTAGAACTGATTCGAAATAAAAGAAGTATGCGAAAAGGCTTACAGGGAACTCTAATCTCAATTGATGACTCAAGGTCTTCACAATCAATGATGCTGTGTAAAGACTTAAAGGAGCCATGAAGACAAAATACAAGTTGGATTTATTAGAAAGACTGCTTAGTCCCGATTACAATGATACCAATATCATCGCAATCTTTGAACAAATAACGGAGATATGAAAGAAAACGTGTGAAGCAGTCGCGACCCCCTAGCCAATTTCCCGCAACTTTTCTATGACGTCACAGAACCTTGTTTGTGCGATTGGCGGCCACCTAACCTGTCGCGACGACACATGACTGGACGTCTGTAATGGGGCCTCGAGTTCCATTTGACCGCATCACTTGAATGCTAACGTGCAGTTAACGCACTGAAAATTATGTTTTATTGTTGGCCCGTATGACGTCATTCTTGCTCATAACACGTCACTGTGGCGCAAAATTTGAAAGTTTTTAAATACTTCTTGCTTTTTTTCGTTAAAAAACATCTTTTGTGGCTGTAATGGAGCTGGGTGAAATACTGAATCCTAGTTCTTTCAAATTAAACGAAGTTGTATTTTCTCTTCATGGCTCCTTAAACAAAAAAAGAAATCCGCGTCAGGCCTCTTTTTAGACAATTTAGCTAGTACATGTTTTCATACCGATAGTAAACTCGGCGATCGAAATGCCTGTCGTATACAATTATAATAAACCCTCTTTGCACATTTTCAAGCTTAGCGCTACTTGTCACGCCCAAGCTGTTCCAAACAACAAACACAAAATGAAGTTTTGGGATCACCATAGTTAAGAATATTCGAACAAAACACAAAGGATTAGAAAAGAAAATGGTCTCATAATTCGCGACACAATTCCCAAGAGGCTGTAGGTCTTGCTCATAACAGAATCAACATGCGAACAAAAATGCAGTTCTGAATCTACAATAATGCCGAGATCACGACTTTCTTTAACCTCCGTACTAAACCTCTTCGCGCGGGCAGGCTTCTACATAAAGACGCGGACGCCCAAACATTTGTGTTGTTCTTCACTAAAAGCCTTCAATCTTTTCAAAAACATCGTACGGTCTTTCCCTATTCCCTTTAGTTTCAGCGACTCGCCTTCGTAGCTAAAGTTGATGCCCTGCGTCCTCTCTCGCACTCCTAGAAAGAGCGCACGGGACCCTAGGGCCAGCGTTCGTGTCGCGATGCGCATTATTCGGCAGGGCGGTCGGTAGCAATATTCCCCGCTTCGTCGCAGGCCAGTTTCCGGCCTGCCAAGCTCAAGAGGCCGGCAAATATTGACGATCCGCTGCCGTGCTGTGCTCTTCACCGGGCAAATGAAGCGAAAACGAGCGATATGCAAGAACGGGTCTAGTGCCATCACGCCCAGCTCCCGCTCCCACCCTGTCTCCCTCTAACGCTATTGCCACGACGCCATGCTTGCATCCATACGGCGCTGTGCCGTGTTTGTTTACGAAGACGTCCGTATGACGTCGCTATCAAACAAAAATGACAGCCAGGATTTACACGGCGGGAAAAACAAGAGCCGACGTCATTTCTCCAGCGGGTGAATGCGACCTTTGATTTAGAACTAAGTTTCAAAAATTCGCCGAAAGGGGGGGCAAAAAATACCGTCATCTACCACTAGTTTACTGTAGCGAAAGGAAGCGACAGTTTTCCAAAGAAAGTGTATGAATAACTCAGAATGTGCGGCGGGGAAATTGCCTTCCAAAATGAAGTGTTGCCGAGGGGAGTAAAATACTAATTAATGTAACATGTTGAATCATGGACTCTGGCAACCCGCAGAAACGGAGGACAAATATTTGCTAATGGCTACTGCAGGACTTTTATTCTGACATGTCAACCATGTCCGTTTAGCCATCTGGGATAATGAATATAGGGTATCTGCTTCCTTTCACTCCGCAAAATCAATGGGACTGATTCCGTTGTTATCTCAAACTGGCTGGAACGAAGCTATTTATTTGACTCAGAATCGGGAATTTATCACCAAGGGTACACCACTGCCATCTAGCTCGCGGAAACGCGCACTCTTTGCGCTAGTGGCAAAATTAACCTACTCTCAAATACATCCTGAAGGATGTTCCGGCTTGGCATGAACTCCGAGCACCCAATTTGGTATTGGGCTATCAAAGTGCCAGAAAATTAGTTACAAGTTGTAGTGGACGTCCAGTGTTATGGACACTGTCTACTAATTGTGGAAATATTGATGAAAGGTGTTTAATTATATATGTCGAACATCAGGTTCTTGCTTTTTGGGGGAGAGCTGAGAGGGATGAGTGGGTGGTATCAAAAAAGTGTGGGCCTCGACTTGCAAAGTTTTCCGTGAAGGTACACTTCAATGGGATGACTAGAATTGCTACAAAAGCTCTACTGGGGAGGAGTCAGCTCTTGTGCCTGTCATGGACGGTGGAACGAGCCTTATAGATGCGGGGGTACCGCGAAACCCACTTATCCACCCAAGCCTTCACTGTTTGTAGGTAGGTTTGTTGCCTGCATTTACAAAATGTATTTCACCGACCCAACCCCCCTTACTTCAATTCCTTTTTTTTCTGCTCTATATTTGCCGATTTCAGCATCAATACTTCAAACAGCTCCCGACGCAGCGCCCCATTCTATTGTCGACCAGCCTTTGTTTTGCTATACACCGCAAAGCTGTCACGCCCTGCACTACCGCATTCGTTATGTGGGACGTTTCTACGCAAATTCCGATGCATGGTTTCACTGGGCACGTCTCGGTGTTCGGGAAACCACGCATTCATTCGTGCATAACAATCACAAACATCATCATCATTATTATCATCGTTGTCGTCGTCATCTTCGTTCTCTTTTGTGTCCACTTGACACAAAATCCTCTGTCAGATTTTTAACCACGTCTTTTGCAAGCTTATTTAGTTTATTCCGTGCCCCATACTTACGCATTCCCTCCCTCCATCGGGTCTTTGTGTACTGAGCGTTTTTTTTTTAATTTCGCGCTGCCCACCATGCGCTCACAACTCCGACACAAGTCACTCAGAGGCACTAAAAGCGCCAGCCTGCAGTGTCGCCAGCCAGATGGCGATACCGACGGTGACACACTCGGATCGATGGCTGCCTTGTACTCGGCGCGTATGCGCCGCGCCGCCCACTCAGTCGTCTTCCCACGCCCGGCTTTTTCTCTTGCTTCATTCCTTCCTGTTCTAGGCCGCAGGAGAAATCCTTCAAGCTTTCGGCAACAGGTGGCGACACTTAAGAACCGCTGTCGCCGAAACGGAACCTGTTGCAGGCGGCTCCTTGCTAGGGTCAGCCGTCTGTGTCAAAGAGGAAACACATCGCTGCGCTAGCAAGAAACAAGGAATCCATCTCAGAGGTGCACAAAGAAAGCGAAGTAAAAGGAAGGTCATTTTGGCCATTTTGTTTAAAACAAAAAGCTTCGTTTCCAAAAAAGAACGCTTCGGCTTCTACGCTTTATTACGGAAACCAACGGAAATGAAGTTCCAGTAAAATTAGATGCAATGAATAAGTGTAGTTGGACGACAAGGAAACGAATGAAAATGCTGGGAGGTTAACGAGGTGTAAATCCGGGTTTGCTTACGTGCAATGTTTAAATAACCATAAGGGTAATGCCAAATACCTACGAATTACCGACCTATGAGCGTAATCTCCACTGTATACAAGGTGTCGACCAAGATAATATTAAATCGTATCAATGGCCTCCTAATCATTACAGAACCAATAGAACAGGCTAGTTTAGGAAAGGCCATTTAAAAACAAATCCTTTTTTCCTGTTAAGCTGAAAATGGTGAAATTCCGGGAGTATAACGATGCTCTTAAATGACAATTATAGGCTACGAAAAGGTATTCGATTCAATAGAAACCGCTGCAGTGGCGGAAGCTTTGAGGACATTTGGGCGGAATGCATTTGCATGATAACGCTTCATGACTAACGTACACAATGAAGTTATTTTTTTATGAAGGGCCCCCGAAAAGGGGGCACCATATCATCAAAATTGTTTGTAACACCGTTACAGCGGCACTTCCGAATCCCGATTGGTCAGAAATAGGAGGAAATAACGGTTACTTGAGCCAGTTGAGGTATGGCTACGACACGATCATTTAGCAAATCAAGTGAAAACCTTGAAAGTACAGTTCAGCAACTGTGCTCATTAGGCTTAGCGTCTGGCGTAACCATAAATACGACTAAAACGAAAGTGATGTGAATACAGACCCAGAAACAGAACCTTACGTGTATGCAAAGAAATGCTGGAAGAGGTGCGTCAATACAATTATATTGGGGTATTCTGTTAGTGCCGCTTCAAACTATGAGAAGATAATCAAGCGTATAATGACTGTAGGAAAAAGTCATCACGTAATTAATAGTACGCTACTTTTATCACTAACACAATGGCACAATTCAGCGCAGCTTGATGAGAATATGGTAGTAAAAATGCTGTCATTAAGCAGTCCTCGGCAACCGAAGAATTCTTAGTTGATTTGAAAGCGAAGGCTAGCGATTATGAAAGATGTCTCCCTTGCTGCATCGCGTTTGTGTCTCTTTCTTTGCTTCAGTTTTCCCGTCTTTTGACGCTAATTTTTACAGAAGGTGCAGTGGCAGCAATTCAGCCAGCAGCTTCCTCCCAGCAGACGATTTCCCTCGTGCGCACTTGTTCTACACGCACTCCGTCACGTTCACCTGCCATGGAAGTCGCAATAAACTCACGTGTGCAGACGTATTTTTTTGCCTGCTATTTACGCGTTCCAAAATTGTATTGTAGACCTTACCTAGCTTAGGATATATTTGCGCAACGCTGGCAGACAATAACGATCTGTGCTGCGCAAATGAAAAGCTTTGTAAGAAATACACAGACACAACTGATCAGCTCAACAAGCAATAAGGAATTCACTGGATAACTCTGGCGGCGTTGTCGTTGCTTCAGAAAATACAGATCAAAAACGACACAAAATTGGGCCGCAGGACTAGCTGTAGCCACGAGCAGTGCACGAAACACCTCATAGGTACAAGTAAAAGCACACATTTCTCTGCAGGATGATCAGAAGAACTGAGCTGAGCCGTTCGATTATATTTCACTTATTCCCATCTTTGTGCCACCCTTAACTTTCTCATAAGCAGTGCATAAGCGGCCGAAAGGAGCGACGGCTTCGAGCGTCATCTTCTTTCGATGTGTAAAATACCTACAGATAATAGGGGATCATACTCATACGTATCGGCAGGTTAGAGAAGGAGCTATCGGCAAACCTCGGAGCAAAAACAGGTTACTGTGACAAGATTACAAAACAGATAACACGCCAAACGTACGCGCACAGGCGAAAAGGGTCGGTAACAAAAAAAAACTGAATAACAGATTAGTCTGCTTTCATTTTAGCGGCGGCGTCCTTCACAAAATAACCAGACGTGAATAAACTAAAATATAACAAATACCATTCCCCGCTTATCGGGCAAAGAATGTTTGCGGACACCTTGAGCCGGTTTTTCAGCACTTTAAAGCAACATTCACTTAGCACCACCAAGTCCTTAACTCGTCCAACTGACTGGTCTCTTGCCACTCCTAGGATCAAAGTGTATAAGAGATTTGTGTTGTTGGCCACCCTTTCATAAGCTGAGAATAACAAGGCTACATTGAAGTGCGGCCGAACGGCTGCACTTAAGACAGGGGTTCTGAAAGTCTCAAAGGAGCGCCAAATGGTTGGTAGAAACCAACCTATGAACTGGTTGCATTTCTTTTATTGCGTGTTCGCTTTTGTTTTTTGTTTACTCTCATGTGGAGGTGTGGTACTCTCGCGCACCTCACGTTAGGCCGCAGTTGATTGTGTGCTAGAGTGAAATTGGAAAGAAGTTTTCGCCTGCGGCCTTGTAGAACCATTAGGCGTTACTTTACTTCGGCAGACACAGCAGGCGTACATACTAGGTGCTTCTTCTTTTTCAATGCACCCCGCCCATTTGTCATCCCTATTCAAAACAAATATGCCAAGAGGCTGATAAGATTACTTGATGGGATTGAAAAAATAATCAGCGGGGCACATTTGGTGGGCGTCAACGAAGCAGTAAATGCGCAACCATAGCTGCCATCATCAACAACATCATTATCGTGTACTTAATTGTGTCTACTCCAGAGCGAACGCTTTTCCCATACACTCGTGAACACTCCTATCCTGTGTGGTGGAATTCTTTTTCGCCTACCGTTTTCTTTACCCATCACTCCAACGCATTGCCTGTGGCCCCTACTCCTTTCTAGTTTCCTCCCGTAGTAGCCCTCTATTGCCCTGATGGTACACAGGTTGTCCTTTATAAACATTACGTGTCCGACGCAACACCCCATTTTTCTCTACATTTTTAGCAAAGATATTCTCTGAACGAATTTGGCCCCTTACTCATGAAGCTGGATTCAGGTAAGCAAGAGTTCTTCCTACCATCCTCATTTTCGTAGCTTGGTGGGGTGGTATTTCTAATCTTTCATGGTGTTTAGGTACAGTGTCGAAATTCGTGCCTGGTAAGTTACCGCCTAGAGTGCACATTTTTTTATCTTTTTTTTCGGTGACAGAGGTAGCATACTGTTCATTTTCTTGGAGGTCGTGTATAATACGCGTTATGCCCAGAGCACTACCCGGGATCTTAATGCACACAGGTCTGCGTACAGTGTAACAAGAAAACAAAAGTGAGAAAAGGTGTTTATTTGGCACTTACGGAGGCGTTATAATTTCTCCTCTGAGCCACGGAGGTGCGTAATCTTTGCGAGCTTACGTTTTATGCTTAAATAGGGGATAAATTGAGAGTTCAGGTGTCGATCAATCGGACAACGAATACACTTATCTGCAAAGTTAAATTTCCGTGCAGCAGTTCATATGCTTTTATTACATGGTACGTTGTTCGAAATCAGCCATAAAACGAAGGCATCCGCAATAAAAAAACTCGTGGTCAGGAAACCGTTTTTTAAGCGCTGTATTGAACCGACAAACTTCTGAACCTCCTACCACTGACGCTTCGCCGCGCCCTGTCCTCTGACAACCATAGTGACGACGCTGTCCAAGCTGCCGGCGCTGTGAACGCGCCAGCATGAAGGAACGTAACAAAAACAAGTTCCTACTCAGTTTTACTCCTCATTCTCCCTAACGTAAGGACCTCCTGTCGGAAAAAATGCCAGCGTCGGTGGTGTTGTGACAGGAAAATCCTGATTGGTGGACAGGGTTATGACAAACGCGGGTCACGTACTGTCTTTCAGTGGACACCACAGGTGATGTCAACGCGAGTGCGCCGCCATCTGTGTCGGGGAACACGAAGGAGGAGTATAACAGCGTCGGGCGGCCGCTGAGTGCGCCGCCACACGGTGGCATGATACTTTGACATTAAGGATCATCTCTCTGAAGGATGGGTAAGTTTTGGTCCGCAGTAAAGTCAACGGATGGCGCTGAAGTCATGAGGCCGTATTTTACCTGTGGAGAATGTCGACCTTGCCATTGTGTACTGTGTAGAGAGCTGTGAGGTGATAAAATGTAGCGAAGATCATGCGTCATAACAAACCGTAAGAATAAAGTTGTACATTGAACAAATATAGAAGGTATCTGTCAATCACAGCAAGGTCGCTCTGTAATGCAATAGCATCTGAATCGAATGAGAATGCGATGCAAAAGGCCCGACACCAGTATCACGTATCATTCTAAAGGCAGAGATAAGGCATCATTACTGTTTTTAGGTCGAAAATGCTTCTTGGGCTACCTAAACGCGGGAATATTTGGTTGTCTGTCTGTCTCTGCAGATGGCGCCGAGTGACGGAAATATTGTCACGGGACGTGGCGGACAATCCCCGTGGCGCCATAGCCCACCACCAAGGATGGTGACGACGAAGAGCTGGTGGGCCGCGCTGCCAGGCCGGGCTCCGTTTTGGCATTATGTAAATAGTTCTTTAACCATTATGTAAATACATCGCTTCATCGCTACATGGTCCGTGTCATCTGCCGCCACGTAACAATATTATCGTCTTTCGAGGTCATTTGTTAGTGGAGCAGACAAGGTAAATATTTGAAGTGCTCACCTTTCACGTAAAGATTTTGTCTAGTGTTCACCAATCGCGTGACATTAAAGCGTTATTTCCAATCGTTCTCCATCAAATAGGCTCCCGGGTCTGAACGGCCATCGGCATAACTTACTAATTATCAGTTCTAGCCTTTGGTGCTGCTTGTTTTGATACGAAGTACAAGCAAGCAAAGCACCATTTTGTATGACAAGTACTGTCTAAGGAATTGTGCATCCTAAATCAACATAGACACTGTCTTCGTTTGCTTCAATATACGACCATTTGTTTAGAGTATGGGAACGTTCCTGAGCTTTGTTAGCCTTCATCAAACGCCTCACGGTTGTCGTATTTTTAAAATGTGCCCTCTTGCCGGCACGCCATTCTCGTTCATAAACGCCGCAGTTGTTTATGTTCTAGGCTGGCAAGCCAATTTGTCTGCTCGTGGGTGCATGGATTTATTATAAATAATTGGAATATTTTGCTATTTAGACATTTTAGATTATGGATTATACTGCTTCAGCTTTCTAGCACAAGAACGTTTTATAACTAAATGAGTTTACCATAGCTAATTGGTAGTGCTATGTCGATGCCGTGATCTGCTCTGGGGATATCCCTATGGCAAACTGAATTATCCCACGCAAGCACACTCTTCTGAGTACGGCCAGGAAAAGGTGTTCGCTCACTTGTAGTAACTCGCCTATTAAAACTAGGAAAACAAGACGGGTGTGCAGATATTTGGTCTGCGTAAAAACAGTTGAGGAACTTGAATCCTGCGATGTGCGTAACAAATGTTTGGGCCGCAATTCACGGTTCGGTTTAAGGAAAGGACAACATCCTTTAAAGTGAGAAACAGCAACGTCACGTACCAATGTAACTAGGGGAATAGGGGTAGCGACTTTTGTCTTCCCAGAAATTATATCATCCCTATGAAGCGGGAGCGAGTTGGGAGTTCTTCAGTTCCAAAAGCGCTGTATCAACTACTCTGTAATTTCAACTTGCCTGGTAAGTTGAAGCTGATAATAAATGGGAAGGGTGGAAAGGGATACAACTCTGCACTGATGTGGAAAGCGGGAGCAAGGGGATGACACCAAAGCAGTGTGCCTCTTTCGTCCCCCTGAACCCAACTACGATTGATAGCTCAGAGCTCTATTATCAGCCGGACCCTTTTCCTATCACTAGGGGAGGAGAAAAGTGAGAATAGGGTTTGCTGTGAAGGTGCACGCGGGGAGGAGGTACACCAAAAAAACTGTACGTCCTATCTCTGATGAGGTACCATGCAATTACTGAAAGATTAGTACCAAATCAATGCCGAATGCTACGTTGCTAACTTTTTTCTATGGAGCCTACTGACTACCGTTATGTCTTTTATCGCGTTTCAAGCACGGTATTGTAGAAAGGTTGCCCCACCAACTCCTTTGAACATTTTTTTGTATATAACACTCGATGGCAGTTGCAATTTGTGATCTGTTCTCCTTAGATACGCTAGAAAATTCCGTCGCTAATATGGAATCAGCGGAACTGAAAAAATACCAGCTCAAACGGGAGCCATGGGTGGCCGGTATAGCGAAATTTTGTTGTTTACTCTTCAAAATACGTGCTGAGTGGCAACGTCCTTGCAACTCAAAGAACCAACAACACCAATCAAGTATTCTCCTGTTTCTAATCACGACTCGAATGACAACGCCCGGCCTTACGTAAAAAAGCCGCCTCCGGAGAAGTAATAATGTTGCCATGGCAACGTAGGAAAGGAAATAGTGCAATACGGCAGTGCTTCCCAGCAAAGGGAAATCCGTGAAGATTTCCGCAAGAAAGATGCGAGGGGAATGTTGCTGTGAAACGAGTCCGTTCGTAGAGTACACAGAGATAGCGCGGCTATAAAAACGGAAGACGCGCGTTTGTATTCTCCTTTTGCCGGGAAAGATGAGGCGTTCATCCCCGGATATGGGGACTTCAATATGCAGAATTTCTTACTAGTCTAGTTTTGCTGTGCATTCACGGGGTTTACGTTGCCAATGCGTTATGTTTGGGTGTTTTTAGCAACTGCTCAGGTTCAATCTCACAGGGAAAAGGTAGTTCCGACTCTGGTGCTGCGGCGATTGACTGCAGAATCCTGAAGTTAAATGTCTGCGCGCCAAATGATTTTTGTGCAGTCGTACGTAACACGATGCAGTGCACGTCTCGAAATGCAGGAAAGTAAACTTACATAAAGCCTGGACTACGCCGTTAGCACGATAAAGCACGATCTTTGACATATGTGATAAAGACAATAGTCATTATTGGGCTACCTCGACCGGAAATTTGTTGTATGTATGTATGTATGTATGTATGTATGTATGTATGTATGTATGTATGTATGTATGTATGTATGTATGTATGTATGTATGTATGTATGTATGTATGTATGTATGTATGTATGTATGTATGTATGTATGTATGTATGTATGTATGCATACATGCATGCATGTATGTATGTATGTATGTATGTATCTATGTATGTATGTACCTCTAACACTCTATCTGTGCCGGCTACGGGTAAGAAGGGCGAAATAAGGTAGCTCATGCAACATGCTCTCACCCTGTTCTATTGCGTAAACAATAGAGGGTTCAAGTGGAATAAAGCCATCGGTCTTTTCCAAGAGCGACAGAACAAAGAACGAGCGAGTGCGTGTCTGTGGCAGTCTTGGTCGATAACTAGTTACAAGTAGCGAGTTACCGGTTGCTAGTTACTTTTTCAGTGACTTGTAACTCTTACCAGTTACTTTCATCTTAGAAGAACTTGTATCTGTGACACGTTTTTGCAGGGTAACATTATAGGACATACCATTACTGTTGCTTCCTCTCTATAAAAGCATTATACAGCAGCAATGGTCCTAAAGGCTGACATACAAATCGTGGTTTACACTTTTTTGGGCTCCTTTCTTTACCGTTTCCTATCCACTTGTCACGTTTCCACAACACGTTTCCCTCGTAGTTTAGGAGAAGAGGTTGCTAGGAAGATTATGTTCCCTGCAGTAGACCGAGGTTGGAGGTCGGTCTTTAAGGGGATTTCTCAAAAATATTTCCTCGTTTTGAGTCGAACGGGGGTAAGAAATTACACCTTGCCACGGAGCAAGCTGGCCTACCCTTATAAATCAAGACCACCGAATAGGGGAATAATAACAATGGGGTTTCGTTAATAATACCAAGGGGGAATTGGCAAAAAAGTTGCTGCAGCAAAATTAGCCGTACACAACGATTGTTGGCATTGGGTTTCCGGTTAGAATACATCTTCCAGCCTCCCTTCGTTTAGGGTTTTACCACGTGCAATTTTGACCATCCGCACACCTTCGTAGGTTTCCGTTAAATAGACTCTATCATTTAGTTTGTACTATCCCTTTTTACAGTAACGTAAACTAACGACGTTAATTTTTCGTAGTAACTGCAACTGTAACAAGTACTTTTGGAATCTCTGTCACTGTAACTGTAGCACAGTTACTTTTTGGTATCAGGTAACATCAACTACAACACTCTTACTTTTTACTGGTAATGGGCCCATGGCTGCTCTGCGGTGTCGCTGCTCTGTATTTGTGGCTGACTTTGTTAGGCGGATGTCAAGTCGGAGCGCAGCTCGCTACCTGTCTGCGGCGATGCCCCCGCCCCACGCCACATCGACAGGTCCAATGACTCTCTTCCCCGCTCATACACATTGTAAAGTAGTGTGTGTAACCAGTGTCAGGCGGCAAAAGAGTATGGAATAGAAAGTGACTACGTCGAAATGCAGATACTTGTGAAACAAAACAAAAAATTTACATGATCTTCCCGCGAGGGGAACCATGGGGTAGATGCAACGCATCGGTGGTTGCCGTTGCGTTTCCGTTATGTTAGCGATGTCAGCGTGTGGATTGCTGTTGTTGTGTATCCTATTTATGCAGCATGTTCACCCCCGATGCGTCGCATCTACCCTATGGTTCCCCTCGCGGGAAGATGGTGTAAATTTTTAACCGAGCGCAAGCTGCGCGCTAACGCACAGCTTGCACGGCGACGGGAGCGAGCGCAGCCGAGCGCAAGCTGCGCGCTGACCGCGCTGACGCACAGATGGCGCTGCGGTGAGAGCGGCGGAGCGCGCAGCTGCCGCGGCGAGGAGAATGGGGTAGGCATGCGGACTACGCCGCGACAACGACGCGGGACAAGGCGAGTTAAATACATGCGTTGCATCTAAAAAATATACAGACAGCCAATGCGAAGCTCAAGTGAGCGAATGGGACCACTTAGATGGAAATAGTGCGGAGTAGGTTTGACACGGTGTGCGAGACACGGGCGAGAAAGGCCGTGTCACGGAATTTTAAAGTAGGAGAGAGGTACGCACAAGAACCCGAGCCTCAATTTTGCTAGGGAGAGAGATGGCATGCTAAGGCATTCTATGATATTCACCACAGAATCTTAAATTGTTTTGCCGGATATTTTAAACACCAGAAATTCGTCCGACGTAGTCGCGTTTCGCTTAATGCACGACCAATACTTTCCTTGTGGTAACGCAGGATCACATACTCTTTTATTTTTTTTAGGACTTCAGTATTTACCGTAGCGCAAACATTCACACACAAAGCTAACTCCTTCCCCCATAACTGTGTACACTAATCCGGGTAGTCTACTATAAGCACTATGTAAGTTTTATACAGCAAAACTCTATCGATCAGAATCGGCCCATGAATGATGATCTCACGATAGTTTTTCAAAAGTTTCATTTTTGTGACTTGAAGAAGCCTATGTTTCTCAACGCAGTACCATCTAACGAAACCTAAAAACGCTAATACAATACAACCCCCGCATTCTTTGGGCCCACGCACACGTTAACGCAATAATCGGTGGTTCACAACAGGTGTTTGTGGAATGAAAATTTAATTTACAACACATGCATTGCACGTAATCTGTGCCACGTAAACAGCAGTTTCTAAACCACGATCATGACTAGGATATGTTTATTGTATTCTTTATGGCTAGAGCATGACTGGTGGGAAGGGAAATTGGGGAAGGAGGTGCAAGACAGGGGCGTCAGAAATGGCATGGCCTCTCAACGCCATTGGCGGCAAGGCCAGCGTACGTCTTAGTTTTAGGCGCGACGCAACTTAGACGCTCGGGCTGTCGGCGTCTACTGTCAGCGTCGTCTCCTGTCGTCACGGTAAATCAAGTTGTCAAACGATCGTCAAAAAACAACTGTGTAATGAGTAAAACCACTTCAAAATAAACTAACATGATTTAAACTACTTTAAATGCAGAGATAATCAACATTTAATTGCATATAAAAGAAATTTGTTAAATTTTGTTTAGAAATTGATTTTAAACGCCGGGTTTTCAACTGTAAAGCATACTTCTTAGCATGCAGCAGCGTGTGACGGGAAGAAAAGTTACGGCATATCTGTCTCACTTTTATTTCCTTATATCTGGTTCAACGAAAGAGAGGGCGCCACAGCCTTAGCAAACGCGCGATTGCTCTTCCTGCTTCCGCTTCTCCGGCGACCAATCAGCGCGCGACGTGTGGCAAGAGAAAGGCTACGCCACGTGTTTGATCCAGAAACGCTCCTTTTTGAGATGGACCCTTGCCCATTAGCAGCATTTTTGCTGTGGGAAACATCGCCGCACACTGCATGCTTCGCTCCTCCTCAGGCTTCACGTTAGTGGAGAGGGCCTGCGATTTTTTTTTCTGGAAAAAAAAAACTCTCCACTCAAAACTAGTCTGCAACCATCCTGCCCTCTTCAATAAAGATGGTAACTATAAAAGCTGCAGAAGGTGCTTCAATAAAACGTGTTTTTGGTGAGTTGGTTCACGGTTGCCAAAAAAACTTAGCGCAGCGGAGACACGGTTGGCGCCGCTCCAGTTCCTTCACCGTCTGTGGATTTACTGTTGTAAAGCTTACTTCCGTAAGCTCAACAAGATGTCTTGCCCATGATCATACCTTGCACTCTGTACATTAGCGGAGGCCTTTGGGTTGGGAATAACACAGGCGAAACGCCCTACGCTAATGGCATGTGCCAAGAGGAATACGGTAAAGCCCTTAAAATAGATATCTTCGGCCGTTGATGAAGGCACACGGAGCGTATATTGAAAGATTCGTGCAAGGGTCGCTGCATGAGAGAATCTTCATCCGTCTGGTTTCAAGTAAATGAAGTCTGTGCCTACTGGTAGTTCACTTCCGCAAGAAGTTTGCGAAACACGGTGATGTTTCTTCCTACGCACCGAATATACGTCGGCATAATCCCAAGAACAAATTTTCCTTCAGAGAGGTACCAAGGGCTTCTTTGAAGTGAAACGTTATAAAATCTTGTTTTTTGCGGAATATTTCAATTGGAAAGCAGGACTGCAGTACGTATACGAGTACGTGCAAAACTGGAAGAGGTCTTTCTTTTCTGAGCGCCTAAAAGCAGGCCTACATAATTTTTTTCGTTAGTGGGCTGTTACTCAGCCATTCATAGGTAGGTGGCTCTATTTAAAAACTACACGGCTCTCTGTTACCATGCTTTAAGTCCCTTCTATACCTAACCTACGAAACCTTTCCATCAAAAGGTTTCTGGAACATAAGAAGCCATTTTTCTTTTGTTAGAATCGAAGGCAATCGTATTTGTAATTTGGGTAATTTGGAACTGTAAACATTCCGACTGTTAACCGTTTACAGAATACTTTGAGGAACCCATTATCTTCTCATGCGTGTTATTTTTTTACTTTTGTTATTATCTGGCGGCGAGAAAATGTACGCAGTAAGGGATGAACACGGTAACATTACGCACTATATATTCAAGGTAATTAAAAGTGCGGAAAAATTCTACACACGGCTATACGCCAGCGATGTTGGACCAAGGGAAACTACTGCTCCTATAAGCTTAGCTTGCGATGTCCCGCCAACAACTAAAGGGGAGCAGAGGAACTAGAAGAGGCACTTAAGGGCATCAAAAAAGGGAAAGCTGCAGGCGACAGCAGCAAACCACAAACCTTCTAAAAGTGGGAGGGGATGTATTACTTGAAAAGCTTTGTAAACCATTCTCAGGATGTTTAAGGACCTTAAGGGTACCCAAATCCTGGAAAAACGTTACAATGTTTTAGGTCACAAGAAGAGAGATAACAAATATTCTAAGAACTACAGACCCATCAGCCTTCTGTCAGTCATATACAAGCTGTTTACCAAGACAATATTTACCCGCATGAACGACAGCCCAGATTTTCAACAACCCAGGAAAGAGGCTGGGTTTAGAAAATGATATTTTCTACAATGGATCTTACGTCCATGTCATCAGCCATGTAATAGAAAAATCTTCGTAGTATAATAAGCCGCTTTACATGACACTTATAGACTATGGAAAAGCGCTTGAATCAGTTCAACCGGCTGCAGTGATGGATGCCTCAAAGGACCAAGGAATAGAATAGACCTACCTAAGACTCCTAGATAACATATATGAGGAATGCACGGGCAGGATTACCCTTTACAAACAAAGTGATAGATTCCCGATCCGAAAGGGTGTGCGACAAGGAGATACCATGTCACAAAATTTTTCACAGCATGTCTAGGGAGTGTATTCAGATGGCGTGTCTGGGAAAACATAGGCTTACGGATAAACGGGGATTACTTGTGTCCTTTGAGGTCCGCAGACGACACAGTCTTGGTCAGCGAATCTGCAGAACAACTAAAATTGATTGAAGAACTACAATCAGAAAGTTTTGCTTTGAGGCTAAAGATAAATGTGAATAAAACGAATGTAATAATAAATAAACAAGCTGAACGCGCCTTTGTCCGCATATGTGATGAAGTACTGCAACAAGTAAAAGAATATAATTACCTATCCAGATGGTCAATGCTGGTTCCAACCTCGAGAAAGAAATCCGGTGCAGAATAGGAAGGGATTGTTGGCAAGCACTGGCACCTAATGAAAAGTAAGCTACCTTAATCCGTAAACACAATGCTAATCCACCAATGTATACTGCTGGTGACGACATTCGGAGCACAAACTCGGCGGAGCCTTACTAAACAACTAAAAAAAATGGGCCCATCTCACCGCGAGGGGGATTCGAGTAAATGCGTCGCATAGGGGGTGGGTGTACTGCGTTAACGTTTAGTGTTTGGGGAGTTGGTGGTAGTGAATGCGTTGTATCAGCAGCTTCTTGACGTAGTTTGAATGAGTCAAGGATATAAGGCGCGTTCGTAGCCTTTCATTCTGTGTCGGTTTTGTGGCGCAGTGGGAAGAGCACCATGTACCTCGCGTTCCGCCCAAAGGTAGTGAATGCGTTGTATCAGCAGCTTCTTGACGTAGTTTGAATGAGTCAAGGATATAAGGCGCGTTCGTAGACTTCCATTCTGTGTCGGCTTTGTGGCGCAGTGGGTAGAGCACCATGTACTTTGCGTTCCGCCCGCAGGGTCATGGGATCGAAACCAGAAGCCGGTAAGTATTATTTTTTTATATAGTGTAGGGGGAGGGATGCGGACCTGTTGTTGAGAGCGAGGAGGGTAGCGTGATGCGGGAGAGGAGGAGTGGGGAGAGGGCGCACCTGGAACGGCTGTTGCGGACGCCGAGGCACGCCAACGCCGACAACGCCGGGTGACATCGTGAGTTAAAGAAATGCTCTGCATTTAAAAACTTAGGTCTGCCCAACGTGCCATGGAGCGAATAATGTTAGGAGTAACGGTTAGGGACAGAAACCGAGCCATCTGCATTGCGGAGCGAACTCGAATAGAATATTATAGTTTAATTTAATAAAAATAAATAGACTTGGGCTGGCCTTGCAGTTCGACGAATTGACAACAGGTCGATCCCAAAAGCAACAGAATGGACACCGAGAAACGGGACTAGAAGAAGGCTAAGGCCATTGAATCAATGGAGAAACGAAATAAGAAAATTTTGAGGCAAAGCTTAGAGTCGTGCAGCGGAGGACCGAAGAAGGTGGAAGTCAATGGGGAAGGCCTTCGTCCTGCAATGGATATAAATGAGCTGTTGTTGTTGTTGATGATGATGATGATGATGGGAATGATGGAGATGAGGGACTTTGTCGAATGCTTTAGAAATCAATAAGCTCGAGGCGTCGTTGTTGCTGTTCATAAGCGTTTATTGGAGCGGAGAATGGCGTTCTGGGTAGCATTCCTAGTCCGGAGAGACCCTGTGTCGCTGCCGCCCTAGACACAAGGTCAAATAGTGTCTCTGACAGGCAGCTGGTCAGCTCGCACTCCAACTGCTACTAGGAGGGAGAAGGGATGGGGTTTCGGTGGTAGCGGCAAGCCCGTGCTCGGCGGTCTGTTGGTGTTCGAGGTTTTACAGGATGGGAATCCTAGGGGTACACAGTTGCCCTGAGGATGGTTAGATGATTTTAAGATGATGGTGCATGATGGCTAGATGAGCATCCCTGAGAATCCCTGAACAGAGCATCCCTGCGTTTTATTACAGACCTTCCCCGGCCCACATGCAAAGAAGAGCTCCATCGCTACTCGGACCTTCTTACAACGCGTGCGACAATCGACGAGCGGAGGCTCAGTCTCTCAAGGTGCCGCAAATGTACTACTTCTGGCAACAGGATATTATTGCTGGAATCCCCCGGCCTCCACACTGACATGTCCAATATTCCTCGGAAGATTACACCATGGAAGGATGAGAATGTCCCCCTATGGAGTCATATTACCCGCAAGCTGCATAAAGGGTGCCATGCTGTTAATCAATCTGATCGAGCTACCCTCACAGGTGCAGTTCCCGAGGAAACATTTCACGGAAGCCTCCTGGGGTTCATCCACCCACCGCGCAAGAATTGCTTTTTATCAAGCGGAACGTTGCATACCCCATGCACTGCTGCTTCTGTACGATGATCAAGAGGACTCCACATCTTGTAAGCTGGAGCTCCGCGCTATTCACGCGGCCTTGGGCTTCATATCAGAGCGCGCTTCACAGGTCGCATTTCTCCCTGGGGAGCGCCTAACTATTCGTACAGATTCACTCGAAGCCCAACGAAAATTAGGGCAGATTCGACGGCAAAGCTATGTAACTCATCGAATTAAGAGCAGTTGCAGCACGCTTCGCTAGCAACGTAATTTGTACGTACATTTCACCTGGCTTCCCGGGCACGCGGGCGACCTCGGCAATGACCCCGCTGACACTATAGCGAGCACGTTTCCCACCTCCCACTCGCCACCGCTGGAACATAGGCTCACTACCACCAGTACAGTCCAGGAACTTGAAAAGCAGCCAGACTTGCTGAAGCACAAGGGCGCCAAGCGCTTCTGGCCTCAGTACACACTAAACCTTTTTACACCCTTTTAGCCAAAAAGGGTGTACCATAAGTAGAAAAAGGGTGTCGGGAGGCATTTACACCTTTTTCCTCGAATCTCAACATCCTTTTCTTAGTTCTACACCCTTTTTGCGTAAAAAAAAGGTAGTTGATCAACTTGGACACCCTTAGTTTTTCTTAGGCTGTTGAAAGGGTGGGGAAAAGATGTTCAGCTGTTCATTGAATAAGGCCATGCTCGGATGCATAATAGCACTGTAAAGACAAGACACCCTTTCGTATACTTCTCTGCTCGCAAGAAATTTTCAAACGCAAAAAAACTAATTGCTTTAATGCAATGATCGCTCGTTTCCATATGCGGTGCACCTCATGCCCCAAGTTTAGCTTTGGCACGTGAAACACCAATTCGAACATTTAAAATTAAAGGCTATAGTCATGTGGCGAAAAGGGTGTTTACCGACTGCAACACGCTTGGCTTTGTGTAGGTTGTTGAAACGCTGTGAAATTGGTGTTGAGTTGCAAAAAAAGAATAGCGCATCTGCGGGTCGACCTAGTTTTTTCCGGTGTTGCTACGTTTTGTTATGTTTTTTAAGCTTTGCAATGTTCTTGCTAAGCTAGGATGACCGCTAAGGGCTGAGGCCAAGTTTAACCGGATTTTACAAGGCTGTTCCAGTGTGTCCACCTAACATCTTCCAAGTACCAGGGGATCCAAGGGGGAAACAAGCTAGGTCGTCCCCCAGCTATGTTGTTCTTTTAGCCTTGCAGCACTATTGCAAGCTGCGCCAATTTTTCTACGATTTAGAATCCAAAAATGATTAGTACCTTTGAAATGGTATAGTAAGAAGTGCGGATACGCATACGTCCCTTGTGCTCACACTCTAACAAGCTCGAAAGCCGACTTCACTGTTATAATACCCTATCTGCGGTGGTGCACCCTTTACAGGTTCCGCAGTTCTTTTTCTTCATATTTTTTTATTTGTAATGCCACTGAAACTAGCTCAACCTTAATGAGCTTCACAGGAAATAAATTATGCCAATTCATATTGCTTTAGGCATCGTGAGGCACAAAACACCCCCCGCTTGTAAAAAAGTTCAGTCCACCCGTGTAAACAGGTACAAAATGCCTGCAAAGTTGGAGGTCTCTCCACCTTTTTTTTTAGTTGGCGGTCTTTTCGTACACCCTTTTTCTTACGCCCTTTTTCTTAGTTTCGAACACCCTAGTTTGTAGCTTTACACCATCCTGGAAAAAAGGGTGTTGAAATAATGGAAACCCTTTCTAAAGAGTGTTGAGGTGCCGGGGAAGATATTTTTGGTATTTAATAGAATTCTATGAGCTATAGAACATAAAAACCACCTCGTGATTAAAACGTTTTTGCAAATTCGCGTGTTGATTTGTATATTTCATAGTAAAATCCATAGTTCCAAACTTAGCGCTTAAATATCTGTTTTTTTTTTGGCGACAAGCCACCGACTCTATCAGGGGGCTTTCCTCCGCTGGATATAAAAGCAAGAAGAGCACATGTATTACTAAGTAAGTATGCACTCTCTGTACCGCTTGCATCCTGTTGGTTTTCGTGCTCAATTTATTTGTGTTCCAAGTGTAACTTGTGCGTATTGACTGTTTGTATTAAATGCTGTGCGCTCCACAGATTCACATTGCCAGGCGTAGCTGCTGCCCTGGCCACACCCTTATTTTAGGGTGTTGAGCAACCTTACACCCTTTTTTTGGTGTGCTGACACGAACACCATTTTTTCATCCGTACGCCTTTTTTTTCTCCAAAACACCTTTTAAAGCTGTTCGCCATGGGTCAAGATGCTTACCATCTTTTCGGCCAAAAAGGCGGTCAGGGTACAAGCAAGTTTAGTTTGAGGTTTTCATACACAAGGCAGGAGTTGGAGCTGCACTGAAGGACGATGTCATCGCAATGTTGCGAGCTTACGTACCTCATCGAGGACGCCAACAACCTGACTACGTTTAGCCCACCCACCCTGACGTCACCTGCCAAACGTGTGACTTCGGCGTCCGCGCTACTATGAAGCACGCCGTATGGGAGTGCCCGGGTCTTGAGGATGTTCGTGAGCTCTATCTAGGACCGGTTTCCTCGTATGACGACTGTACCAAGCCCCCTCAGTGCATCAATGCCGCCCGTGTTCTGCGTTCCCTATGAAATTTCGCCCGCGAGGCTGACCTCGCGAGATGGACTTTATTTGACCCCTCCTCCTGCTTCCCGAGCATCCTTCAAGGCATCTGAGCCAGCCCCTTGCTGATAAAGTTTCATATATCTATCCATACAGTTATGTCCACACCTGCGACCATCAGGGCTCGTGGTCATCGCCCTTCCTTCCACATAGTCGCAGGGGCACGTTTACGGTGCATGCACATACCGCATCTGTTTATTTTGTGACGTGCTTCTGTCACTGCAGCCGAAATCTTGTAGGTAGCGCGCACCGCTTCTTCCGGGTATGCCAGTGTGAATTACCAGTCTTCTGCACAATTTTACTCTCACTTTAGGGTGAAGATCCAGCGAACCGGTAACAACGTGTGTTTGCTTCTTGATGACGTATAAGGCCTCGTCGGAGACGGTGTCAGAGCGGGGATCCAGGTTCTTGCCATGTCAAGTGCCATTTCTGCCGTTGAGTAATACTTATGGCTCGAACAGCAACCAGCATGGATAATTTATGTCGTAATGTTTTTCCATCTCTCTAGCACTGAGCTATAAGCCTGCTTTTAAAATATCTGTGTACAAGTATCGGCCGGACAAAAGCGCTGATGGGCTGTTTGCCGTTCTTGCTCGGGAAATGTTTTTACCCTAGAAGCAATTCGGGGGGTTAGTGGCTGTGAACGCGAGGTTCTTGATCATTTTTTTCACGGTCTCCGCTTCTTTTTACAGGTGAATTTCACCGTGAGTCTCATTTCTTTGAGTGTGGCATCTGGCCACTTGGGTGAAATGTGTGGTTGCATGGGCTTCCCCTCTAGATCTCCGCTGCCTTGTATCTGGCGAACAGCTTCTCCGAAATCAAAGCAGGGTGCGTTCTCAGCCAAGGCTGCCTTTTTGGTGGATTGTATAGAAGGAGAACGGCGTAGTAAACAACATAGCATCATTTTTCGGAACACTTTCCAAATAGGTTTCTGCCGCAAGAAGTTCCGTATGGAGCTCATCATGGATAACAGAGGCTGCATATGTTTTGCCTAATCGGGAAGGAATACAGCCAAATACTTAGACATTTCTACTACCCTGAATCCGCTTTTGTAGCGTGTGGCGGGATCACAAAGGCGGCCTTGAACATGTGCTTGCCAGAAACAATGTAGGAAACGTGGATGAAGTCACCGTTACGTGTTGTGTGCAAATGCGATCACGCTCATACCCATATTCCGCCATCTACTTGATGTCTCCTCAGCCATTCAGGCAGCCACAGCCAGTGCGGTATCTAGTCTTACAGATTATCACCAACATACGTTACGAAATGAAAATACGATGACAGGAGGGCGAACCTTAGAGTTGTGAATGCGAAAGCAGTAATGTGAAACTGAACTCAGCTGAGAACTCCTTCCAGTTTTTTGCTGGGTGTAATTTTTACTTCAGCGCCGCCATGCCAGCTGAGCAAAGCAAGTGCTCGATATGCTGCCGAACAGCGCATTAATAGCCATATCTGTAGCTATCTACTTTCTATGTGGCGCGGTATTACCCACCAACGTTGTCCAGAATTATTTTTCTCATTCTCTGGCGAAACTTTTGTTATAGAACGCGAGGCCTAAGGATTGGGAAAGCACCTCAAGGTTCCGTTGTGTTTATACCATACGCAACGCGGAAGACAAACTCGAGTTGTGAGCGGTTGTAAAAAAACTCTTTGGAAAAAAAAAGGTTTTTTTTCTTCGTATTTTCCAACCCGGATAACATCGTGAAAAATAAAAAAAAGCTTCTCCGGGGAATTGCGACGTGATGCGATCAATCTGCATTGAGGGAAGCTCTCTCTGGCATCAATGACTTGACGACAAATCGTGGGAAGATATGCAGAGTAGACGCTCTTCTGGGACTTTTGTGATTCAGCGTGCAACAATTATATACTTTTGAGTGATAACGGAAAGATTCATTGTGCCCTTAAGTCTTTTAAGAGATGTGGAAGCAAAAGCTAGCGATTATCGAAGACTTCTTCACTGCTGCATCGTGTTCACGGTGACGTCACGTTCACGTATCATGCGGCATTCATCAGTCTTATTCGTGTTGCATCCCGCCACGGTACCGGGTTAGCGCTGTAGTGGCTGCACATAGCTGCGGCTCTGGCGGCCTGGGTTCAAATCACTTTCCAACCCAAGTAGGTACAAAGTATATATTATTTACTTATTTTCTTTTTACAGCGACCGTATTATCGCTACGCCAAACGCCACCTTCTTTGCAGAATGTGACATTTAATCCTTCCGACGTAACAGTTCCACGCTCTGTCTCGACTACAGGCGGGGCTTCAATCTCCAGCCTCTCATCAACAATAGCATTCACTACATGATATAATGACAGCTCAATAGAATGATCACTGTTTCCAGTTACCCTCCTAAAAACATCATGCCTGGGGAAAGCTTCTAACAAAGCCACGAACATTAAAAATGCGACGACAACACACACCAGCACTTGAGGAAACCACCTACCAACGGCCACCCGGAAGACATTGCTGTCCCTTGTCACGGGTCTTTACGCCCCCCGCATTGCGCAGGCGATTCCCGTTCACCGCCCGAGCGCTGCACCCGGGCCAACGCAGGACCCTATCACGTACATCCCCTAGCAGTTGGACACGTTCTACGAACCGTAGAGCAAGGTAATACAAGCGTCTGCTGCAACCAACAGCGTGGCACGAAAAGAAACACAGAGCTTCTGCGATTTCTTAAGGGGCTAGTGGAAGGAAGCCGTGAAATGCGGCATTGGACAGAATACACAACGAGTCATTGGGGACCAGACCATAGTAGGAAAAAACGCGGGGCTAAGGAAACAGCAATTTCTGGAAAAAGATGTAACGCCACTGAAAAGAGAAGCTACGTGAGCTGCAGCGAAAATTTCGAAGAAACAAATAAGATAGCTTCATGAGCCCGAACAGGAAGTGGAAGCCGTACACAGACGGCGAAATTGGATCTAGCGATTGACGTGGCGTCAAGGTTCTAAAGTACAAACATTCTCAAGAGGTTAAGCCGCCTAAGTGCTTGCAGTCTGGAACAATCGACAGCGTCCGCTTATACTCATCCTATGGACATGACTGTTACATGTGTGGAATATTTGGGCATTTTTCAAGTATGTTTGGACAAGGGCAGTGGAGCATTAGTACCGAACGTGCCGTGCATGGCGGGGGGTGCAAACAGTCTCAGCAGCTACATAGACAACGCGAACACTTTTTGAAAAGTCCAGGCTCACCACAAAACTCACACCACGGTTAACAGAGACGATATAGCCTATGCGCATAATGTGTTTACAAACACGACATCTTCTCAAAGCAGAAATCATCACCTTGCGTCTGAAAATCCTCCCCATGCGAAAGAAGCCAGCAATAGTGGCTACAAGAAGAAGGCAGGAAGCTGCTCGAATGAAGCTACGCCCTTTATTTTGAAGTTAATGTTAGTCACGCCGTCTCTTAAGTCAATTGCAGTCGTGCAACCTTGTCAGCTAGTCCAGAAGAATAGGCTCAGTGGAGATTATTTTGTGGCACACAGCCTCCGTGGTAACTGCTCCGCAGCTGTGCGGGACCAGACGCTGCCGGAGTCAAAAAGTCAGACCACGCTGAAATGTGCGCATGTGCAGAAACTGTTGCGCAAGAAATCTAACCTATTTTGTGTTTTATTTCAAGGCACGTATTGTAGAAGAAGTCGCAGGGAATCAAATTAACCATGCCCTGTTTCTCGCGCAGCGGTTTTTCCTTTGTTGTGAAAGATTTCCATACGGAATAAGAGAAAGTCTTAAAAGGTACAGCACTGCAGCCGCTTCCCGTAAAAATGCTAAAAGAGACCGGTGCTGGGGCCATCATTCCAACTCGTAAAATATAGAGACCACCAGGATGTAGCCCGGTGCCTCGGTCGTGTTGTGTACCAGTGTTTCTAAGATCAGGGCCGGTTCAGAAAAACTGGTTAGCGGCAGCCTCTGGCCGATGAAGCGCCCAAAAAGGCATGTGTCGGCAAACGGCACGCGATAGCGGGCAAGCCAAGCCAAGCGGACAAGCGGGCAAACGAGTAACATTGGGCAAACCAGTGGGTCACTGATAGGGACTACGCCAGTACAACTCGAAGCCTCCGCACAAGACCTTCTCCAAGGGAGCCCGCTTTCTGGGAAGGTCAGTTCCGCATTGTGGAAGTAGAGTACGCGTGGCGCCGCGGAGGTTTTCTTTATCTGCCTGCAGTTCTATGGTGGGCATTGGAAAAACTGGTAGTGGCCGTAAGAGGTCTGTGCAGTGGCAGGTGCGATCTGCCCCTATATGGGCAGGGATCAGTGTTGCGGAATGGGCATCCCCATTCCATTCCACTTCCATTCATAGGAATTAGAACTTGTCATGATTCCATTCCTTTCAATTCCTCGGAATGACAGACGTTAGTCTATTCCCATTCTTGGAATGGACGGGAAGTTCAATTCCATTCCTTCAATTCCTCAACGTAAAAACTGCCTCAGGTGCTCTATCGAGTTTCAGAGGAACGCACCATGAATCTGACGCTGTCATACGAGTTCAAAACTGCAAAAGTCTGCAAAATGTGTCACTTGTCACCGAAGTAGTGAGGGGTAGGAGGTTGGTTACATATCTTGTGCAGAACAACTACCCAATGCAAAACATTACCGTCCCTTCCTAACGAGAGTAGAGGGAGGCGCTAAATCTAAAAGTGCGTCCAACTTTTTTTTCATATTTATTTCTCTCAGACACTGCCTAAGAGGGCACCGAGGCTAAAGGCAAGAAATGCCGGACGGGGCCTCGGTGCCTTTACACCATTCAATACATACATTCAGAACATAATGAACCGTTCAGCTTTGCGGTTCTTTACATCAAAAGTAACCTCATAAAAAATAATGCAATAGGCAAATACAATGCATATACAGTACAGATTCTACATGAACTGAGAAATCATGAACTCAGAACTCTGTACATGAACTCAGAACTCAGAAATCAATAAAGAATCATGTATTCAGAAGCAGCATTTTCTTGATTAGAGAACATAGCCCACTCATCAAATTGGGGCATATAACAAAACTGTAGAAAGTGGCAGATATTGTCATAATTCACAGGCATGTCGCGTGGAGCTTGCTCACATGTACACACATTTGAAATGCTTATTTGAATGATTTCAAGCAAATTTACAGCATTTATCACTAATGCTACTGTACCAACGCGAGAGACGGGAGGGCAGCTGCGCGGAACACCGTTAACAGTCTTTGCATTCACCGTAGGAAAGTCGCCACCGCTTCCACGGTGACCTCCATTGCACTTCTTATTGCCCTGGCACTACCTCAGACCAATGTGTTCAATACAGGACATTATTTGTGACCCCCTCATTTAAAGTGACAGAACCATATCGTCACACCAGCCCTGTCAAAATAAAGAAGTATGGTCAGGCAGTTTGTTTCCATGATCGTGCAACCAATATGCACCTTATAAAAATATTGAACTAACACCTTCCTACCTAAATAGTGGAGGTGCTCCAATTTTCAAGCCGACAACTAAGGTTTCAGTATTCAGGTGCGTTTTTACCCAGGTGCATAGGCCACTTGCACAGAAACACAGTAACCAAACCACGAACAAGTTTTGAACAACTGGAGGAGAGGCAAAGCATGGTGTGGCAATGGGAGACCTGTCAGAGCACTCGCAAATAAGGGCGCTATTGGAACCGGAACTGTTGGAAACAAACGCCTTTCGGCAGCTGTGTGTTCTGCATTGTCTTTTATAATATCTAGTGTAATGATATATCCCAGCTGCCCAGAACCGTATCCACCGTAGCAGAGCGCTCACTTATTACGCTTATGGCACGTGTCGGGCACACAAATCCCTCACCCACATCTCTTTGCTGTCTTGGTTTTTATTTGCTGGAGTCCCGGGGAGCCGCTGCAAAACACGGACAGACTGTCGACAATTTGGCGCCATATTTCCCCGAGATGCTTACCAGGTTGGTTTACAAGCTACGAGGCTATTCATTGAACCCCGGGTACGGAGGGTGGGAGGAGAACGTCAAGCAAACTCGTTGTTTATGTTTAAATCGCGAACTTTTTATATCGTTAGCTCCAAGATTTCGCAGCATCAGCTTGCGGTGAAAAACACCGCGGCATCGGATGCACGCCATTCCTATACCCCCCCCCCCTTTCCGATGCTATTCCCCGCCTGCTGGCCTGGCCACACGGCACCTGCCACTGAGAGAGACACTGGTCTTTCATAGTAGCCACGGACCGTTGTAGAGAGAACACTTTGCCTCAAAAAGCCCGCCAAAACACCGAGCCGACCTAACGTCACCAGCGGCCAGATGCGCTTGCTCCGCCCGAAGTTCACTTCCAGCGGCCGGCTACGTGGATACAGTTACTCGAGATGCCGGGTATGCGTTCTCGTTTTTGTGACCGGTGCTCCCTTTGAGATATACGGCCGCAGTCGTCGCAACATACTAATTAGGTAGCCGGAAAGCGCCAGCAGTGGTGACGCCATCGTTTAAAAATCCACATTCCGTTCCCTTTCCATTCTGGGCAAAAGGCACCTAATTTCATTCCCATTCCATTCTTCCAAGCGTCGTCCTCATTCCATTCCCATTCCGTTCCGGCATCTCGAAAAAATGGAATGAATCCGGAGTCATTCCATTTCCGGAATGGTAACTCCGAGAAACTGGCAGGGATCATGTCTCCACGAATCCACATAACATGGACAGCAGATGGACAAGCGCCCACAGTCCTGTTAATACATGCAGCCAGGCTAGTACATGGCGAAACGCAGCAGAAGTCACGAAAAGCTACCTTTGAGTCAGTGTAAATGTCAAGCTGCACTCCACTAGTCACTGTCGAAACAAGCCCCTGGTGGCCATCCCGAACGGCAGTAAATTCTGCGTACAGGCTAATTACAGGATGTAGGGTCGTCTCGTAATCGCAGCACTGGTTCAGGCAATAGTGAGAATGACACGTCAAGACAGTGGTTGCGAAGCTGTTGTGGGCCCGGTATCCATGAAAGCCTCCTGGTCAACTCGCTGCTGCCTGGCCGGCGCACAGTCAGTGACATGAAGGACTGCTTACGGTGAATGTGGAAGGAGAGGGGCTCGGATAGGGAGCGTTGCCAGAGGGTTGTTTCCTCTCACCGTATGGCACAGCCAGTGTGGCCTGGCGACAGAAAAGGCTGTCATCGTTTCAGGTGGCTTGCCCATACACGCAGCGACAGCTATTGCCATTCGGACTGTTCCAAGTCTTTACAGGCGTAGGGAATAACGTCGGTGAACGGCTTCCCCTATGGTGCTTAGCTGGACACTTCCTTGTAGTTGTGCAATAGGCGTTAGGTTAGACATGTCAGTAACGGGGCGCATGGTAGCCCTGTTGATGGACTCAACCAGATTCCCGTTCGCTTGCATTATGTGCTGGGACTGCGCCTCGTACAGGCACCTTGGCTTTAGCACGGAGCGCACTAAAATACAAAAAAATTAGTAGTAGCTTAGCTCTGCTATGCCAGGATATACGTAGCTTGAGCTAAGGTTCAGCAATCCAGTCCAATCCAGTCCAGTCCAGTCCAGTCACTGCCCCTCGCGCATGCTCAGCTCGGCTTTTCACGAGCCACGCGAAACGGCTATCAAGCGGCTCTGGTGCAGCGTCAGACTTGGCTACTGCGCACACCTAGCTAGGCGCACACCTGGGCACGCGCCGGTGCCAGTGCCTCTGCCGCGCCTATGACGCAACACAATCCACTTAAACCCAATGCAATCCAAATTCCATCCATTCCAGTCCAATCCAATCCAATTTAAATCCAAGCCAATCCAAGCCAATCCAAGCCACTCAAATCCAATGTCCCTCGCGCTTTCGCAGAACAGCCCTTCACGGCCCACGCGAAACTGCTCAACTTCGGCCAGTGCAGCTTACGCTACAAAATCGTCCAGCAGACCACACCAGGTGTCTGAGAGGTGCAGCGAAAATGCTGGAGCATTTCGCGCTATGAAAACATTATCACCGACGCATTACAAATGGGCAACCTTTACTTCAGTTACACACATTTGACACCAGCTCTAAAAGCTAAGGAAATTCTCCAGGAACAGACATGAATAACAAAATCCAAGCACGACACTGTCATCCACAAAGCAACGATTACAACAGTTTCTAGTGTGGTTGCTTACTTTGCCGCATATTCACCCCCTATTCCTCCGCTCCATTCCTGACCGTGCCACAGTGTATTGTGGCTTCGTGACGGAATTGGTCTACTGCAGTTGGCGTGATTGATGACTGCAGCAGACAAATTACGCCACCTAACCACAATACAGTGTGTCACGGTCAGGAATCGAATCTAGCAATACCTGGTAAAAACGCGGATGAGTAAGCAACCACAGTTTTCTGTCTCTGTCTCTGCTGCAGTTGTTGACGCCGATGCCAATTCTGGTGGGAGAGGTCAGGAGTGTTCCGGACAAAGATTTTTAGGACTCCACCAGGGCTCGCTTCTTTGCCAACTTAAATAAGTGGCGTCTACCCGTTAATAAACACGTTCATATTATAGTCGCTATAGTTCCTGCTCAGAAGGAAAAGGGCGTAGCTTCAACCCGTTGCCCTGGCAACCCGTCAATTTTAGTTAATGCGAAAGCACTTCTACTCCCTATGTAACACGAATCCTCACGTATGACGTATGACGTAATAGTTGCTAAGGAGCCACTCGAAAATGTGGCATCGTAGTGGGAGGGGCAACCTGGTGGTCTGACGTAACCCGCCAGCGTGACGCTACCACGAACCTTACGCTTGGAGTTGTAACCTCGCTATATGGTAGCTACAGCTTGTCGTACTATCCGGTTGATCTTGTTTGGCAGGTTGTCAAGCTTAACGTCAGGGCTGTAAACGTTAGGCGTAAACCTGGCAGGTTGTTAAGGTTAACGGTATGCCTAAACATAGGCCGAACCATGGCGCTATGGTGGACATATGTGCGTACGAGCTATTCGGCTCCATACACGGAGCTTCGAAATATCGAACAGGTTTAACGCGCGCTAGAACGGCGAATCCAGGGTACTTCCGGCAGCCAAACCAGTTTTCGGAGCGGGAGACGCGTGTGCAGACACGCTCTTTTCGTGCTATGTGTTTCAGTCTTTATTCCCAGCAACGGAAAGGGTAAAACGCAAAGGGGAATAGGTGAAGATTAAGAGCATGTTTTAACTCGCCTTTTTGGTCCTTGCAAACGAAGATATCCTCTGAAACTTGAACGAAGCTCTCTGATAGTGGCACCTACCCCCCCGTGTTTATTGATCAGTGCTTCATGAAAGGGTAATTAGATATTTGAATAACTAAATACACAGTATTTATCGCTTTGTGCGCAAGTATTTTTAGGGTCGACGACGGGTCAGCGCGCGTACTCTGAATTAATTAGGCGTATTTTTAGCCTACCAGAGTGTTACAGCCGCACAGAACAGCAAATAACCACGGTAGTTCCTGATCGACGCTTTACAAGCAAGGTTCAAGCAACTTTCAGACAAAATTTAGTTCGTAGTTCAACGAAAATGTTTGTCACTTTTTGCATTCAGAATGAAAATGTCCGCCCGCTCCCACGGACAACATTCCAAAATGTGGCCACACGTTGTATACATGTTTAATCCTCAAAGAAAACTGGACTAACGACGCCAACGACACCAAGGGACGTTAATGACGTTAATTAGGGCCATAGTTGTTTTCATCAATAACTAGTGGTTTTTTTAAAAACAAACAATCAAGCGCATACTGCAGACGCAGCCGAATTCTCATCTCCCACATAACTTGCAAAAAGATTTTGCTCTTTGCATGGTCTGCAAACTCTGTATGCATGAACACGAATATTAGCTACCTGCAACAGCTTAAGGCCTTTGTGCACGAGCTATACAACAGATAGATTCTTAGCGAAATTCAAAGAAACAGGCTTTAGTCCAGCAATTCCTTTTTCCTAGAACTGCGGGTCTGCATTTAAAATACAGTGAACATGGCGAATGCAGATCTTCGGTGAGAATTCTTCGCATAATCCCTTTACTCGCGCTGGGCCGGTTTCATAAAAGACCGGTGTTGTTTGTCCTGGTTGTCACGACGAAGCCAGTAACGTGAATAAAAGTGAGCCCGCTTTTTTTGTTTCGACATTTTCGTTCTCGCTCGTGTGACAACGGACCAGCAGCGCAATTCACAAGGATTTTTCCAAAAGAGCCTCGGGAGGCACAGGCGTAGAGGCTTTATTGAGTTGACCTGGATACACTTATTCATTTTCCGTCGACCGTGGTGCTCTGGGAAAATTTTCCGTGGCATTACCCGCTCTGTGTCCATGGCAACTTAGATTTACGTGCAAGCAGTTGCTCCAGGACAATAAAACCCATGGGTGTCGCCGATAGGCAGAGTGAAAGTATTAAACGTTTTCGTAGTAAAAACAATTCTGTTTTTGCAGGTTCCTTTAGCAATGTGAAACTGCGATATTGTCGCTTACGCCAAGAATTACAAGTGAAAATACGTTCTGCGGGAGATTTGTCAAGGTGATTTCGCAACCCTTTCTGTGCAGATCCTAGGCCAATATTGTAGACCCAGCTTGTTTTGAGTAACTTTACTTCTATACCTGCGTATTGGGACCGAGCCGGGTCAAGACACGTGGGATTATTAGATTTAGGTCGGCTTGAAATCTTTGTTTTTTATCTTGGCCTAAGGCCAATATTGCAAGGTTTTGTCCTAAACAGACGATATCTTTTTTCAGTAATTTCCGTTGCTGGTTGTTTCCCTTTACCAACAGCAAAGGGCTATGTCTTTCTTGGTGTGAGCTATGCGCGAACCAATAGGAATCCATTTCTTGCTTCAAAAACTTCCCTATCTTTCCCTCGGGTCGGAAAGGCCAAATGCCAAAAGTCTGAGGTTGGCCAGATTGCTTCTTCAGTGAAGGCAACCCTGTTTTTCATGTAAGCTCCCCGCTGAAGCTGGCGAGCACCTCAAATTTATAGCTCTACATCAACCTGTTTGTTCGATTGCCTGGCCCTCCACGTTGCTATACCTCTATGATGGTACATACTACGTTCTCTAGAATAAGGTTTCTGATTATCTTAAATGTGCACACCTTTTAGCCTTGCGTCGAGGCACAGGAGAGCGCAGTCATAGAACTAGCAATAACGGTTGTTTCACTCGCTTTCTACAATGCTGCATGCTTATTAGCATGTCTCCAGTGACTCGTGAGCTTGCTGTTCCGGTAATATGCGACCAGTTCGCCTTAAATGACGCTTCATGATTCTGCATTCTGCGTGATGGGAAGTTATGAGCATCCTGCATCAGCTCACACCTTACATCAGTGCACGCCCTTATAGATGTCAAAGGCAGTTTCACGGTACTGTTTGCATTAAGTGAAGGCAATGTTACAGCAGGCAGTGTGCAAATAACGTCGCCGACGCTTTTGTATGAAGACCCCATCGGCCACATTACTCCCGGACCAACATGAAATCTTTAAAAAAAAGTGAAGCACGCGAGCTATGAGTGTCCCCTGTCTACACCAACGGAAACCATTCACAACGTTCTCAGTTGCGTCGACTGCTTTGCAAGGAACTACTTCTCGTGAACGCGTTATCTACTCGGGTATGTCTTGAACAAGCGTCTTGCTTCAGGAAAGCTCTGCTTTCGTTCCAGCGAAACACAGGGCTGAAAGATGCTTCATCACTGAGTTTGTGCATGCGGTTGCATCATTCTTATGCCTATAATAACGAATTCTCCGTAGTATCTTGTTATCAGTTCTCTGGTAACGTGTATTTGCTGTTGCCGACCAAACACTAAGCGTGGGTAACATATGGAACATTTTTAAGAACATTTCCTATACCCTGCTCGTTCGTTTCATATTCGGGAAAATGCAATGAAAACGTTCGTCAATTGGGTGAAAAAAGTGGCGATATGCCCCGTGAAAAGTGGCATAAAAGCAAAAAAGCAGCTTCAGCACACATAAATTTTCACGTCGACATTACGTGAATACTATTTTTTCGCCATCATTTTTAGCCGTCATTTTAACATACACGCTACAGATAAAAGAGTGGCGACCTGCCAGCTACTTTCTGGCTATTTTTTAAGAGGCCATAGAGCTACGTCGTGATTGTCGACCACCCCACACATCTGATACCAATAAACATGCCTGCGCAAATGAAGCAGTTCCACATTATTTATTTTGCTTTAGTGCTAGCCTGATGTTGACACGCTGACTGCTCTGTTTTCATTCATCGTTAATTCCGTCACGGCTGGCTTGTATAGAGAGAAATTTGAAAGTGTGCCAAATTACTTATCTTTCTTTAATTGAAACAAAATTCCTTTTAGCCGAAAAGACAGGCAGTAGCAGTTTTCTAGGTAGTCCTAATGCATCTGGAAAGTATTTTTATTCATGCACCTCTCCCATTCGCCACTACTGTTGGTCGCCACTGGTTCGTAACATCAGCGACTTCAATGCTCATACATTGTTGCTGTACTAGCAGAGGTACCCAAAAAATACAAGCACGAGTGATAAAACCAGAGAGGGATGCATCCACAGCGTGAGTTCCTGGACGTTGGTCCTGTGACACTTCATTACCCTGCGTCACTCGCGTCTGAACTGGCAAACAATGCAATATTCGAGCCTGGTTTGTCCTCTACGTCGTCGTTGTTTTGTTCGGAGCGACAGCAACCTTCCCCTCAACATTGGCCTCCCCTCGTTTCACGCTTTCGATACCCGTACGAAACCGCCGCTCTGCCAGCTCCCATCTGGACTCTGTCGTCCACTGGGGCGCATCTAATTAAGCGAGCCCAGGGATTCCGCTATTACTGGCGATGGGTGTGGAGGAGGGGGAAAGTAAAGCTGCAGCCTAATGGAGCGTTGGCAAACAAGCCAAGCCAAGCCTGGTCTGGCGCTGAGAGCATCTATTAGTTTCGAAGCCCGACCACTCCCGGGAGACGCCTATGGTCCGCTTCTGGTGCCAGTGACAGCGCTGGGAGACTGAGCAGGTTGAGGGCGTGAGATATAGCGTAGCTCCCGCGTACGAGGGATGCCTGTTTGCTCTCTGATTCGTAGGGAAAGTCCTGCGCGTGTGTCCGGCCTATTTATCAGCGGCAGGAAATTTAAGGACGCAAAAGGGCAGACACGTGGGAGCGAGAAATCCGGCATACACACACTGCTGTTAAAGTAAGGGAATAGGTTTCGGCGTATGTGTAATTTCCAATTCATGGCATTAGTTTGATAGTAACCTGGAATTCTTAAATGTTTGGATTGGACTACCCATTAATCTGAACACTTCGCTTTTCATGATTTTGCCTAGTATAAAACCCTAGCGCCATCTACGAACAGTTCTACCTTTCCGCACTACTACCATATTTGCACCTTTGCAAACTACTACCACTGGTGCCACAGTTTACGCAGGTCCACATAGTGCACAGGTAGCCCTTGCTAGGTAGTCATAAAAACTAGTAGAAAAACTGAATAATTTTCCGCAGTTTATTTAAAAATACGGCAGGTTGGTAGAAACAAAATAAACGAAAAACTCTGGTTAGAATGGCGTCGAAGAGACAAGATATAAAAACTTAAGAAAAACAAATATCAAATAGGCTGTGCCTCGCGCTGTCGCGAGGCGCACTGAGCAGACCAAAACAAAAAGGCGCTGCAGAACTAAAAACCGTCGTAAATATTGTTTTTCTAAATTGTTTTATTGCCAAAATGAAGGAGGCTGGCTTAAAATGGGGAGCTGAAGGAGCTAGGAGCGGCTCCAAGACGACCATGTCTCAGTCCAATGAGCCTTTTGCGGGCAAATCTCGTCTGGAAGTAATGCTTGCTGATCGGAGTATGGGCCCAACACTCGCCGATCAGCTGGGCCATAGGCGGGGGGGTGGGGAAGCGAGAAAAGAGAAGTACAAAAAATCCGTGAACACCTAAGTACGTCGTTGTAGTTGTGACGCCGAATGCGTGAATGTCCAATTGAACGTTTGCGGCGGCATGCTTCCTCTGGCGCTGTCGAAGGGCTCTGTATTCTTGCGCTTCACCTGAACGCTTGAGGTTCACCTGAACGCTTTCAAATGTCTTCGATCTGTCTCCAACGCCTTGCGCCGCTGTTCGTTCCTGCTCCAGTGTCATAAGAGAGGTGCCGACGCAGAACAATTGCGCTGCTCCTTCTTTTCCTACCTTCATCTGCGGTTTACTAGCGTGGATGACCACCTATCACGCCTGGAGAGTTTATTTTCGCGCTGCTGAAGGCCTCATGGTTCCGAACACCTCGAAAGAAGTCATCTTTCTAGTTTTTTTATAAGAACCCGGCCCCGGACGTCAGGTTTGTTGCTCAGGCTTGCACTGTAGGACGTAACCTGCGATAGAATGCATCGTGAAGGAGCCGATTTTCTCTTACGCACGCCTGATGCCGCCATTTTCGCTCTGTGGGCAATTAAAGGGTTTCCCCTGAAGAGAATAAGCCAAGTAAAAAATTCTTTCTGGTGCTGTCCCCAGTGACGCCGAACGATTAAAAAACAAAACAAAAATCAGTCGAGTGCGCTAATTACTGCTATCGGCTCGATTAAACAGCAAGGATCATACCGTCAGCTCCATCCTGTCCCTGACGAAGAAAGCGACATGAAGAATATTGACGAATAAATATTTACCCCTATTTTTCCGCTTCGTTACTGGGTGTTTCGGCCGATTTTTTCACTTATCTCGTCCACACCGGTTACTGAAGGTTGACTGAAGGCTGGACCGCTGATCTGCCAACACTCACGGGTCACATGAGCGAGTAAATGGTTACTCGTGTGTAATCATTGACGCACAAATTTCGAATACGTCAGTTATCCAGTATCAGGAATACCCGCTGAAAACATCGGATGATTCCGTTTCCACACAGAGTAAGATTTTTGCCCCTAACCAAGCCACAAAATGGTCACAGTGTTCACAATACGAAATTTCTTTCTGTATTCTTTCAAACCGTGTTGATGTTGATCGTTGCCTGCACTGCTCTGTGTTGATGTCGATTTTGACCACACACCAACGTGTTGTTAAACCTCCTGCCTTAATGCTTGCTCACATTACGATTGTTTTGCGAGTTGCAGCCCGCGTTTAATTACCTTAAATTCATAACATAGTAGATAGGCGTTGCACTTCCCAGGAATACCTAATGGCCACCTCATGCTGAATATTTATTCTGTATAGTATAGCTCACTTACAGCGAACACGGTTTTAACGAAATACCGTCTATAAAGAACACGACTTCAGTTGCCGCTACTATTTGTACACATACACGGTGTCCCAGCTATCATGCACCAAGATTTAAAAAAACAGTAGTGGCGCAACTCAAAGAAAACCTAGTGCATAATATTTGCAGTACTGTGGAGAAGCGGGCAGCATTTTTTTTATTAATGAGACCTTACTAATTAATTGTAATTAATTATCTAACTCGAGAAGTACTGTCCTAATCGCTAAACTGTCAATGAGGCACTTATAGGTACCCACGAGGGGCATCTAACTGCGGTATTTTCAGTGACGAACTAATTGCGTACTCATTTATTCTGACTGATAAAGAATACCCGCGAAATATGAAAAATACCACGTGGCGGCGCAATGCCCTCAAACAGGCGGCCCCTGAGTTAGCCATAATGAAATAAACAAAAGAAAGAAAGAAGAAATCACTACCGAGTTTGTGCCTTATCTCGCGCGCGCCCCGCGAATCTTGCTGTTGCTGCTCCTTCTATGCATGCCATTATCAAGGTGATGCGCTGTCCCTTCGGGCAAGTAACATGCGAAGCAGTTGCTTTCAATCAGCTTATTTGGGGACGCTGCTGTACAATGCGCTCGCAAGCGCCGTCACGTGGTATTTTTCATATTTCGCTGGTTTTCTATATCAGTCAGAATAAATAAGGACGCAATTGGTTCGACTCTGAAAATACCGCAGTTAGATGTCCCTGCTCAGTACCTACAGGTGCCTCATTGACACTTCAGTGATAAGGACAGTAATTCTCGAGTTAGATAACTAATTACAATTAATTAGTTAAATATGATTAACGAAAAAATTGCTGTCCGCTTCTCCACAGTACTGCAAACATTACGCACTGGGTTTTCTTCGAATAACCCCATTGCTCTTTCTTTAAATCTTGGTGCATGATAGCTTGGACACCCGGTATATTTTGTGTTCAGATATAGCGAAAAACGTGTATGTCCAAGTGATTTCTGTTTCCCGATGTGTGCGTTATAAGCGGGGTGAACTGTATGCCTAAAAACAGTGTGGTTCTGAATCCAATTACAACTAATCTGCGTTTGATTTGAACTTTTGTTTCTGGACAAGAATTTTTGGATTGATACGTAATATGTGATTTCTTCATTTGTCTTTTTGGTAAATTTCAGAACCAGCATAAATCCTTGCTTAAACACACATTGAAAATAGCCACTTTTCACGCACTAAAACAGTCATACCATTTGTAAGGAGCGGAACGATTTCACATCATTACGTAAAGCAGAGATAAAAAAAAAGACCAGAAGAGTTGTGCAACATAGCCAGGTGAAGTAATAGCTTCTAGGCAATTACCTCATGAATGGAGGAAGACCCGACGACATTTGCGCCCCAGTTTCGCAAAGAGCACCGCTTGTCTGAACGAAGGGACCTAATTTGTGAGTTAATTATGTGGAATCGAGCAGTGGGTATGCAAATTAAGCCCTCTGTTTTGAAGGTACACGGCCTGGTGCGGAAAGAAGGCTTCGGACGTCACTGGAAATTACACACCTGTGTACTAGGATTGCCATGTGAATAAATGGATTTAATTATCTGGTTATTTACACTGAAAAAATATTTCCTCCAGAGAGGCGATCTTTCAAAGCCTGATCTTCAGGTGGCTTTTGTGGACACTAGATTGGTTTGGCCCGATCGCGTAAAAATACCCTGCCCCTTTCCACGCCTCCGAACAAACAAAGTTCTATTTTAAAAACGACAGAATGCATGACCCTCTATTGTACGGCCTCAATCACCCACGCACTTGATTAACTTGACCGGACCCGGTACTACAAATGTGCTTGAAAACACCTTTCCGACATCACAAAAGTTTGTTTTTGTTAAATTTGCGGTAACCCTGTACGCTCTGACTTGTCTGTGAATTGTAGCGCAGTTTATGACCCAATTTTCTGCCCCGCATGTCCCTGACATTTGATTCTTTGCGCGACTCAATCATGTTTGCTTCTGAGAATTTAGAACTTTTTAGAGGGAGGAGTTGTGGCTGCTCGATGAATGGGCCAAGTGGCGGACAGGCACTCGGCTCGCTTTCTTCTACCAAGGGTGACTTCTCACCGGCACTGTTTAAATATTTTTCAAAATTTAAGATTTTCCCGCCAGTGGACATTGCATTTCAGCTTGTGTATTATTGCCAAGACAATTAAAGAATGTTTGGTATAACAAAAACGCGTCCTAGTACAAGGAATGCCTATGCTTTAAGGTTCTGCATTACCCATGTTACCAGGCGTGGATACAAAACAAGTTGCATGTAAAAGAGCTATTATTTATAGAAAATATTTATTAGTAGTTATGCCCGTCTCACTTCCAAACAAAATTTTCTCTACCGTACGTCTGTACGTCACGGAGCATCGCCATCGTTATCCTGACCCGCTCTTACTAAGGTGTGAATGACGGCGCCCCCAACAAGCATGATGCGCAGAGTAACTCCCACAATCCCTACCCACCTAGCGAAGAGCGTTGCCCGTTGGGCGGTGGATGTCGGTGAAACGTCGCTGTTGGTGTTTGAAGATCGGTAAAAATTAACCGCGTATCTGCTCGCATCGCTGGAAATGTCCTGGCAGAGAATAGTCCTCTGTCGCCTCTGCCCCTTAAATGCCTCCCTTCTTTCTCCCGCCGACCCCTTATTCTCCTCCCGTCTATTTCGATTTTTCCCCGATAAAGACAGAGGACTTTGGCTAAATCGAATTCAGTTTTCCTGCTTTTCGCCACTCGCGCCATGACTTGCGACTCTTTGTTACTGTGGAATTTAGAAAACTGCAGCGAGGTCCAGGCTAGCGCGATGTCTTTTTGTATTTCTGGGTGAAAATATTTTTAAAGCGTATTTTTTATTTTCCATGGTAAATATGAAGTACATATTTATTTTCCATTCAACGAACACATCGAGTACCAGGGTCCAGTTAAGAATTCATGGGTTGACTAAAAAAGGCCTAGACCTTTTTTTGCTCAACAGAAGAGGTATGGACATATACATCGTGTGGTCACCGGGGCACGAGTCTCCGGAGGCCCAACGTCATTTCCTCCGGGCAACGACCACTACCATTACCACCATCACAGACGTACAAGCACTTTTTGGAGCATTACAGATTGGGCAGACGAAAATATCCACCACTTAATCTTAAAGTCACCAAAGAAGACGGAACTCAGCTAAGAAGATTCCAGGCTAACTCATTCCCACCCACATGTAACGATGGTAGCCTCCCTTTGGGAGGCTACCATCATGGGATGTGGGTTCGTGCGGGTAATACCGCCATCCAGAAACCACGTCGTCTGCATGCGCGCACCCCGACCGCGCCCGGTGGAGGAACACTTTAGCACCTCTGGGGGACCAGGGGGTGTGAGGTTGTCGCATGGTGAAATGGTAGTGGCAATTCATGCCTCCGTCGATTACGTCGACGACGGCGCTCTAGCCCTGGATCAGTAGTGAAAGTAATTGGTCTAACAGGGATCACGGAGTTGGAGCGGTGTACTGTAGACTCGCTCGCAAGTCCATGAGCCTTCTCACTTTCTGGCTGTCATTGATGTCCAGGTATCTAATGCACCGTTATCATGCACCACCCAGAGTCCGCTCCGAGTGGCTCGCACAATGGTTTGATAGGGTGGGCGCTGTTATTTCGCCCCTTTCAGGGGAGCAACCTGCGTTTAAGGTGAAGGGCTTCATTTATAGTACAAATCTCAAGTTCTATAATATCGGGGTCGGCATCCAGACATATGAGTCGAATCCAGTGGCGGTCGTTCGGGTTGGGCACTGCGGCCAGTGCCGCTGTATGGGACTCGGGCCACCAACATTCCTCCACAGAAGTCTCAGCTGTTGTATTGTACCCGGAAATAGCAATGGCTACAACCGGCGAGGTGCACAGCGGTGTGTGCCTCCAGTGCTGAGTTTTAGAGGGTGCCGGTCGTTGCGCTCAAAAAAGTGTGTACTCCCATGGCAGCGTGTGCTTCTGTATAGGTGTCGTGTCCAACGGTGGAATATAGCCATCAGCTGTTAGTAATCGGCGCCCTTGCGGTGTGAGTTCGTAGCGATGGGGCACTCCTCGGGATCGCGCAAACACTGTTTCTTCAAGAGTAGGAAGCCGAGCATAGGAGTACAGCCCAGGGACCTTCGTATGTCTTGGGAGCCCGTGATGACACGAAGGGCTGGCCTGTAGAGCGTATCTAGATATTCCGCGTCACGTTTTGTGATACCGAAGCAAAAGATCCCGTAGCAGGCTTTGCTCACCAGGATGGCTTGAACTAGCCGGCTGGTGATGCTTTGGGACTCTCCGCTGAAGATATTAGAAGTCTTTCGGATTAAGCTCAGAAGATTAAGATTAAACTTACACCGGCAGACAGACCAAAATTTTATGTTTCAGTACCCCATGATGCCCTGCCATCTTTAATAACCCCATAATCACAATCCGCAGTTTCGCATGTCATCCAGCAATGAACGGAACCCTCATCCCTCAACCCAGGTGGCCTATGGTCGTTGTGAGGAGCGAACTGAAAGATCTTCTGTTTGAACGACGCTTCGTCCTCGTTTTATTCACGTAGTTATCAGGGAAAGCTTCTCGTAAAATAACTGGCCCTGCTTACATTTCTTTCGAATTTAGGATTGCCTTGTACCCTGCTTTGATAACTCCCTTCCGCGTCCCGCGTCCTCCCCCCGCCGAAGCGGGTTTGTTTATTTTCAGACAAATATTTATACGAAATGTTCTAATGTTCTAAGACCGCACACAAAGAGACTAGTAAAAATAACGTAAACCACAGACTTTGCTTTAATTGGGAACAATTCATTTCTACTGGGCCGACAGAACATCGCTTTCGCTGCATCAAGAAGCCATTTCGAAAATATAATGTGGTTAGGTACATCGGCCCGTTTTCTTCAAACTTTCCAAATCGAGCACGTGATTACGTCTGAAGGGAGGCTGACCGAGAGGTAAATGCCGGCAAAAATTGCTTAATAGAATAATAATCGACTGTATGAGTCACATCAAATCCTGTTACATAGAAGTATATACACAAAAAAACGCAGTGGGGAAAGCACAAGGAAGGTCAGGAGGATAGGCGCTCTTCAAATTAACCCACACTTTCAGAAAAGAGTGCATGACATCCAGCCGTCCCTCCTCCTAGTCTTGCTCCAAGGCGTCCCTACTGTCCTCATCTATTTTACCCCACCTACGAGGTCGTTCCGGATCCACCTCCGCACATGAATGACTATAAAGGGAAGAATATGGTACCCGGAATACGCAGCACCTCTCGTTTCAGTTACGGTATCGCTAATAGATTTATATATTTCCAAAGCGAGTGGCCATATCACCTTTTGTTGCTAAGATGGCTGGTTTATTGTTGTCAGCGCCTTATTCTTTCGTCACCACCACACCAAGACCACCACCGTCACCACCAAGCAATGGAACGGAAAATGAAAGGTGTAACATTGAGGGACAAGAAGAGAGCGGAGTGGGTCAGAGAACAAATGTGTGTTAAGGGCATGTAGTAGAAAAAAGAAGAAGACATGGACGTGGGAACGGCATGTAATGCGTAGGCAAGATAACCGTTGATCAATAAGGGTAACAGAGTGGATCCCTAGAAAAGGCAAGCGTGGCAGGGGGCGGCAGAAAGTTAGATGGGCAGATGAGATCAAGAAGTTTGCTGGGTTAAATTTGTCGCAGTTGGTACAGGACCGGGGTAATTGGAGAATAATGGGAGAGGCTTTTACCCTGCTGTGGCCGTAGATAGGCTGGTTCTGATGATAAAGACCCCAAGACCACCACCACCATCATCACATCATCACAATCTTCCTAGCCGTCGTCAAGGTCATCGTCATTATAATCATCCAAAGTTCAACCACGCCCACTTCTGGAGAATTGCAATCCCTCCATGCGGGATGTCGGAGTCCACTGTATTCCCCCTGATGTCTGCATTTTATCTCTCCATCGGCTCTTTGGTTCCCGCTAATTCATTAGCCACCTAGAGGTACCCACTCAATTCCACAAATGGTCCGCTGGTTTTCTGTCGTTCGTATTACATGACATGTACATCGTACTTCCGAAGGTTTACAATCATAGCATTAATCAGCATAGTTATTGGCCAATATCAATTTAAAACAAATGAAGTGACAAGGGTACTTGTGCTGCCAAATAGTATTTTACGTGTGAAGGGGGCTTTACATTTTTGTTAGAAAAACAAAACACAAGCATTTTGAAATGGTCTTGAAATGGTATTCTGAAGTATTTTCTGGGGAACACACTCAGCCAAGGTTTCAGCAAGAACAGTGCCGTCCACTTGAAACTATGACCATTGGTGTTTAACAACACCTTCCGAAGAATTTATCTGCGTTCGCGGCAAGAAATTCCTCTAACACCGAACAGACGTTACAAGAATAAATGAACTATTTGTTGGTCGAAGTAAGGGGAGGGCTTACTGAATAAACTACAAATGCCGGCTTCTCTTTTTAATTAAACTGCTCTTTCATTCCACTACCTCCTCTGGTTTCCGTTGGAAGAATAAAGCGTGCCATTAAGTTGACCACCGGACTGCAAATTATGTCCTGACTTCCGCGCTGTCCGTAAATCAGCACAATTCCGAGAATGAATATCTCCATGTGGTCTGATTTCTGTTGCTGCTTCAGCTGCTTTTTTATTTTTGGTTATTCCTTCAACACAGGCAAGGCTACATGGCACAGGATCTGTAAACACCGCGGAACGGCGCGTGCCGGGGACTTGGTCGGCCGGTGTCATTCGATCAAGGGCCAGGGTTTAATTAACCTTTCAATACAGTTGGCTCTTCTTCCAACTCACATACGCCTTTTGTAAGGTGAAGAACAATACGCCGCTGGGGAGCACTATGATGGAGATGGTGCAGTGTGGACGACTGCCGCCTTTGTATATTGTGACGAAGTCAAAGATGACGCAGTTGTCTTGAAGGAAAACCAAGTTTATTGGAGCGAACTTGTGCTCGCCTCACAACTCAAGGAATACAGAAGCGGCGAAGCAGCTGTCAACAAAGTGATGTGCGCAGGCGAGTGTCGGCGGATCTAAAGCCGCGGCGTCTGCTCCGCGGGCATTGATCTTTGGGTGCGAGTGTTTATAGAAGCGTCCAATTTCATCCAGATGAATGTAGATCAAAGAAGATTATTCTAGGCTGTTGATGTTAGTTTGAAACGCTCTCCTTATCAAAAGAAAAATGAAAACATAAACAAAACCAATGCATGGTTCGCGGCACTATATATATATATATATATATATATATATATATATATATATAAAGATAGGTCGGCAGTCTACAACGGGTGTGGTTAGGCTCTTTTTTTTTACTACTGTTAATGAAGTTGGCATTTTTTTTAAATATACGAAAGAAAGAAAGAAAGAAAGAAAAACACGCGCCCAGAGTGGGGACCGAACCTACGCCTTTCGATATATATATATATATATATATATATATTCTAACGAGGTCTGGCACCTTGCTAAAGAAAAGGACTTCAATTCAACTTCAAGGACTTCAATGGTGTTCAGTTATGGACAACCTCTCCGCTAGGGATAAGAGCCACTGCACTGATAGGAAGCCAAGCTGCACATAAAGGCTTGGAGAAAGGAGACGACGACGCTAACAAAGGCGAACAGGAACACGCTAGACACGATCGTAAGAAAAGCCACCAGACGGCTATGGGCCTCCCCAGTACTAGTCGACGCAGAATTTGCTGGTCTTGCGGGTACACGATACGGTAGACGAGATCATAGAGGCTCATCGGTCTAACCAGAGAGTGCGACTAAGCCAGACTGAGCACGATCGAGCAGTGCTCCGGAAGAGTGGTTGGCCCATTGAACCACAGACACCCATGCACCCTCTACCTTCGGACATCCGGACATGTCGCTCGCTACCGTCGTCGTCATATGCTGCCGCCCGCCAACAGTCGCTACTTTTGTCGTCTTGTGCTGCCGCTCGCCAAAACTCTTGAAGTACCTTTTTACGCTGGCCCCCACGGACCGTTGCATGTTCCGCATCAAACTCCACATAATTTGCCCGCCGAGTCTTCTGAACAGGCACCATTCACCAGCCACCGTTCGTCCTCCCCACGTCGCCGCTGGCTTTCTCCCATGCGTCGCCGCCGTACCAGTGACGGGGAGGAAAACTAACAGCCGCAGTTACTGAGGCAAGAGCTACGTCACCGCTGAACTGCACAAGCCCTCACTTTTCGCCAAAAAATGTAATAGGTGTGAGTGAGGAAGGCGCCACTACCGTTGAACTAATCGATACAGGGGCCGCTGTTTCTGTTATTCATGTCGGTCTCGGCCTTTGTCTACGAAAAGTGAAGACGCCACTTTCTAGACTTTCATTACGAGCCGCCAATTCGCAACCCGTTAAGCCACATGCTGCCTGCACAGCATGGGTCGTCATCAAGAACATGTACATCATTGATTCATCATCCGGCCATCCTGCTACCATGACGTCATCCTGGGTTGGGACTTTTTTTTTCACCACAATGCCATTATTGACGGTGCTTGTGCCGAAGTAGAATTTCCCACTGATGTCTTAGAGGATTTCGATGATGCCCCTACTACTAAGCTACGAATTGCTGAAGACACTGACGTTCCGCCTGGCTCCTCTGTCCTCGTTCCATTGTGCTGCACCTCTGTCCCAGACGCAGCTGTTCACTTTACGCCCTCAGCCATATTCCTCCGCCGGAAATGTCTTCGTTTGCCGTGTTCCATTTTAACAGCTCGTGATGGCGCAAGGACTATGTTGGTCACAAATCCGTCCTCGACGCCGTGTTCTTTTGTTCCGTGTTCCATGTTCTTTTAGCTTAGAAACACTTGGTTTTATCGAGGTTGTGGATTCCCGGATAGTCGTCGACGTACCTGACCATTTGCACCCTCTTCAGATTGACGGACTGAGCGTTAGTTCCGGAGTTACAGAACAATTTCCATCTGCGGCGTCCCGCCAGTGCATGGACGAGGTACTCCACGCAACCCAACGAGCGCGACTTGCTGCATTGCTTCTGAAGTTCTGTTCGTCGTTTGATCACGCGCAAAGGTCACTGGGTCGCACGTCTGTTGTCACCCTGTCCATTGATTCTGGTTCGCATGCCCCGCTTTGGCAGCGCCCATATCGTGTGTCTCCGACTGAGCGCCAAACTATTGAAGACAATGGGACGGATATGCTTCGGCGAGGTGTCATTCGTCCTTCAAAGAGTCCCTGCGCTTTCCCTGTGGTGCTTGTTAGGAAGAAAAACGGCTCTATTTCGTTCTCTGTAGATTATCGACACTTGAACACCATTACACGCAAAGACGTCTAACCGCTCCCTCGCATCGATGATGTGCTTGACTGTTTACAGGAAGCCGACTTTTTTTCTCATCCATCGACTTACGATCCAGGTACGGGCAGGTCCCCATGGCGGACGCTGATCGCACAAAAACGGTATTCATCACCCCTGATGGCCTCAACGAATTTAACGTTATGCCATTCGGGACATGCAATGCCCCAGCCACGTTTGGAAGAATGATGGACAGTCTTTTGCGAGGCCTCAAATGGAAGACGTGACTTTGTTACTTGGCGATGTAGTTGTTTTCGCTCTCGATTTTGAGACGCACCTAGTTCACTTAGAGCAAGTTTCGACGTGTCTTTCAACGGCTGCACTACAGCTCAATCTGAAGAATTGTCACCTTGCCGCGCGCAAACTGACCATCCTGGATCATGTCCTTTCCTAGAACGGTGTCTGTCCTTACGAGGCCAAGGTTCGTGCCGTGACGTAGTTCCCGAAACCGACCACCCTAAAGACACTTAGGAACTTTATTGTGCTCTGTTCGTATTTTCGGCGGTTTGTTCGCCACTTTGCGTGCATCAATTCACCACTAACGAAGCTTCTCAGCAGCGAAAACGGCATTTCGGCTTGATCAGCGCCGTCTCCGTTGTCTGCTCACATCGCCGCCTAAATTACGACATTTTGACACGTATGCTTCAACAGAAGTCCACACAGATGGTAGTGGTGTGGCCCTCGATGCCGTGCTCGCCCAGCGGAAACCTGGCTTTGCGGAGTACGTCGTCGCATACGTGAGTCGGACGCTGAAAAAGGCCGAGTCCAGCTACTCAGTAACTGAAAAAGAGTGTTTGGCCATAATATGGGCATTGGAAAAGTTGCGGCAATACTTGTATGGACGCCTAGCTATTTGACTTAGTCACCGACCACCACGCACTGCGTTGGCTGGCCACCCTCAGAGATTCTTGTGGTTGCCTTGGTCGATGGGCTCTTAAGCTACAATAGTACGATATCCACGTCGTCTACCGTTCAGGCCGGAAGCACTCATACGCGGCTGGCCTCTCACGCTCTCCGCTGCCGGCTGACGTGTTTCATCTCCTCGCCACTACCGACAGCAGCTTGTCGTCACTCAGCGCTACCAACATATGTGCTTAGCAGCGAAAGGACCCATGGATAGCTTTCATGATCAGCTTCCTCACCTACATATATATTCTTCCTCGGGGATGTCTGCTTCTGCCGCCATTGGTTTGCAGACAGACTTGTACGTGCTGCTGAAATAAATAACCCATTATAAGTAGAATCACAGCCCCAAAATAATAGAAAAGTTATTTGAGAGTAATCCATTACTGCGAACGCTATCATTATGGAAGCACGTATATACAGGTATAGCAAGGCAGCATAAAGAGCGAGGCCATCAGTAAATCGTGTGGGAAAAATCGCACGCGCATCCACGCACGCCCCGGAAAGTTTTCTCAAAGGCTGTTTAAAAAATAACTATTTTAAAAGCAAAGCTGTTTACCCACTGTTCAGGCGTTGTTTCTGGTGTACAAAAAAAATTACTAGAAACCAAGCCCAGGGAAGTCGAGGGCTAAATTTCGAGGTTCAGTGCGTAGTTGTTTCGAAATATAAAAGAGAGAGAATTGTTGGCCGTGTTTGCTCAGAGCTGAATGCGTCTAGCACACCTAAGCACTTTCGCGAAAGAGAGTCAAAAAATATTGTGAGGGGTAATTGTTTAATCGATTACAGGAAAAACTGAACTAAACTGCAAGGACGTTACTCCTTGGAAGAAGTAATTGAAGCATTAGAAGATTACAGTAAGAAGGTAATCTATTACCTACAACGCATTATGTATAAGACTGTGGAAGCAGTAAGCAAGATGTTCTGTAAAGAATAAACTCATTCACAAGACGTTTACCACTACCAATGAGTTCGCTGCTATTACGGGGGCGCTGTTCTGCATCAGTAGTAATTCTCGGCATTAGGTAATCTTCTTGGCTTCTCAGCTTGCCCCGAACGCAATGAATAAGCACTCTCGTTGCCGTAGTCCAACCGTGTGTAAGTTGAATGTATTGCCCAAGCTTACATTTGAAGAAGCGCCCGGAATCTCTCTTGAGAAGTGGCCACGTGTTCTTGAAACCAGAGAACATCAACTTTGATGCAGATGTGCAAGTCGTACACAGACTAGACAAGATTGTTGGAATTACACATTCAAAACACGGTGTGAGTACGGTTGCATCTTGCCGGAGGTGTAGAGTTCTTGTCTACACTTGTCCATATACCTGATTGACCCCAGTGGAATTTTCGATTTCCTGCAGGTCTATTAAGAACACAATAGGGCTGCTTGTGCCGATTATGCCTGAATGTTGCAGGCACCAGGCTCTTCTTGTTTAGGATAGGCCGCACGGATTCACCAGTGTGGTTGGTATGCCTCGGGAAGGAATAGGGGCGGTTTTTTGCAGCTACTGTGGTTTACTGTCGAAACGAGACAGCGACAAGTGTATTCGTAAAAACGCAACGACGGAATGATTTACAACCGGGGGATTTCCTTGTGTCCGGGTGTAGTAATAATCACGCTATGCTAGGGACAAAAGGTTTGTTGAAATTCTGAACAGCTTGAAGACTGGGTGAGGCTTTACAAACTGGAGGTCCTCTAGTTCTTCTCTCTTCTGAGGGAAACGCTTGCTCTTCCCCTATTTACTTTGTCATCCTACTGTTCACATGGGTTTTACCAGTTTTATCGTTTTTTGCGCTATAGGCATAACTAAATTATCTTACGAAGTAATAAGACTTGGTCTTAGTGGGGACAGCATCTTCAGTTTCCAACTACACCTTTTATATAAGGGTAGTTAGCGCTATTTTTATATCCGGGTTGCTCTCGCGTTGCAGTACTGGCATGACTGCCGTAGACCCAAAAATAAGCTCAGCATAAAAATGGCAAAAGGCCGCCATTTCTTCCGAATGCGGTCCCTGACCGAAGAAGTCACGAGACTGCTAGGGGACGTCATGTAGAAAACATGGCAGTGTCTAATCACACGCTGACAATACTTTCATGGTTACATCGTCGCACGGGAACTCTTTTTGATATTTCGTATAATTTTGTTATCGACCCTATTGCACGTTCTACAAATTACTTCCTCCGAATGCACGCATTGCACGTTTTGCACCTTCTTGCACTTCGCAAGTGCAAGGTAAGTCTTTTGTGGTTACTGCATAAGCTAAATCGCTTCCGAAGTATTCCGACACCAAAAATAATCCGCTAGCGCCTGATGCCAGCTTCATATTTTGCGGGCATGATAACTGCGTTTGGTTATTCTTTTGCATGCTCCTCTTCCAAGGTGGGGAGCATTTATTTGACGCATCGTGGGATATATATGAACTTCGAAGAATTTGAATGTAACATGCAGCAATACCTAATCTGAGACGCATGTTTCGCGATCAGTATTGCGCTCCTTTATGCTACGCTCCGATATTTTCCTAGTAAGGCTCATTATTGTTTCCATGTGGAGCGACCCGTGCAGTTCTAGAGCTTGATGTTGGCCTAGTTGGGTACGCACTGCTTTTAAAGCAGCGCCGAAAACTTGGACAGAAACTTCCGCAGTTGTGTGGTTCTTATATTCCCGTTGTTCTTATAGCCGTGCAGTTCTCCCAACAACATGAAATGGGGTAACAGGGAATTGTTCAGTGCGCAACACCTCCCGTGCCATTTTTCAGCTCTCAGTGTTTGTAGATAACGCTGCCTGAGGACACTTTGACCCACTATGACCGGTAAACTACTGAATTCAGGTACATCTACCAGGATCTCTAACTCACACGCTGGGACTCCTGATCTTGTTTGGAGAAGTAGGCGTTGAGGATTTTCTCAGATTGGCCGTGCTACCGTCCCATGTCCGGCTGGGGAGTGGACGATGGGCAATGTAAAGAGGGCTTGCCCTTTTTTCCACTAAACATGTGTGCATTTTATTTTAATTACTTGAATGAAAGGAAGCTATTGACTACGTAATGCTAACGTTACCTTTAAGCGAAGCTTCAGTGTCGTCGTTGCTGCCGTTGTATGCCAATATACCCTGCAGGAAAGTCCCCTTTCTCTGACGGTAACGATGAATGATCGTGGGTACAGTGTGAAGCAAAAAGGAAACGCTTCACCGTGGCCGCAATCGAACCTGGGTCCTTCGCGGTACGAAGACAGCGTCTACCCTATCGCTTTATTTCGACATGGTCGCGAGCCCCGAGCACTCCCACAGCATGTGCTGCATTGTGGGCTTTGTTGGCGCATGACACGAGGAGTAGGTCACGATGGTACTCTCCCTGGAGTTCTCAAGGGCTTCTCTCAGGTGTCGTGAGCGTCGTATGCCCGCACGTCCTCCGTAAGAGTAGTCCCTGCTCTATCCTGCCGTACATCAAGACCCTCCAGGAGTGGGCATCGCCTCCTCTGGGCCGGGCTGACCCAAGAGAGACTGATATGTCCCTGTGGACTTTAGCTTGTACCACAGGGATATTCACGAGAATGTAGACGCTCTCACCTTCTTTACCGCCTTTCCCATCCCTGACTAGACCTTGAGACTCCCCTTCCGAATAAAGAATTATAATAATAATAATTTCGACACGGTCGAAGCAAACGCCAAGCAGCAGGTACCGATTCGCGCCGTACACCCCAAACCCAAACGGTAGGCGTCGTGACCCTATATAAGCCTACAGAGTATAGGCACGCTTTTCTCCTATTGTTTCGTGCCGCCGCCGTGATCATTGGTCAGTTCTTATCACGTTACACTTGTTTACACTGCGACAGTTCATGGGCGCCGCCATTTTGTTGTTTATACGTTTTCTGCCGGTCAACTGCGGCAGTCTCAGCTCGTCCTACCTACTCTGAGGCTGCGCGTGACTGGCGTCGTTCCGAATGCGGACGAAAGATACCACGATTCGCAGCACTTCAGCTGCAGAAGTGTGTCAGGAGGTGCCGTTATAATGCGTCTTCGGCAGCGTTGTTTACAAATGACCTCATTTAAGTCAGTCGTGAGCCTGCAGCAGCGCCAATCTGGCAACACTGATAAACCACAAAATGGGAGACGGAGCTTACTTGCGTGCTTGAGTGACACTACCCTGCATCTTACATAGTGGCACTAGTGAGGCCTACGCAGTGCACACCCTAGACATGGAGTTGGTATTCTAGGAAAGTGGTGCGCATCTCCTGAGTAGCACATACTCGTTGTGCGGGGTTAGCTAACCAAACAATCCTTCACGAGAAACTGTCGCGTTCAATCTTCCTCGTGGTTAGACGGAAGTTTGCATGATAGTTTTTCTTTTGTGCGCAGTGGCGTCTCTGTTCTCTAGGCAAAGTGTTTGTCTTGCAGCTTCCGCTTATATAGGTACGTACCAAGAAGGAAATAAGCAGGAGGAACACTCTGAAGACTACACTAAAATTCTAAATACCTTTTATATAAATGAGATGATTTGATAATTTAAAACGGTGGTGGAAAAATAGTCTCAACATGGGAAACCTAAAATGGGAAACCTTTACCTAACGCAAATTTATTCACCTACCTAATAATCCCGCCGTACGCTTCAACGAAACTAAATATTTTGAAACGTAGAAACTGAAAAAAAAATAAACTCCGAGGCAGAATAAATAGCTTACTTATTTCCAAAAAGCTTCGCTTTTTAAAAAAGCAGGAAAAAACAGAAAGAATAAAGTTTGAGAGCCTAGCCTTTTCGAGAAAATGCCTTGAGGCAGTAAGTGTGGATACGTTTAATCAAAGCACGGCGAAATCCTCCAACGGAGACCATTACTTTATTGACGTCAAAGTCCTTAAAACCTGAATGTCATTCTGTATGGCCGCAGCTTCTGTGCGTGCATTGAATTCCTAGGTTTGCTCAGGAAATGGGATTCGACCTATGCGAAATCCTATTATCTTCAACACAAACCAAAGAAATATTTTGTGTCTGGCAAATTGTGTTCCTAAAATAGACGCTGCATTCGCTTACCAAAATAGTCCCCACTGAGTAAGAACGCCTACCTTTGAAACCCCTTCGGAAAAGCACTACTTACTCTGCAACACGCTGTATACAATGCGAAAATAGCTTTCATTTACACATGCTTTAGGAAGAAACACTACAGTTCTCTGAAGCACTGTGCCGTTCGGAGATTAGAAAAATGGTTTTCTGAACAAAGATACATTAAAAGCTTTCCCTCAAGCTATCTGTGGTACCTTTGGTAATTTTGGATACGAAGTAATGATACGAAAGCTTTCCACTACCTGCAGTCCCACCTCTGCTGCCAGTCAACGAGAGCAAATCCGGAAATACAGCGCTATCTTCCAAGAAGCATTCCAAATATTTTATGGTAAGAAATAGCCCACACATAGTAAGGATTCCAGAAAGAACTCTTAAGCGCAACCACTGTACTAGACAAGAAACAATACCGGCTTCCCAAATCGCTGTCATTATATAGCCCAGCGTATAGACGACCATTTTTAAAAGCAGAACTCGCGTAAATATTCCCCCGAAAGTCGCCCAATAACCATCAAGCAGGTGTGGTATTGGTTGTAGCTAAACACAGAACCACGGTTTGTGCTGCAAATTGACTTGGGGCATTTTATGATTTTCAAGTACATTTTGCTGTAGTTCATGCCCTGTAATTGTCGAAAGGCTTTGCGGCAGGGCCAACACTTGGTGTATTTGTAAATTGTCTTGAAGGTAGAGTAAAATTGCTCCTCAATATTATTTTCACGCGATCACTGGACTCGGAAGTTTTCCTTTTGTATAAACGTTAGATACATGAATTTTCATATACCGGTATTTCAACCACATCGCCATCACATAAGCAGGTCGAGACCAATTAGTTACAAATTATATACCGATTTGTCTGTAAAAACATACTTTACCCTCGAGAACCTCACTGCTACTGGCCCGATGGTGCCCTGAGTCTTCAGTGCAATCTGCGAAGCACAAATGTTTGTCAAATGCCTATAATCATTGTGACGAACGTACGCACAGAAGAACAACTATAATGAAAGAAACTTACTTCAGAAGTTCTCTAATAAAATGTCATTACATTGTTTCGCAGACGCACCGGCGAGGTCGGTTCAGCATTGTAATGACCAGCAGTGGAATAGGAAAATTTTTTTAAAAAATCCACAGAAGTCGACTCAACTTTGACTACAACGAATAATATAATCAGTCTTCAATATGGATATTTAGCCCAAAAACACTGGTTCATTCCCTGCCATGGCGGCTGCTTATCTAACACAGGTGAAAATGCAAACGGCCGTGTGTCTATATATTGGCAAATATTAAAGGACCCCTGCTGGTCGAAATTAGTCTTTGCCTCGCATCTACTTTGTAGCTTCGGCGCTTAAAATCTCACATCGGAATTCTTTGTCAACATTGTCCACAGTGGAACTATGTTGGCGATAATCGCCGCAAAACACCGTGGAAGCAGCGTTATGGGTCAAAATTATGTTTTTTTAACCAAAAACCTTCCTTTCGACATCAATTTATAGCGTTGACCCCATGTCCTCAATTTGGAGGGTAGCGTGAACATGCCCTTTTCTATTGCAGCTATGCCAGTTGTCCCATCTTGTTTGGGCGAAAAAGACGAGGGAGGGGGAGCGTAAACACACAGCTATCGCGCCGCCGCCACACGCGCGCATTTGGGCGGACGACCGTCAGCGTTTAACTTCTCCTGGGCTCCCCAGGGGGACCCTCTGCCGGCAGGAACTATCATCTAGGCGCCGCAACGGCCAGTTTCGGAAGCCCAGGGGAACGTGTGCAAACAATGGCGGCGGAGCCCACGCAGTGCGGCACAGCCTAACTTGGGCTTCCAGGCTGCCATCCGAGATAACTGACCAGGGATTTAACGTAATTGCTCGTAAGGTCTGGCAGAGCTGACGCCGGGGCATGCCGCGAGCTCGCTAAAGAAAGCAAGAAGCGGACGGCGAGAAAGCATAACCAGGGAGCAGGGTGGGAGAGAAAGCAGACACGGGAGAGGTGCCTTCATTAATTATGCACTCGAATACACTGGAGATCTTTTTTGGTGGAACCGCCACCATTGGCCACACCATCGGGACGAAGGCACCGCGTCAGCACCTCTTACAGAAGAGGAGGCCGCTGCAGTGCCTGATCGCAGCAGATTTTATACACTGTTCGTTTATCACCCTAACCTCATTACAGCGGTACTGCTTTCTCAAAGTTGTTGAGATATTCTCAAGGGTTTTGGTTTTAAGCGTAATATGAGGAAGCCTTCAGAAAAGTTTTCTATCAATAAGGTGTGTTCTGTAAACGCTGGTTACTTCGTGAACGTCCTCGCTCTCTGGCCAGCAGCGCCCTTTGACAAAAATGCTCCCCGGACACTGTCGCTTTTGTGCGTGGGCACGCGAAGTGCAGTCAAACAAGTTTGCAAAAAGCGGAATTCGCTAACACACCCGAAGAGCCGGCAGTATGACCAAAGCGGTACTGTCCTCACGCTTTTTCGAATTGCCGGCGCTTCTTTTACAATTCCATTGCGATTTTCTGTCTCTAGTTAGCATTTAACTGACAAACGAGCTGGCAGTATGCCCACCTGTTTTAATACGGAAAGCCACAATGAACCATACATTTGTATGTCCACCTCGTCGCGAGGGGACTTTTTTGTGCTCGCTTGATTTTAATAATGATGCTTTGGAGGTGTTCGTCACTTAGTTTGCTTACGCTATTGGCCTTGCTGCCTATGCTAGTTAGCTTCAAAAAAGGCCAAGAGAATAATGCCAAACTGCAACGCTGGAACGCTGGTTTGGGATGCGTTAATTGCCATTAATAAGAACACTGCAGATTGCACTCCTATGTGTTGCTGCCATACAGTACCAAGCACCACCAACCCGGCTTTCAAGATATTGGTATGAAAGAATGTGAGATTAAGCAGGACGGTCTGAAGACCACTTTTCATGCGTTGACGCAACAGGACATTTTGACCACCTTTATTTTGTTTTGTCTACCACGGCGTAGACCCGTTGCCTGTTCATCGACGTGCATCCCAGCAAGCTTTCCCACGCATTTTTACGATACATGTCGCGCACTTTTGAGGATTTTTGGCCCGCCTTTGCGCGGTGAAGTTACCAGCGCCGTTATAGCATCAGATGCTGACGTATATGTCTGCTGCCCAGAGTGTCTATAGATGTTCTATGTGGCAGACTTTTCCCTTCACGTACCTCAGCTTCAGCAGAAATAAGTACTTAGCTTTCACTATACATGGACCTCCTACTTAATTCTGTTTGACACACTAGTCCTACCCGCTAAACTCATCTTCGCGTAGAGCCGGCGCAGCGCATTTGAATAAAAATGCGTGCACATTCTTACCGCGTGCAAGGAACGGCTACTTTTTAGGTTCAGCTGTTGAAGCAGTAGATATTGGAAGCACATATGTTGTGCGTGTCAGCGAAAAGAACGTTCAAATTCAAGTCTTTTTTAACAATGCGAGTGATGATGTGAATACACGAGGCCTACCTTCAGAATTACGGTACCCTTACCCTTCTATTTCGGCAATTGCTTGGCGAAATAATTCAAAAGTGAAGCGAAGCATGCGCACTTTTAGTTACGAGAACTTACTAGGACGAGGAACAAGGTGGTTTCCGCAACGCCAGTATAAGGCAGCGCCCTGCAATAAACACAACTTGCAGCGGAGTATACCTTATGTGCAAGCCAAATATTTTCCATAATGTAAACAGGGCCCAATGTACCTCGTCCCTACCCGTGTTTTCGTATGAAACCTGTCGGTGTGTAAAAACAAAGCATGTTTGCAACATTTTGTGCTTACAATAACAGAGTTCCTATGATGTAAAAACAACTACATTTTCAATAAAATTTGCCGGCGATCGTTCTTGCGTGTGTTTCTTATAATAGTTTTGTAATGTTGGAGAAAGTTGCGGCACCCGTCTATCACCTCTTGCGGAATGTAGCGTGGAATACCTTACGATAAATGTTTGGAGCGGCAGCAGTGCTTTTACAGATTTTGACAGCTTTATTATAAACTGGAGCTGGGAAGGAGGCTTGGTATTTATTTTTGGCTTAAAGGGTCCATAAAGAGAAAATACAACTTTGTTTAACTTTACAGAGTCAGGCTTCAGTACCTCACTCAGCTCCATTCCGGCCACGAAAGACATTTTTTAACCGATAAAAACGCCAGAAATACTTAAGAACTTTGAAATTTCGCGCCACAGTGACGTGCATTTGGCGCGAATGACGTCATATGGGCCAGCACTAAAAAATAATTTTCAGTAGGTTACGTGCACATTAGCATTCAAGTGATTCGATCAAATGGAACTAGCGGCCCCACTACAATCGTCCAGTCATGTGTCCTGGCGATTGATTAGTCCGGCCGCCGTCAATCGCCGAAACAAGATTCTGTGACGTCATAGAAAAGTTGCCGGAAACTGGCTAACGAGTCGCCACAGCTCCACACGTTTTCTTTCATATCTCTGGTATTTTTTCGAAGTTTGAAATGAAATAGATACCATTTTTATCAGGACAAAGCAGCCTTTCTAATGAACGAAATTTGTATTTTGTCTTCATGGCTCCTTGAAACTTAAGGTCCCCCTGAAAAGCAAGGCTTGTATGCTTTGTATTGAGTTTACTGGGGAGACATTTATGCTGCTTTCATCACCAGATTGAATAATACACTTGGAGACTGCGTGTATCTTTGCTTCAATCGGAGTGAATTTATGGGGAATGCCTAAATATCAAGTTTAACAGAATCAGCGTTCATTTGGTGCTGAGTCTCGACAAAGACATAGGTAGGGTGGAGAACACTGGAGCAATATTTTGCGTTAAAAAATTGATGTCACGAAATCGAGTTACAGATCTGTCCGTGTGCACTAGTTGGAGAGAGAGAGAGAAACAACATTTATTAACCCGGTGGGTTACCTACTGGCGCTACTCGCCGGACACCGTGCAAGGGGTGGTGGAAAGTCGCACTTTCGGCCGCTGGCGTTCGATGCCCACGAGCGAGAGCTCGGCAGCCATCTTCGCACTAGTTGGAAAAAATGACGGAACAAAACACTGCGCCCATCACGTTGCACCATCCCTAAAGGGCTATCTCAAGAGTCACAAAAACATCGCTTAGTCGAGTTGGGCATGCGCTGTCGAAATTCAAAATATCAGGAACTCGAAACAATCGTTTCCTATTTTTAGCCTTTATAGCTCAAGTTTGCTCGAGATTTAAAATTCTATATAAATAACAGTCGGGGTGTGACGTTGATCATCTCAAGCACGGAATGAACGCATGTTCTTGCTGGAGCTCACTGAAAACACTCTGCTTGGTAAAGTACGGTTGGCACTGATCGCCCCATTTCGATGTAATGTCATCTACTCCATTTTCGCTCCAAGACTGCATCAATTTAAAGAAGTAAATGTTTTGGTGGAGCATTTATTATTTGTATTGCCAAGTAGTTCATAGAACTTTGTAGTACGCTTTAAGTATCTTTAGATAATGGATAGTTCGAAATATCTTTTACTTCGATCGAAATTTCTGTGCAATGGCAACATCATTTCACGCGTGACGAAAGTTACGCCAGATGTGAACTCCAAAATCATTCGAAGAAGGTATGTTATGGTCCTACGATAAAAAAAACAAATACGAAAAGAAAAATGTCGGTCGTGTATTGTTTGCAACAAAACCATCAAATATTCCCAGTACACTCTGTCTACCGTTAATCGTGAACACGGGAAATACCATCGGAATGTTGCAGCAAAAAACGTTATTTTTCGCCGGCGACATAGTTGCTATGGTACAAGGCATGCAGACTTTCCTATCCAGTGAGAGCAGCAATGAAGCGTGTTATTATGAATGTCGTTCGGGCTAAACTGTGTACTTAGTCTGAAAAGAATTGGTTTATTCTCCCCCATTGTACACTCTGCATTGTTCCTAATATTCTCGCAGCGGAGGAAGTGGTTTACATGTGCTGCCTCGTTGCGACTTTAGCCTAAATTTGGTAACAATTTTCTTACGACAGTTCTCCCTGCCATAAAAATGCCAAAAAAATTAGCTTTCTCGTCTAGTGAGATACTGTCATAGGCATGCCGACAGTGGTTCTATTTACTGAATGTGCAATCACTGAGCTACGTCCTCTGACGCGTTTATTCCACGCAATAATTTTCGAAGTACGAAAACGAACAAAACAGGCAATTCTTTAGTTCAACAGACTCTTCAAAGTAGAATAGAAGAAATGCCGCAGAATGTCCAACGACCAGAACTGAGTTCATCCTGTACGCTATTCTCTTTATAATGCAGATGGAGCAGAGGGAAGGTTATGGTGTGTTATACTTTGACCTCACGCGAGTGGAAGACACTTCAAATATATAAGTCTCCAAAGACGTGTTCAAATGCGGAAAATAATCTGGCGTAACTTTCACAAAAGCTTTAAAACACGTTTTGGCACGCTCGGCAAACATTCATAGCCGAACACTGGTCGGATGTCTATAAAAGTACCTTTATTCAATATCAGAAATATTCACCTCGATGCATTCCATTATCACAATAGCATACTCATCCCAGATTTTATGTATACCAAAATGTAATCAGGTTTTCCTGCAATGAAATTCACGGAGGCCTTGTTTCACATTTTTTACATAATTGTGGCTGGTCTGTACCCATACTCGAGGAAGCGTAATTTCCGTGGAATGAGCCCCCCACGCAATCTCGGCCGGATATTACATCGGCGTCTGTTCAAAGGAATCCTTCCATAGAAGCTTCCACGGCGCACCGTAATTAGTTTCTTCGCTTAGGACCAATCCGAAATAGCTCGAGATGCCGTTGAATGCCTACGGCGCACCCGATCAGCAGGGTTCGGGGAAGTCGATGGCGTTGACTGTATCGCCCCCTAGAGGATGACGCCTGCCGAATTCCACTTTGGCTTTCGTTTCATTTCACTTCACGCCACCCGCCTTTTGAAATTGTGACGCAACTTTCCTTCCGTGTAATGACATGTGCTAATTTCTGCTGTACTGCGAACCCGCCCAGCTCCGCCAGCGTTGCACTAGTCCTGCTAATCAATACAGAATGGTTAATTCTGGGAATCTGGTTGACTGAGGGGAAATACTGATGAAGTGGAAAGGCGAGTGGCGACACCAACCTCGGATCTTAAGTCACTGCTGCGCCACTCCCCCTCAGCTTCAAGACCCTCGGAGTAATCAATCGAGTATCCTTGAAAACAAGGGCGGTCGTCATATTTCAAAATATCTAATTCATTCAGCCATCACCTAAATCCTTTCGATTGGCGGTTGGTTTACCTGGCACGTAGCGCAGTTCAAATGCTAATGATGGCGTGACATTTTGGTCCAGTTAAATACTAACAGACGGATGGTGAGCCGGTCGCGACTTTAAGCATGCTGCACCTGGAAACCGCCGTTCTCCTGTACTGCGCTATGCACAAGGATAATGTAATGAATTTTCGTGGCACGAGTTCTATAGATGAACATAATTAGCAGTCGCCTGTTCGAGCCGAGCGGATTGAAGGAAAAAGGCACGGTCAATGATAACCTTCGTGTGCGTGTGCCTGTGAGTTTGAATTAAGCTACTGGTAAATCCGCTCAAGCACATCTGAAGAATGGTAGATAAGTAATCAGCTTACCGCAGAAAGTGGAATCTTTAGGTAGTGCAGACGAAAGGCTTTTAGCATTAGCGTGGCATATGGGGGGCATTGGAATATGCTCGTGATGGCCAGCCCAAAACAGGGCACGAGGCGGGAGTAGGGAATGAACAGACGCCGTCCGACAAATACATATGTGGGGAAAACACACGTTATTTAGGCATTAGCGAGTTACGAAACAAAGCGCCCATAAAACGGAAATATGAAGATAAAAGAGAGGCTTTAAAGTTCATCTAACGCGAGAGACAAATGCGACTTTTCTGAGGGAAGTCCTGCATTTGTTAGTGCAATTCTCGCCTTCACTCTTTTCTTATAGCGTTCGTTTTGCCTCGGCCGCTTTAAACATCGAAGTCAGCATTGGGAAACAACATCCGCCTGAATAACCATGGAGAATCTCATCGATTGTCATCGACTAACAATCTCGTAATTTGGCGAATACCACTGTGGATGTGTGCTCACCTACTGGCGCTTATCAGTGTCACGTGAAGGATGGTGGGGTGTCCTGACTAGCGCAGAGAGATGAACGCAGGAAAGCTGTTGACGAGTTTAACAAAACACATATTTAAGGAAATCTTAGAAGAAACCCTACAGCAAACCACCCAAGAAATTGATTCCCCACAATCACTAACCGATCAAACCCCTAACTAAATATCCTACACCAAAACCGGAAAAGTTTCTCCACACTTCTTGCAAATGCACTCATTAGTAGCCGATAGCATTTTCCTAAGCACAGTCTCTGCCATAAGTACGTTCTACCTGACACGTGTACCTAATGGACTGGCCTACCCCGGTCGTCGGCGCTGACGTGTCGCACCCGTTGAGTGGCAGCGGCGCGGTGGCAGCCGTCGTCTCTCGTTGAGGCCGGCGTTCGCTGCGCGCGGTCATTCCTTAGACGGCGGGGGCTCCGCGCCTCCCGACGTGTTTCCTCGGTGGCTCCACCCTGGTAGCCGCTACCGCTGGAGGTCCAAGGAAGGTCTCGGCACGAACTAGCCCTTCGGGGCTGTCGATGCAAAGGTCGGCGGAGCGTCGACGCTGAAAAGCTGGTACCCGACCGATGCCGCTGAGGCCACCAAAACACAGGTTGGTGGAGCGCCTAGGACGCCACAGCCGATGCGAGGTCGGCCTGCTCCTTCCCAGGCTTGGTATGCATAGTCGTTGACATGGTAGCGTCCCCCAACCCCCCCCCCCCCCCCCCGCTCGTTCCTCCCTTGCTTTTTCCGCTTGCTGGTTCTGTGCTCCCCCATATTACTTATGCGCCCCGCTTTTAATCGCCCCAGGCTTGATCAGGGCACACTGATTGGCTCCTTGCCTTTTCCTGTCCATATTTGTTCATCCCGCCACTTGCCTCCTGCGCGGCGTTCTCTGATTGGCTGACCAATGTTCTACCATATATGGCCATGCCATGATGCCTCGGGGTTCAGGCGCGGCGTTCGTTCATTGGTGCGTTCCTGGCGCGCACTTCAATTGCCCGTTTCTTTGTTCTTTTTTTATTTACTCTCTCGGAGGGTTTCGATGCTTCCCCTCTCCGGGGGTGCCCTTGACACATGGCAATCTGATGCCGAGAAGTATTTTGTGTACCTTGTGAAAAAAGAGAAGCTGAAATCCACATCAAGCGACATCTGGCCATTACACCGCTGGTGAAGCTGAAAATGCAACTTTTCTGTAGAACGAAGCAATAGGTTAGCCACAATAATGGGAAAATTCACAGCTTGCGGCACTGTAGGTTCAAAAAATTTCGAAGCCGTAGCGCTACACACCGAAAGCTTCAGAAGTTTACGGCACACAGTCCAAGAAGACTCAGCAGCTTTACTGCAAAGCTGACTGCGGCTACGGTCCAACAGATTATCTTCGACAACAGAGCGATGTAGAACAAAATCGCAACCGAGCGTAGCGCCGCGTAGGGGCGCCCACTGAAATCCCTGGTATCGTAACACTGTGTGCCGTACCTTCAGCGCACCAAAAATCTCCCCAAAAAAGCAGTTTTAGGACCTTTATGGTTTACTATATAGCGGATCATATTTCCCCTCAAAATGTCTTATCAGAAATCTATTTTTATTTAGGGGTTAAGCAGACTTTAAGGAAATCGTTATAAAATTAGTCTTCGTAAGATGGCTTTGCCACATTGACGGTTGCACAGCGAATCACGTCCATCTTTAGAAGGAGTATTATTCTATAAATTCTTCTTGCATCGAAACTATCCCGATACAAATTATACGAAAATAAGGAGCTAAGGCAACTCTTACATTACGACGAGTTTTTATTACTTTTCAGAATTTTATAGTTCACAGTGGGGTTGTATATACTGTAGAATTTTCGTTTGCTATCAGTACATGGGCTTCAACGGTAGGGGAATGGGCAGCTCCTTATTTGCCCACTGTAACAAAACTGCACTTCTTGAAAGCTTCATTCAGGTAATTACCCAGGAAGTATGATCAATCGCAAATTACAAACAAACGTGTTTTACTTCGTGCACCCTTGGACTACGATCCCGACAAACCTTATTGTCGCTCATGTTGAGGCTTGGCACCACAGCTCTGCGTGTCATCGTTCTTCATTAAGTAGGAGGGCACGAAATTTTCTACTCTATTTTGTTGTACCATGGGCATATTCCTCCAGATGATCACTAAAAAGAGTCATGGTCGTTTTCATTCTAGAGTAAACTGTTCGCATTACACTTCCGTTTATCGAAAGACAATACGATAACAACGTAAGAAAACATTTCAGTGTTGAGGGGCAACAAGAAGGAAATGAAAGCTACACATTCTAATAGATGAGAAAGTTTCACAAAATTTGGGCCCACTTTCCCACAAACTATTACGCGTCGCAGGTTATTACTGGACACGGTAGATTTTCATTTATTTTCGCAGCTTTTGCCATTAAAATAACAACAAATGTAAATGTAACACACCAGCAGACAGCTTCCACCCATATTACAGGACTGCCCCATAACAAAATAACACAGAGAAAAACATTTTGCAGTGTATAGAAATACACTTCCAGGAAGAAACCTTGAGATAATTAAAAATACATAGACATTAAATGTTTCAGAAAAAGTGACAACCCTGATTAACGGTAATACTCAACAATTATAACGCCCCAATTATTTTGTGACAATTTCACACACGCGCAGAGAGAAAATCAGCCGCAAATGAGGCGATAATAACTTTTAGATCTTGTGTATTTATCTGGTTTCCACACTTAATTATTTTCTGTGTAATTATCTCGCTTAATTGCCTTTTCTTGCGTTTGTTTTCGATTTTAAATCCAAACATACAATTTTAATGTATTTTTCTTTACCCGTTATATACCTTGTTGGTACCGGGAAGGGTCTGTATGCTTGAGCCCGACCAAAACATTACTACACCGGTCGTGTGTTCGAGGAATGCTCGAACATACAAGCAATGCTCTGTACCCCCGCAAACCGGAAACGGCGTCGAAAACCGACGTTTTCCCATAAAGAACTTTAAAGTCTTAGCAAGCGTCACGAACGCTCTCCGTGCCATTCTTGCGTGGTAGCACAGCGTGATGCTCTGTCTTCTTTCGTGGCGTTTCTCTGGCATACTTTGTTTTGCCTATGGCACTGCCAGTTGGTACATATTCTTGTGTGTCGATGTTCACGTTCCGCGTTTGCACAATGTGTGGTTTACGATGTCGCATTCTGTACTGCTGTACGGCCCCTCACGGTGGGTCATGCTAGTGTATGCGCTATTTTCTCAAAGAATACTTGTTTCCGCAACATAAATACCCCTCCCTAGTGAGCCCATTTTCTGAAAGCGTGCAAGATTTAGGATTAAGAACCTCATTACCCTTCTTGCCATAGGTGCCTGCATCTTGACGCTCCTTTCTAGAAGATGCAAATTTTCAAATTTGCAAAAAGCACACTAAGTAGATTCAGTGTCGCAGGTACATGAACAATGTAGCTTGCAAGATGACTCCTGTCTTACTTTAAATATCTGAAGTTGATAAAAAAATTTGCCATTGTGAGAATTGACAATGCCTAAATAACCTGGTCTAGTAACATAATTGGAAGTTGTTATGCTTGTTCACATTTTCTTAACCTTGACCCCGGGGTGGACGCTCCAGGAGACGTTTATTGTAGATATCCATGCGTGCCGATAGCGACGAGAATAACAAAGATATTTCTGAAGAAGGTGGTGCGGAAAATGCGTGTTATGCGCATTTTTAAAATTTCTGTGGTTTTTTCAGCGTGATTGTAACAGAAGGCTAACCATCCAGTAATAAATAAATTTTAATAAAATTATAATATTCTTTTAACGATATGTATAAAGGTTGCATGCTTTTGTATTCGCTGAAAATTTCGTTCTTAACTTCTTATGCCTTTTTTAAAACTACGGGATGAACTGACTTGAAGTTTAGAGTGTCAGCACATATATCCGAGTTTATATGAGTGGTATATTTTTTGATAATTAATGCTGAAAGCGCGTACAACAAGACAAGGGACGAAGTGAGTTATTTTGCTACATGGACAAGCGCCGACTTCCAACTGATATTTTAGTTCGGAAAACAGGTTTTAGCATTCACACATCAGGCTGGATGTGCGAACAAGCCTGGAAAACCGGCAGGCACTGCACATAATGAAGATAATCACAATCACGGTAAGAATTATTTCAATAAAGTAGCAACTGTCCCAAACTGTCACGTTTTTCAGTCGTTTGATAAACATTTTTCATCGACGTCATAGGCGATAGGTTTTTCATTTAGAAATATTAGGACCAAATCGGTTTACGCTTGCTAGAGAATGAGGACTTGAAATGGGGCAGTTTTTATGTTCACACGTCTTCGAATTGTATTGACGCCTATAAAATTTTTTAGGTTCTGCCCATCCCCATAAAAGTAGTCCCGCATTTCTAAACATTAAGGGTATACTTTTCAGACCAGATGTCCTGGGATAAGCCCATCAGTTACCTGACTGTAAATTATCAAGCGTGGCTGGCTGTATGCGAGAGGACTGGTTTCACTTGCCAATCTCAGTAAATATTAGCTTGTATACTTGTCTTTTTACATCTCTCAAGAAAATAAGGGCGTATTAGGTTGGGACACTGCCACGCTTCAAAACATGTGAACATTTTTAATGCACAATGGTGAATAATCTACAGTATAAAAAAGAGCCTCCCCTGCAACGCACAAGTAGTGTATTTTCCGACCTGAACGTCATTAAAGTTAAATCACTGTAGTTGCTCAAACTACCTCAAAGCATCACGTCTTACGTACTGAAAAACCCTACAGTGCAGTGACTGAACTTGAAAACGAAAGAAAAAATGTCGCTCCCTATCCCACCCATAATCTGAGCAATGGCAAGTCGGCAAATGCCGCACAAATTATGGACAAGGAATGCGGATGTTTTGCCGGCCAACTATGCCAAATAAAATTTATAGTAAACCTGGCACCGACATTGATACACTTTCTTTCAAAGAGCTGCGTAGCGTGTTTTTATAGTACCTCTGTATACTGATACGTTTTTCTCTCTTTCCTATTTTTTCGTCATTTCTCGATTCTTTTTCTTTCATTCTTCACTGATTTACTCTGGTAACTTAAGTGTACACACAAAAGTCGTTTAACTGCTAATCTGTCACTATTCAGACTGCTCTATTTCGCTTTTTCGTAGAAACAGCGCAAACAACAACACAAAAGAGGATGAGAGGGCAAGTAGACGTTCTATCTCTGTCCGTTCCAACTTAATTCATCGTCTGTTATGTCAATCGTGAGAAATTTCACTCTTCCTAATGTTTGTCTATAAACATACGGAAGAAGCTTGCTTTTAAATAGACATTTATGACATGAAAACATCGGAAGTGTACCGGTAAGGCAGATCACGAAGGGTTAAGCTGGAACAAGATGAATTCAGATGGGCACAGGACGGTAACAGCGCCTTTGCTGCATCAAGAACTCGACAGTACAACAACAACACGTCAGGCTTTATCTCCTCAAAGGAACTTGAAGCTGAAGTTGAATTTTATTTTCAGTTATGTAAAGTGGCTAAGGGGGCAGGAAAAAAAGCCGCAGTGCTCGCGGTTTGACGGCGTTCCCTTGCCCAACGATACAAACAGCAGGACGTGACAGTCCAAGAGGCAAACCAACAACAAAAGAAAGACGAAACACAGACACAACAAAAACATTTCGTGCAAAGCATCTAATCACCCCGGGGTGTTCATGCCAAATTGTAGAAACATGATACCGAGGGTTTCTTGATTTAGACCGGATATGTATACTGTGAAAAATCAGATTTGTTAGGTGTTAAAGGCAAAGTCTATGATGGAGCCTGTAAGCCGTAGTTTGTGCGAACAGGTTTTATATGCTAGCGTTCAAGGTGTGTCGTTTTATAATAAATTAGATTCTCGCATACCGCATCACTATTCCATAGAAAGGCAACTTCCCTATGTTCTTAACTATATATAATTGGAGGAGGTGAAAATTGCATAAGTGATTGACATTTATAACAGGGAATATGAAAAAAATAGTAACTGGAAGGTGGTAAAGGTAGTACACCAGCAGTTGCCGTCAAGGCTTGTTTCTGTAAAACTAAAAGTTTACGCGGAAACTGTGTATGCAGACCTTTGCAGGACGCACGTAAACTTCAGCGCTTAAGAAAGATTTTGGTTCCTGCTTCTGACGGGCACAAAGGCACATGTCGCAACAATGGCACATGGCAGCTAAGTTCCTCTTTTCTACTTGTGTTTGGTGTTGTGCTCTTGTTCACACGCTGCAGGTGGAACCTACCAGAAAAACACTCCAGCTCAACTTTAGGACCTACAGGATAAGCGGGGGCGTGGTATTTTATCGGATATTTATAACCGTGCAAGAGATGCAAAAGAGCGTTAGAAAAAGAACGACGCGGGCACAGCGATGACTTAGAACTGACCTTTATACATCACAAAACTGCAATATATAGTCGCACTGAAAACAAGAAAGCGATGCAGAAAAAATAACAGCTCAACGCACCAGTTAAGAAAATGCGACCTTTGAGTCTAACTAGACAGAATAGTAGTGCTGGCCAAGCCAGCCACTTTCTTTCGGACAAGGTTATCCAGTAGGGTCATGTCGCCGGCAGCACAGAGGTCAACCTCCAAGTCATTACTTCCAAGGTGTCACCTCCGTCTTTGTGTAGGTGTCAAAAGCCGGCAGTCCCATGCTTCAAGATTTTGTAATAGCCTAGCGGGCTGTTGTATTGAGAAACATCAAGCTGAAAAAACGCTTTTCTCACATATAGTTGCCCAGAACATTTTGTATTGACCTCATCGAAACAGAGACCCAAAGTTCCCACCAAAGTTTTCTGGTAACCTATTATTCAGATAAAGGATGAAATATAGCGTCCTGTCTTCTACAGGATTTTTACTATCGGCAGTAATCCACAATATGTGTAAAATATATTGTCACGGACTCTACGGAGTAAGGACAGGCCACCCTCTCTGGTGCCCGAGGCATGAACAGAGCTCAATTTCGCTTGCACAAGCAATACGGAATGTATAAGCTACAGCAGAATGGCGAGCTGGGTTGGTTGGTATATAAATATGACGAAATCTTCAAAAGGCCGTGTGACGAAAAAAGTAAGACAGACAATGCCTGTCTTACGTTTTTTACTGTTGAACGTTTTGAAGGTTTCTTCAGTTATGTATAAGCAAATTTAGGGTCACGGGAAATATAAGCCATGACCATTTTTTGTCAAACATGTTTTAGACCGATCATTAGGGCTATAAAGCTAAGAAATGCGCGTGGCTACTTCGCATGCACAAGAAGGTATATCAATGGCTGGGTATTGCAAATTTCTTTCGTCATCGAGAAGAGAATGCAGTATATGAAGGGACCACGCAATTCAATAATACCTTTAAGGACAATGATGAAATTGTGGTCTGTCTGTCTGTCGGTCTGTTTGTCTGTCTGTCTGTCTGTCTGTCTGTCTGTCTGTCTGTTTATCTATTCAGCCGCCCGGCCAAAAGTTTACAAGAAGTCTTCAAGGACAAGCTTATATAGAAAAAACTTTTCCACGCCACCAAATCAGAAAACACACTTCATGCTCACCGACAATTTTTCAGGAAAAAGAAACCATTAGGGTTATTAGAAACATCTTGGAAACAGATGCATGTTTTATCTCTTTATTTATCTCTTCTCTTTCTTTGTCAAAATTCTGTCCAAGGAATTATCTCCACTTGGTCTATTATAGCGACTAAACATTGATTGATTGATTGTAGGGTGTGACGCGCCGACGCAACGCAGGCAATGCGGTGCGCCGTAGTGAAGGTCCCCAATCAGTTTTGACCGTCTGGAGATCTCTAACGTGCGCCGAAATCTCTAACACACGGGCGTTTTTTTCTTTTTGCCTCCGTCATAAAAGCGGCCGCCACGCCCGGGAATCAAACCCACGTCCTCGTGATCAGCAGCACGACGCCTTAGCCACTGAGCCACCGCGGCGGGTATAACGATTAAAGATATTATTCCGCCAAGTTTTGATTTTGGTGGAAATAAAGGGGTTATGAGATTCGCCCTTTTCAATTATTTTATCCGTATTTGGAACGCTCGTTCGCGGACTTTTTTGTTTATTCTTTGGTTTTCCGGGGAGATATACAAGGTGAAGATTTTTCATTTTCTCATATAACTTTGGTGAAAACAGGATATTTTCTATTTTCTCATTCTAGGGTTTTTTAAAATTTGTTCCGAGCAACTACCTCCCTTAACACTATTATAAAAATTAAAGGTGTCTCTGCCGCCAAATCTCCTTTTTTGTGGAAATGGAGGGTGTTACGTGGTTCGCCATTGTTGCTATCTTTATTCCCATTTTTAACGTTTTGTCTGGACCTTTTTTCGTTTAATCTCGGTTTTGGTGAGGTGCATTAGCTGCATAATTATTTTTTCAGGTTATTTTCGTGAAAATATTTTTCTATTTTTCTTCTTTCTTGTTTTCAAAAATTCTGCCCCACAAGTTATCTCCTTTTACAATATTATAACGATTAACGGTGTTACGCCGCCGAATTTTCATTTCTGTGAAAATACGGGTCTTTCCACGGCCCTCACTGTAGGGGTACTCGGCAAAGAATTCCACGCGTTGAAAATGTCACTTTGCGTGAAAGAGCATCAAAGTGCTGGGAGACGTCGTCTCCAAAGATTAATTCGTCCCGCCCCGACCCCGACAAGACACCCGCTGTTCTCAATATCTCTCGGCCACTTACACGAAATGGTCTGGGAAGGTTCCGTGGCCTCGCATCATATTTCCTGCGCTTTATCCCCAACTTTGCAACTATCGGCTCTCCTCCGCACCAGCTTTTACTCGCCATCGTGCCCTTCACTTGAACGGACCATTGCCAGCACACTTTTTGCACCTTCAAAGACTCACCTACATCTGATCCCGTCCTGCGTCATTTTGACGAAACGGCATCTACTATACCGCATGCCGACGCAAAGGGGTGCGGCCTTAGTGCTGTTCCGCCGCCTGATGCTCAGCTTCATGAAGGAGTAATCGCGTACGCTAGCCATTCACTGACGCCCGCTGATCAAAACTGCACTACCATCGAGGAAGAAGGTCTGGAGGTTGCCTGGTCTATTCAGAAGTTTTTCCCCTACCTGCACGGTCAAAATTTCATCATTGTCCCCGATCACGACATCCTCTATTGGCTGTCAACGCTACAGAACTTGTTAGGGCGCTTAGGCCGCTGAGTCCTGTGATTGCAACAATATGATGTTATCATTATCAGCCATCATGTGTCCTTCAGTGCACAAGTTGCACCGAGCACCAAGGAACTGCCATGGTTGCGGCGGGTAGATATTTAGTGCGAAACTTTGACTGACCGGCGCAATGTATCTTCCCACCCGCCCAACAGCTGGTTTCAACCCCAACTTAACCTCTTTCTGATTATTGGTGGTGTGCTATGCTGCCGAAATCACTGCAGTTCCCCGTCAACTTTACCTTCACATACTCGGAGCTCTTCATAACGATGCTACTGCTCGCCACCTTGGATTTGAAAAAAAACGTATGATAGGGGTTTTTTTTTTGGGCCGGCCTATGTACTAGCATCATCGAGTACGTGGCTTCGTGCTCTTCTTGTCAGATCCGAAAACAACCCACTCCAACCCCTTCCGTTAAGCTTCAACTAATGCCGTGCCTACAGTCGCGTTTGATTGACATGTAAGGACCTTTACTTTGAACGTTAGTGACTTCCACTGAATTATAATTGCTGTAGACCAGTTAACTATGTATGCCCAGACCGGTCCGCTCCAATCTGGTTCAGGTGAAGAATTTGCCGACTGTGTTACCCAACATTATCCTTCGACCTGGAGCACCCCAGATTCTGTTGAGCGATCATGAGAAAACCTCTCTTTCACACATCGCGGCAGAGATTCTTCGCGCGGCCAATACTACCCACAAAACCCCTTCCAGTTACCATTTTCAGCTATATTCAGTAGTGAATTTGTTATTTTACGAAACTTTCAAGGTAAGGCGTTCAGCGCACGCATGCTATCTCTCTTGCAATCCTGCTTGTTTCCCTTCGAAGATCATGAAAGCTGTAAGCCCGGAAGATATTACGTGTCTCGGGCAGGTCACCCGAATTCCTCGAACGGCTTCTTCCATAATGACAATAAATTCCCACTCACTCAAGCTCAATGGATATTTCAGCCCACGTATTACGCCAATATTTTGGCGTGATTCCGTACATAGATTTAATCCTTGAGCTCTTCAGCAATAACCAGGACTTAACCTTATCTATTTCCTTTATACACGTATTTGCAACCTAGTGAAACACACCGTACTTGCAGAAAATATTCTTGGACTTGGGAGCAGTTCCAAACGGAAGTCGAAGTTCGTTGGGCCAAAACCAAGACCTGAAGGAATCCCCCAAACACAATTATCGCCGCTTTGAAGCGAGCAATCGCCCTCTTTTTGCTGTTTTACTGTAGCCCACTTTCATCAAATATTCATTGGTCTTGACTTCGTTCAAGTGCGAAAGAAGCCTCGAAGTAGCCTCCCAGCCCCATCGCCTTTCAGGTACTTGCGATGGGGAAAAGGGAATCGAGAAAGAACACGGGAGCTAGGAACACGGCCACACAAGTAACAAGCCGTTCTGCTTGAGGGCAATTTCCTCGGGCAGGAAATTTCTATTTGAAATCCAACGTGGCCTGGAAATTAAATTACGTACGCTTTTCTTCGCCGGCCGCACTTGCGAGAGTTTTCGTTCTCATGCGTGTTTTACTTCATTACCAACTTCTGATTAGGTACCACAGGTGAAAAGGAAGCTACTTGGGAATTTGAGAGAAGATGAGCTGCTTTTCTTTATTTTTTTGAACTCCTCAGCCAGTTTAGTTCTTTTTACTAAGGCTAATTTCCGGTTGTTCACTGGATGGCAATGATGATTAAAATCCTTGAAGGTTATCGGGCCTGCGGACGACTAAACAAGGTTAAGTGGGATCGAACCACTTTTTCAGTTGATTCTGTTCGTGGCCCGTAACTTGATTCAAAGTATTTGGCACACGAATAGGGTGAATAATAAATAGTTTTGTTTGATCTTCAAACTTTTGCTTCCTGGTATCAACGCTACAACGATATGTTCACGGTCAGGCACAAAACACCAATATTTACTCACTGTTGCAACCAAGCATCAGTTGCAAAAAGAGTACGTACTGTACGCATATTCAAGTGCTTAACGCGTAACTAAGGATGACGTTTTTTCTTCCGGTTATGTTTTCTGATGATCGCATAATATTTGCGCGCTTTTAATTATTCTTTCCTAGAGCAGAGGCGGCATTTCGGCACAAACTTCTTTTTATAGCGCACTGCGGTATAGCGCCCTGCGGTACGACGCAACGCAGGCGATGAGGCGCGCCGTAGTAGAGGGCTCCGAATTAATTTTTACCACCTGGGGATCTTTAACGTGCGCCGAAATCTTGTACAGAAGGGCGTTTTTGCTTTTAACCTTCATCAGAAACGCGGCCGCCGCGGTGGGAAATCGAACTCGCGACCTCGTGCTCAGCAGCAAAATGCCTTAGCCCCTGAACCACCGCGGCGGGTGTATGTATGTATGTATGTATGTATGTATGTATGTATGTATGTATGTATGTATGTATGTATGTATGTATGTATGTATGTATGTATGTACGTATGTATGTATGTATGTATGTATGTATGTATGTATGTATGTATGTATGTATGTATGTATGTATGTATGTATGTATGTATGTATGTATGTATGTATGTATGTATGTATGTATGTATGTATGTATGTATGTATGTATGTATGTGTGCATGCATGTATGTACATTAGGTATCACTGTGGGATGATCCTGTGTATTAACACCAGAAACAGTAACACCTTAATTAAGCAGTCGGTTAAGTCACGGAATTATTGCCCTTTATACGTTGGAAAGCGCTACATATCAGACAAGAACTCTTGCTACCCCAAAGCACGTTAATAATTTAGGAATGAGAAAACATGGTTTGCAAATCGGCGAACTGATATGCCGCTGTTGTGGGCACATCATACAACACGCGAAGCATTCTGGCTTGCTGCTGACTGTTTTAAATTGAGAAAATATTTAATCTTTTGACAAACCTCACAAGCGACATACGGGATGAGTAGCCAAAGATTCTTACCGACGGAGAAAAAATTTCCTGCATGACACAGGCGCTTTTCAACGAAGGGGTTCCTTTCCCAGCAGACACAGCAGGGTCCTGAGACGACAAACAAGAGAAGAAATAAAGCCGCCAAATAGCCTTCGACTAATCTCACACGTTCGCGGTGCCCTGACGTGTTGGTACACTGCCGCGTGAGGAGTTCTGAGGATTGGACGGCGTCTAGCTTGAAAGCTAAGCTTCACAAGCTGGAGTGGTGCAGTGCTTGTGAAAAACGCAATTCCCGACATGCGTTTATACTCTCTGCATCACAAGACAAACAGTTAGACTTCGCTGCTTGCGCAACGCCGTACTGAGCACACAGCGCGAAAGTCGTGTTTGTGTTTGCCTAAACAATTATCCCCCGATGAACTAAAGCTGAGCCAGCGTCTCCACCACGACCAACCATGGGAAGTTTTGGGAAACTCTCGACACCCCTGAGACGCCAAAAACACATATCGTGGCATTGTATGGGGTGGTACACCCCACCAGCATTTCTCGCGCTACATGTAAAACAAGCTGAGCAGACTCAAGTGAGGAAATCTCTAATGCTCACACGTGCAAGCAGTAGCATTGTTTTGATATCTTCGCTAGCTCTTTGCTACATCCGGCCTCTTTGCTAGATACAGGTCTAGCAAAAAGCTTGAATTTAGCAAGAGCTGTAGCGCTTCGCTGGATTCAAACTATATCTCCAACCATAGGTTTTCATGGTTCGTGAAACGCATGATGTAGAAGAAACTTGTCATCACACTTTAATCTGCTCACCTTCTTTTAAGGATAAAGCTTAGTGATGCAGGTATCTGAACGACTTTTTTACTGTTACTAAGGGCTTGTGCTCTTTCTTCGCTGTCGGCGTCTTCTGTTACGGAAAAATTCTTCGATAGGATTGTTTACTGCTACGCCGTGTTGGAGTCCTTTTGTTATCCTTTGTCTCTTGGCCTCTTAGCGCGAATTGCGTTAGTAAGTCGACTGGCGCAGGCCACAGCATCACCAGAATCATGGTTCTTCACGGTTTGTGTGCACCAGTTCTACTCACATTCCATCACGTTCGGGTGCCACACTTACCTATCACTTCGAGGTTTCTAATTTCTAGTTTTCTGTAACCGGCACGTTATCCCCTTAGAGCTCCCGATTTCTGGCCAGTCAATCCTAACGTGGGTATGCATCTGGAAAACAGAATGAATGAAAGTATTGGCCTATACTACCACCACTGTCATGTTTCTTTTCCTTTTTTTGCGTAGTTATATTCTTCTGTTAATTTTTTTGGAAAGTACGGTCAGTCGTATAATCAACAATAATAAATTCCTACCAGTAACGCATAGAATACCGCAGGGCTCTGTTTGGGGGCCAATTTTATTCGCCCTACACGTGAATGATTTTCTCGATTGTATAGATGAAGGCCAAACCGTAATTTACGCAGACGACAGAGTTGTTCTAGTACCAGGCTCGAATATTGACGCATTAAAACAAATTGCCAATAGACAACTTGAAAAAATTGAACAATAGTTCTCTCAAAACACACTAACGCTTAATATAAATAAAACCATAACATGTTCTTCTCATCTGCAAATAGGTGAATAAATAAATAAACCTCAAGATAGTTGGAGCAGAAGTTGAAAATGCTCATGCTGGTAAATATCTCGGTGTCAGGCTAGGCACCTCCTTTCGGCCCTGACGTCCTATATTTAGGACATGAACCAAAAAATTTCTATAAATTTAAGAACAAAACCAAAACAGCTAGTTTTCGGGGAAGTAGTTCTCCAAGGATGCATCGATTGATAGATATCACCATTGTTCGTTTTTTGCTAAAACTGACTGCTAGAAAAAGGAAGGCGTTGCAGGGAAGGCCAAACTGGCGTCAGTGCGACCCCAAGGTCCGAAGTCCCAGTTTGATGACATAGCTGAAAATATAAAACTAGTTGCACCACCAGCCGTGTTTTTTGTGTGTGGGCTCACAGCTTTAGAAAATTTATGAAAACAAGCAAAAAAACACTTATTGCTGAAAATTTAAATTTTAATTACCTGATCACCTAATTAGATGTCATGCCTGTAAATAGCTAAATACTTGCATTAAAAGCTCAATTTTCAGTTTGTAAGGTTGTGCCATCCAAATAATAAAGAAAACACACCGAAATGTTTTTTCCTATAGAAAGAAAAAATTCAGGGCTGAAAGGGGTCATCTGCACCAAACCGAGCCATTCCTGCTCGATCCTATACGAGTATCAACGCTAAAAGCAATTTATTCCGGCACTTTTGACTGTCGCCTAACATACTGTGCCGAAGCAAGGGGCAATACTTATCATTCGTACCTTGAACCAGTTATTACACTTCAAAAAAGAGCGCGGTGAATTATGGCGTTCTCTGCATGCACGGCTTATTCCGCACCGCTCTTTAAGCAGCTAGATATAATGGCCTTTTTGCTTGCACGAGTTCACAAAATAGCTTGTGTTACCCAAAACAAATTATCAAACAACAACCCCTTACCATACTCAATATGTATACCACCGCTCAGAAATACAAGAACTCGTTCAGGCAACAACCTCAACCTCGCTAGGGCACATACCTGTTATGGCAAACGGACTGTGCAATATATTGAAGCTAAAATTTGGAATGTTATACCACTTCACATTACACGAAGTCAAAGCTTTTTTAGGGCGTTCAGGAAGTATCTTCAATGCCACGACCGCGATGCAACAAAACGTTTTCAAGCGCGTTCAACAGGTACCTACAATGCAACGATTTCTTAAATCAAGACGAGCTGAGGATTAGTACGGACGGTTAAATTGAACCAGTCATCAGGCGTTCCACCTGTTCGCAACACTCTAAGAAGCTAAAGGAATTTTAGTGCAAGAGCGAGAACTTTAAGAATTCATTCTTTCTGAGTAGCGCACGCTACTTGAATCGTTATAAACCTAACATTGTAGAATACAGGACAGTCGTATCATTCCTCATCTTCGGCACATTTTCTCTGTCCAACAACATTCCCATTGCATATCTTGTAGTGTCTTCGTCTCGAGTTGTCACGTGATGCTCATTCTGTACGGTCGTGCTTTGTGGCTCTCTTGTAGCATTTGGTGGTTTGCTCCCCCAGACACTTGTAACGTGTTTGTTTCGTTTCTTTTCTTCTCATTATTAGTAAGGTTATTTGTATATTTGTATATTTGTGTAGGTTTATATAATTGTTTCTCATTTTGTCGCATTCTGTTAGGGCCACATGGCTGCTTAAAAGATGCCGTGTATCTTGTCGCATTTAAGTAATTTTACGTTTGTGCAAATGTACCTTTTCATGCATGCGTGTGCTATACTGCATTATTTATTTTGACTTCTTTTGTGTGCCTTTTTTGTGCTTACTTATATTGTGCCTACAGTGATATCAGTGCACATACACCTTTCTCTGTGGGGCCTGCTGCCACACACTCCCCCCCTTTGATTTTTATGCCACGTCTTTTTTTCGGTCTTGTTACCGCCTACTTCTTGCTAAGGAATTTGTACTAGAGGTCGGAAGTACCTTGTAAATAATTAAAGTACATAAATAAAAACACGTTTATACAAGCCGCTGAGGCATTGATGGAAAAGGGGGGCGATGATAGAACGCGAACAAAAAAGTGCAAGCCAGTTCGTGCTTGCGCTAACACAGCCTGTGTGCCGCTGATTACCGAAGTAGGTCTTTGGACTATCATTCGCGGAATGAAACCGCCCGGATTTGACAACATTCGATTGAGAGACTTGTTGTGCTACTACAACAGATTGAAACATATGTTTTTAATTATTCTGAATGATATATGTGAAGCGGGAACCATACACGAAAAATGAAAATTTTCATTGTAACACTGATTTAAATACACGGGAAAAAAGGCAAACTCGGTAACTCCAGACCGATTGCAATATAATCATTGTTGTTCGCATGTAATCGAGAAGTATATAGCGTCTGTAATGGAATCCTTTTTCGAATAGAATAAGAAGAAGACTTTATTTTTCAGCAGACGTTCGGACCTCGTTAACGCCTATATTAAAAATAAGAAAGCAGTTTTAGTGTTATTTTTATACCTGTGGAAAGTATTCGATAGAGTCAAACAAGTTGATATTAACAAAAACTGTGCTACGGGTTTTTGGGCAATTTCTTAAATTCCTTACAAGTCATTTATGACAACAGCTTTGATGCGTAGAACTGCAGGCAGAGTACAGTGGTTTCAAAGAAATGCAGAGTGGAGTGCCTCAAGGCAACTCACTAGTCCCCGTACTTTTCAATGTAAAGGTTACGGATCTTAAAGGAGCACTGACACCAATTTTCGGCGTTAATATTATTGCAAAGTTCGCTTCCTTCACTCAACAGAATACCCTGGCTGAAATATGAGCGGCCTGCGACGCGAAGAACATAGTTTAATTGGATCGCATTTATCGCGCCGACGGAGCAGCGCGCGGAGCGGCACTCAGCAAATGGACATCAGCGTGACATCACTCCAAGAGAGGAAAAAGAAGTGACGCGACAGCGCTCGCCAAAAACTCGTGACGTCACTTCACGCGCGCGGCCCCACGAGCGGCGAGCGGGCGCAACACTCTCTCAAGCGGGCGCCGGTGACGTCCGCACAAAGCGGTGAGGTCAAACCGGGAGGCTGTCATATGCGCCGTTCGGGATGAAAGCGCGGGAATTTGAAACAAACGATTTTAAGGCCGTTCAATGTAATTAACTATCGCGCGCTGAAGTATTTGAAGTGCTGTTTCAGGTTCGCCAGACCATTAAGCATCGTTAAATCAATAAAAGTGTAACATAAAATTTTCGTGTCAGTGCTCCTTTAACTTACTCACTATAAACTCGAACGTGTTACAATTTGCGGATGACACCACTCTAGCTCTGAAAATCCTTACGCGGAACAAACACTTTTCAAAATGACATTCACAAAGTAATCGATTGGTTCAAATAAAATTCAATTTCGTAAATCCCCAGAAAACAAAATTAATACGCTTCAGGAACCCACACAAGCTTGTTTCTCTGGATAATCTTATATATGTGCATACATCTCAATGCAGTTTATCTAAATGTGGGCCCCTTGCATTAGAGCCCCAAGTAAAATATTTATGTGTTTACTCTTGCTTACACCCCACGTGTAATCACGTGTATCACGTCTTGTTTGTATACAACAAGTTAAGAGGGTAGCAGCTATGATTCACAAATTTAGAGTGAAGGCACCTTTGAAATTTAGACAAGCCATGTATAAAGCACTACGGCAAGGGATTTTGAAGTAATGAATTGTTTTGTATGTTTGCTGCGCAGATCACAAACAACAAATGGAAATCGAGTAAAAAACAGAACAGTGAATAGTATTGCCTATGGAACAAAGTTTCAAGATGCAAATATGGTGGACAAGTACTGTTACTTACGTATATATAAGGTTCACCAGCTTTTTCGGTACGAAGTACAAACACGTTAATATTTCTGCAACCAGTTCAAAGTTCCTTTGAAGAGAAGTGGAACGCTAATAAAAACCTGAGAAAGGTTCGTGAAGCCGCGAGTGCACACAAACTACGGCGCGAAAAGAAAGAGGAAACACTAAGTGCATCATTTTTTATTTCTCTCCGAAACGATTTTTACGATATAAAAACCCGAAGTAAATATTTCAGAAAATTCGAGGATATTGTGCCTCAGGTAACATATATTGTTGAGTAATGGTACATATTTGTACTGTCTCCAAGTATGTTCTTTCTGTATATGTTACGTTGCAGTGCATAATTCTGCTAAGTGATTTTCAAGCGAGAAGTATTTGTCATGTTAAAATTTCTGAGTGTACTTATTCTCTTTTGTGCAGGTTTACACCAACTGCCAGGAAAGCCAACAAGCATTCAGCGCTTAAGCAGACCAGAGAAAAAGACTATGTACAATAAAAGCGAATAAAAATAAATGACTGAATGAATGAATGAATGAATGATGGAACGAACGAACGAACGAACGAATTACTGAATGAATGAATGAATGAATGAATGAATGAATGAATGAATGAATGAATGAATGAATGAATGAATGAATGAATGAATTTTTAAAGTATTTATTGAACTTCACAGGTAGCTTAACACCAGTATTTTCATTACGTCGATAGCGCCTTAACATCAAGTTCATTTAAAGAATACAAAAGTAATTTTTATTATGTTTCCGCTATCTCAGGAATTCATTTGGATTTTTCAGCACATTTCTTATGTATTTGGAGAGCACTGCTTTTATTTTACTGAAAAACACATTCTACCATATTCTTTTTATGAAAACAAACTGCTTTTGCAATCTATATCGGCCATTTTAGGATTGTATGTGTGCGCTTCCTGGGTTGGTAATATATTTGAGAGCCTCTTAAATACTGTGCCTTTTCAGGATTTTGAATTAAAAAAAAATATTCAGTAAAATATTTTGCCAATATAGTACTAACATTTTCAGCGTTCTTGAAATACAAAATTTATTTATAGAGAATTTGCAGTACATTCGGGCGTATTTCATACGCACTACGGTCCGCTAAGGAATCCGGATGATGTGCAGCACTTAATACCTCAGCACGTCATACCTTATGGTGATGAAAGCGCGAAGGGTCGTTAGTACAGACGGCAGCAACTTGTTGCGAAGGGTCGCAAACCTGCGCACAGGTTTGGTTTAAATAGAGAACATTTGAGCGCTTGTAACGCTCCAGGATGCCTTAATTTCGTACCCAGAGGGTGTTATGAGTACAGAAGCTTTGGCATTTCCGGTAGCTGGGAGTGTCATTTTACTCGCGTCTAAGAACCGGCTCCAAGAGACCTATAAAATAACCAAATCATCGTCGCATTCCTCATTAACAGCCGCCTATATGTAGTACGGCACGACGGAATTCTCCCCTAAAGACTCTAAACCACCCCTTCCCTGAAATTTTAAACATTCAACTCTGCCTTTTAGAAAGATCGACACGGAAAGATCGACACGGTTAAACAGTAATAACTCAGTAAATACGTCATGGACACAGCAGCTATGTTTTAATATTGAATGAATGCCGTTTAAAAGGGCACGTTTAAAACTATTTGGTTTCTAGATACGCCAATGAAGTGCCTAAAAGTATTCGGACGTACATGGTGGAGCAGCAAAACAAGGTGCAGTGTGGGCAGTAACCGAATGTGAATGGATGCAGCAAGGCAGAACGCAGAAATCGGGCTAAGGTAAAAAGCTGGGCCAGTTTGTTCGTAGTCTGTTGAAGTGGGAAACAGTGCTAAGACGCTACACAAGGGGAGAATACAGACACGGACGACACTGGACTTACAACTGACTTATTGGAAAGGGACTCCCCTGGCTAAATACAAATTTCCTTTGCTTTCGCATGCGCAGTGAAGCCACACGTTACTAACAAGAAGGCAAGCAAGGCACAAAACCCAATATAACACGTGATGCAGTCCGCTAAGAAAAGCTATTTCTTTTTCGATGATTACCACAGAGGGTTCACTGACACATTTTTTGCCGTGTGTATATATCATGAAGGCTTCGATAGTCTCCCGCTCCTGTTTTATCGTACCTCGTCCCCCTATGGACACGCTTTTCAGGTCCGGCCTGCTGCGGCATTGGCGCACATGTTTCGCCAAATTACTGCCGCAATCATTGTTCAGGCAAGTGCGGCGTTCGCGAATTCGTCCGTTAATACATCGGCCCGTTTCCCCGATGTACACCTTTTTTTGCAGGGCAAAAAAATTGAATATATGACACCGTCTGCGCAGTCAACGAATCTTGTTCGACGCAACGTTTTGCAGAAATTTTTCTTGGGATCCTTGTTTGGTATACGAGCATATATCATGCATCTTTGTTAAATTTGACAGAACTTGCCTTTCCTAACTCCCTTATCTTCATTCCAGCCACGAAAAACGTTTTGGTTAACAGAAAAACCGCAAGAAGTACTCAAACACTTATATATATCGCGCTACGGGGACGTGATAAGGGCAGGAGACACGTAACATGGACGATAACATACATGGGTAACGTAACATTATTCTGCCAACTGCAGATTAACATTCAAGTGATGTAACCCAACTGAACTATGCGCAATGCCGAGTCATGTTTGTTGGCGATGGCTTTTGTCGGCAGCCGCTAGTTGCACAAACAAGGTTCTGTGACCTCCCACAAAACTCGCCAGGAAAAAGTGCCTGGGAAGTCGTCCCTGCTTTATATGTTCTCTTTTAAATCTCGACAACGCAGTGTTTTAAAAAAATCAAACTTGCATTTTTTCTGTATGAATTCTTTACACATTTTCCGTCATCTTAAGAAGGACATTGGAAGCAGTACGAAAATCCTTCTAACGAGTTCGCAACTGAGTAAGCGCACTTTTTCCCCCTTGTATAAAAATGCATTGATTAAGGCTTAGCAGTACTGCACAGTACGCACACTGAGATACAAAAAGGCTCGGCATATAAACGGCGCGCTTCATTTACTGCTCTCATAACTGGTTCTGAGAGATCGTCGATACGGCTACGTGCGTGCCGGCACGGACACAATTCTCCTTCCGTGCTTCAGCAGCGACGACCAGGCTTATATCCACCGTCATCCTTAAGTTGTTTACCCGATGCAGTCTGCGAGTGGGGCTACACACGGGTTTGCTTTTGCTTTTGCCTTTCCTTTACTTCGTTCGACGCGAATTGCAGATGGCGTTCCTGGCAACTTTGCCCCCTTCTCTGAACGGTATATTGATATCACATCAAGTTCACGAATCCGTTGCCGGATCAAGGAACTCCAATTTGAATGTTGTTTGTTTATTCGAAGAACGAAACGAGAGAACGCACGTTTCCTATATAGTCTGCGTTTTTTACGATTGAACCTTGAAAAGCTACTTGAACTGTTTTCTGTGGCGCATTCTTTGAAGCGATCCAGAAGAATTTCTCTTTATCGCAAGAAGTCGCGATTGCGTTTTTGATCGTGGACATAATATAACACAGTACCAGGCAATCTTTCCCAGGCTCGTGGCGTAGGATTTAATGCGATATTTACTGCCACCTTCCGCAGTATTCGTTTCTTTCTCCTAACAACACGCATTATTCTTCACACCTCTGACTTTAACTAGGCTAAGGATATAATTAATCCTTGAACAATGCTACACATATTTTTCTGTGTTTTAAGAGGGAGATCGCACAGTCTTCTTGACGTTTGGGTACCACGGCAACCATTTATTACACGGACACCAGTGAATTCGAATTCTTTAGGATGTCATTGACGCGAAAACATTTGTGGCTATCTGCGTATTAACATAATCATTATCCTCTTCACTTTGGCTCTCCTCTGGTGATTGCCACCGGAAAAAGATCTCTCTGGCTGCACGTGGGCGATGTGCCGGGCCCTCTGTGGAGTACTCGTGAAAGCGCATTCCCTGCCGAACAGAAACCCATTTTCACCACCCCGGAGATAAGTCGCTACAAATGAGGTTGTATCTCTCTCTCGCTCAAAGCTTTGGCCATTGCATTGTTGCGGGTTTGTTGTAATCGGTGCGTGCGTAACACTTAGCGATGCTAACAACAGCAACGGCCGCGTATGTGCCGTAACGGCGGAACTCAGTCCTGATATCACGCTTCGTAGTATAGTAGTAGGAATACAAAACGTTTATTTGAGCCGCTGAAATGGGAGTCCAGGAATCCATGAGATGATAGATGATCAGGAAGTCATCGCTCTGCAGGCAGGGAGTTCTGGACGTCCAGATGGACGCTGCTCACCAGGTTCTCCCACAGCTCAAGGGAGGGAACAGGGGCCTGGTGATGAGGAATGCTGGGAGTGGGCTTGCACTGTATTTTGAAACAAGATGCAGTGCTGGGGATCACTTTTGATGTTTGGCGATGCCTACCCGTGCGTGTAGCTTTAAGTACGTCGAGAACAAGTAATACTTTTTCGTACGGGTTCAGACTGATCACGTTAGACCTCTAAGCAGCACATTAGGCCTAAAGGTAACCTTGTAGGTGAGCATTCGGAGCTGCCAAGCAGCGGCATACTCCTAGTTCGACAATCTACCTGTACCCGTTGACGAGGTTACACCCCAAAGCTTGAAGCTGGACTGAACTTCGTGTTATGTCACACCAGCGTCTCCTCCTCCGTCTGTTGCGAATATACCTGCGTACACATTCTCATTGGCCGCATTTGCAGGAAAATTTGCCTGCCGCGTTTTTGGCATTGTACCATTGATTTCCGTCGCATTCACACCCCAAAGCCACAATAAGTACCCCAAAACGAACAGCAGCACAGAATACCAGACAAATGACCAATCAGTTTACACAAAGCCAAAGGAGAATAAGGTAGTTCGTTCTTCGCGATCATATCCAATATTCGTTCCTTGTTCCAAGAAGAAGTAGTACTACCTCTGTTCTCGATGACGGAAAGGTTAGTATACGTTCGGCAACTAAAACATACCGTTTCGTCATGTTTCTAGAGAGCCTCTCTTTTAAGAATGCTTCAGGAAGTTCACTCTGCTCGCGGCTGTGAAGGCGTAAGACTGGCGCTACTCCAAACAGGAAGCTCATTCAGCTTTTAGTTACGCCGGAGAGTGGTACCAGAAAAGTGTCATCATCGGCGAAGTGAAGAATGTGAAAATGGAAGGCTGAAAAGTGGGAGGAAAACTGGAAAGGAGGCAAGGAGACCATGAACCGGTTGTGGCAGTGCACGCCTCAATAAAAAAATGAGGCTGGGGAAGTACCGGGAACCAAACCCGAGACATTTACGCCACGAAACAGGCAACATAACCACTGGGCCACCCCGAAGGCCAGAATAATATGGGGTTATAAGACGCGAGAAACAATAACATGCAGCCAACTGCAGACACAAAAGGTAGGGTTGGCACTCCAGTACGCAGCATCCACAAGAAAAAAAGGCCAGAAAGAACAAGTAATAAAGCCAGAGGGGTTAATTTTGAAACGCAAAAAAATAAATAAACCTAACAACAATTTAGGTGCCCATAGCGTGCACAGACCATTTCATTTTGCCTTCCCTGGCTACCTTCTTACGAGACGAGAAGGCAAATGCACATGTGTTGGGGAGGCTGAAACTAAATAATAAAAGAACTCAAGGAGCCACAACCTAACCTCCCAAATTAAGCACAACAAAAACAATGAAAAGGCCACCGCCGCATGAAAGAAAAAGAGAAGAATCAGGGGAAAAATTGCTAGGAAGCTAACACTAATGCGTAACGCGTGAAGGTAACGAAGCTGTAAGCAAACTTCACGACCATCAGGACGGTTTACGTCCACGATTGCTGCCGATTTGCATCTTCTTCGCGGCCGCCACGACCTTTACTTCTTCAGTGTTGCTATAAGTCTAGCATTCTTGATTTTTTTAGTGATAATCAATTGACATCACCTTGGAGGGGCGTACACTATAACGTTTCTTTCTAGTTCCAAGCAATTGACGCAAAGATTACGGCGAACGCTAGAGTTTTCCTTTTTTTTTCCCAATCTTGGCCAACCTCCCTAAGTGGGTGTGCTTGGTACGCCGGGGACGCTCGGGGGCCGTGGCGAGGTGTGCACGTGCGAGAACTCGGCATTTTCTTGCTGTTATTAACTGCGTACAGAAAAACTTACGATTTGGTACAGAGCTTCGCTGAGAAAACACTTCCTGTGGTCGGCCTCAAACCTGTGCCCCTCGCGTTACGAAACGGCTTCTATGCGATTGCGTTCGTGATGTAGTCTCTCGCTTCCTGTTCTCATCGCCAGTTCACGTACGTTTGCGTTTGCAGGAAGGGCAGAGACACCGAGGTCGCGATACAGACGCTGAGTTCCCGAAGCTAGTGGCCGCGGGTTTTAGCGCGTGCTACCGCCATCCACTTTGAGATAGATGTGAATGCCGGTGAACAAAACGGTGGGGTTTGCCAGTAATGGAGAAATTTCAGCGCCAAGTTCGGAAATGCACGTGAGGTGCCACCCATGGTCTTTAACGAAGGAAGTGGAGCTACCAGCTTAGCTGGTTCTCCAGTCTTGCACTACTAATGCCAGCTGCGTTATTTTTTAGAGGCTGCTTTTCTGCCAAATCGTAATTGTGTCGCTTTGTAAGCTTTTTTTCGTTCGTGTATTGGCGCGAATTACGTCAACAGGCGTCTTTACTCCCTCTTTACTTCCCTTTCACTTCTTCATCTTTCAGGGCTGAAAAGGTTTACCCGCAGTTCTGATCACACGCGCCACTGTTTCCGCATTACGAGAGTTGCATCTGTTCTACTCGTGTGCCGTGTTGTCACGCAGACATGCACTGGTTAATGTTGATGGTGATGATGGTTGAATTGTAACGGACAAATGCCAACTGGGGCAAAGAGTTTCTTCTCGCGTTGACAGCATGCGGAAGAAGGGCTGTCGATACTGCCTTCACTCAAGGCATCCTGGACTGAAGACGCCTCCTTCAAGCTTCAGTACAATCCCCCTGTTGATTTAAATAAACGTTTATTTTCTCTCTCTCTCTATCTCTCTCTCTCTCTTCGCAAGAGGCATGCCGCCGATATCTTCGCGGCCGAATTACTCCCACAGCTCTCCGCATCCTTCAGGCTAATTACGAACTACCCGATATCCATCTCATCTGGGCACCCGGCCACGCTGACCTCCCCGGAAACGATGCGGCCCACGCCGCTGCCTGCGAGTATGCACGCCAGGCCGTCTCCGACCGGCAATCTGCTTGCCCAGATACCCCTCTCACCCCCCCTGATCTCCTCACCCACTACCACCTCAGCCGCCGCAGATATCCTTCCCCTCACCCTCGCCTTAGTCGTCTCGAAGCCACTACCCTCCGAAGGCTACAAACTAACTCTTACCCCCCCCCCCCCCCGTACACTCCTCCACAAAATGTACCCTACCCAATACTACGCGACCTGTGCCTACTGCCCATCCCCTGGCACCATATACCACCTGGTATGGGAATGCCAGCAATCCCCGTCTTTATCTCCAATCCCCAACCCTACTTACGAGCAGTGGGCGGACCGGCTGACCAGCTCGGACCTTGCGGCGCAACAAGAAGTCGTCGCTAGAGCCCGGGCAGCCAGCCAGGACCAGGGCATCCCGGACTAAGGTTGCCCCCAACAGGGCTGGTGCCCCTGCCATCTAGCACCAAATTTGCTCGTTTTTATTAAACGTTTATTTCTCTCTCTCTCTCTCTCTCTCTCTCTCTCTCTCTCTCTCTCTCTCTCTCTCTCGCACTGTGTTGACTTGCTGGCCTCTTACTCTAGCAGACCTGGATTTAAATTCGGTGCGAATTCAAATAAGTTCCTTGTTTACTTTTTACAGCGACGGCCATTTTCTTAAGTCAGCAACTGCAACAATGGCGGTTTTTCGCATAATGGGCACATGCAGGGTTTCCATCACGAATTAGAAATCTCTCTGAAAGTAGTTGAAAAGATGCAAATCATATAATTACTGGATCTCGTAATGCCCTTTGCTGTAAGGCAATCTCTCGTCTCGTCTGATAAAGTCAGTCTGTTCGATACGACGGCAGCCCGTTTAGTTCCAGGTGTCTCAAATTACGTAGAGACACAGTAAGAGCATCCAAATGAGAACCGGGTGGCCCTTAACCAAGCAATAGTTTACGAAACCAGTAAATGGTGTGACGAAGTTGCCGGCGGCTATACCGCGGCTGCAGATATTTTGAGAATGGGGTAAAAAGAAGCGATGTACAACAAGAGCCACTGGCGGACTCTTTTCTTCCCGTTTCGTTCTGCTGCGCAGTTGAATCAGATTAACTGGGTCGGAAAAGCGTTTCCCTCATCGGGTGTCATATGTCGCGTGTGTCCACCTTTTCTGGCCAAGGGGACTTCTTTTCAGCGGCCCCACCCTCCTGATTTCGCGAATGTAAGGTGATGCCGAAGCAACAGCTAAGCCCATGGCGGGGCAGAGAAAATTGGGACGCTGGAGTGCTGCCGCCTCGCGTGAGGTCTAAGATTACGCTTTGACGTCTAACGTCCTGAGGCGTTGCCGACGCTTGACGTGCAATGTGTTGAAGGTCGTTAAGCTTAACGTTAGCTCTCTGAACGCTAAACTTAAATTTACGTCCACCAAGGGCAATTTCCCCCCTTCAGAGAACTAAGAAAAGAAACTAAAGAGAAGGACACAGCAGGAAACTAGAGGTGTGAACGTTTTTCCGCCAACATCTCAGGCCATGGGTGTACCCTGAAACTGTAATCACGCTCACCAGCAGTGGCATGTACGTGCCGAGGTGTTTTACACAACTCTTTAATCAACTCAATCACTTCACGCAGTGCAGAAGTTCAATTATTTATTGAAATATTCAATTAAACCACACTTACAGTGCAAGCTGCGGGAAGGTAAGACAAAGATAAATCTGTGCGCGTGCTCTAAACCGGGCCTGGGTGTTCAGAAAAAGGGGCGGAACAACCGAAGCGGACCATATAACCACAGTGGTGCATTGGACAACGCTTCATGGCACAAGAAAATGTTCACTTCCCGCGATATTTTGTGGTTTAATTTTTTTCTTACTCTGGTCACTATACTCAGCATAGGTCACTATATAGCAAGCGAATGAGCGTGGTGGAGTGATTTCTACTTTCGGTGCATCCATGATCTATTCGTTCCAGCACTTCTCCCATCAGTAGAGGCCGATAGAAATAACCTTATGTTTTATTATTACACTGACTTAATTTTAAGAGAACATTTACCCGCAGTGTGGTAAGGAGACCAGGTAAATAAATGGGTAACCATCATGGTGACGACATTTTGTGGGAATTTGTCGCGTCAGGCCCTGAGCGATTTCTAATCTAGTTCCGGCTGGGCGTTTGCGTTCGTAACCGAGCTAATGTGCACTTGTATTGCAAAGAACACAACTTACGTTGGTTATAAGCTTGAGCCATGCTTAGGTGTGTCAAAGTTTATTTTGCGTCACGCGATGTTGACGTGTATTAACAGTGCCACCGGAGCAAACGGTCGGGAATGTTTTTCGCCTGCATATACTTCGGTTTTTCCACTCACTGTTCTCGTTACAAACTCACTGTTATACTCACTGTTCTCGTATTTGTTCACCGTTTTTGTACTATTAAGCTCATTTCAGCTATAACAGGTGTTTTGGTAACATGGCTATCGCGCATAAAACGAAAGAAACTTGCTCCGTTGCGGCAATTTATAAATTCGTTTGTGCTCTTTAACGTTCAGTTTTGCCTCGATATTAGGTATATTGGTGTCTTAATTGGCAGACGACTCTTTTTAGGACAATTACCCGTGCTACTTTAGCGTGCCACAAAAGAACTAAATATTTTCGAATTCAAGCAGAGTTGAAAATCCACATTAAAACAATGCATATTCTTTTTCTTTCTTATCAAGCGCTGCGAGGTGTTGCTGCCGCCTTTGGGAATGGTTCATTCTCTTGCAGCATTCATACGTCTTCCATCTTCTCGCGTGGTATTTCTCGAGCATGCATTGCAGTTTGACCTAAGTGGCGCCGAAGAATTATTTCCAATCACTCGCGTAGTCTGTTGATGAATACATACTCTTGCCATTTGGGGAGGCGAGTTTCTCAGCATGGCCACATCAAGCGTATGACAGGAACAGACAGTTACTTCAACCTACCGTGATGAGATGGCGGTGCACACAATTGCACAAGGGCTGTGTGCACCGGTGTATGTGCGGGTGGTATTTAAAAGGTAGAGCATAAGTTTTCCCAGTTCTTGCGAGGGGTGAACATTTCTCTGAAGAACGAATATCCAAGTTATAGATTTCGCTTATGAAAACTGAACCAAAAGCTGTTTTTGCAAGTAACGGGAAAGCGATGCATTTCCTATTTTTCTATAGTGCTATAAAAAGTGTTTCGTAGGTCACACTTATAATAACTAACTTGATAGAGGTGTCAGCATGCATAACAAGTGTAATTTAGTGTGGTTCATGTTGCGTCAGAAATTTAGGTGCGTGGCAGAAAATGATTTATACAAGTCATCCACCTCGGAGCCCTCGAAACACATTTATTACCAATTTATTTACTCTATTTACTCTTTTCTTACGCAGTTTGTTTCCGCGCCTTCATGGTAATAATCCCAGGAGGGGGAAACATTTTCGCGACGCAATTGTAAAGGACTGCAGCCTGCATTCGTAAATATTTCGCATATCAGTAGTAGCTGAAGTAGTCAACACTTCATTGAGAAGGAGTCCTGGTTTTATTTGTCCTCCCTTAGCTTCTACACAATCCTAATATTTTACTACGAGATTTCGTCTTTCAGCCAGTCATGGGGTAGGTTCCTAGAATGTCAGATTAGCCCTCGTAAATGGGGCGTGTGTTGTTCGGAAAATAGCACTTTCCTGCACGATGGAAGGATGCTTGCTGGACAGAATAGGCACACGAGAAAGTGACATTTGGGTGTCCATAAAGAGACGCAGCAGAGATTTTACTACCCGGGGGATCCGGATTGCGACATTTTATTGTCAAGACCATTCGGTTGGCCGGCCGTGCTCCAAGACACAGTTCCGCGCGGGGAATCGCTAAGGTAAACAGAATCATCTAATGCAAAGCAATCTCGAGCCTGACTGCAATGCGGTGACTGTGAATTACGAACGAAGCTCGTAATCTTATCTTCTGAGCCCGTCATCTTATCTGTGCCTCTCTGTATGGACTGCAAAGTGTGCCGATTCTGTAAATAACTTTTCTAAAAAGAAAAAAATAATCTGCTCTTTCGAAGACATGCATGGTTTTTCTAGTGTTTGCCTGAATATGTAGAAGGGTTTCTTAGTGCGCACTTTTTGAATACAACAAATAGCTTTATTCAGAATTACGGCGCACTACTGCAAAACACCCATTGCCGCAAACCTGATAAATTTTAGAAAAAATATTTGGTACACCTACATATGCCACGTGAATTTGGCAGCGATTATTGAGGTTGATTTGCATATCAAGCTTAAATAGCCAATTACGCAGGTTTTAATTTCATTTCATCTCGTTTCGATTACACGTTACCTCAGCCCCTGGACGTATTACGGAGGGGAGTGGTTAATACTCTTATTCTAAAATACGAAAATCCCGGCTTTATACATCATCTATACATTAATATGGCGAGTTCCCATACAATAGGCGTTTTAAAAACGTTATGATGCTCTATTGTTGGTATTCATACCAAAATTTGATTCAATTACATGCAGGTGCACACTAGGAATTACGCATGACAGTAATTAGTTCTGTATCACGCACTACGCCCTTCTGGAGATATTCCACGCGAGATTAAACATATTTTGGGGATGAAACATGGGTTGGTCATAAAAAAGTTTCATGATGGCTATTCTACAAAAAAAAGATAATAAAGAATTAACCACGGAGATCCAGACCTTGGTATTTTCAGGCTATATTTCGTCCGATTATCATAACTGTGGTGTTATAGTAAGCATGCCTAGAGCAGTCCGAATAATTTCGCATCATTGTGAGCTACTGAATTAGATTGGTATGTGTCAGATACCCGTAGGGTTTAGGATGATTTTAACTTGTGGCAAATGAGTGTTCTGTAAACGCTCAGTTTTAAAGTCGAAGGAGATTCGGCAAAGTTGCGTCGTAGGTATCCAAACATTTTTCTAGCTTCATGGAACACATTTTCAGTGGATTTAGCCCCACCTAAACTCCTGGATGTATGGTAGATTTGATATTTATAGATATAAACGTTATCCAATGCGAAGTTACTTGCATAGTAGTAGGGGTGACGTATATGCTCTGGATACCTTTATGCTTTACAGTTCCGGAATTTTGATTGGGCTCAACATTCTAGACACAACGTTGACCCAGCGAGGCCAGCTATATAATATTCTTACATTAGTTCAGGGAAGATTACAATGTGATAAGAAAACTGTGACCTGGGAAGAAAAAGAAGCAGGCAAGTGAATGTTACAGATAAGAATTAGGAGAGTATAAAGCACTGAACATCATGATAATGGCAATGGAATAGCTACTTCCCGGCAATTCAGAATCGTGTCTCACACAAACTGAAAGGTTTGTGTAAAACAATTCTCTTTAAATTAGTAATTTTGGTTAAATGATTTATTCGCGTATTTTGTGCATTATTATGCAGCGGCAAACATTGGGTAACTTTTCTGAAAAATCTGGGGATATGCTATCAGCTTTTGAAGAATGTTGTCGAATATTGTTCAGTTTATGCATGAAATATGGCAGTCGTGCCTCGGAAGAGTACGATTTTCCGATGGTACGTTTTGCTTGTGGAAAAATAGAGCAAGTTTCAAAGGTTTCAAGATCAGGTGTCTCCTAATATTTCGGCAGGTGTACACTAACATTTCTTGGTACCTTGAGGGGCATACCGTCTATACTACTTTGCGGTGCGCCTTTGCGGTGCGCCCAGTGCTATTTTTTAGCGCCCGTCACAGTAATTGCTACCCAATTATCATAATCATCACCAGCCTATCTACGCCCACTGCAGGGCAAAGGCCTCTCCCATTATTCTCCAATTACCTCGGTCCTGTGCCAACTGTGACCAATTTATCCCCGCAAACTTCTTGATCTCATCTGCCCATCTAACTTTCTGCCGCCCCCTGCAGCGCTTGCCTTCTCTAGGGATCCACTCTGTTACCCTTAATGACCAGCGGTTATCTTGTCTTCGCATTACATGCCCTTCCCACGTCCATTTCTTCTTCTTAATTTCTACTAATATGTCTTTAACACCAGTTTGCTCCCTGACCCACTCCGCTCTCTTCTTGTCCCTTAATGTTACACCTATCATTTTCCGCTCCATTGCCCGCTGAGTCGTTCTCAATTTAAGTTGAACCCTCTTAGTAAGCCTCCATGTTTCTGCCCCGTAGGTGAGTACCGGTAAGATGCAGCTGTCATACACTTTCTTCTTCAGCGACAATGGTAGGCTGCTATTCATTATCTGACAATATCTGCCATATGCACCCCACCCCATTCTGATCCTTCTAATTATCTCTGCCTCATGGTTGGGATCCGGGGTCACAACTTGGCCTAAGTATATATATTCGCTTACCACTTCCACTGCCTCGCCATCTATCTCAAACTGTTGTGCTGTCCCCAGGTTATTGATCATTACTTTAGTTTTCTGCATATTAATTTTCAGGCCCACGGTTCTACTCTGTTCGCCCAGTGCGGAAAGCATGCTTTGCAATTCGTCCTCCGAGTTACTTAGCAAGGCCACGTCATCAGCAAATCTGAGGTTACTGAGGTATTCTCCATTAACCCTTACTCCCACCTGTTCCCAATCCAACGTTCTGAATACTTCTTGTAAGCATGCTGTGAATAACATAGGATAGATTGTGTCTCCTTGTCTGACACCCTTCCTTATAGGTATTTTACTGCTCTCCCTATGGAGGATGATGGTAGCTGTAGACCCATTAAAGATATCCTCTAGTATTCTTACATAATGCTCATCTACCCCCTGGTTCCGTAATGCCTGAATGACTGCTAGGGTTTCGACCGAGTCAAATGCTTTCTCATAATCTATGAAGGCTATATATATGGGTTCAGTATACTCAGCGCACTTCTCTATCACCTGATTGATCGTGTGAGTATGGTCCATTGTTGAATAACCTTTACGGAACCCTGCTTGTTCTTTAGGTTGACTTAAATCTAAGGTTGCAGAGATTCGGTTAGCGATTACCTTGGTAAATACCTTGTAGACGACTGACAGTAAGCTGATCGGCCTGTAATTTTTCAAGTCCTTCATGTCGCCTTTCTTATGGATTAGGATGATGTTCGCGTTCTTCCAAGATTCCGGTACCATTGCGGTCATTAGGCATTGCGTATACAGGTTTGCCAGTTTTTCAAGTACAAATTCTCCGCCATCCTTCAAGAGGTCTGCTGTTATCTGATCCTCACCAGGTGCTTTGCCCCCTTCCATTTCTTTCAAAGCCTTCCTTACTTCTTCGGTCGTTACTGGTGGGATGTCTATCTCCTCTGAACTACCGTCTCGTTCGGCATTATCCTGGATGTCCCGGCTACTGTACAGATCCCTGTAGAACTCCTCGGTCACTGTGACTATTTTATCCCTATTTGTGATGACATTGCCTTGCTTATCCTTAAGTGCATACATCTGTTTTTTCCCCACGCCAAGACGTCTCTTCACTGCTTTCAGGCTACTTCCGTTCTTTACAGCGTATTCGATCCTCTCCATATTATACTTCCGTATGTCAGCTGTCTTACGCTTATTGATTAACTTCGAGAGCTCGGCTAGTTCTATTCTGTCAGCTGCGGTAGATATTCTCATGGTTTGCCGTTTCCTGATTAGATCTTTCGTCTCCTGAGAAAGTTTACCAGTATCCTGTCTAGCCATAGTGCCCCCGACTTCCACTGCACACTCCGTGATAATGCGTGTAAGGTTGTCGCTGGCTTCCTGTGTCGTAAGCTCGGCTTCCTCGTTAAAGGAAGCCGATTATATAGATCTTTCAAAACCCCATAATATTGAACTGCGCGGGAGCAAGAGTGCTGAAGTTCGGAGCGCATTGTACATCGTCACTGTCGTAAACCGCTGCAAACGTGTGACACGTAAGAGTGGACGCGCAAAAATTTGGTTTCCTCGGCCCTGATCCGGGAAATTCCTGTAACAATCAATACAAAACCGTGGAACACATACCAGACATCCTGGGCTGTTTTGATCAATTATTAGAAAAATTTTAAACTGAAAGACGATGACAACCAGATTTTCATCAGCTCCTGGTGAAGGCACTGCAACCAACACTGACAAGACTACGCCAGTTTTAGCTTGACTAGTTCGTGAAGCCCAAGTGCAAGCACTGCGGTGACGATTAAATCATAAAGCACGTGGCCCGGCTCTGCAGTCGTCCCCCAAGATTCCCGCCCGACCTTACCCCGGTTCCTCGACCTCGCGCTGGTTCTCCAACAGTTTCAGGGCTTCCCTGTACGCTGCAAGATGGGATTTGTCCCATCCGCCATAACTTTCCCGAACGTGTTCTCCAACACAAAGACCCAAGCATGTTGTGCAGAATCTTGCGCCCCAGGCTTTGGATTCTCTTCGTGGATGCTCCCGCGCTTGAAGATGAACCACTGTTTGTACGCAGTGCAGAGGCCGCGTCCACGGCACTCATTTCCTAATCCAGAATCGCTACCTGCTCTCTCCTATCCCGCTTCCCCATTTTCAAGCCAAATAAAATCCTTTCAACCACAACCCCCACCCTTTAATAGGTAGCTGCGTCCTAATACCTTGGGTCGTCTTCTTCTACGATCAGCCCACTACAAGGACGATAGCACCAGGCCTGATCCACAGCCATTGAGGGTGAGTCAAACGCTGCCAGCTGCATGCGAGGCAGTGAACGGTCACTTCGGTTTGGGTGCATGGCACGGTAGCTATGACTATTGTCGTGTCCTGTCACGCCTTCGCCGATGCGTATTTGTTGACCTGCAGGCGTTCCGAACATCATGAGCCAGGACGAACGCTTTCCGCGGAGGGTAGCAGTACGTGTGGTTCATTTGATGCTAGTACACAGCCTCTCTTTAGCTGGCAGCACTCCGGGGTCTCGCTGTTTGAAGCCAAGGCGAGCTTTCCAGTTAGCAACACCTTGTCCCTCTTCAAACTTCTTATGCAGTCAGAGCCCTGAATTCACCGTTCACGTTCCTGATATTCTCACCAACTCGCCTATTGTGAACCCTTAAGACTTACGGCATATGTAAGCTGGGTCATCGCCGTCAGTCCAGTTCCTTGCGAAATGAAAATTGAACTCAGCGACTTAGCTTCTCCCACCGAGGCTATCTTTCTGGAGAAACTATGAATGCCTTGGTTTCTTTTGTCTGTGCATATAATTCTTCTGCCGGCTTGTATCCTTCATTTGTCTGTTTTCCGCGAGTAAGCTTTTAGGTATATGTAAGTCGTTTCACATATCCGCCTACATCCGCGGTAAAACCCCCATCTGCCGACCGTACAAGAGTGACGGTACTTGATGCACGTACAACTATTACTGTGACTCTATACGTAGTTTAGGGGCTAGGCGTGGTATCGTTACGACGTACCGCACTTTGTCTCCCTCCGTCAACAGAGCGGTAGTCAATTGTAGGATCCCCCGTGGGTGATTACTAATTCTGGAGTCCTGGTCGCTGGCCTCTTATCCATTCGTTCTTCTACGGCGACTTAGATTTACAGTTCTGTCTTCACTGCTGACCTTCTGTTATGACACATGGGTGGGCAGCCCCCTCTCCCCTTTCTGGCTAGCCTGCTCCCCTCCGGAGGGTCGTGCTTGCTTTAGCTGTGACGTATCTTCGCTCGCGCATTCTTTGGGTAAACTCCGCCTTGAATTTCCCGCGCAAAGAAACGCGAGTTTCTAAGCGAGGCACGGCGTATAATAAACGCAGTCGAATTCACGATTGCGTGAATTATTTATTTTATTTATTTGTACATACTGCAGCCCCATGGGGCTATAGCAGGATTGGGGGGTACAGAAAGCATACATCCAGAGCTAACTACCAACAGACCGAGGCACATGACAACAAAAAGAGGGAGGGGAGATGACCAAAGGAAAAAGTACAAAAGGAAAAAGTACACAGAAATCACAGAAAAAAAGAAAAAAAAAATCAAATAACCCATATATGTATTGTAATGGAACACGAGCACTGGCATGAACACTTTAATACGTATTAGGACGAGGAAAGCGCGGACAGGAATTCAGCCAAAGGAAGAAAGCGGGTGGAATAGGGCATCAAGTTCCATTGTTCTACGGCAAGTGGAAAAAAACTATATTTGAAAGTGTTGGTGCGGGTGAAGTAGGGGACCAGGTTTAATTTTGATTGGCTTCTAGTCGTACGTGGTTCGGCGTAACTTATTAGGGTATTTTGATAAAGGCGACAGGAGCCATTTATGATGCAATGCATAAATTTTAGCGCATCAACGCGCCTGCGATCTGAGAGTGGTGTCACATTCAATGAAGACAGTGTTGATGACGGCGAAAAATAAGGGTCGTAGCGGCGACAAATAAATCGAACCGCTTTCTTTTGAATGCCCTCAATTTGATTTATTTCCATATGTTTGTAAGGGCTCCAGACTGGGGAGGCGTATTCGAGAACAGGCCGGATTAGAGACTTGTAGAGCATTAATTTAGTTTCTTTAGGAGAGTTCCTTAGTGTACGGCGGAGGTAACCTAACTTTTTTAATGATTTATTGCAGATGTAGTCAAAGTGCGACGACCAAGATAAATTATGCGTAATTATGACACCCAAATACTTATATTTTGAGACCCTCTGTAAAGTTTCCTGGTCAATTCTGTAATCGAAATTGGAGGGAAAAGTGCTCTTATGGAAGGAGAGTATAACAGTCTTGTGGAAGTTAATTTTCATGCCCCAGTTATCACACCACCTGCAAAACAATGCGAATGACTCCTGCAGGTGGCAGTGATCCGCAGGTGAAATGACTGTGTGGTATAGAACGGAATCATCAGCGTAAAGGCGAATTTTACAATCGAAGGCAGATGGCAGGTCATTAATGAATATTAGAAACAGTAATGTTCCCAGGACTGAGCCCTGTGGTACTCCAGAGGTTACAGTAACAGTGCTAGAGTTTTTTGTGCTATATGATACGTACTGCGAACGATCGGAAAGGAAACTGGCGATCCATGAGACAAGAAGCGGGTTTTTAAAAATAGCATCCAGTTTAGACAGAAGTTTTTTGTGGGGAACACAATCAAAGGCTTTAGCAAAGTCAATGAATATGGCGTCAACCTGATTTCCGGAGTCTAAGGCAGAGGCGATATCGTGTACGAATTCACTTAATTGTGTTAGAGTGCTAAAGCCATGTCTGAAACCATGCTGAGCATTAGTCAAAATGTTGTTTTCTTCGAGAAATTCCATTATGTGTTTGTGTATGATGTGCTCGAGGAGTTTGCATGAATAGGGCGTTGAGGAAATCGGCCGGTAATTGTTCAACAGCTGTTTTTCCCCCGACTTAAACAATGGAATTATTTTAGCACGTTTCCAAGATTTTGGAACAACACCCGTGGCCAATGATTTCCTGAATATAATTGTTAAGTATTGAGACATCCATAAGGCGTAACGAACTAAGAACTGGTTAGGAATGCCGTCTGGGCCAGCGGATTTTTTTACGTTTAGGTTCAAAACAAGGTTTAATACTCCATCCTCACTAATGTTTATATTAGTGATTGAAGAATGCTTGAGCGCCGTAAAGGGGGGACCAGCATTACTGTCGCAGGAGAATACTGACTGAAAATAAGAGTTAAAAGCATTTGCTATGGTTACTGGATCATTTGTGGCCTCACTGCCGACTATAATTATAAACAACTGTAGGAGAATACTTTATCATGGCGGAACCACAAGTGCGTGCTCGTGAAGCTAATCCAGCTTGAAAACCCAACCGATGCGTAGGCGAGGTGTTGACCTCGCGAAGGAGTTAACCGTCAGTGTGTTTCAAGAAGTGCGTACCACCTGCCCCCCCCCCCCCCCCCCCCCCGTCGCCGCGGTGGCTCAGGGGCTAGGGCTTTGTGCTGCTGAGTACGATGACGCGGGTTCGATTCCCGGCCGGGGCGGTTGCTTTTCTGATGGAGGCGAAAGGCAAGAACGCCGGAGTGTACGAGATTTCGGCGCATGTTAAAGATCCCCAGGTGGTAAAAAATAATCTGGAGCCCTCCACTACGGCGCGCCTCATCGCCTGCACTGCGTCGACGCGCTCAACCCTACAATCAATCAATTGTGCGTGTACCGGGTGCTGGCGTTTATCTAAAAACCGCCCAGTGTGCATTTCAAAACCGCACGCTGGCCACGGCAGTGTTTTCAATGGCATTTCGTCTCGCCTAGCGCAGAACATTTGCTCCTTCGAATTTCTTATAAAGGCACAGCTCCTGCTTTAAGTCCACATAACGGTTCGTGACTGTCCTTGAAGTGTTGGTGTTTTTTAATGCGAACCATGGCGTGGTAAATCTCAGGGACAGGTGCCGCAAGAAGTAATTGGAGCACGGGAGCTGTGACCGAACTGCATACGAACGCGGTGTAGCTGCACCGGCGGTAAATTAAAGGAGCGGAACATGCATGCGTGCCTGCCGACGCCGATAGCCGATCTATACTTCCCAACCCACTCTTTTTAACGCGGCTTCAGGCGTTGTTCGCAGCATACTGGTCTCGGCGATGGCGCTGATAGCAAACCCCCATAAAATATTTGAAAAGAAAAATTTCTCCCACCTCCCCTCGCGGGAACCCCTGTGTAGATGCGACGCATAGGGGGTTCCGTTGTTGTTTCCGTTAGGTTGATTCTCCCATCGCGTGAAACGTTCTGTGAACCCCCTGCCGCGGCTATGACGCAAATTGGCGTGGCTATGACGCAACACAATCCGACACAATCCACTTTAATCCAATTCAATCCAAATTCATTCCAATCCAATCCAATCTAAGCCAAGCCAAGCCAAGCCAAGCCAAGCTAATCCAATCGAATCCAATCCAATGCCCCTCGCGAGAGAGTGTTCGCTATCGGAGAGGAGAGGGGGTGAGCGGCGGAGAGCGCAGCTCACGCGGCGAGGCGAATTGGGGAGGGATGTGGACGGACAACAACGCCGTATGGAGGGACAAGGCGAGTGAATGAGATGCAGTCGCGTCTAAAATTGTCACTTTAGGTCCTTGGGATTGAGACGCTTCTCCAGCAGCTCGCGTGCGCTGAAAGTGTGTGAGCAACGTGCGAGATACCGCCTCTGCTATCAGCGCCATCGCTGAGACCAGCCTGCTGCGAACAACGCTAAAGCTGCGTTAGAAGAGGTGGGTTGAGAATTATGGAGGGGCTATAACCGTCGGCAGGCGCGCATGCGTGTTCTCCTCCTTTCGTTTACCGCCGGTGCAGCTACACGGCTCTCCTATGTGTTTCGGCCACAGCTCCCGTGCTGCAATTACTAACGGCCCCTGTGCTTCTGTCTCCGTTCCTCTTCAGCAGCGGGGCTGTTGTAGGCTGAGCCTTTTCGTCCGTCTGCTGTAGGTAGGGTGTCACGCAGGGGTAGCTAGGAGCATGTTCGCAGACACACCAATAGTTGGCACAGTGAGATGGTAGGGGCAAGGGGAGGAAGAAAGGAGGGAACCTGCCACCACTGACGTTTAACTCCCTACTCGTTTGCGCGAACCGTAGGATTTGCGCTGCGACGGCGCGGACGTTTTCGGGCGAGCGCCCATTGACGTTCGAGCCGACACAAAAGAACCACAGCTATGCTGTTTCAGCAGATTTCACTGTAGGTGGAACTGTGTCGAACTTTTTTATTTATTCCTCCCTTTATGTTGCTGATTGAGTTTAAGGAGGCTCAACCGACACCTGGAGCACTTCCAATACCACAACGTATAGGAGAGCGACCTGTCGCAGTCAAGCTTCCAAACTTCTAACCAAGTTTTTATACAACCTCCTTGCTTCTAACCTTCGTGTCAAGGTTTATACGTTTCAGCATCGTTGAGAATTAACATAGCGCCGGGCCTGGGCATATCTAAGAAAACAAGTAAATATCCGTGGTCAGGAGTGGTATTCCAGAATGCCCGAGTTTGGGAGAAACTCGGGCAAGGGGGAGCTGATGTGATAATAATAAGTTCATGATAATATTTCGGTGCAGGTTTGTAAGACTTTAAAAATGTGATTTATGCTATTTGCTGATTATGAAGGTGACTTAATCGGTCCAGGGCAGCGCGCTCCAAGTATGCGTGAATAGGCCGTGGTACATTTTTCAGTGTGTTCTTTCGTTCCACTGCTGCACTGGTGGCTACTGCGGGCAGGCAAATCTAGCTACTTTAGTTTAATAATCTTTATATTATCATACTTTATTATTCTGCATTTGACTTCAAAGTTCATATTATTTTTTTTATTCCAGGTGTTCAGATGAGCTTTTTGTCTGACATTTATCCTCCAAAGAAGTAGTTTCTGCCGTCGGGGGCAGACAGTACAATCACGTGACTATGGCCGACTGGCAAAAAAAGAAAGCGGGTGATAGAAGCGCGCCCCATTCAAAACAGTTCATGCTCGCATTACGTTATCGAAACCATCCGCTTTTCGACAAAATATTTCCTCGACACGGTCTGATCTTATTACTTGCTTTTCAGGCGAAATCCTAGCGATACGGTTTCGCAAATTATTTTCTAATACATTGAACTTGCGCCTTTTTCCTCGCTTTCGTTTCTTTGCCTTTTGGCACGGATTAATTTAAGCGGCTTCTTTTCTGCTATTACGTGTTGGCGTCATTTTTTTCTATTTCATTTGTTAGTTTTAGTGTGCAAGCAAAGTCGAACATGCCACAGCCTCCCTTGAATCGGGGTTCTGCGAGGGTGGTGTGCACCTGTAATACTCCCGTGATACTACGATCAGGGTTCACGCTGCATGCACTATTCTACAACTGTTACCGTTCAAATTCACAGTGTTATGAATATCGCGAACTTCCTCAAAGCTTCCAATTCCGGGCCAATCCCCCAAGTGGCCATGTGTTACGAAAAGAAGGACGGAATACCAACAAGGACAACTTTTCAGATTTATTTTCTTTATTTTATTTTGCTGTTTGCCGCTTTTGTTTGAAGAAGCTCTCCACAGTCGATTTTTTTTTCATAGAGTTCAATCCCCTCACAAACCTCCCTTCCTTCCCGCCCTTCCCGCTCCCGCTTACCCTCCCTCTGGAGTCACGTGGGTACTTCTTAGCTCTCCCTTTTACTCGCTTTCCATGCTCTGCTTCTTCAGATACGACGGTGACGTTGAACAGAACCGGAAGAAATGTGTAAAGATCGCCTCTGACAATAGCCACGCGCGGTTATTGTATTGTAGCGAGGATAATGAACAGATACAACAGGCCATCGAGCTATCGGGGTATGCGCCGTACCCGCACCAACCATGTGGGAGAGGAAGGTAGGATTATGTCCTATCCAGATGCGCCAAAGACGTGTCAGGGGTAGATGAATCCCATTAAGTGCATGTGCCAGAAACGCGCTGGGTTATCCCAACGCTCGGACCTGCGTTCCTGTTGACTTCACCCCTGTGAATAAACCACCTCTACCGGCTATTGGTGCGTCGACTGTTTGATTGACAGTATATGTAATACGTATAAGCTGTCCTGACAGTAGCCTTTTAACAAGAAATATCCGTCGAGCAACCCCTCGAGGGAGTCTGTCTGCCGCGCTGATGATGAACAAAACGCACAGTAATGCAGCGCTTCGTTCGAAACTATTCTACGAGCTGACGATAACTGAAGCGCATGGCACGCTGTGTCTGCAGCCGGAGAGATGCGCGATAGGAACCTGGGGCAGCCACGTGCGCCAAATCACTTAAAAGAAAGGCTAGGTTTTGGAAACACGTCTCATCCTATCGTATTGCGATCACACTGGTTGACGGTAGACTGGTGGCAGTCGATGGTGTGGTCGCCACCAGCGCTTCTGTAAAAGCTTCCCGTCGCGTAAAACCCCAGCCAACACTACACTTGCTCCTCGGCGGTCATGGAGCGAAAGCCGCCTCTAAGTCATCGCAAACGGGGGTCTGTCGCCAGACGACCGCACAAGCAATGCACCGCACTTTTAGCGAGCTCAAAACGAGCTCTAAATTCCTCTTTCGTTTAAATCACCTGTCGGTGTAGAAATATGCCTGCTACGGCGACAAAGAAAAACCACGGTGGATCAGCGGCCACCACGGGCGTCCCGAGTTCAACTCGGCCGTGAAAAACCATGCCCGAGTTTCCTCCTAGTTCTAATGTCAGTCAAACACACCCAGCCCATTCGTGTGCGTGGCGTAACAACTGAAGCCACACCCACCCATAGCGTCCACTTTGTGTGGGCGTAGCGTCGTAACCACGAAGCTGTCATTTGATGCCCGCTAGCAGCGACAAGAACTTAGCAGAAAACAATAATGAAGTCTGCAGGCCACCGTCAGCCAATGGTGCTAGAGTGTTCGGTCCGCACTAGGTTCGGTTCACTATTGTACGAGCCGATAAGAGAGGCCAGACGACATGATTTTACCACGGGAACCTTCTACATACACCGTGAAAACAAAGCCGGTGACAAATGACACAACGTCAACATCTAAAACGCACTCTCCATTGCTAAAACACGCTCTTGGCACGGGAGGATCTCTGATAAGCGCCCGCCATGCACACTCAAGTCAGCGCTTGTGCTTCGTTTCTTGTCATTGTCTGCGTACCCAGTTAAATTTAGGCTGACCAGTATTAATTCAATTTCCGTAAACAAAAGCCATATTTAATGGTCGAGAGCACGGCGCGTTCCGTTCGCTACAGTGGACCTCGTTGAATACTTGGTTTGTGCTTGCGCAGAGCTGCACTGGGACTACCCTCAAGCCAAATAGCAAACATGAACAGAAAACCGAGAAAGACGACGGACCGCCCCGCACTGGGCGCGGCCAACAGCCAGGCTGGGGATTTCAAAGTAGCAGTGTGGTTATCTAGTTTATACTATGGAATGAGTATTGCAGATCGATTTCAGATGGTGCTGCATGCGGAAGATAGCACAATCCGTACTTTATCAATGAAAGTGGCCCCAATACAGTGCGCTGAATATGGCAGGCGGGCTGCGCGCGATTCCGGCGGTCTCGCTCGAGGTGCATCGAATGATCCACTATCTGTACTTTCATAACCGAAGCAGCTGGAAACTCGGGAGTAGGCGAACTCGGCCCTTCTGGAATAGCGCCCCAGCAGTGCTCGTTTAATTCCAAGTACGCATTGGTTTATTTTACTTTTTAAGTTGGAATCATAAAAGTCAAAATAAAAAATCTCGAACTCACAGTCACAGAATGAGGCCGTTGTACTCTACAAATAAATATATAGAAATATTCAATGCAAGGCTTTCATAGGGTGAGGGAGCAGTGATAACGTGGTGTGGTAGACTGTCCTTTATAGCTATGCCTTGGGACAAAGTCTGAGCTCACGCGAGGTGCGCGGAGATGAGCAGCCGGGGCGCTACGTCTGTACTCAAGGGATATAATGGGATTAGGTTTGCCCGCTAGTAGCTCCTTCTTGCTTCTTCACACCGAGCACACTCTCCTGTCACTTGCACGCCCTAGATAATTCTTCCGGACGCGATATATCTTCCATAACGCTTGACTCCGGTACATCCTGGAACGGCGTCGCGTTGATCCAAGGCTTAGTTGTTTGCTTCTTTAGGCGGCTTGTCGCTACGTTCTCCATCATATAGTATCAGTGCCCCCTTGCACACCAACTATCTGTGTATCGGCACCACCGTCTCCCAATCGCCTCGATATCTCCGAAACACAGTTGTTCCGTGTCGCCGAGCTGCTGTCAGTCTACTAATGCATCTTCAGGGGTGGCAATGGTTGTTCACATGACTCACCATACGCAAAGTCTAGGGGAGTGTTGAGAGCTGGTCCTCTCGTGGCGGCAATTTTGGTCCCGCTGGATGTGTTCTTGCAAGAAAATTGTTAGTGAGGCATTCAGGCGAGGTATTAGACTTTTACAAATTCTTCCAATGCACCGCCACTTCCCATTAGTGTCTTCCTTTCCATGTTACCTATTATGCTATTTATACATTAGGGTATGTTCACAAACGTTGTCGAATTTTTGCTTTGCTCTTTAACGATGTGGAGCATATCAGCTGATACTCTTCATCGCGCGGTGCATTATAGGAACTCATGCGTGGAGTGCGGCGTTCACATAATGTTCTCGACTTCTAGACGAATTTTTCTGGAAGCAGCGTAGGTGCTTACGAAGACGCGCTTGAACTGTTTTTTGTTGACTCCAAACAAGAACCTAATAAACAGCCATATATATTCTGGAATCGCTGCACAAAAAGCTTGGTTGGACGAAAATACTCAAAATATTTATTCAAATTAAAAAAAAAACAATGTATATTATACGCCGTTGTACAGGCGGCTAAAAAGCAAAAGGTACAGCAAATAGGAATCAAGATGTTTGTTGTTCAGAAGCCAAATGACCTCGCACAGCATTAGCTAGTTCATGTTTTTGTAAATAAAAACACCTGTCGCATCTTTCGTGTATAAACAGACGAAGCATTTTTTCAGGCAATCCTAAGCGGAACCAAACTAGCCTGTCATCAACAAATAAACAGTCCTCAACAAATAAGCAGTCAAACAACACAGGTCACGCTTTTCTCTTTTTTTCCGAGATTAGAACTGCGGTTCACGAACTGTGTGCCGACAAGAACTTGTTCTGAGTGTATCCGAATCTCATTTCGGGGAGAAAATCCACGCAGCAGAAATAGAGCACTGAAATGTAAGTGGCTGGAGTTCTTTGAATCGCGACACGGGAATTGCAAACCGTGGAGAGATACCGAGAAAAACCACCAGTCACAACTCCAGCCCCAAACCAAATTCTTTGTCGGCGAGGACGCCGCCAACGTCGTCGCAGTTGCTGCATCGCTCTGACTCTTCACGCAGCCGTCGTCCTGCGCCGGTGAAATTCGCAGCACGGACGTTGCGCCTTTGTCGGCGGTAATTATGCAAACGTATGCAAATATCCACGCCACGGCGCATCTCCTTCGTCGCGCTCCAGCGCTACCGCGCACGACGCCTTCAACTTGTGCCAGTTGTCATCGCAAGAAGCGGGATGGAACTGGAACTGCGGAAACGTTTCTTGAAAACTGTATGTGGGCAAACAAAGTTGGGAAACGTGAAGGAAAATCAGGTGTGGGGACCACAAACACAGCTAAGCCTTGCTCTAACATCACTTGCGGGGAACATGGTACGTGCTTGCATAGGCGTCATTTCACAAGAACTAAACTATTATATTTGATTTACGTATTTTTATTTGAGTTTGTTTCATTTAGCTTCTTTTAGCACTACGCTCGCTTCCCCCACACCCCGAAAAGCTTGGTGGTCTGATAGCCTTCTTGTTTTTACTCAAAAGTTCCTCTCCTGTGAGTTTGACGTGGTCTGTCTAGAAGCAAAAAACATTTGTTGCAGACACTGCAGGTTTCTATCACTTTTCCAGTTTCTGTGTCGGTGGCATTAGTGAACAAACGTGAAAGCTGGCAGTTTTGTTATCTTCGAAAACCTAGGGCCTTTCTGCCTATTCGAACGTAGAAAAATGTCCGACTTTCCGTCATTGGTAAAACTGCCTTCTTGTGGCTTCAAAAGCCCCTACCTTCTTTGCCTTACGCTCACTCGCTGTGTCTCTGTAGTAAGTTTGAGCTTAGAAAACATGGCTGAAAAGCCCTGGTTTTCGGGCTATAGCCACCTGATGATTCTTTCACTTTGTAATAAATCTGGATCTCATTCAACACACCACTCCTTGTTAAGCCAGACTTCTGGTTTTATCATTCACTCACCCGTAAACCAGCATTTCTTAACTTTGACCCGCGGATAGGTATGTCCGCAGATCCTGCCCCGTACCCAATACCTACCACGACCTACAAGGAGTGGGTGGACCGCCTGACGAGGCTAGAACTTAAAATAAATGGTGAAACGGCCATGAGGTCGTGGGCTGCTCGCTGGGGCCCGGGCCTACCTACCAAAATAAGAAGGGCGCGGGTGGGCGGACCGCTGACATCTGCACCTACGCTCGATCAAATAAGAAATATTGAACGTCATCTATACCAGTTTTGCACGACTTCAGTTAGGCTATAACCTGTATGAGCGAATTAAGAGAAGTGACCAAAGTGCATGTCAAGAGACAGTCAAAAAAAGGGTGAGAAGGCAATGCCACTGGCATGCTAAAAATTAATGCAGAAGGCATACATATTCTTTTCCGAGAAGGGTTAAACAGCATCTAGCAAGTATAGGAGCTGCGTCCTTGCTTTTCTTTTCCTTTGCGCTTTTCTCTGAAAATGTTCAAAACTTTTCGCAGAGCTTGTGCAAAAGAGACACGGCAGGTGAACGATAGAGATCACACATCCCGGGAGACTGAAACTTTTAGGCGTCGTTTATGTTGTTGCGCAAAGCCTGCACCTAGCACATCTGATCTCACGCAACATCTGACCCTTCATTTTGTTCGTTGTTAGGTTCATGTTCCTTTCAGTGGTTTTTACACTTTTTCAAATGTGAAGGCTTCGATGCATCATGCCTACATTTTGCCAGCGATTTTGGAGGTTTTTACCAGTTACCTGTTATTTTTTGCGCTTCCACTACAAATTGTTGCATATTTTGATAGGATGGCTATATCTGTGTTAACAAACTTTTTTCTATTCTGTGGCTATTATTCATTCCGCTGTTTCGTGGGCGACTAGTCATTTATATTCGCACTGCACTCGTTCTCCAGCATTTCATAAGACCCCAATTTATTTTACAACTTCAAATATAAGCCGAGTTTCTTTGGTATTTATTACATGCTGTGTTTTTGTATACTTTACTTGTCAATTTCATCATTAACACCTACAAGTGTACTTCGCCAAGTTTTGTTTGTAGCGCAGTTTGGGTTGTGGAGCGTTTCATATTATGTATTGTAAGTAAGTAATATGTAGCTCTAATGCGTGGCAAAGACGACGAAAGAGGTGCGAAGCACAATACCGAGAAAGAAAAAACACATTCAAGTCATCCAGTAAATTGTATTTCATGCTTCGCCCGTCGTGTTATTAACCGTTAACAATAATACTCTTAGTACCCGCGCACAATTACACTAACTGCGTTACACTATAGATTATAACAAAAAGCGTTATACAATAGTTCTCACCTGTCGACGCATATCTCAAACAAGTGACCGATTTTCGGAATGAACTATCTCAAAATTTTGGTTGGTACGCCAATTGAGCATACTTAGGAAAAAGTGGCTAAATTTTTACCATATTTAACAAAAAATGCTCTCATTAAAAACTTCCACCTATTTGTAAGCTGGATGACGAGTCGCGTATTTTTAGTCCTAACGGCTGCTGCTTTGGCCAAATCGCGGTTAACGCGGTTAAAGGGGTTAACGCTGAATGTAAATTATCAGGGACTCGACCCAACTGCTTCCGACCATGGCTTTTTGCACATTTACGTCGAAAACATCGTTTCTGGCAAAAAAAGCTGCTTCTGTTTTGTTGCTCCACAAATTTCATGCAACTAGCGTGTGAGTATTGGGTATCTAAGAATCTATGTTTTTGTCCAGCTGTTTTTGTGACACAGCAGCGCACTTTTCTAAATTATCGCCTTCTTTCAATCCTGACGCCACTTTACGAATTACGCGAACACTTGAATAAAAGATAACTTCACAGATATTTCCACTTCCTGTAAAGTCTTACTGTTCATGTTGCTTGGGTAGCCTAATGCACGGTGCAACACCATCCAGGCTGCTTTCCTAATGTTGAATTGAATGACATAAAAAACGACTTCGAATCCAGTACATGGGTTTGTGTAGCCTGAGATTTGATAGTCTATTTATGTTAGACTTAAAGGCGGGGTGAATGGACGTCCTCCGTATTTTGATTGCTACAGGGGGTTTATTTGAACATAAACTCTAGGGGAATCGTAAATGAATGTGTGAAGCCTGTTGTCTCTCATGGAAATGTCTATGTTGAAATCCGGCGATAATAATTGGTTATTGTCTTTGGGAGACTGCAGACGACACCGAAATGTCTGTAACAACACCGCAATTGCCAGAAAGGACGTTACTCCGCTGATTCCACTCTGCTTCTCTGGAACTTAACGGTATAATTCTCATTTCTTAGTATTCCCTCCACTCCATCTATAAATAAACAGCGCCAATAGCGCGACTCGACCAGAGCGTGTTATAAATATTTTTGTTAATATTATTATTATTAACAATATTATTATATTTGGTACAGAGGAGCATTAAGTTATCTCCTTTTTTTCTGATAACCTCATTCATGGAGATATTTTGCGTGGCGACCTTGTTGCGCTTGCTAATGCCAACGCTCCGAACAAGCTTTCTGGAACATATCGGTCATTGAGAACGCATGCTTTGCACGGCAACTTTTGCCTGTTACAGAGAAAGCTTGTTAATTCGAACTTCAATATTCTGAATTTAGGGATAACTCGAGATCTAATGTTTGGTCCGGCTAAGTCTCCATTGAAGTCTGTATAAAACGCACGTTAATTCCATCACGAGTAGGTTCCACCGCTGATAATTCAAACCATGCCCCACAGCGCCGGCGGCTCAAAGCCTAACAAATGGCCAGAGAAACGCACCCGCTGCCTAAACACGTCGCCTACTAAACGAAAGTGAAAGCGCATAATACCAATCTGGAACCAACATGACGTATGTTTCAGGAGACCTATCATCTCTGGACTACGTAAACGCGAACGCGAGAACAGCAGTGTGTGGTGCAGTGGGGATATCATTTATCAGCACACAAGCGACAAGGAGGACGAGGGCAGCCACACGATCAGGACAAGTCGGAGGAGGAGGAAAAGAAGGAGGGCGAAGCAGCAGCAGCCATGCGCTTGTAGTGATGGCCGGGAAGAATAGCGCCTCTGTCTTCAATTTTGAAAAAGGCAAAAAGCAAGCCTTCCTCTGTATTTGCGCATGCCAACCAAAAGCAGTGGCTGTCACCTTCAAGAAATACAAGCGTCTTCAAGCATAAAGTTATTGAGATCCCTTACGGCTTATCTCCGTGTACTGTCGTTATCTCCACTTTCAATAATTTGAACCGAAACGTCTTCCTCTCGCGGTTACAATTAAGGAGCTTTTGCTGCAGCAAAGTACAATCCATACATAATGTCCACTCCGACAGTCTAGATATATTCCAAACTGCTGTTTCTCTCTCTTTTCTAATTATTCGAAAACCGTTATTGCTTAACCGCCTTAATGACCTCTTTGGAACTACACGTGCCGTATTTCGCAGTATTTTGGCTTGTGCACCATGTTGTTATTTGCTTGTCTGATGTTATTTTTATCTTCTTACTTGAACTTTATGGGTTTGAGAGCTTGTGCTAGCTACACGGCACTGTTTTGTTGAATTTAAATTTTCCTTTATGTTTTGTTACAAGGTCTTTGTTTTATACGAAATGATTTCTCTATGTTAGGGGCATAGGATTGCGAATGTTCTGTCTCTGTTATGATTTTGATTCTATTATGTGCGTGTGATGTGTCTATATTGCCTTTGTTGTGGTTATATGAACTTTTCCTTGGATGAGTGCGAGAAATACTAACACTAGGGTTTTTATGGCTTTCTGAAAGTTTTTAACTTTTTCTTTTACGGTGCTTGTCGCAAATTTGGTATTTGACTGTGTTCAATCGCCTTTACTTCATTTTTCCAGGAATGTTTAGTAGATGGGCTACCAAGTTAAGGTCCTAAGACCCTGGAGTTGTTCAATGGCACTGAAAATAAATATTGATTGATTAATATTATGAAATATGTGGTTTATCCTTCTTCATTGGAATCGGTAAAACACTAAAGTGAAACGTGCATTCACAGGGGCATTTCATTGTTTATTGTGCCTTACCAAACGCAACACGTCCGGGCGGGGGACCATGTCTCGCGCCTTTCGCCATACTTTCATCCTCCATTTTTCTGCTCACTTTAGCTGCGGTGGCCTCTTCGTTCTCTCGGTTATCTCGTAGCGTGTCCCCACCAGAAAGAATGCCTCGCGCCTGTCCTGACATGCGGCATTCACCTCACACCTTCGCCATTCTTTCATCCTCCGCTTTTCTGCTGACTTTGTCTGCGGTGTCCTCTTCGTTCTCTCGGTGATCTCGTAGCGTGTCACCACCGGAAAAAATGTCTCCCGCCGTCCCGACATGCCGCGCTCCTCCTCACACCTTCGCCATTCTTTCATCCTCCGCTTTTCTGCTGACTTTGTCTGCGGTGGCCTCTTCGTTCTCTCGGTTATCTCGTAGCGTGTCACCACCGGAAAGAATGTCTCGCGCCGTCCCGACATGCCGCGCTCCTCCTCACACCTTCGCCATACTTTCATCCTCCGCTTTTCTGCTGACTTTGTCTGCGGTGGCCTTTTCGTTCTCTCGGTTATTTCGTAGCGTGTCACCACCGGAAAGAATGCCTCGCACCGTCCTCACATGCTGCGCTCCCCCTCACACTTTCGCCATTCTTTCATCCTCCGCTTTTCTGTTCACTTTGTCTGTGGAGGCATCTTCGTTCTCTCAGTTATCTCGTAGCGTGTCACCACCAGAAAAAAATTTCTCGCGCCGTTCCGACATGCCGCGCTCCCCCTCACACTTTCGTGATACTTTTCCTCTGGGCTTTCCGGCTGGTTCTATCTCGTTTGTCTTCGGGGTCCCCTTCTTTCGCTCGGTTACGAGGAGGGATGACAGCGCCGTGGAATGAAAATTAAAATGTGCAGCTGCCACTTCAGAAACTCTTTAACCGCAATAGGACTGCTCGTCGACTGGCTTCATTCCACCACACTGACGGAGTCAAATTCGACGAGACCTATTCCTGCTAAGCCCTAAGGAAACGTCGTTTTGGTGAAATAAAAAAATGCTCTAAATAAGTTTTCAGAGTATTAGACAATTTTCGTAATTTCTGCAGGATGTTCAGGCAACGAACCAATGGTGGAAATCAGCAGCGTAAGGCGTAGGTGAGTGCATGAGTGAATCCATCAATCAATCATCTAGCAATTTAGTAGCGGAAACAAAGCTTCTGCAGCTACATTTTGAGTGTGCAATTAATAGGTGTCAAAGAGCGCGCACCCTCGCCGCTATGACGCACAAAGGGCCTGGCCCTCTCAAGTTGCAGTTCGAAATGAATTTCGTAAAGCGATGAATATGAAGGGGACTTATAGCGTATTATTACAGCACCCACTGATGCACTCTTCTTTCTCACTCTCCCTCGGTGATGACAGTTCAGGGCCGGCTAGGGACAGTAAAAAACCTCGTCGTGCACGCAGCAGAAAGCCCGCGAACTTTCAGTATAAACCCTGTATTTGCTAAAGTGCTTCGACGCGCGCTGCGCGAAGCTCTTAAAACAGCGCTTTATGCTCTACAGAGGCAGATACGTCGGCGGTGCGCTCAACTCAGCTAAATCTTCAGCATGAGGGCATTTCGATTCGGATTTCTTCTGTAGGCATCGGTAACAAAATATTGTTCAAAAAGTATGCGTATTTTCGCTTTCCCGAATCTGAGAAGCCTGACTGACTGCAGCTACACACAAAGACTCTTACATCCTTTTTGGCCAGAAAGGGCGTAGTAAGTGTTTAAAAAGACTGTTTGGAGGCCATATTACAGCTTTTTTTGTATGTCAACACTGTTATTCGTAGATGTACGCCTTTTTTGTTTGGAAAAAAGGGTTTTGCCCAACTTTAACACCATTGGTTTTTGGTAGGGTTTTGAAAGGGTGTGGAAAAGGTGTAGAGCTGGTGATTGATTAAGGCCACGAATGCATGAATAATTGCACTGCGAAGTACAAGGCATCCGCTCATGCACTCCTGCCCACCTCAAAAGAATTTTCCATAGCAAAAAAATTGTTCGTCTGCAATGATCGCTCGTTTCCATGGGCCAAGTTTAGCTTTGGCACGTAAAACTTCAATTTGAAGTTTTGAAATTACAAAGACTATGCATGCACGCTAAAATCTCTTTACAATATTGTTGCCTAAAAAAGTGTAGTATAAGTGGAATAATGGTGTTGATAAGTCATCAGCGCTTTTGCGTAGGTTCGAACACCGTAATTTGTAGCTTTACATTCGTTTTGTGTCGCGAAAACGGTGTTGTCTCACTGCAACACCCTCGGTTTTTTGTAGGATGTTGAAAGGGGGTGAAATAAGTGATCAAATTCAAAGAAAAATCAACAACAGAGCAGGTGGTGCGCTTGGCTTGTTCCACTATTGAAAAGTTTTGCTAAGTACTGCTAGGCTTTGCTATGTTTTGTTAAGTTTCACAGTGTTCTTGCTAGGGTAGGGTAAGTGCTCTGTGGTGAGGCCAAGTTTAGCCGGATTTTACAAGGCTCTTCCAATGTGTCGCCCACACTGACGCCGATCCCAGTGGGAAACCAGCCAGGTTTAGTAAGAGGGGTGCATGAGCATGCGCCTCTCGTGCCACACTTGAAAAGGTCTAAAGCCGGCTTCACTGCTATTATACCCTATCATCGGTATGGCACCCTTAACAGGTGGTGCAGTTTTCTTGGATTTTTTTTTGCCAACACCACCGAACCTAGCTCAAGCCTAAACAGCTCCGCTGGTAATACATTATGGCAATACATCTTGTTTTAAAGTTCGGGAGGTACAAAACCTTGTCCCACTTGTAGAAAATGTTAAGCCCATTCATGAAATGGGCATAAAATACCTCCTAATTTGGAGGTCTTCTACAGCCTTTTTCTTAATTGGCGGTCTTTCGCGCCCTTTTTCGTAGTTTACAACGCCTTAATTGTTATCTTTGCATCCTTGTGGGAGAAGACGTTTTGACATAAAGAACACCATTGTTGGTCGGTGCTGAAAGAGTGTCGAATATGTGTTTGGTACTTAATCAAATTCTATAATTTATTCGTCTTTGCATCCTTGTGGGAGAAGACGTTTTGACATAAAGAACACCATTGTTGGTCGGTGCTGAAAGAGTGTAGAATATGTGTTTGGTACTTAATCAAATTCTATAATTTATTCAACATAATGACCATCTCACGATTAAAAACTTTTTCCAAATCTGCCTGCTGCCCTGTGTATACTCACATTACAACGCATAAGTAAAATTAACACTGAGATGTGTGATTTTTGCGACAAGCCCACCGACTCTATCTGAGGACTTTCCTCTGCTGGGTATAAAAGCAAGAAGACCAAGTGTACTTTTAAGTAAGTATGCACTCGTTCTCCGCATGCATCCCGTTGGTTTTCTTGCTCAATTCATTTGTGATCAAAGTGGGACTTGTGAGTGTTGAATGTGTCTTTATGTCATGCTCCGCGCTCAGCCTATCCACACCTTTATTTTAGGGTGTTAAGACACCTTAACCCTTATTTCAATGTAATCACAAGCACGTTCTTGTTCGTATCTACACCCTTTCTTAGCGAAAACACCTTTTAAAAGTGTACACCATGGCATAAGATTGTGGTACCTTTTTCCGAAAAGAGGTGTACAAAACTTGTGTGTGCGCTGGCCGGTGTTGGCTGTGTTGCGGTTCACAAAGGTGAACGCATTTTTCCTTACTCTCCAGTATTCACTTTCTTTGAATATGACAGGTGAATGGCGGTGGAAAATCCGCGGTTACGAAGCACGTTAGTTTGCACTCTGCAATAAAATTTTCGGGGTGCCTTTCAGGAAGTACGAAGAGTCGTCAATGCACACAGCAAACGATCATCGCCATCAGGAGACACACACGCTTTGTCTAGCTTCGTCTAACTATATGAAGAAAAATAGGGTGGAAAAATGTTTTTAAAGCAGGATAACCCTGGACGAACGTATGCCCGTACGCGTGCTGCACGCAACAGCAAACAAATAAACGGACCGGCGCCGACATAGCCTGGGGTGAGCAGACGAAGCCTTCCCTCAACAGAAGTGCGCTAAATAGCTTGACAATAGCAGGAATCACGGCACCGTGGCGCGAAAACGTGCCATTTATAACGGCAGTTCAAAAATAAAGAAAACAGATTACAATCATTACTGCGAAACTATGCGCTTTCTGCTTAACAAGCTATTGTTGGCACTGATTAAGTTTACCAAATATTTTTGTGACTGCGCTCTTCTTGGTATGTACAAAGAATATTTCCGAACACCTTTGCTTCTCTTTTACACGACGGTACAGAATCTGCTGAGCGAGTGAGTGAGTGAGTGAGTGAGTGAGTGAGTGAGTGAGTGAGTGAGTGAGTGAGTGAGTGAGTGAGTGAGTGAGTGAGTGAGTGAGTGAGTGAGTGAGTGGGTGGGTGGGTGGGTGAGTGAGTGAGTGAGTGAGTGAGTGAGTGAGTGAGTGAGTGAGTGAGTGAGTGAGTGAGTGAGTGAGTGAGTGAGTGAGTGAGTGAGTGAGTGAGTGAGTGAGTTTTCAGCGAACAGGGGACCTAGCTTTGCAAGATGTATGGGCAATTCTTTCGTACGAGCAGCACTAATTCAACACTCTGCGCCCATTTACTTAGTTGCAAAGGTTTCTGACCTTCAGAACCTACAAAACTGGGCTCCAGAAGCTTGGCCTAGGAATCAATTCCCGCTCGGAAATAAGAGTGCCTCAAAAGAAGCATGCTTTGCTCCTCTCTGTCGGAGCTCTCTGAACAGAAATGCGACTGCATCTCATATTCTGGGCAGTCTATGAAAAATTGTCTGTTACTACCTTACACAAAAATGTTGCACACAGTGGCGGGGATGTGAGGTGCAGCTGAAGCAGTCACGCCAGTGTTCGAGTTTAATTATTCTTGATGGTGAAAGTGGATGACGTAAGTGTTGCTTTTATTTTTGGGCAACGCCATTTGGGTAATAAGGACGCCAAACAATATAAAATATAAGCATATGGTCTGGTTTAATTTCATCACCTCGTCTAGTGCCACTCTTATAAGAAGAGATTGTGAGAACGCTTATCAGGCCTGCTTGTCACTGCCTTATATTAAACGACATTCTACTTGTGAACGGGGCTACGGCAAGCGTAAGCGAAGGCGGCTTAACTTGAGCTCTGCAACAAGACATATGGTCAATTGAAATTGACTGTCTAGATAACTTCGCCCTTGAAACGTTTGTTGGGCTGCCTGAGAGTGTGTTATAATGAACATGCGGCGCCCTCGAAGAGATTTGTTTTTTAAGGGCGCCTCAATCCCGACACACTTTTCTGTGGTGATTAAAGCCATGTGGTAGAGGCGAGCAGCCCAGTCTCTCGCTATCGCAACACAACTGTTACTTTATCAGCCTGTTTTTTCCCGTGCAGCCAAAGATTGGAACGACCTCCCCTGCTCCATTGTTTCAACCACCTGCACGTCAAACTTTAGAGTATGTGGTACAAATCAGTTGTGTTGCTAAAACTAATGCATTCAAATGTTTTCTCTTCCTGCGTATCCACTCCTTATTTACTATCCCCAGTGGGGTCCGTAAGGAAATAAAAAAGAAAGGAAAGAAGGACATTCATGACGGGAATCACAAAGCACGCTGCGCCCGTCTTCAGTGCTGAGTGGATATTGCCATCCGTAAATACTTGAATATCTCCATACGTCCGATCGAAGCGCCCAAGTGCCAAAATCCTCTTTGTTGGCTATTGGGGTAAACCACTTAAAGAGTGTGCCATGGGTGGCTAGTTCACTCTCCAAACTCGCCAAAGACCAAAGTGCAGAATGCTGCCGTTTCTTAAGTCATACGGGGGTAGGGAACAACACTCAGAATGTTGAGTGTGGCATGTAGGTGTGATGCTACACTTTCGCGTGGGCATCTGAGCAATGCTTTCCCTGCATCGGACTCTTTAAGGCCCACAAGTTGAGAGTGTGGCCTTTGTAACGCCACCAACTGAAGGAGAATAAACTGGGATTCGTGTAGGTCCTTATTATTTCATGCCGCTTGCAGTACTCCGGGGTGTATCTATAGCCCATTTCAGTTATATGTTTCTAGACGATCATACTTTAACGCAGAGGCCAACGTGAGAGCACACAGCAAAATATACAACTCGGGAAAAGGTCGAGTGAAGGCAAAGAATACGAGACAGGTGGTTTCCCAGTGACGTCTAGAAAATCTTCAAACCTCATTTTAGCGGGGCAGCAAGGACACGCTGAGTTGTTACATGCCCGCCGACAGAATAGCTTGTAGCCGATGAGACACATGACAGCAGTAGTGTCGTAGGTTGACATGCCCCTAAAAATAACTCCAGGCGCGTAGCCTGCCCTTGCCTCTGGGGGAACCAATCAAGCATCATAATCCACAGACATCGTCATTCTGACTTCGGAAAGACGGTTTTGTACACGGAACAAATACCTTCTGTAATATCACGGCCAATGACTTGCATCGATACCAGAAGAACGGTATGCCGACTTTACCATCTGCATATATTAAGCAGGTTAAGAAGGATCTAGAAAGGTGTGCCTCATGGATGTGGCATGTCTCGTATACTTTCTAGGGCTTCTAGCCTTTCTAGCTTGCTAGCCTTTCTAGGGCTACGTAAACGCAGAAATGTTCCTTTGTGTGTCTGTCTGCCTGTCCGTGAGTCGATTCAGCCACCAGGCTAAACTTAAACGAAAGCTGCGCAATAGTCGTATATACTCACAGCAAATCTAAAAGTCTAAGTCCGGTGTCAGTGTTCATACATGTGAATATTGTTGAACAACATCAACACATTAGGCAGATATAAGGCAGCAAACCAATCCGTAAGTACTATTTTGCGATGTTCCTTTGTTGAAAAAATCATGGATGCTTGGTTTTTGCGATAGCAAATAAAATGCTATATCTACGGCAGAAAACCGTCGCCTGGTGTTGCCAGCGCTACGTACTGGCGGCATTTAAGAAATCAAATGGCAATAGCAATGAAAGGTTCCACTTGATGGGATCCACGTTACTCTTGGAGCGCTGGTGAAGTGGGGCAACGGGGTTCTATAAACTTTGTAGCAGGGTGCCCCCACTCACGCGTGTCTCCGTCGTACAGCAGCGCTGCCATCGAGGCACCCGACTTTGAGCAGTGGAGCGCGGTAAATTTAAATTCACTTGAGCAAACCTCTAGCGTGTAATCTTGAGAGGAACGAGACGGGAGAGGAACAGAATGAGCGGTGAGCGAGAAAGAGAAGGGACGCCTTCACTTGGCAGGGATGCCAGTCGACCACCGTCTTTCGGCGACATTTGCAACGAAAGGAGGAAATACGCGGTCATTTTTTTTATTGTGCCTATGACCGCCCGGCCTCCCTCGAGCTCCTAGTAGAGACTGCAGTAACGCAAGCAAAAGAACAGCTACCAAGGACCGGAAAAACAGCCCTCTAGAGCTCAAACCACCTGCTAGAAACTTCTTCAACAAGGAGCACACTGAATATTTCATTGTTTGGTCCGAAGGCGGGACCGCGGCCGTCAACGTCAGCGCCAAACTAGCACAGTTGAATTAAGAGATGCGTGCTTCTTTCAACAACAAAACAATTCGTCCAGACGGCGTACTTCCAAGGTGCTCAGGCTCTGTGTATTCCATGGCTCGGATGTTTCCTTGTATCAACGACGACAAAGTCATAAAAAAGGCTTAAAAGAATTTAACGCAGCGTCCATGTGTACGGATTATTTTCACTATGTTACTTTCAAGGCTGTGAAGGAGGCCTTTTTTCAATCATGAATGAAGCTATGCATAGTGTATTCTATCATATTGGTGTCTACAGAACTAGGGCAAAGCAGAAACAGCTGAACCAAGCCAATGCAAGCTTGGCGTGCAAGGATACGTATAACAAACTCCCGCGTACACGATATAATATTATTGTAGAAATTCTTAGCATCACTATACAGCATCTAATATTTACTGTATAGCATCTTTAGTAACGTAATACCGAGCCGCCCTGTCCATACAATTTTCATTTTCTTTTCTCCGTCGAACCTCCAAGAAGGTTCTATAACACAGAGTCTATGACTCATTGCTCGGCCACCAGCGGGAGCCGGAGGCGTACCGAATTCGCGTACGTCAGCACGCAAAGTAAATAACAAAAATATAAATGGTCACTGCTGAGGGACTGCGTAGTGTTTCTAGCATCGAACCGCACCGAACCATCCAGAGGGGGGATAGCACTCTGTGATATTTTTACCGCGTTTGAGCGAGTATAAATACTCCGCCCATACCAAGACGAAGCACTTACGTTCGTAGGTCGCGATGTAACAACGGCTTCTGCCGCCTGTGCATTGCCATCGGCGAACCGCGCCCTAAAGGACGCCGACATGCTCCCGAGACTTGAACCACCGTGTCTGTCATTGGTCAGCCTGGCCAACGTCGAAGCAGCGCTTGAGTTGTAGCCAACATCACCCTTCAAATAACGCTGCATCATCGAACTGGTCGGTGAATATTGTGGGAATTTGTTTTACATATGCATCGAACTCTTTTCGTTAAGTTAACTCCACTACTTCGTACTATTCATTGTTACGCTCCTTGTTTGAAGCCTCTGTAACATTCAACACTCGCCGTTGTACTGTTTTTTTTACTGTCGCTGATACTCATACTCACATGCCTGTGCAGTTACGCTCCTGTTGAAATACAAGCCTCTCTTAGTGGTTGCACCATTAAAGGCTCTGTCTCATCCTTTGCGCTCTTGTCGGCGAAATCCGTGCATCGGACGGCCACCCCCTCCGTCACCAGTGCCTTGTAGATTCCAGTGTTGTTTGCTCGCCAGAACTGACTTTTCACATGTTCTTAACAGCGCACCCTCTAAGAATAAATGGTAACAATCTGTTTGTTGGACCGGTAGTGGAGAACGATTTAAAACTTAAGAATACGAAAGGTCAAAAAGCTCCTTTGTCGAACCAGAAACAACCGACGTTAATGCGGATGCCTACCTCTTCGCGGCCGCATATGCAACTTGTTGGTTGATGCCACCACCCAGCCCAACTCCCCTCCCACCACCCTTTTTTTCTCCAAGTGTGCCTAGAGCTTTCCCTTCCACTAAACGTGTTCTTCCTCATCCATCAACCGATCAGGCAGATATGTAAATTTCTACATCAGATGTCTCGAAGGATGGGTGACTAGTCATGTTTCCATTTCAAAAGATCGATGAAGGCTTGACGCCTCTACGTGGTTGCGTTATTTTCTGCGTCTCCAAATTAACGTGAACTACAATCAAGGCAACACATGGCTCGGTTGGTGTTCTTTTGGTAGCAGCAAAAGCTACAAATGGGCGGAACCGTTTGCACAATCGGCGCGATTTTCATGCAATAACCGAAGCAGCACAGACCCGGGACCATCAGACAGTGAGCTGGAGCTAGAATCGGCCTTAACGTGGTATAGAAAGTGGGCAATGGTGGTTGCCGCTGGGGCTCTACAGTGTCACAATATTACCTGTGTCTTTTGAGCAAAAAAGATGGCAATTCCTGCTTAAGGTCTGAAGTTTTATTTCGATAATTATGTTGCATACGCGAACTCCGAATGTCAATCATCGTTATCTCATTGCCGGTTCATTGAGTTCTGTGAATTTACCTTGAATCTGCGTTATCTTGAATATGGTATGCATGGGGAAAAGGAGCAGTGTAAGGATATGTACCTCAATATTGTCACCAAAGGACACAACTTCTGCTTAAGCAATGTAGCCCACGCGTTTGCTCTAGTTCTGCCTGGACATTTCGTTTCCTTCTCTTTTGCGACGCTTACCACTAGTAAACCTATGCTTGTTTTGTTTCTTTCCAAGCGTTTTTATTCCTTTGAAAGTCTCATACCGACGCATAACCATAACCAAGCGCTTCCGCCCGCATTCACCATAGCGAAGCGACAGTTTTGAGCGTAACCGTGTATGCCCTAACCTTAATGATGCGCGTCGTGGGTGCATGAAGCTCGGCAATTGGTAATAAGCTAAATTCATGTATAGCCATGTATAATTGTAGGCTGTCATATATGGCACACATCCATATATGGCCTGATCCATATATGAACACGTCAAGAAGTGGGCATATAAGGCCATATATAGCACGCACACATAGAGGATGACCATATATATCCTGAGTTACCCTTCTTTGTCATATTACCCAGAAAGGCGCCACATCTTTAACGTCAAGATTAGACAAGATGAGGCATGAAGAAGTGTAGTAGCTGAGCGGAAGCGTTGACATCTTCGCTGCGGGTCAACAGCGTTGGAAGAAGTAATGCGGTGCTATTACAATGTGCATATTTTACAAAGTTTCCACCTGAATAACTTTACTATAGTCACACTACCATCCGACAAAGGCAGTTTATGCACCGCATTTTGCGCACAGGGTGCAGTTCGTGATCTGTGCTTGGGGTTGAACGTAGCGTGTCTTCTGGTTACGCTGTTACGTCCTTAGAGTCAGAAAATTCCCAGGAGGCTCATTTGTGCCAGCGGCATCATTGATAATCCTTGAAAACGAGGAGCAACAAACGTTTTGAAAGTTTTGTGCAGTCTTAGGAAAAATATTGTTTGGGGATTCGGTTCGCGATGATTGCATAGGATACATGAAACGTATGCCCCAAAGGCTATTCATTGCAGCACAAGGGATATAAGGAACCGGCCACTTACTTGTTGGGCCGACCTGGTGTCAGCAGCGCTTCCTTATTGGCGCGTTCTTCTTGCGCTTTCGTTCGTCTCCCCGGTGCCACTTTTTTTTATTACCAAGTTTCATTTGTGTTCTCCAATATTTTCAATTTTATACCACGCCCACTGAGTAGCGATCGACCATACCCTTTGCGCTACGATTGACTGCTTGCGTGTCAGCAAGCCATCCACTCAAATTCTAATACATGCTTACTAATTAAAACTAATATTTCCGGTCCTCCGCACTGCCCCAAGATTGGGCTATAGGTAGAGCAGTTGGGCCTTGAAAGAGACCCTGCGACACTTCCTCCAAGTTTTTTTGAAATCTTAGATGCTTGCAGCACATAGTCAATCAACACAGAGTGAATTTCTGGGCTAGTTGATTCATAATGTTCAGAAAAGGGGAAACCAGTGAGCTTCTTGTCCTGCGTTCTGCTCGCTGGTTTACCCTTTTCTGAACATCAATCAACACACCCAGTACTAAGAGTAGGGGGTCGCAAAGCACCTCAGCCAAAAATTACTGCTCTATGCCCATCAGATAACTTGTAAACTCGCTCAAAAGATTTTTCTTTCTTTCCCGGTCTTGACGTCCTTCGACAGCTCGAATTACGTCACTAAGACCATGTAGCGGCTGTTGGTCCGTTTTCTTTGAGTTGCAGCAATGAACGCTTTTCCATAGCAACTTAAAAAAAGGCCATGAAAACAAAGCAGATGTAGAAGGTGTATCTGGTGCGACGATAAATCACGCAGTGCCACCCCATGCTGGCGATAACTATGGCTTTCGCAGTGGTTCCAGACGCGAAGGAAAGAGTGAAAGCACTTATCGAAAGTGTTGCAGGGTCCCTTTAAAAATGACAACCCCGTGACAATTATCGGTGAATTTCCTTAATATGCTCTTGTTGCAAGATCTTGGAGCGCATTGTAGCTAACCATCTTCTTAATGTACTGGAAAAGAATGAAACATTGAGTAATTTCTAACATGCCTTTAGAAAGGGTTTTTCTACCGCTACGCAGCTAGTTACCACAGTAAACCATTTAGGTTCAACCTTAGATCGATCCGGGAAAATTTATGTATTGTTTTTAGACTTGAGGAAAGCCTTTAACAGGGTTCCTCACGGCAGCCTTCCCTTCAAATTTAAAGCATCAGGAATGCCTCTGGTTAATTCATATATAAGAGATCGAACCTAAATCGTAGGTAATGAGGGTAGGTGCTCTTCTTTTCCAGCAGTGACGTCATTTGTCCCCCATAAACGCGTGCTGGGCCCCTGTTTTTTACGTTGTATGTTCACGATTTAGCGTCTGTGGTTTATGACAGGGCAAATATTGACGTTTTTACGAATGATATCAGGACTTATGAAAGTGCAGTTTGCTACCGACCAGCATCAGCCAAATAAGGCTGAAGGTGACATTTGCTCTTCTTCTTGACAAATGGGCCATGAAAATTAGCATTACAAAAACGGTTCTTTCACGCATAACCGAAAAACACATTTTACTTGTTTCTTCGTACGAATCAAAACCATCTTATTTTGGAGGTAAACACGTATAAATACCTGGGTGTTGTAATAAACTCTAGATTAGATTGGAATGACCAAATTCAGCATGCAACTTCATCGGCACTAAAATACTTGGCCTTTTGGGGCATGAGCTACGAGACGTAACCAGTAAGGTTAAGCTTTTGGCATGCAATTCCATATTAGGCCTACACTATAATATGCAGCGGTAGTTTGGGGGCCGTACCTTTTGTCCCCGTACCCTTAGTCTTGCTTTGTGAAAATAAAGAGTTTTTGTGAGAGAAAAAAAAAACATTTACGGATTAGGGAAGGCGCTTAGCAGGGCCGTTCGTTTTGTTTACATAAATATTGAAGAAGTGATTCGGCATAAAGTACTATGGCGCTGAACAAAATCCGACCGTACACACCAGACGCAAAATGGCCCTCAGCTTTTCCGGAATGTCTAATTACCAGTAGCACTGGATTATCACCGTCCCCATTTATAAGTCCGTTATAAGGAAAACACGACATACACACAGCCATTGTTTATCCCCACACTTTTTTCGAACAAATACTTTTAAATTTTCATTTCACCCACGCACAAACTGCCAGGACGCATTTTTAGTGGTAATTTCCCCAAAAGCTTTACAAGAACATTTCAGCAGCTTTCAATGACTAACGATTATGATTTTAACAAAGCTGCTCACAGTTTTGCTTTATTAGCGCGCTTGTTATTTTATGTGGGTTTTAAACCCTGGTATGCCTGTATTTGAAGTGGGTTCTAAAGCCTGGTATGCCTGTATTTTAAGTGTATTTTTTATGGGCCTGTGTATTGCTTAAGTCTCGTAGTGAATTTTGTGTTCATGTTGCTATTGTACCCATTGTATTGTGTATTGTATTGCTTTGTATACGCGTGAATAGTTTTATTTTATATGTTTCTCCCGTCACAATTGAACCATTCACTTGGTCTTCAGTATTATATGAAGAAAAAGATTTGCTACAGTCCACGCTTTGAAGGTGGTTCGAAAGCAAATCTTTAAACGACATCCGCAGCAATTGCCCATGCGACGTCACTTGAATTCACACACGTGCCTATACAAAGCGTGAAGCCAGAGGTTCTGGCAGCCGTCACCTGGAATTCTCAGGGACGGCGTCCCAAACGCAGCAGCAGCGTGGGCCACGGCCGGGGTACAGCGGCGGTGTCCGCCGCTGTAGCCCGGCCGTGAGTCTGGAGAAAGAAAACGGAGAGGAGCGTCTTTCGAAGGGTGAAACAGCGGAACCTGGTGTGCTAGCTAGAGGCTAAACCACCACTCGACACAAGCGCAGACACAGGAGTGATTCGGCATGTGAGCTTAGTTATTCCCATTTATACCGATTTAAACTAGTTTGTGTAGTAAGTTTGAGAATTGCCAGAATGCTGTGGGAACTTTTATAATCGCTATTTATCAGAACCAGTTGCTCCTTTCGCCTTTTGTAATACCTCTTAAAACGGTACCGAACTGGTATTCACCGATGTAGAAAACGGAGTCCCATTCATGGCTAGCAGTGCGCAAAAGGTGGCCTTTCTCTAGCGGCCAGATGTCTGCATGTGGAACCAATCCCTAACGCCGGTTTGCCGGACGGCCACTTAATTCTGTCGGGTGCGGGTTACCCTGGAGGTGCTGCCGAGCAAGTAATCAAGGCGTGCAAGGTACCGCGCAATATACCGAAACTGCACCTAAACAGGCCCAAAACAACAGTCGCTAAAGCAGACGACAAAGCCGTACCGCCAGCGCCGTCGATCAGGCACTTTCGCGCGGGGAACGGTAGGTAAATCCGCCGCGCCATTTCTAGTGTGCGCCGTAAGTGAAACCCTCTGGCCCCCCCTCCGCCCTCCCCCCCCCCCCCCCCGGCAGCCTCCGCTGCGTTGGGAGTTTGTTGTCCGGCACGCCTCGAAAGAACCATTGGTTGGTAAAAAAAGCTTTGGTTAAAAAGATCAAAACACGCACTCTATTCTCAACATGCAGTACGTCGTGGCAGCATTCACGTGCGGCAGGAGTGCGTTGGGCGCCGACGTCATGCAGCAGCAAAGTAGCCTACGGCAGTACCAAACGCATTTAACAGGAGGGATTTAAAATTATGCGCTCATCCCCCGGCGTGCAGTGCGTCCTAGTTACCGCAACATCCACAACAACACGCGACGAACAGCCGTCACCCGCAACTTTTGCGCACTGACAACATTCCCCTTCCGTGCGAGGGCCGACAGCGTGCTTGGCTAAGGATAAAATTGTTAAGTACAAACCGGCGAGAGAGGCTAAGCATTTCTGCCGGCTACCAACACCCCAATAACCAGCCATCGCGAGATTCTAGGTGCTGAAGAAGCTAGCTTGAGGAACTTTCACTGGAAGGATAGCATTGTGTAATAAATGGGCCCAGGATTGGCGTGAAAGTTGAAAGTCACGAGTAAGTGACCCGAGCGTGCGCAAGTAAACGTTGCTTTATGCATGACGCAAGAAGAGGCAGAAGGTAGGGCACAGAAGCACGGACGCGAGGCTAAAGATATAAGCGTTACAAAAGGCAAGAGGCTAACGGGAAAATGTCCGCAATAAAGGAAAGAAACGTCCTACGGGGTTTTGTCGCAGCCCCTCTGGGTGTTGAAGTACCCACGCGTGCGGGGTTGATGGGGACGTCACGGCGCGGCTGGCTCCATCACCGGCTCTAGGCCACGTCGCATCCAGGCACAGGACGTCGGGCAGGCATCGTCGACCTTGGCGATGAGTCACGGCTCAATGGCGTAGCAGCGGGTGTGGTCGGAGGGTTCCACCTCCAGGTGAATCCAGGCCCTCGCTCTCTCGCCCAGCGCGTCACGAGCTCCAGGCACGGCCAACCCACGGGTTGTCGTGATCAGTGGCAGACGGCTCACGAACCCAGCAGTGGTTGCGACCCAGGTTCTCACCCGAACATGATCACAGGACCGCGCTCTCCAGCCTAGCGCGTAACAGGCGTCCGCTGATCACCTGCCCGATTCGATTTTCTGCACGCTCTCGATGCAGCTGCGCGCTCGGTCTCCTCTTCCTCGTTCTCCACTGGCACTTCATCACAATGACCCCATGACCCCGGGTCTAAGAAAGTTGTTGGGGAGCAACAACTATTCCAAGAGTTTAAAGGCAGGGTGGAGTTGGGAGAAGATCACTGTAACGGTGGAAACGTTCTTGTGCACGGTTCACAAGAGCACAGTCAGTCCTATCGGCCCACTTCACCGCACAGCACACGCACGAGGGGTAAAGAGAAATACACTAAAACAAATGTAGGACTAAAATTACGCGTTAAAAACAACTGCGGACCACACACTATGTACAAAAAAACAGTGGGGGGAGTCTGGCGAGGATTAAACTCCACTCGTGCAGTAAGCCCCTGGATTGTCGGTGCCCTTGTATTCGCCAGCGGTTTCCTGCGGGCGACCCTCTGACTGGCTATCGATGACTCTGTTGTGGACGACAGTTTCATCGCGAGGCAAATGGTGTCGCTTGCGGTGTGGTCGGTGCGTTAGAGGTGAAGACGCACTTGACTGTGCTGAGAAAGTTTTTTCTTTCCCTCTCACGTCTTCCCAGAAGTTCACCCTTCGGGTCGCGTTTAAGCCTTCTAGGTTCGTCGACCGGTAGCCAGGCAAGCGGTTACAAAACGCCAGCGACTCAGTAAATACCTTGTTGAATGCAAGTCCACATCCTGGTCGCTGTACCGTCGGCTTGGTAAGGGCCCCGTTGCGTTTCTGCGTTGGTATTTTGTCCTCGAAGGCTTCTGAATCAGGAACGTCCTCGCATTGGTTCCGGCGAGATAGTAGGACTTCTGCCCCTCCGCCAAATTCCGTGTCTCTTTTCAGTGAATTACGCCAACAGATATTGCACGTCCTGACAAAACGTCACACGTCCCGCCGTAGGGCTGGCCAGAAATAGTCTTGAAAAACGAAATCAATGGTTCTTCGCACCCCCTGGGGCCCCGCCATGAAATTGTCATGTGTCACATGAAGGATCCGCTCCCGCAGTTTCTTGGGAATAACGACTTGCGTAAATGTTGTGCCTGTAGCAAGCTGGTACTGGCGGTGCAACACATTATTTGACTCGAGGAATAAATACATCTATCCTTTGACCAATACAAAATTCTTGCCCATCTTTCAGTAGAAGGATCTGAGGGTCGGATCTTTTCGTCGTTCCTCTGCCAACTCTTCTCTTGAGATATCAGCGCAGCTGATTTGAGGCATACTTAAAAACTCAACCTCGGCCTTGCTTGTCTTGGCGACAGCCGAACCCAAACGATCGGTGGGCAGTTGGGTGGCTGCTGGGGCAGTACCACACGTGGGCCACGTTTGCCTTTGAGCAGCTAGTCTGAATCCAGTTTATGAAGCTTTCCCACGCCTTGAATATTCCCGAGCACGATGTAATATATTAGTTT